>NW_024081212.1:0-658237 GCF_003009895.1 Hyaena hyaena | reverse complement strand
CCTCCACCACCACCACCTCCACCTCCATCATCACCACCTCCACCACCTCCTCCACCACCACCACCTCTAAGCATTTATTGAGCACTCGGTATCAGTCATCACTTGTAGACTTTTAGTGTTTATACCATAACAGAGTAGATAATATTATTATCTCAATTGAGGATATGAAGGTTTTTGAATCAACAGTAAACAATTCCAGTATCACATAACTAAGCACATGGATTTAAAAAGAAGTGTTCTGACTCTTACTGCCACCTGGGCAAGTCAGATGTTCAGAATGAATATGTCTTTCAGTATTCCTGGATATAGTAACCCACACTTGAGAAAACTCTGCTTTGGGAAATAACTTCCTATTTCTCTTTTCTACAAGGTAATTTTGTCTCACTTTATTACGTAAAGCACTCTGGCTCTAAGACATTCAGTCTCCAACCTGCCAAGACAGAAGTACTCCAGTTTTGCAAATGAGGAAGACCACAGGTCAGGTAGAACTTCCACCCGGGGCTGTGTACCTACATAGTAAGTAGCAGGGCCAGGACATAAATTGAGGTCCTGTGATCCGAGCTTGCTTTTATCCCACTTGGCATGTGCCCTTTGCGGTGTCCTGCCATTAGCTGCTATGTGACTGAACTTATGCACTGTGGTCTTCCAGGAATTTTGACCTTTGTGCTTTAATAATTGACATTTATTATTCACTTCAATCCTTCATTAATTTAAAAGACATTTTATTACGTTATTGTTTTAATAATCAAAAACAGTTGTGACAAACACAGAAATAAACACAACTGGAAATAAGATCTATAGCTGTATGTATCTCTATTTACCTATATCATTCTGTTTGATTATTGAATTGTCTATTGTCGACTATCTTTCTATCTCAGGATTTTTTACCTTAGCACTTTGACATTTAGAGCTGGATAATTCTTTGTTGTAGGGTCTGTCCTGTGCATTGTAGAGTGTTTAATACCATCCCTGGCCTCTACTGACCAGGTAACAGTATCACCCTTCTAATTGTGACAACCAAAAATGGCTCCGGATGCTGCCACATGACCCCTTGGAGGGCCAGATTTCACCTGGTTGAGAACCACGTCGTGTCTCTATATTGTTTAAAAAACAAAACAAAACAGGAGTACCTGAGTGGCTCAGTCGGTTAAACATCTGACTTTGGCTCAGCTTATGATCTCATGGTTTGTGAGTTCAAGCCCCACATCAGGCTCTGTGCTGACAACTTGAAGCCTAGAGCCGGCTTTGGAATCTGTGTCTCCCTCTCTCTATGCTCCTCCCCTGCTCATTCTCTGTCTCTGTCTCTCTGTCTCTCTCCCTCTCCCTCTTTCTCATAAATAAACATTTAAAAAAGCCAACGAGGGAAAACAAATTAACTTAGACTAGTTGTTTTTTATTTTGTGGCATCATTACTTTGAAGGTAAATGAAACTCGTTTGGAGCCCTCACCCAAAGGCTTTTTAGCGGAGTCAGTGAGACTATGCTCAATTAAGAAAAATGATTAAGACTCTCTCAACAGTCGGTATACTTCTAAGGATGAGGGATGGTAGTGGAGCCTCAGAAACCAGAGGCTTCTTGCCAGTTCTGCAGAGAGTTCAGTGTAGAGGAAGAACTTGCAGTGGTTTTAGATAGAATGAGCTTGTAAAAACCTTATGCTTCATGGGGAGGGCTTCAGATGCAGACTCCAGAAGACTCCCATTCATCTGCTTCTGACCCTCATTTATCTGAAGCATCCACTAGATTCCATCCGAAATTATTCTTATTCTCTCCTAATCTTCACCTTAGCCTGAATCCCCACAGAACTTCATTTTTTTCCATGAGTGTTTTTTTGAAATATTGATATGATGGTTTAATGTAGTCTGGTGTTATTGAAATACTTTGGTCTATACTCCACAGATAGATTACATACTCTCCTCGATGGTAGAGGGATTTTTGTTGTTATTAAGCTCCCAACCACGGCCAGTCCAGTGCTATGAACATCACTCTAAAGCAAAGTCACGACGAGGAGGCCGAGGGCCTGTGTGCCACTTCTTGACGTCATCTGCATGCAGGCACATCTGATCTGGAAACTCCCCCATGCCCTTGGTTAGCTCTTTCTGTTTAGGAATTGTGTTTGCCTGCTTTTTTGAGGAGTATGTTTCTTTATGTAGTTTAGGAAGTAACATCTCTTTTTGTCCCCAGTGAAGAAAAAACATGATAAGGGGATCAAGGAAGGGAAATAAAAAGATTAAACAATCATTTCTCATTTGCTAGGACGTTAGCAACAAGGTGGTTCATAATATGGACCCTCAGCTGTGGGATGTGGGTTTCCCTTCATTTCTTCATCCATCACTCACTCCTGTCTGTCTAATTGCCGAGTGAGCAACCCAGCCTCTGTGTTTCAGGAGCACTGGTGCTGGAGGCTGGCTCTGGCAGGTCCAGGGGTCCCTGAAGGATGGACGGTGTTGGCGAGAGAGAGAGTGAGAGAGCCCCGAGATTCTTTCTGATCACTAGGCAGGCATCTCTGTCCTGTCGGTTTTGGTGTCTTTATTTAAAGGTTCAGCAACAACATGAAGTCAGAGAAAGGAATTTCTACAATGGGAGGCCTTTTGTGATAACAAGTTTTTGATATTCTGCAGAATTATCCCAGTCATAGTGAATTTACAACCAAGGAATTAACAGGATGCTCTTAGTGAAAAACAGGATAACATATAGGTTAAATTGTATATAGATAAGCTAGGAGTCATTCTGTCTGGCTCTCAAGAGGATGAATGTTTCTGAATTGGTTTGTTTGTGGAAACTATCATGGGGGCCCTAAATGTGTCAGTCTTAGCACCTGGGTTTATGTTTTAGCTACTCTTATCTATCCTCATCCCAGGTGCCAGTGTAAGGGAGGGTGTTTGTGGAATGTAGGCCTTGAGGAAGGGACTGTTATGTTTCATCAATTAGCAAAGATATGTGTGGTAACTATGTTTTGCTCTTAACCCCAAAATAGGCCCTTAGTCTCAGAGCCAGGCTCAATTGTAATTCTTATGTTCTTAACCCCCTAAGTCTCAGAACTGCAAGGCCCATAGGAAGAGCCTTTTGACAATCGCCATAGAGCTTTCATCTAAAATCTCTTTTGTAAAGGCAGGAATATGCTTTTCCTTATTAGTTATCTTTTTTCAGAATATGGTTCTGATATGTAATATTGTGAGGCCTGGTCAATACCAGCAGGCTTATATCCAACATGAGCCAGTAGTAGCAGAAGGAGATACCTGTTTTCATTTCTCATGGCAGGAGCTGCAAACATTGCCACTTCCTTCCTGTGACTGCCATCCAGAGAGGCCGGTGCGGTTCCGGCACACGGGCAATTGAACTTAAAACTTCAGACATATGGCAAAAATAATTACATTTGAGCATTGTGTCTGATTTGGGTTTAAAAGCATGGGAATCTTTATGACTGGTCTCTGTGTCTTAGTATTCCTGAATAATCCATCTAATTGCTCTAAAAATAAAGCATGGTATAGTTCAGAGAGACGGACATTTCCTAATTTAGTGGGATATGTTATAGTAATTGCCTTTACATTTATTGATATATTCATGTATAAATTTGACTAATGTAAATAGGAGTTATTTGTGCAATTTATAAAAAGTTTTGCACATTTTCTACATATAATCTCATCTCATCTTCACAACAACCATGTAAACTATTTTATGGATGAAAAACCTGATACTCAAAGTGGTTATGTGAGTTTCTCATGATCAAACAGTGGTCAAATGGCAGATCTAGACTTTGGTCTCAGTTTTTCTATCTCCAAATCCAATGTTCTTTTAATGGCCTCTTGCCTGGAGCAGGGAAGACACAATCAGGCATTAAATAAAACCGATTTGGTTTTAATTACTTTTGTTGACAAATACCTGTTTTCACTTACTTATTAAATCATTCATTGAAAAAACAACCTAATGACTGGACTGCCTTGTGCTAGCTTGTGGAAGAACCAAGATGAGTAGGGTGTGGTCCCTTCCATCACATCAGGTGTTTAATCGTAGTTCTGAATGGGGAGGTTGTCATGCATCACAGAGTGGGGTCACTTAACCTAGGCCAGGGGCTCCCAGAAGGCTTCTTAGAAGAGGTTCTGTCTGAGCCATGTAAAGAAGGATGGGCAGAGTCAGCAGGTAATGAGTCAGAAGAAAGCTGTTCTATGTAGAGATACATGTGTGTGTGGAAACCCTGGGGTGAGAAGGAGTGTGGCCAGTTGCGGAACCATAACATCCCAGTATGACTGGAATTTGGATGTGAGGGAGAAGTCTCTATCAAGGTCAGCAGGGCCTGACTGTGAATAGCTCATCATGATGAGGATTTTGGATTTTATGCTATAGGTACGATGACTGAAAAAGTTGGGAGCAGTGTACACAATGACTAGTTTTAGAATGCTTTCTCCTGAAACAGCTGAAAAGCAGGTTTTGAGGGAGCCAAAGTGGTAGCCAGTGGGTCATGGCAGTGAGCTCTGAAGATAAGCCACCTGGGAAAGGGTGGGGCCTGCTCCCAAGGCTAGGAGGTAGAGGAAGTTCAAGAAGGCAGACACTTATTTAGAAGATGAACTAGTATCTTCAAAGGAGGGGGGCACTGCATCCACTGTGATTGGAGGAAAGGCAGGCAATTGTGACAATCTTTCTGGAAGCCCTTGGCTGAGATGTGAAGGGGAAGATAAAGGGAAGGGGGCCTTCTTGTGAAATGGCCACCAAAGAAACAAGACCCAATGAGGAGCCCATTGAGGGCACATTGAGCAAGGAGGCAGAGGTGACTCACCACACGTGGGGAAGTGAGGCACTTCAACTGCAACAGCAGACCGCTCCTCACAGCCTACAGCTATTGAAAGACGTTTAAAAGACATTAGGAAATTTCAAAATTCTGCAGTGTGCCTGCTTCAGTGCCTAAAATGAACACAAAATCTCTTTTGGATTCCTCCTATAGATTGCTTCTTTAACCACTGCTGTGGTGAAGTTGAGAGCTTTGAATCAGACAGTCCATTTCAAATCTCCAAGCCTCCATTTTCTTATCTATAAAATTACAAGAATTTCTCAAGGCATCTGAGTGACCCAGTCGGTTAAGCGTCTGACGTCAGCTTGGGTCATGATCTCATGAGTCATGGGCTCGAGCCCCACATCAGGCTCTGTGCTGACAGCTCAGAGCCTGGAGCCTGCTTCAGATTCTGTGTCTCCCCCTCTCTCTGCCCCTCCCCTGCTTGTGCTCTGTCTCTCTCTCTCTCAAAAATAAATAAACAGTAAAAATTTTTAAAAATAAAATTATAAGAATTTCTCCAATCTAATTGGTGATAGTTAAAAGAGATAATTAAATCGCTTCGCATAGTAACTGGCAAATAATAAGTGACAGCCGCCACCACCACCACCACCACCACCACCACCACCACCACTACTACCACCACCACTGCCACCAACAGCAGACTGTGAAGTACATTTTAGCAATCCCTGGGGTGCATTTTCAAGTTCTGTGAGAAATGGGAAATCACACAGTTTTGTCATTGTTTCTTCTAAATCCAGGTGACCATGCAACACATGAAGAGCAAGAAGACTCTAGATTTTGCAGCAAACGCGTGGTTATCTCGGATGCAAGCTGATGGGGACGTTGCCCGTGAGCTTCCTGTACGAAGAGAAGCACAAGCTGGTTTGTGTGTGTTACTAACCTTCAGTGGCATATATTGCATGCGCAAGTTGTTTATAATTGCTTAAGTTTTTTTCTGAACTATTTAGTTACAGAATATTTTTTCTATTTATAAGAGAGGGTTGTTTTACCCATTGAGAAGTGACCTTTTCTGTGTCATAGCATGGGTCACTGGTGGATCTGGGATTAAATGTAATCTCAAAAAAGGTTCTTATGGTCCAGCTATAGTCACAGGGGCTGAGACTATAAACGAAAGATATAATGTCAGGTCTGGGCCTTATCTGTCTCTGCCTCCGGCCAGTTGACCACTTGATGCAATTCCTCATTTTTGATACATTTTTTCATTTAAACTTATATCATTTTAAACTTCTAGCATCATGTACAATAACATTGTCACCCTTGCCACTAAAATACTAAGCATGAAATGTCCTCTTATGTCATATATAGAAGAAGAGTCTCTAAAAAATATCTTTTATTTCTCTTTTTGAAAAAGCTACAAACCTTCTGGGTATTTGTTCATAGTATAAAAATGTTCATTCATAATTCAAGTTAGCAATTGAAAAGAATGTTTAAATCTCTCAATAGAGAGGTGCGTGAGTGGCTCAGTCAGTTAAGCGTCCGACTTCGGCTCAGGTCATGATCTCACGGTTTGTGGGTCCGAGCCCCGCGTCGAGCTCTGTACTGACAGCTGAGAGCCTGGAGACTGCTTCAGATTCTCTGTCTCCCTCTCTCTCTGGCCCTCCCCTACTCACACTGTCTCTCTCTCTCTCTCTCTCTCTCAGAAATAAATAAAACATTAAAAATAAATAAATCTCTCAATAGATAATAGAAAGTCCAGATTAGAAAAATTCTCATATACTGTTTTTTACTGTGGTCTGTCCCATGGATCTGGATTCTGTTTGTACAAATTCCCAGGTAATGGATTTCCATTTGTTTCTCTTGCCTTTGCTTTACCAGTAGTGAGATACCATGTTGACGTCCATACTGGGCAACTGAAGCAAGCAGAAACAGAGTCTGAAGTTTTCCTATGTCTCTATGGGGAGAGGGGAGATTCTGGTCTTAGGCTGCTGGACAGATCTAACATGCCAGTGAAATTTCAGAGAGGGCAGGTGAGTCCGTACAAATAACTTTCCCACGTTCTTAGCAAGGTCCCTGAAGGTGAAATTTATAATTGAAAATCGAAAGGTGCTTCACACCCTTCAAGTTTTCATTTTAGGGCATCTTTAACACAAGATTTCCTGACCAATCTCCTCATGTGCTTTGTTTTAGAATTTCTTGAATGAAAAATGGGACATGCTATACTAGCCATGAATCATAGAACAAAGAAGATGACATTAAAAATTAGTCATTGTTGGGGCACCTGGGTGCCTGAGTCGATTGAGTGTCTGACTCTTGATTTTGGCTCAAGTCATGATCCCAAGATTGTGGGATTGAGCCCTGTGTTGGGCTCTACGCTGAGTGTGGCGCCTATTTAAGATTCTTTCCCTCTCCCTCAATCCCTCCCCACACATGTGTGTGTGTTTGCACTCTCTCAAAAGAATTAGTGATAGTGTAGGGAAAAATGAGACAATACCAGGGAATATATGAACATGCCCTGTTGGGACGGAAAAGTACAAAGCCTTAATCTAAAACATCGGGTCATATAGAAAAGCCATCAAAGGGCATTTCACATAATAACACAATAGCCTTTCTTTAAAACATCTTGAATGGAACCAATTATATTATTTTCACACATTAATCCCTTCACTATTTCCTTTTGTCCTGTGTATATATAAGCATGAGTATTTCTGTATATTAGATGTTTGAGGAGGGGGCAATAAGATATGTAATCAACTCAGTTAATTTTTAATGTTATTTTGTTGTATATAGAAAGTACTGTTTGGGGTCTGAAACTAAAAATAGGATTATGTAACCCTAGGATGTATTTTTAAGAGAAAAACACTCCCAGACCAGTCTGAGAGTGCTATTTCTCAAACTTTTTTATAGTTGAAATTCATGAAATATTTTGCAATGTCAGAGATCTTAACAATCACCTAAGCATTCTCTTGCCACTGCTGATTACACAGTCATTTTCATCAGGATGCAGAGGAAGGCTGGATCTGCTTGGATAAGGGAATAAACAAAATTGGATCTAATTTTTGCCATCACAAGTGAATTAATTTTGAGGAGAAAAGCAGAAACAAAGTTTTAGATATCATGAGCTTATCGTTACACTGAGTGATCAGTGGTTACCCCCTAAAGAATTGTCCTAGCTTTCCATCAGTCCCAGACTGTTTCACTCTCCCCTTTTGTGGAAAATATCACTTTGTGAGGTGGAGGCTCCATCTTGCCTGGTCGCCTGCTAGTTGGTCTCTCGTGTGCAGCATCATGGAAGGCTACATGTGCTGATGTCACAAGTCCTCTTCATGATTAATCTTCAGTTCTTCACTGGATGTAGCGTTTACTAGAGAATGGGGTGGGTGCATTATGGGTGCCATTAAAATCAGACAAGAGGTATAATTGCAGTCACAGTATATTTAAGAGTAAATAAAAATGTGGTTTTAGTGGTATGTTTTGAAGTTCAGAATCAGAAATATGAAAATATTTTTCTTCCCTGGCTCCTTTTAGATTTCACATTTTTCTGCTATTTTCCTCAGTGCATGGAATGGGATGGGAATGCCATGTGATTCCAAGAGTTTTGCAGTTGAGAAACTGTGACAACAGTCTTCTAGTTTATTACCAGAGTGATTTACACCAGCCGCAGCTCACACCCTTGGCCGCTGACTGGGCTGGTCATTGTCATCTTCTCTACAGACGGTCCAGTGGTAGAGAAGTGTCATCTTCTCTACAGACAGTCCAGTGGTCCAAAGGCAGCAACATATGTAATAGACCTAATTTAATTGTACCTTCAGAGCTAAAATTACTTTAAGAAACAAGAAGTAACCAGAAAGCTGATTCAGGCAATCTTTCTGGACCTTGAGGTATTAGAGTTTGGATTTGCTCCAAAGCAGACCATAAGGCAGAGACTGGGGTAACAGGGATTTATTTGGGGGGTGATTCCAGTGAGAACCTTTGGAGCCATGGAGTAGGGAAAATGGGGCAGGAAAGGGAGAGAAGTCAATATGGGGACATTACTGAGCTACAACTCCTTCTTGCTGGGGACCTTGAGAAACCCCACAGAACACCCCTCAAACCTGTTCCACAAGGGGAAAGCCCTCAGGCAAAGGGACAGTGAGACCCAGGGGGTTGAGGAAGAAAGCTGTCTGCTCACCTAAGTTATCAACCAAAGCAGCAAGTGAGCTCAGAAAGGGACCTAGAAGACAGTGGTAGGGATTCAGGCACAGGAAGGCTATCCAGGCACACCTGAGAACACGCACATCATAATCTAGTTTACAGAAATATCCCTGGGCTGGTAATGTGAGTTTGGCCTAAAAATGTCTATCAGTAACATGGCATCCAGAGTTAACATGGAGGCAGTAGGTCTTCAAATACAACATCGAAATTTAAACTGGTAACAGTGTGGCAGCTGGTAAGACAATGTAACCCATGTAGGAAATATGAAGCAATACTGGATTTGTGTTTTTACTACAAAGTAGGGTAATGGTGGCTAGTAGTCAACTGTCATTTCTGGGATCACTGCAGACTTGATTAAATTCATGACCCTTCCCTCAGGTAATTTTAGGTGGTTTTTCCCAACAGCAGTCTACGAAGAAGTAATGTGTGAAGGAGTTCTTTTGATCCCAACTAGTATAGCACGTACTTTAGGTCCTGTGTCTCTCTAGAAACGTCAGTGAGTTCTTGACATGACAAAGTGACTCTGTTTAGGAAAGAAGATTCCAGGATCCTCTTTCACAACAAGCCCAAGAATGTGCTCTATACAGTATTTACAGAGGAAAGTACAGGAGACGGTTTGTTGAAGCCTGGAAGGAAGGAACGAAGGAAGGAGGGAGGGAGGGAGGGAAGGGGGAGGGAGGGAAGAAGGGAAGGTGGGAGGGAGGGAAATAAGAAAGGGAGGGAAGGAAGGGGAAAATTTGTTTCTACACGTCTCAAAATACATCAACATTCGTGGAAACAAAATGCTTTGTGAATTAGGGTTCATGGTTTTCTTTATTTCTTTTATTTATTTTTTAACATTTATTTATTGAGAAACAGAGAGACAGAGCATGAGCGGGGGAGGGGCAGAGAGAGAGGGAGACACAGAATCTGAAGCAGGCTCCAGGCTCTGAGCTGTCAGCACTGAGCCTGAGGCGGGGCTCGAACCCTCGAGCGATGAGGTCCTGCCCTGAGCCGAAGTCAGATGCTCCGTCCACTGACTGAGCCCCCCAGGCGCCCCAGGGCTCACGTTTTCAATCTGATGACTCACCAGACTTTGTCACAGGGGCAGGAATCTAAGGGAAAAGCCACAAACCCAAAGCCTTTGTAGACGGGATTATTTTTCTTTCCTCTTTGGAGGCCACCTGTAGTCCAATCTTCCACAACGGCGTGCCGCTTCCGCATCCCACCGCCCGCACTGACCCTGCGCTGGACTCATGCTCTTTCCCTCCGTCCTCTGCCCCAGATCGATACATTTCAAGTGGAAGCAGCATCGCTCGGAAGCCTTGAGAAGGTGCTCCTGCGCTGCGAGGCCGCTGACAAATCCCAGTACTGGTACTGTGAGAAGGTCGCGGTCACAGCCCCTGGCGCCGCGTGCGCATGCGTCTTCACCTGTGAGAGGTAGTGCGGACCGGGCGCCTCGGCGGGCGGGCTGTGCTGAGCATGCGCGGGCGCGATGGGCGGGGCTTCGTGTCCTTCGCCCAACAATCCACGTCATCGTTACTCCCTGACTGGTTATTTAACAAGCTGTTGCTGAGCGTTGTAAACAAATCTTTCCCTGTAATTTCAGATTATTTCAGTGTGCGGTGTATCACACGAGGATCCGAAGTTTACTGCTGGGAATTTTTACCTCCATTATGGGAGTTTTTTTTTAAATGTTGGTTTCCTTACATTCCTTAAAATTGTAGTGTTATAGCAGTTTCAGAAGCGAATTGACCACGAAGCGTAGCAAGAGCTCTCAGAAAGACACAGATTAAAATCTAGATAACGTGGGCTTTCCCTTGAGCCCCGTGACATATAGCATTGTGTAAATTTAAGGTGTACAGTGTGTTATTTGATACTTTTATATATTGTAATATGATCGCCCTTGTAGCAATATTTACTGCATCGCATAATTATGGCACAGTATTGTCTGTGTTCACTACACTGTGCTCAGGTCTCTGTGGCTTGCTTATTCCTCACTGCAAGGCTGCACCCTTCAGCACCTCAGTCTTAATCTCTGCTCCCCACTCACCATCCTTTGGTAGCCATCTCTGATGGTCCCCACTGCCTCCAGGTTTAAGCGTTACCCTTTAGACCCTTGCTGAGTCCTCTCTCAAGAAGCTCCCAGCCTCAGCCAGCTAGGATTGATGCTTATTGTCGCTTGGTTCTTGCCACAGGGGAGAAGGTGGGCTCCAGACCCATGAGCGAGATTGAATTAGAACAAGGTTCTACACAGAGGTCCAATGGATTGCAGACACGGAGGAGGAAACCTGGGGTTCTCTTCTGAAATTTTGAATCCTCAATGTTGGGGCCCCACAACCTTCTTTCAATAGATAATAGATAATCAACAGGAAATGAGGTCAAAAATATAGACAAAAAATGGCTTTTAGATTCAGGCATACAGATTTGGAGATGTCAAAAGAATTACGACTTTAATTATGAAGGGAAAAACAGAGCAGAAAATGACGAGTCAATTCCACGGAAAATCTTAAACACATGCCGCTAAAAACTGCAAGCCAGAGATGACTGGGGGTGGCTGTCACCGAGAAGGGGCAATGGGAACCGCAGTGGGCTGCCCGTCTTCCCTGCCTGTTTAGTCATTAAATCCAGTCAGTTCCTTTTCACAGTGTAGCGCCCCCTCCTCTCCCGTTGTCAGTCTCTATTCCAGTTTTGTGCCTGACTAGATTATTGCCGTAGTCTCTGCACCCCCTGGATTCCTCCTTTTTCTGGTCCTCCCTGCTCACCACTCCCCTGCTAATCTGACTGCTGAGGGCACTTTCTAGCTAATCTGGCTCTGACACTTAACAAACATCAGTCTGACTTTAGCTTATCTTTTCTTCTTTTGTTTCTCTTTTGCTCATTTTTGAATTTTCTTTAGTGCTTCTTGGAATAGCTTTTTCCTAAAATCTTTCAAGAAAAAGAACAGTGAGAATGATATTGTTCCCAAGGCAGTGTTTCAATGATGTCATTTCCCTGTTCAAATGTCTTCAATAATCCCTATTACTTGCGAACAAACAAACCGAAAACAACCTCATGATCTATCCATTGAAGGCTTTGACTCCATTTCCACCCTCCCCAATTTGTTGTTATACTTGACCTCTTGCAAGAGCCTGGTGATATTAGAGCATCTATCATTGCCTGAACAAGTTCTGTTCCATTTTGTTTCTGTCCATTGGCGTGCGCTATTCCTCACTCGGGAATGCCCATCCTCACTCTACTGTTCTTCCTTTAAGTTCCCATTCAAATTCTCCTGCCAGCATGACCTAATTGGCCCAACTGGAAATACTTTTCCTTCTCCCAGTGCTTTTTCAGAACCTAACATATACACGGAACCCCCGTTTGCTGAGTGACAAGTATCCTGAAAGGGACTGAGTGTCCCCTCCCAACCTCTCCCACCCACAGGCATTATTTATAGGGGTAGAAGGGAAGCTGTATTTTATTCCTCACAGCAGAAAAGCTAGGGAGTGATTCATCTGAGATTTTCTTTCTAGGTTCTGGTATATTTTGTCACCTTAATACAGTTGATTTATTTTTATTAAATATTTTTTAATGTTTATTTTTGAGAGAGAGACAGAGAGGCAGAGAGAGAGGGAGAGAGGGAGACACAGAATCGGAAGCAGGCTCCAGACCCTGAGCTGTCAGCACAGAGCCCGACACGGAGCTCAAACTCACTAACTATGAGATCATGCCCTGAGCTGAAGTCAGATGCTTAACTGACTGAGCCACCCAGGCGCCCCTGATTTTTTTCCTGTGAACTCTTCTTGGGATTATTTAGATTTATTCATCACACTGTTCATGCCTACTTGTTATATACCATGTCATTGGTGCCGCCCAGCCCCTCGCCACCATTTCCTCCACTGCCTCCACCATCACTCCCTGCACTGCCTTAGGTCAGATCTGCACCAAGCCAATGCCTCCTTGTCTGCAAGGAAGAAACGAAGTGATGGCTAAATTTAGTTTCCGTGGCTTGAAGCTGAAGAACTTTTAATTACAAAAGATGTAAACTGACCAAAGGTAATATAACATAGATGCACTGTTCTAACATAACGTTCACTGATATTTGATGTTCCGCACATAGTAATAGGTCCTGAGGAGATGGTAGCTGATGCTCATTCACATGATAGCCTGATGATCATTCGTTCTTGTCGGTGGGTATAACGAGTTGAGGCAGCTCCGCTTTCTTAATTCTCAAAGAAGCAGAGCAGTGGCGGTGCCAGGAATAGAAGTCAGGCGCAGCAGGTTCCTCTCTACAACAGAAGACCTCTCGGGAGCGGCTGGTGGTTGCTTCTGCGCCATCAGAGCCTTCTCTCTGCGTGTCAAAGGTCAAGGACGGCTTATTGTCATAAGGCAGGTGCGAGTCTGGAAGGCCGCCCCGACGGGAAGGGAGACCCACAGTGCACACCGCACGCTGGACAGACCTCTTTAGGCACCGCCTAGGCTCCTCCCGGAGCTGCTGGGGAGCCGGCGAGGTGGGGTGCTGGTGCGTTTCACGAGGGCTAATGAGTCCTGGGGCGCAGGCAGCACACTCGCTCCAGGGCGTACATCACAGGGCGGGAGGAAGGAAAATCTCAATGCTCCCGGTGCGTCCGCAGGGGACCTGCGTCTTCGGCACAGCTGAATTCGGGCAGATAAAGGGACCGCCGAGCGCTTGCGCCTTTTCTAAGTTAAGCAGGGAAGAGGTGAAACACCGAGCAGAGCTCCAGGAAGACCAGGCCTTTGTGCCTCGCAGATGCTTCCCGTGAGCATTCGCGGCTCCTTTTCTTTTTTCTTTTCTCCTCCTCAGTCCAACACCCACATCCTTATGGTTGTATTTTATTTCTATACCTGAGGATTTTATTTTTCTGCTTTTTGTACGTTTCATATAGATAAGAGTGCACCCCACTGAATTTCTGCCCTTTCCACAGAAGCTTTGGCTGTCTGAGTGTCGAGCGGGCAAAATTTGTGTTTAAAGCAGGCAGACGTTCATCTGACTATGAACTATGGTCTTATTGACTGTATTAGTTTCCTGTGACTGCCGTAATCAGTCACCACAAGCCTGGTGGCTTAAAGCAAGAGAAATCTATTCGCTCCTTGTTCTGGAGGCCAGAAGCCTGAAATCCAGGTAGCAGCAGGGTCATGCTCCCCTGCAGCGTCTGGGGAACGAACTTTCCATGCCTCGCGTAGCACTCCCAGTGAGGGGACTGTGCCTGTAGTCTCTGACATTAGTTGGTATAGAGCGGGTCACTCTAATCCCTGCCTCTGCAGTCACAGGGCTGTTTGTCTTCTTTATGTAAGTGTCTCTGTGTCACTTCTCTTCTTATGAGGACTTAGCCGTTTGACGAGGGCTCACCCTGTTCCAGGATGACCTCCTCTTAATTTATAGCATCTGCCAAGAGCCCAGTCTCAAATAAGGTCAATTCTGAGCTTCTGTGTGAACGTGACTATTTGGGGGACCCTGTTTAATCAAGCACGCCATTTGAGTGGCTCTCACAATGTCCTATCCACCACAAGACGTATTAGCATCTAATTAGACACTTCTCTGTATGTTACCAAACTTGTACGTGTGTGGGTGCATAGACTTTTAATGATGAAATCACCAAAAGGAAGTTAGTATCTACCTTTTAATAGAAACGATGTCATTTATAGAACCTTGTGTTTGATAACCCACTTGAGCTAGGAGGGCCTAGATTCACAAATGGTTAATAGCAAAGTTCTTCAGCCTGAGGACAATGAGGGCCAAGAACCTCTCCGTGTGGCCTCCATTACTCCTGACTGGCTTGGGAAAGGAAATCGGCAGTAGCTTGCGGGACCAGGTTATTTCAAATAAAGACCCACGGAAGGGCAGTTCCAAATAGAAGGTGATTTATGGATGAACAATTGAAAAGTTAAATACAAATAAATGATATTTTGAACAACTGTCTTGCCTTGGCCAAGGCAGAACGGCATGACCTGCTTTGTCGTCTCAAAACTAGAGTGTGGCCAGATAGGCGGAGTGACCCTGAGGCGTGTTATCCTAAGGAATAAGGACACAGTGCTGCACAGTGTTCCTTAGAGTTGATATCGCAGCTGACACTTTTAAAGTGTTCCAGCCTCATTTCTAGTCAGGAATTTTTTTTTTTTTTTTTTTTTAAGGAAGGCTGAGATCATTTCCTTCGTGTAAAAGTAGAAGAAAAGAAGACTTTAAAAGATCTCCACTATGGGTAGACTAGACAATCAGCAAATCCCAGGGCCTTTCTGTACATGGAATGCCACCTCTCTTTGAGGCCCACACCCCCCATTTCATAATCCTGAACATTGTCTTACGGATTGTCGAAAACAGGGTTTGTTGCTCCATTAAAATAACCGTGAGCCCTGGAGGCATGTGCGCGGGCAGTTGAGCAGAGTGGGCGAGGCCTGCCTCACACCCTCGCGATAGCAGCCTCTGCAGCTGGTGCCGGCCTTGCACAACCTCTTCCCCACCCCTGGGGGGCCTTGTGTTCCTCCCAGTGGGTGCTGTCCCTTCTGAGTTCGCCGCACTCCCGCTCCTCCCCTGCTGCCTGCTGGGTTCTCACTTGCTTACAATCAACAAGAGGGTGTCCCCTCTACTGGGGAGTCTGTCCTAAAGCTTCAGGTTGGGCCAACTGTCCTTCCCTCCCTGTTTTACCAAAGTGCGTCACGTTAACTCAGCACTCACTTCCTGCAGTGCTGTTTGTGTGTTTATGTCTCTCTGACTTCTAGCTCTCACAAGACTTCCTTAAGGTCAGACTGATGTCTTATATTTCTATATTTCGGACATCAGTCTTATATTTCTATTCAATCCCAACCATATATCCTAGAATACAATAGCTTAGAGTTACATACCTATTGACCTGAACCCAAGGGCATGCATGAATGAAGACACCATAAGCCCTGAGGCAAATCATGCTAAATGGAGAATTCGGAATTAGAACATGGAATCTAAAAGGTGTCTTAGTCTCACTAAGTGAGACTTAGTGAGACTATGTCTCACTAATTTTGATCACTTAATATGTATTTTGAAGTATTAATGCAGTACCAAAGAGTGATTCTTAAAGTGAGCCCAGGAGTTTAAAAAAAAAAAAAGTCTAATAGTCCACTGGTATAGATATTTATGCCAGTAAATGGTTTATTTGTCTCAGGATATCTCAGTCTTTTTTTTTTTTTTTTTTTTACAAATAGTTTATTGTCATGTTGGTTTCCATATAACACCCAGTGCTCATCCCCACAAGTGCCCTCCTCCATGCCCATCACCCCCCTTCCCCCCACACCCTTCAGTCCTCAGTTTGTTCTCAGCATTCAAGAGTCTCTCATGGTTTGCCTCTCCCCCTCTCCCCCACCATTTCCCCCCTTCTTCTCCCCCATGATCCTCCGTTAAGTTCCTCCTAATCTTCCTATGCGTGCAAGCATATGGTATCTGTCCTTCTCTGCCTGACTTATTTCGCTCAGCATAACACCCTCAAGGTCCATCCATGTTGCTACACATGGCCAGATTTCATTCTTTCTCATTGCCATGTAGTATTCCATTGTATAGATAAACCACATCTTCTTGATCCATTCATCTGTTGATGGACACTTAGGCTCTTTCCATGTTTTGGCTACTGTTGAGAGTGCTGCTATGAACATTGGGCACATGTGCTCCTATGCATCAGCACTCTTGTATCCCTTGGGTAAATTCCTAGCAGTGCTATTGCTGGGTCATAGGGGAGTTGTATTGTTAATTTTTTGAGGAACCTCCACACTGTTTTCCAGAGGGGCTGCACCAGTTTATATTCCCACCAACAGGGGAGGAGGGTGCCCGTTTCTCCACATCAGGATATCTCAGTCTTAAAAAACTACCAAGTTCCTGGTGGATTAACCACCACAGGGACTTTTCTGTCTTCACTGTCTGGCAGAGAGGGGCACATTCTCTGTGGTTTCATCTCTGTGGCTCAGGCACTTGCAAGGCTGCCGTAGGTGCCCTTAAACAGAAGCAAGGTTGGCAATCACCTGTCTGCCATTCCGTCATCATCATTCACAAAGCACTTTCCCTGCTTAACTGCCGGTGCCAGTTCTGGTGTTTATTTTCTGGTGTTTCTTTCAAGGAAATCACATATGAAGGTCCATGCCCTTAGAAGGTGGTAATCCACAACTTCAGCGGCATAGGACCAACTTATAACAGAATGTGGTAGGTGCTCAGGAAGTGTGTGCTAAATATGAAAATGTGTGAATAAATCATGAACTCAGTTGTAGATAGGACGGGACTGAATTTGTGGAGAGGGTCAAGAAAGGAGCCAGGACAGCGTGGTTTAAAGGGCACACTCTTCTTTTGCATAACCATCATGGACAAGGGAAGTGTTACCCACAGACCAGTTATGTGTGAGGTGTTAATTTGTAGTGTCACACGTAAAATGAGTTGACCCCATCTGTCTCCCCAACAACATTTCTAGGCTTCTCTTCTAATTCTCCTGAATAAAGCACATTTTGCTCCCTTCCCTAGACATTCTCCAGGGACATTAATACTCTCTTACCTCCCATGCCTTAGCTTATTCTATTCTTTCCTCTGCATAGTGAAATCCTTATCCTTCAAGGCTTAGGATACAATGCTCTCCATGCCATGAAGCATTCTCTGCTTCCCCAGCCAGAGGTGTCTTTCTTTACAGTTCTCTAGAGATTTACTTAGATCTCTGTGCAATACTTACCACCCAGCATCATCCATTATCCTTGTTTATGAATGTGTTTGTCTCCATGTACTTGATGATAAGATTCCTAAGGGTAGGGCCTCATACGTTTGTTTTTTTTTGTCCAGCATGGTTTCTTGCACCAAGCACAGACTTGGCCAATGCTGGAAGGAAGGAAGAAAGGAAGGAAGGAAAGAAGAAGCTGAGAGAAGGGGAAGAGAAAAAGGAATGGCAGGAAGGGGGGGAAGACTAATAAAAAGCATTGGAAGAAATGTTAGAGGTCTCCTCACCTTTACGTGAGTTCCCCCACTCCTCAGGTGTGTCAATAAAAATTGTTTATGTATTTGTTTATTTTGAAAATAATTCAGCATATGTACTAAGAGTTTTATATTCCCTTTCTGGAAAATAGGGGAAATGATCAATAAGAAAGAACACTGAAATTTTGATAAAATGCAGAAATGTAAAATACTATTTTTATAGGGAGAAAATAATAAAAATTATCATGAGACAGTGAGCAATCACTTGACTTTACTGATTTTTTTTTCTCCTGAAAGAGGCCACTATTAATCATTTCTTGCTATTCTGAGCATGTATTTGTGCTGCTGCAGATTTCTGGGCTCCTTTTGTCAGTTTGAGCCATTCCTCAGTATGGAAGTGACAAGCAGTGATGGTGGAAACTGACAGAATGAGGCGCAGAGATGAGTCTTGCTCATTTTTTGGGATGGGGGTGGAGACGTAGAACCTTCTTCCAAGCATTTAGTATTTCTTTTGCCATTTTCACTGTGAACGAGTGGTTGCCATCCCTAAAATAAATCTCAGACAAAATCTAATCTATGTCACCTTTTTATCCCCCTTCCCCACCAAAAACAGCCCACATATTTGAGGGCAACATCACGTGCACATATTCCATGGCTGTCTACTTTAATCTTAAAAGGAGAGAGAAATTTTTTTATTTCTGTGTTTGTATTTTCTAGCTAGCCGTGGGAAGGTGAAGCCCCTGGTGGGCTGGGGGTATTTAAGCATGCTCCTGCTGGTGGCTGCAAAACGTGTGTGCGGTTCTTGGGCAAGCAGGCTCCTCGTGCTTACTTTCTATGCCATCTCTTTAATATCATCATGCCCCTCTCAAGCCAGACTGCTCCAATATTTTCATTTGTTCACTGGATTGGGGGAGTTTTCACATCCTAATGCAGAAACATGGTTCACAATCCTCAACAACTAGTCTTGGTTGATTCTCTCAGTTTCTTTTGTGGCTTATTCTGGGATAGAAATTAAGGGATGGGTGTGGACACAGGCCTAGGCAGCTATGTAGAGGCATATATACAGAAGAAAATATGTGTGTCCTGTAAATAACTATCATCCACGGCAATTAAGACTTATCTTGTTCTATTAATTAGAAAGAGTTCATGAATAAATATCTAATGACACTATAAAACAATTTTTTAAAGAATTTATAAAAATTATGGTGACCGATGGGAATGAAAAGTGAATAGTCTTGTTGGTTTCAAGTTAAGAAATCTGAACCTGGAGCAAACTAGAGGGAATTACTTTAGTGGGTTTCCAGTACTGAGAAGTCTCGGTAGCTTTCAGGGCCACAACCTTGCTGTAGCCTAGTATCTTAAAGAGAGAGAGAGAGGGAGAGAAACCATACTAGGGATCTTCCACGCATGGACTAAACAAAGACAAGACGAGAGTATGGCTTTTAAATTTTCATCTGGTCCGTCAATAACCCCTGGTTTGGTTGCAAGGATGAGGAATTCACTGAAATTAATTTTACAGAGGGCAGCTTGGGAGGTGGCTCACCTGGAGGCCATCAATAAGAAGTAAAGCCAGACATTATAAATTAGAAAGTCATCAGAGAGCCAGTCACTCTCTCTGCATTTCCCCAGGGTCTCTTCGTTGAACATCTTTATTCTTCTTTCTGTACACCAGCTTCTTCTCTCTGTACCCAGGCGTTTCTCTCCCGTCTTCGGCTTGGGCTCCAAAATACCCCGGTGGCCTTAACATATAGATACTGTGAAGCCTCTATTGGCGGGGCCATCTGATAACGGTTTCTTTATCTTTTGTGTGAAAATATTAAGACTAATTGACTAAGCATGGGTCTGGAGTCCCTGTCTGCCCCAGGATGAGATGCTTTCACAACCTATTTCTTTATGGCATATTTACAAAGCAGGGGCACGGCAATCACACCAAATATTTTTGCTGTAACACCCACCGAGTCCATACTACTAGGTTTGGCAGTGAGAAGATACAGTAGTGCCGGATATTTATTGGCCATTTATCACACATCAGATACCATGATAAATTTATGTATATCTAATCTTGTATCCCTGTTGTGTAGGAGCTTTTATTATCTATAATTTACAAATGAGGAAATCGAGGCTTACAGAGATGAAGCCCGCTAATCAGTCGCTAAGCAGTGTGGAGCCAGGCAGTCTGACCATGTACGAAGTCCAAAGCCTGTGTTCTTAAACATAAAGTTGACCTCTTTTGTTCTGGTATAAAAAGGAAACTGTGAAGACAACAGCCTGGCTGCAAAGATGGGATATATAAGCCAAAAGAAAGCAAAATTGCATCATCAGGGGCTAAAGAAGTGCATAAAATAAGTTACATGTGTTATTAGATTTCAGAAAAGGGAAAGAACGCTGTGAACGAAAGTGGTCAGCGGGAAATGGGCTTTCTCAAAGCTTTTGAAAAATGGAGAGATGAGCTGTCCCGAGAGCTGAGTAGAACACGGTTCACCTCCATACCCCACCCATTAGCATCACGTGCTGATTTCAAGACCGGTGTGGCGGAGGGAGTCCCGCAGCCCCACCTCTGAATCACTCGACACTTGCAGCTCCAGGGGCCTCCCCTTCGGTGTCCCCCACACGGGGTCCATCCCCCTGGCCCCTTATCCTTCCCAGCAGCCTCCTGTGCTTCCGTCTTGTGGAACCTTATACACAGACAATGCTATTTTCTCTCCCTGTGATGCCCTTCCCAGTCTCTGGTTTGCCGGTCAGATCAAGTATCGCCTCTTGGTTGACACTTGTCTGTTCTTCATTCCTTTATCCTTCCCCATTCAGCCTCCTTTTCTGTTTCTGCAATCTCTGCAAGTATTTCTATACATCCACCTACAACTCCTACGTTGATACCTTTACGTGTCTATTTCCGCATTTCACACTGAAACTCCTTCAGCTCAGCCTCCCTGTTTCTGTTGCTCTTCCTGTGTCCCCCCTTTCTAAACACTTATTGAATAGACGGATGGGTGGAAAGAATGGAAGTGTGTTTGAATGCGAGATAACAATAACTGCGGTTATTGTGATATAACAGTAACATTTATGTACCACTTAATAGTCCATAAAGTATGTGTACGTGACTGTTCGCTTCAGCTTCACAGCAGCTCTGTGAGACAGATGATTTAGTCAAGGAAGGGAAGCTTGAAGAGGGTAATGTCACAAAGCCAGAAAACGATAACGTTGGTTTTCTGAGTTTTAGCCTTGGCTTTTTCTGTGACACGGAGCTTCTAACACAGAGGTTTGGCTGATTTAGAGGGAAGTTGCCAGGATGAGCTATTAGCATAAGCACATTTTCCGAAGTGGTAATATTTTCATCAAGTTTTAAGGTAATACCGTTATGTTTTGAGATGCTGAGGAAAAGATATTAAAGGAAGTCATGTGAAAGCTAGATAGAGACCTCCGTAGAGGGTGTATTAAAATGAGGGAACTTATTTTGTCTGTGCCAGCAGGAGGGGCATACTTTCTAGCCTAGCCCAGGTTCAAGCTCAGTGTTAGACTAGCCCTTGCCTTCATCACAGCGTGGGGCTGGGGGGAAAGGGGAGCAATTCTCTGCTGGAGCCCCAGGGGCATTTACGAGGGTGGTGACTGAGAACTGATAAGCCTGGAGAGGTGGATAGTTAGCAGGTTTAGCAATTTATGTGTTCTATTCTTCAAGCCACAGTTATGATATCATTCTTACCACAATCAGGAGTACCCAGTAGACTGGATTGTTTGACTTTATAAAAAGCTATTTTTTATAGTTACTACTTTTAATGTTCAAAATTTGTATAGAATTGAGCTTATTATAAAAACTGAGAAAAAATTAATTTTCTTTCTTCTTCTCTTATTTCTTTCTTTTCCTCAGATGGCTTCCTTTTATGTCTCAGGGCATAATTCATTCAGAAGTTGAACTTTATCTTCAAGGTGAGGATTAATGAAATCTTCAGTAGAAGAAAATACAAGATGATTTTTTTTTAAGTTTTTATTTAAATTCCAGTCAGTTAATATACAGTGTAATATTGGTTTCAGGAGTAGAATTCAGTGATTCATCACTTACATCCAACACCCAGTGCTCCTCCATGTACCCTCCTTAATCACCATCACCCATTTAACCCATCACACACACACCCCAACCTCCCCTCTGGTAAGCGTCACTTTGTTCTCTCTAGTTAAGAGTCTGTTTCTTGGTTTACCTCTCTCTCTCTTTATGGAAATAGCCCAAGTGTCCATCAACTGATGAATGAATAAAGAAGATATAAGATATATGTATATGTATATCTATATCTATATGTACACTATATAGCTATATCTATACACGCACATACATACACACACATACATACAATGGAATATTACAAGATGATCTTGATACAGCTAGATGTCATCATCTAGATGTCATCAACATTCCCCAGTTGTCCCTAGAATGTCCCTTTTGATAGTTTCCCTTTTCTATCAGGTTTATAGTTATTTCTCACAGTGAAAATAAAAGCAGATATAAAGATGTGTCTTGGTGACATTATATGCCTGACTGTAAGTTAAAAATCAACCTAAGGATTTGCTACCATTAAAGAGTTAACTCACGTCCCTTTTTCTCCCACTTATAATATCATCAGACAAATCTATTATTAACTGTACTTCACTTTTATTTTTGCAGACATGCAAATAGATCATCATCCTAAAATACAAGAGGAAGCAAATGGTAAATGTTGTTGCCACTTCTAATCATCTGAAATGATCTATTTCTGTTTCAAGATTACCTGCCTTGTACAATTTTTAGTATATTCTTATTGAGTTTAAACTATTGACCCAAAAATATTTAAAATGAATATAGAAACAGGCATTATATCATGGTTTGATTTATAAAGAAACTAAGATAAGTAACTTTAGCCTCAAATCCTTTTTCCCTTCAATAATTTAAGTATATGGATCATTTTCCAAATGATTTCCAAATGATTAAGTTCCATTAATTGTCCTTTTTAAAAAAAACTAATTTTGCACATTGGTTCTCATTTTTCTTTTTAAGTCTTCTGAGATTAGCTTTCTCTATTAGATCTTCAAATCAATCTGCAATTGTTTTATTAATATATTGACACTTTAAAGCTGATCTGAATGACACGGATAAATACAAGTTACTAATGTGCATACTAAGTGAACAAACCTTCATGTTTCCAAAACTGTTTGTACTGTGTGGCAATTTGAAGTGAGGTAAAGGAGGGATGCCTGGGTGGCTCAGTCGGTTAAGCACCCAACTTCGGATCAGATGATGATCTCACGTTTGTGAGTTCAAGTCCAACATCAGGGTCTGTGCTGACAGCTCAGAGCCTGGAGCCTGCTTTGGATTCTGTGTCTCCCTCTCTCTGCCCCTCCCCTGCTCATGCTGTCTCTTTCTCTGTGTCCAAAATAAACGAACAGTAAAAAAATTTAAAAAATAAAGAAATGAGGCAAGGGATATGCTAACGTTATTATATTCATAAAGTCCTGTAGTACAGTGGCCACTGAGAGGCAAACACTATGTCCGTTCTGATAACTGGCATTTGCATTTATTGTATTAGAAACTGTATTTTGGCTTTTACTTTTTTTTTTTAAGCATGCACAGAGGGCAAGCTCTGCAAGTGTGCAGGTGTCAGACTGTTAATATGGGTGTAATTTTACTACTGTTCTAGAATCTCTTAGTGATTTGAAAGGACCTCAAAAGCTCTGTGTTTTACAGTCAGTCTGCAAGTGATAAAACTTGAAATGACACTCTCCATAGAAAAATTATCCATTAATCTCAGGACTTGGTGATGACTTCATTATATATGATTAATATAGGCTAATAGTTTTGAACTGAAGATTTCAAATAAGGATGAAAATGTTGAAAGTCCTTTGTTAATAATAGTAACCATGTAATCAACCTCAGTGATACCAAATAGAATGAAATTGCCTTAAATAGCAGATGTGTTTACCAAAGAGGTTGGTAGATCCATTTTAAGAACTTTTTTAAAAATTACTTTTGATAAACAAACTATACAAAATGTTTTCTTATAGTTATTTCTGTGGTTTTAGCTTAATTTTATGGTCTAATTAAAATATCTTTATTTTTTTTTCTAGTACAAATTCAGATTAATCACAGACCTAAGTTCATGGGACGCTATCATTATTTGTCTGTGAATGGTCTTTTATTTTATTTCATTTTTGAATTCCGAAGAATGCGATCTTTAATGTTTCTTGGGATATGATTCTAGAAATACACTAGTAGTTTTATAGTTGCAGGAATAAGCTAGTTTATGGTGTGGAAAGAACCTTGGGATGTCAACTGGTCTGCTCTGATGAGGCAGTGTTACATTGTGGTGATGAGTGGCGAAGAGCAAACATGCAGCCCAGATTTGGAAAGTACATGAGGCATGTTTATGTGATTCATGCCCTTCTATGTAACTGCAGTGGGAAAAAAAATAGACCAAGATGCTCTTTCAGTTTAATGGTAGAAAGGAAAAGAAGGCATCAACTGAGTTAATTGAATTTCATTTTGAGGTGATCAACAATAAATATAATTATGTACCATCATTACCTCCAGGCTGTTTTAATAAATTTCCACAATTGTTTAAGACCTGTTTCCCAAACCTGACACCTTATAAACGTAAATATTTATAATTCATATAGGTAAAATGATTTATCATATAGGTAAAACTGCATTTCTGAGTTAGACTGAACTTGGTCATGAATAATATTATTTGTACGTTGCAGGATTGAATTTTCTGTCTATTAGCAATGCCTTTTATATGCCAGTTAGAGCTAGCCATTATGGTAAGCCAATAAATTTAATTCCAATAAATTTATATTATATAATAATAAACATACTAATCATAATACTAATAAATGTTCACATGCTTTTTGAATGATCTGTGAAGGCAGCCACATTATATGTGAATGATGATGCCTTTTCTTGTCCCAAAATGCTATCTATGTCTGTGGTACAATGTGGAATAGAAGCAGTGGCAGATTAATAGAAGCAGATGGCAACATTAATAGTGAACTCATATAGTATTTACTGTGTTGGGTCTCAGTGTTTCAGATCTGTTTATTAATCCTCACCAATAACCCTTGAGATAGACAGTATCATTATTCCATTTACAGATGGTGAAAGTAAAGGATACACAAGTTTTTGTTTTGTTTTGTTCCGTTTTAACTCACATAAGGTGACACAGGTGACAAACAGCAAATTTAGAATTTGAATCCAAGCAGTTTGATTCCAGGGTCTGTACAACTCTTTTTAAAGGCACTCCTAACTGTCCCTAGTCATTAAGAATGTGTGTGTTTATGTATGTGTTATGTGTATATATCATCTGTGTCTTTGGATTTATTACATTGTGTTGTTTTTCTAGCTGATTAGGCTCTATTTTTAGATATTTAGCTTTTCACCTTATTCCAGACACAAGTGAAAAGATATTTTCAGCTCTCCGGGAGATTATTGTTATTTTTGTTTTTATCTTTATTAACCTTTCTTTGCCCAGAACCTTTGTAGAGACAGATCGGGTTTCTACTGGAATTCCTTTGCTAATGAATATTTGGAGCCCAACCTTTCACTAATGGTGTAGATGTTTTTGGCTTACTTTCAAAGTCTCAGGTCCAGCTCCCAGCCTTGTGTGGCCCCAGCCCCCCAGCCCCTGGCCTGGGTGTTGACATTTTCTCTAAGTGCAACTCCAGACTTAGCGATTGCTAGCGACTTAGAGATCAATTTCTGTTGATGGCCCCTTTACTACTACTACTCTACTACTACTACTACTACTACTGCTACTACTACTACTACTACTTATTTTATTTGACAGTGGGGAACTTTTCTTACTTTCTTGGGAATGAAGTAATGTACTAAAAAGTTTTTTTTTTCAATTTATGCAGAACTTAGTGGCATTATGGTGACAGGGCTTTATAAATATCATCCAAAGACACTGGCTCAGGAGTGTCAGAACTTTGTCTTAAGTCAAGCAGTAAATGAAAAGAACTGGTATTGGCATTCAGCTCTTAAGCATTATACATACAAAACTGCTTCCCTTTCAAGGGCTGAGTTTCCTACATGCTCTCAGGGGTTTGTGACTTGAGGGACTGTGAAACTCTGGGAGCACTCATTTACTTATAGGCAAAGCCAACTCTCTGTAGCACGATTATTAGCAGCTTGACAGATCTTCTGGATTATTCAGATATTTTCTCTCTTCTCAATTCTGTTTTCTGTTCATGCCTTCAGGTCTACCCAAAGAGTGTCTGCTCTAGGAAAGAAATTGAAATATAGTTATTGGATTCACCTAAACATAATGAAGAATATAAACTATTAAATGACAACATCAGCATTCCAAGTCAAGTGTAGATGGCTTTGAATTGTTCCCTGTTCTGATTATTTATGGCACAGTTTTTTGGTAGTTGTGTGGATAAAGAAGTAACCCCCTGAACTCCTGTGTTAGAACCTTCTACCTGTTTGGTCAGTCTCATTTTCTGGATAGAAAAATAAGCTGTGGGCACCTGAGAACCTGGGTGGGTCTGAGGGGTCAGTGCTTCAGATAAGTGCCCGTGATGTATGCAGCAGAGAGCCAGAGAAACCATTTCTGGAATTGCCTCATCATGCTCAAGTTATATACCCTGAAACCTGGTTAACAAATTCCAGTGGGGCTAAATGGGAAAAGAGTAGTCAATGTGGGACAACACTTTGAAACCAAAAGGAAGAAGGTGATGTCACAGGAATTCTCAGCCAAGGCTAGATATTAGCTGTGACTTACTGTTTGGTGCCCAGAACTTTCGATGTGGGTCTGCCAGGAAGAGTTAAGTGAGCAATCAGGGAAACGATGCAATGTTTCCATGCCCCCTGCTTGGCTTTTGCCTCGTTTTGTCCTGACAGGAAATGGTCAGTGTTTGGATAGTCATTCATGCTGTATGGATTCTAGAAGATTGCTCATCTCTTTTCCTGACTGAGATAAAGTACCCATAATTCAACGCAGTAATTGAATATAATGGATTTGACACTAAAACAATAATATGATCCCAGCATCCTCAGAATATCCAACAGATAGGCAGAAACATTACCAGAGAGCCTACTCTCAACCAATTTATAGTTGGCAATATTCCACACAAAACATAGTGCAGCTTGGGATAAAAATGGGAATAATCAAGTCACTCTTAATCTGAGGCAAGGTTTTTCAACCTTGAGACTATTGACATTTTGAGCTGGATAATTCTTCGTTGAGGGGAATTGTCAAGTATACCAGAGGATGTTTAGCAGCTCCCTCAACCTGTGCCCACTAGATGCTGATAACCCTCAGCCCCCAGCTGTGACCATGACAAAGGTCTCCAGGCTTCACCACCTGTTTCCTGGGGGGAGAAATTGCCCCCAGTTGAGAACACTGACCTAGAGAATAGTGATTCTGTTGGAAAAGGGGGCTGAGGAATGTTGCGATGGACAGGTCTGCAAAAGTAGATGTGGAGGGCTCTATTTTCTAAAACTCTGTAACGCCATTTCCTCTCCTGGAAACTTGCCAAATCCCCCCATAAAAAGCTGTAGTCAGGGGCGCCTGGGTGGCTCAGTCAGTTAAGCATCCGACTTTGGCTCAGGTCATGATCTCACAGTTAGTAGGTTTGTGAGGTCTGTGAGTCATCAGTAGATGACTACAGCAGTAGAACTGATAGAGGCTGGTTCACGTAGAGGGCATATGTGAGTCAAGACATGCATTCTGTAATTGAGGCTCATGAGCTGCTATCCTAAGGACACCAGTGATGTGGTTCTGAAGGTAGGTTTAGACCCAGTAGGTTGCTCGGAAGCCACAGCATGAAGTACTTGAGCGTTGTTGGCAAATATCCAAAGAGGGGCAAGCTAAGGTTCCTGGCCATGATAAGGTAGACGACCAGTAGGGGAATTTGAAGGGAATTGGGGACAAGGACAAGGCAGAAACACCACTGACAAGAATCTGGAATCTAGGTTGATGATGGCCTCAGGGAAACTGAGGCACCCTGTACAAGCTTGACACTCAGCCATTCTGCTATTCCGCCTGTCAGGAATCGAGATTGAAGTGGAATAGAATATACTACACAGAGAGGCAGAGGATTCACGGTAAACCTGTGAAGAGCAGTTCTCCTAACTGGGCAGTGACTTATAACCAGCTCCAAGATGCAGGGAGGCTACTGAGCATGTGGTTAATGGTGCAGATGCTAAACCTTGACCGCCCCGCTTGCTCACTGCATTGCTTGAGGAAATCTCTGCATTTCTCTGTGCCTCAGTTGTTTCTTATAAAATAGAAGCAATAACAGAAACTACAGGGGCTGCTGTAAGGATTAGATAAAATAATAGCTATAAAATATGTAACCAGAGCCTGTATCCCTCACATACCCAGTAAGTGGTAATGTTTAAGCTTCATTTTCCCTTGTGATAAAAGATATCAAAGATCTCGAGCATCGAGATATCGATGATCTCGGGGGTGGTCCGATGGCCGGAGCATTTGGGCTGGAGCATGCAGTATACCCCGCGGCCATCAACTCTCTAGTTGCAGATTCTTCTGTATTCACCCCTGTAAATTGGGGTGTCCTTTGCCCTGCCACACAGCAATAAGTAATGAACAAGGCCATAGAAATGGCAAACCATTTACCCTAAACCAGTATCAACATAGAATATATAATAGATTCACTTCTGATAGTGTTTGATGATTTTTCCTCAGACTTAAAGTGAAGAAAATGGAGTATTGTTTGAAATCATTTGATTCTAGGAAGCATAACTATTTCTAATTCTGTATCAAATTTATCCCCACTTCTGTGGTAGTGAGCTCATGATTTCTCTATTGCTTTGTATGTATAATAGGATTAATGATAGTTGTCTCTTGGAAGAATAAAAATATTTGTAAAGTACTGAAAAAATTTTAAAAAATCTCATGATCTTCTTATGAGGTTGCATTTTGAAGAATTTGTGAGTCTATATACATAGAATTGTTTGGAGATAAAATTATCGAAAATTAGGATAAAGTAATAATTGGTCCTATTTATAATATCCTTGCCAAATCTCATTGAAATATATTAACACGCCCTTCAAAATTTGGGTGATATAAAGTCAATACTTTTTCTATTTTCTTTGTGCTAATAACAAGACCAATTATGAGGCAAATAACAATGTCCTTGTCCTTTGTACAAAAAGACCTTAATGACTGAAGTCCTAATCAGAGGGACTTGTTCTTTGTTGAGAAATAGTTATATATTGTGCTAGAGCATTCTTAATGCCTTGCATAGTCTTTCTCACACATGCAGTCTTTGCCTTTCAAAATATCTCTTAATGGATCCCAAAATATTTTATAAGTAGTTCACTCTTTCATTTTGTTTCAGAGCCTGCTCCATGCCAGGGGTTGTACTAGGCACCGGGTTTTATACAGACACGTAAGACCCAGACTTGTCCTTCGAGGGGCTTACCATCTGGGTGGGTAGACAGGGATAGGAAGGCCAGAGAGATGGCTCTTGTGTATAGATCTCGGCGTTGAAGTGCGTTCAGGGTCCAATAGAGATATGGAGAGGAGGGTTCTTTCTAGTTACTGGGAGGTGTGTCTGGGAATGCTTCTTGGAGGAAGTGATTTCCAGGCGAAGGAAAAAGCCCTTCAAGATAGCTAAAGGATGGTGCAAAGGAAAGTGGCTGTGTGAGAGAGACTTCTGAGGGGGCAGAGGCTGCTTCGTGAGGGTGCTGTGGGCAGGGGGTACCAGTGTTAGGAACAGAGTTGAATTAAGCATTTGACCAGTGTGCCAGTCCATAAGCAATGTGAAAATATCTCCATGGATGTAAAGATGGAGAAAGTTTTATTTGTGCTGACTTCTCTCGAGGAGAAAAGCGAATGTGAGTAGAATAGAATTCTTAGATTCGTCACCTGGAGTCTGGGAGAGCCTCACAGGGCTTCGTGAGAGGGGGAATCAGGTTCACTAAGGGGGCTTCTGTTCCTGAATCGTCTCAGTCCCCCTGCGTCCTTCCCAGTCACAGGCTCCACCTCTCCACCAAGCGAGAGCCAAGTACACACTTCGTGGTGCATGTTGGGTTTGTTCTTCTTAGTCTGTCTTGGTCTGCCTGTGATTGTAATCAGAGCAGCGGGAGGCTGCAATCTGCAGATGTGCACAAGGCTTTGTCACTCTCACTGCATCTTATTGTGTCCTTCTCTGTTAAAGCAGGTGTCACACGAGTATGCTTGCTGTCTGGTGCTTCATCGGATCAAGCATGCCTGGCCCATAGTTTTTCCTGCGCGTTATGATAACTTAAGGTTGGCAGCTATGAGGAGTGTTTTTCCTCACTATGCCGAAATAACAATTGCACGGTCAGAGCTTAATTCACATGCATCCTCCTTACATTTCTGTGAGTATTCAGTGGGTAGTTGCCAAGTAACTGAAAATGTGTCTAGACACAGATGTTTCTATATTCAACAACAGGGTCAATTTCTGAGCTACGAAGCTGAATGCATGTAACCTCTGCAACAAGAATACACAGAATAAGGTCAATATAAATTGTTAAGATCTAAAGAAGGGCTGTGGAACTTCACTAGCTATAGGGATTTTGCTCACCAAAATAACTCACTCGTGCCTTCCTGAAAGTCACCCTCCAATTAATAAGAAAATGTTGGAAAGGAAACAGTTAACAGTAGACTTGCAATCTATTTTTTCCCTTTTTCCTAGGAAATGAAGGAGATGCATCAGTCAAATCCCCCTGCATACATGCTAAGAATAAGACCTCCTGGTGGAAACATTAATGGTATTTCTAAGTGAAAAGATAACAGAGGGCTCTTAACTCGGAGATGCTTTCAGCCACTCTTCCAATTTTCCGTTGCTTCCTACGAAACCGCCCTGAAACTTAGTGGGTCAAAACAGTAACTGATTACCAATTACCTTTCAGTGGGTCAATGTGGCTCAGCCAGGTGATTCTTGCTCAGAAACTTGGGCTGACTTTAGTCCACTAGTACTGCATATGCACCGACAGCCAAGGCTATGGCTAGCTGGACTTTCAAGATGGGTCACCCATTCCACCAGTGGAGGACACTGGGATCTCAGCTGGAGTTACCTTCTTCCTTAAGGCACCTTCCCATGTGCCTTAGGTTTTCACAGCAGAACTCCTGGGGTCCAAGAGGAACTGTCCTGAGAGTGTGTCTAAACAGACCCAAACCAATCTCGATTCACAAGGCCCAGAATGTCACTTTGCTGCATTAGAATGGTCAGGGGCAGCCCAAATTCAAGCAGGGAGAATAGACTCCACCTGTTAGTAGAGAGGGAAAGTGGTCACTTTGCAAAAGGGCAAGTGGATTGGGAAATATTTGTCAGGCCTTTAAATAATGCAGCCATACCAGGCCTATTCTGTGTAGATTGCCTATTGTCAATGAACCTGGTATTTGTGGAGTGGAGGAGACATGACTGGAGCCTGGGATGTAAACTGGGAAATCAATGGAGTTTGATAGCTGTGCTTGCATTGGTTAAAGCTTGCATGTGAAGTCTGGGCCAGCACATGTTCTAACGCAGGCTGGAGAGGACATTTCTGAGTTCTATCGATCATACAGGGCAGGAGCCAGCAAACTTTTATGATAAGGGGCGTGATACTATGCCTCTTAGGCTTTGCAGACCATATGCTCCCTGTTGCAACTACCCAGCTCTGCTTTTACTGCACAAGAGCACCCATGGAAAATACATACACAAATGACCATGGCTGTGTTCCAGTGAAACAAACTACAGAAACAGGTAGGGGGCCGGATTTGGCCAGTGGGCAATAATATGCCAAGCCCTAGTCTGTAATCTCTTCAAAGGAAGAATGCTTAGCCTATGGCTTGCCAGTCAATGATCAGTAAATTTGGTATTAGTTCAGATTTATAAACTGTCAAGTGTGGGTTAATAATCTGACTCACATTGGGGCGCCTGGGTGGCTCAGTCGGTTGGGCGGCCAACTTCGGCTCAGGTCATGATCTCACGGTTCGTGGGTTTGAGCCCTGCGTTGGGCTCTGTGTTGTCGGCTAGCTCAGAGCCTGGAGCCTATTTCGGATTCTGTGTCTCCCTCTCTCTCTGCCCCTCCCCTGCTCTTGCTCTCTCTCTCTCTCTCTTTCTCTCCCTCTCTCTCAGAAATTAAAAAAAAAAATACTTTGACTCACATGACGCTTAGAGAGCTTTTTGAATATCTATCACAATGCTTGTACATAATATGGACACTTAATACTTGTAAATCAGCTGGTCGACAAATACTAGTTGAATTCTAACTGCTGCCATACCATCATATCCTGAAGTTCAGGATTTTCTAGTTCAGTTTTATCTGTACTGATTGCATTTAACTATGTAAGAATAGTAAATGACAGAACTCCTACTTTTCATTGTTAAGGTGGAAGCTCCTATTAAAACTTACTTTATTATGGACAAGAAATTTAAATTCATTGTTGGGTTATTTAGAGATCATAGAGTATATCTAGACTGCACTTAAACATTTTTAACACTGAAGAAAAATAATCCTCCTAGGATGTAGTGTCCAAGAAAAATTTTCTTTCTTCTGTAGCAGGATTTCTTCCAATGGAGGCAACTATTATAGTATCTTTCCAAATTTAAGCTTCTAGAGTCACTGAAAGATAAAATGGGGCAACCTGAGATAGATGCTCAGGGATGGCTTAGAGCAGTCAGTCAACAATCTTTTTGAAACCTTTCAAAACACTGGTAAATATAAGATAAATATTTAGATTTCAGTTACATGGGGTTTTCTTTCTTCCTTTGGGAGCTTTGAGTTAATAGAAGTGATTTTCTGAAGGGGTTAATAGATGACAATATTTTGGGGTATGACTCCTTGGAGTTGAACAGACAGCAACCCTAAGGAAAGAAATAAAAGAGACACATAGAATATCTGAACTCATGTTCTTTTGATTTTTTGGTAAAAATAGTTTCACAATAGAAAATTAGAGAACAGGGGCACCTGGGTGGCTTAGTCGGTTAAGCATCCGACTTTTGCTTAGGTCATGATCTCACGGTTCGTGGGTTCGAGCCCCGCGTCAAGCTCTGTGCTGACTGCCAGCTCAGAGCCTGGAGCCTATTTCAGAGTCTGTATCTCCCTCTCTCTCTGACCCTCCCCTGCTCACGCTGTCTCTCTCCCTCTCTCTCCTAGAAATAAATAAAAATATCAAAAAAAAAAAAAAAAAAAAAAAGAAAATTAGAGAACAAAAACCTTGTAATTGTGACACATAATAAGAGATACAAAAACTATAAACACATTTTTAGCTGTGATAAAAATAAACTCTCACAGGGCAGTAGAACTTTTAGTTTAAATACAGACTCTGATTGTTTCTCTCTGTTATTTTCTACAAATGTTTCTAACTATTTTGTATTTTAGATAGTGAAACATAATTCTTAGAGAATTTAAATGATCAGATTTTTAAAAGTATACTCTAGAAAAGACTGGAAAATAGTTCAGTTCTTTGCAGTGGTGGTAAAGAAAATCATGCCCAGAAGAATGAAAATTTTAAAAATCACCACAGCTGAGAGACTCTTGAATACTGAGAACAACTGAGGGCTGATGGGGGTGGGGGAGAGGGGAAGGGGGGCGATGGGCATGGAGGAGGGCACTTGTTGGGGTGGGCACTGGCTGTTATATCAAAAGCAACTTGACAGTAAAGTATAAAAGAAAAAAAATCACCACAGAAGACATTTCACTGGTTACTCCACTTTTAAAGTTCCTGATGTGGTGAAATGGTAATTTCAAAAGGGAGGAATCCAGGAGCATTATATAAATCAATGGCTTGTTGTTATTTGTCTCTGTTTCAGTAAACAGGAGATCCAAGCTGACATGCAAACTCCTTTGCGTCCCTCTCCCTGTGATGGCATGATACAAAAAGCTCAGGGCAGGCCCAGATAGCAGGGGAAGGAGATAAGGATGAGATAGGAAAGAAGATCTAAAAACAGGAAAGAGATCCTTTAACTTCTTGAATTATGCATCAGAGCGCAGGTGGAAAGCCTTCTCTATAAGAATTAATATCATGCTGGGATTCTCAATGAGAGTATAGTTTGAAATGTTTGTGTTTTCTATTTTCCCACTGAAAATGAACTGAAATTCCTCAGAGCAAACTTGCCACGGGGGGAGGTCGCAGAGTGCACCCCGGGAGTTGTGTCTCCCCTTTGGCATTTTGGTACCGAGGCTTAATGAACTTCCCTCTTTATTAACAAATGTAACATGACTCAAAATCTGCTTGATGCAAGTTTTGTCAAACTGATTGGAGATGTTTGAGGGATCTGTGCAGATGGATTAGGGGCTGGGAAGAGTGGCATTATGTAAGAAAAGGAAAGACAACCTTTGAGTGGAGGACTTACTGAGAACTCAGATATTTAGAATGGTGGTGGGTCTTCATCACCTTTTGAAAATGGAGTAAATACTCACTAGGCAGTATTGAGGAGGCTTTGAAAGTAACAACAAAGACATCTTTAAATTGTCCTCACAACCCAGAATCAGTTGTGATGAGATGCGTGCCCTACGTTGAGGTCTAGGGGACAGGACTGTCCTCTGTCTCACTTGACCACATGGTATGGGCTTCACTGTTTTGGGGTTGATGACGTCGTTGTTCCAAAGTGCACCAAATGATGAAATAAATACTGTCTCGATTTGTTTTCCCATCTAAATCTATCACAGAACAATTGTAGATCGTTGACAAAGATATTTTCTGTCATGCTCTGCTTGTTTCACCCCCTGTGCTGACAGCATCGCCATGACCCGTTCAGCTGACGGGACGCATGGTCTTTTCTTCAACGTCTCCCGCCCAGTTCTGCTAGGCCCCACATACAGTATTTTCCTCTTTAGTTGTTGGTTCCTTGCAACCCTGAGAGGACACCAGCAGATTTTCCTGAAAAGATTTTTAGCTCTTCTCGTTTTATTTTCAGGGTTTCCACCTCCTCACCACAATTCTGCTAGACTCGCCAAGCCCGGTTTGACCAGGCTGTTCCCTAGTGCAGATCCTGCCTTAATACTGGGTTCTCAATACGTCTGCCACCAGTTCCCACCCGAAGGTTTGACAGTGATAAACTCCTAAACCTTCGGGGCAATCACCTGCTACTAAATGTTCCCAGTTTAACGTTTTTCCCTAAAATATCTGCTGTCCTATAAAGCTCACTGCTTATTTGCTTTGTGATTAAAATGCTCTATTATTTCTAAGACTTTTCCACATGCCAGTTGCCAAAAGGGAGTCCATGATTAGCAATGATTTTAATACTTCTTGATTTCACAAATTATTCATTTCATAATTAAGCAGATTAAGTAGAACTCCTCATTTCCTAATATTAATATGGTTTTCTTCCACAATTTCTTTCTATTTTATTTTATTTTATTTTTTCTTTTCTTTTCTTTCCCTTCCCTTCCCTTCCCTTCCCTTCCCTTCCCTTCCCTTCCCTTCCCTTCCCTTTCTTTTCCTTTCCTTTCCTTTATTTTATTTTTAAATAGTTTATTGTCCATATAACACCCCCACAAGTGCCCTCCTCCATGCCCATCTCTCCCCTCCCCCCACACCCATCAGCCCTCAGTTTGTTCTCAGCATTCAAGAGTCTCTCATGGTTTGCCTCCCTCCCTCTCACCCACTATTTCCCCCCTTCTTCTCCCCCACTGTCCTCCGTTAAGTTCCTTTTTTTAAAAAATTTCTTTTTTCCTTTGCAGAAGGAGATTGGAAGGTGACCATTGTCACTGGGGATCTTGAAAATGCCAGCACCACAGCAACAGTATCCCTGTACATCTATGGAGAAGTGACATGTTCAGGTCCTATTATTTTGGGATCTGGGAAATACCAGCTGTTTAACTCTAGCAGTGCAGATATATTCAAGGTAAAATTGGCATGCTATGACTTGCTTGCTAAGGTGTAGTATGATATACATTCTCTAAGATGGAATAGACCATTTTCGTTCTGATATTGTATTTGCATTACATTTTCTTGGCAGACATGAAATCTTCTATCCCAAGAGGTGATAGGAGTAGAGACGTAAATGGGTGTGGTAACAGGGATATAAGATTTTTTGTTTCTTCATCATTTTTTGTATATAAAGGTAAAAAGTATATGAACTCCAGAATATTTTTACAATAAGAGTGGAAAACTTTACTCCTAATTCTACCATCAAGCAATATTTCCATTGTTGAATATCTTCTCTAGTCCTTATCCATATCCATTGAGTATGATAGCTAAGACATGGTCTGAGGAGACAAATGGCCAAGAATTAAATGTTGACTTAACCACTTACTGACACGGTGACCTTGACAACTGCTGTGTGCCTCCATACCTCTTAGCTCAAGGGGTTATCACGAGGCTTAAAATGAATTTGTATATGTGACATGTTTAGGGGCCCCTCGGTGGCTCAGTTGGTTAAGCGTCTGACTTCAGCTCAGGTCGTGATCTCATGCACAGTTCGTGAGTTTGAGCCCTGCATCAGGCTCTGTGTTGACAGCTCAGAGCCTGGAGCCTGCTTCTGATTCTGTCTCCCTCTCTCTCTGCCCCTCCCTGCTCATGCTCTGTCTGTCTCTCTCTCAAAAATAAACATTAAAAAAATGTTTTTAAAGTGTTTAGTGCAGTACCTAAAAGACTCAATAGATGTTTACTCTTAATATTGTAGCAAGCAATTCTGTAGTCCCTTATTTATGCAAGGGACTACACAGTCTTCTGAACCATAATCTTTATTGATCAAATATGGAATATATGAAATTGGCCATATGCTATAGTTTTTGCTATTGTTGGACATTTAAATGGCTTTAAGGATTTTATTATTATAATGTCATAATGAATGTATTTTTACCTTAGGTTCTTTTTTTTATCTAACCAAAGCCTTTTATCTCCATATGACAAATTCTGAGGGATGGGATTACTTTTTTTTTTTTTTAAATATTTTTATTTATTTCTAGGAGAGAGAGAGACAGCGTGAGCAGCGGAGGGTCAGAGAGAGAGGGAGTCACAGACTGAAGCAGGCTCCAGGCTTTGAGCTGGCAGTCAGCACAGAGCCCGACGTTGGGCTCGAACCCATTAACCGTGAGATCATGACCTAAGCGAAAGTCGGACGCTTAACCGACTAAGCCACCCAGGCGCCCCTACTTTTTTTAAAAGTTTATTTATTTATTTTGAGAGAGAGAGAGCATGAATAGAGTGGGGACAGAGAGAGAGAGAGAGAGAGAGAGAGAGAGAATTCCAAGCAGGCTGTGCATTGTCAGTGCAAAACCTGACATGGGGCTCAAACTCACGAACTATGAGCTCACGACCTGAGCCAAGATCAAGAGTCAGATGCTTAACTGACTGAGCCATCCAGTGCCCTCGAGATGGGATTACTCTTGACCCATTCTGACAAAGTGCTGATACTTTGTAAAAGTGTCTAATTTGTATAGCACAGTGCCTGGCAGGACATAGTAAGCAATTGGTAAATTTTAATTGTTATTAAATAATTACTACACCCCCCCCCAAATCATGGTATTTATTTCAGCCATGCATAGTGCTTAATATCTTTTAATTAAAAATATTTAGTACCTCTTTTCAAATTGCAGTATGTGACTGTGGATCTGTGCAAGTTATCTTCATTTCTTAACATTTTGTTAAAATAGTTTTATTGAGATGTAATTTACATCCATCCATCCATTTAATGTGTAGAATTCATGATTTTGTATATTCACAGCATTATGCAATGATCACCACAATTTGGTTTTAGAGTATTTTCACCTTCCCAGAAAGAAAGCCCAGACCCATTAACAGCAGCTCTCTATTCTCTAGCTTTAAGAATTGAGTATCTAGGGGCGCCTGGGTGGCTTAGTCGGTTGAGCGTCCGACTTTCGCTTGGGTCATGATCTCGCGGTTCGTGGGTTCGAGCCCCGCGTCGGGCTCTGTGCTGACTGCCAGCTCAGAGCCTGGAGCCTGTTTCAGTCTGTGACTCCCTCTCTCTCTGACCCTCCCCTGCTCATGCTGTCTCTCTCTCTCTCTCCTAGAAATAAATAAAAATTTAAAAAAAAAAAAAAAAAAAGAATTGAGTATCTATCCTTTATTATCCAGTATTATTATTCAGTATCTATGCAGTATTCCATTATATGAATATATGATATTTTATTTGTCCACCCATCGGCTAATAGACCCTTGGATTGTTTCTACTTTTAGCTATTAGTATGGATAATTCTTATGAATAATGCTGCTATGAACATCCATGTGTAAATTTTTATATGGTTACATGTTGTACAATAGACTCTTGAACAACACTGATGTGAACTGTGCAGGTCCACTTATATGTAGATTTTTTTACAGTACTATAAATATACTTTCTCTTTATGATTTTCTAAGCATTTTCTTTATTGTGAGAATACAGTATATAATGTGTGTGACATACAACATATATATTAATTGACCACTTAGGTTATCAGTTAAGGCTTCTGGTCAACAGTAGGCTATTAGTAATTAAGTTTTTGAGGGAGTCACAAGTTATATGCAGTTTACCACGAGGTTGGCACCCATAACCCCTGCATTGTTTAAGGATTAACTAACTGTAATTTCTCTAGGGTAGGTGCCTAGGAGTAGAATTGCTGTATCATATGGTAACTCAATGTTTAACATTTTAAGAGAGTGATAAACTTTTCCAGAGTGGCTGAACCAATTGTACAGTCTCGCCAGCGATATACGAGGATTCCTATTTTTCCACCTTCCAACAGACATTTGTCAGTTGTCTGTCTTTTGATTCTAACTATCCTAGTGGATGTGAAGCGGTGTCTCATAGTGGTTTTGATATTAAATCTCTCTAATGACTAATTACGTTGAGTAGCTTTTCATGTGCTTTTTAGGCGTTTCTATATCTTCATTGGAGAAACGTCCTTTCAAATACTTTGCTCATTTTAATTGGATTACTTATCTTTTTACTAATGAGTTTAAGAGTTCTTACATAGTCTGGATATGAAGCTCTTATCACATATATGACATAAATATTTTCTCCTATTTTGGGGGCTGCCTTTTATTAACTTTCTTGATGGTGTGGGTTTGAATTAGTTCTGGTGTCCTTTCAATTCAGCCTAATACATTCCATGTAGTATTTCTTGTAGGGTAGTTTCTGCTAATGATGCATTCTCTCATTTTTCTTTACCTGGGAATGTCTTAATTTCCATATAGAATTCCTCCTTGACAGTTTTTTTTTCTCAGCTCTTTGAGTCAGCTGATAAGTCAGCTTTTAATTTGATAGAAGCTTCCTTGTATATGATGAGTTGTTTTCTTTTGTGGTTTTCAAGATTCTTTCCTTGTTTTGGCTTTCAGTGGTTTGACTGTGTTGTATCAGGATGTAGACTGCCTTCCTGTTGTTTTTCACAGCTAACATGGTTGCAAGTTTGCTGGCGTTTAAGGCTATTGTAGAGCGGGGGAGAGAAAAATGGAAGTAGATCAAGTTACAGTACATAAACCCTTCTGTTCTTACCAAGATTCATAGTGTCTATTGAACAAATGCTTTTCAGATTGTTGAAAGTCTTTGATTAATTTCCAGAGTTCTTGAAAATTTTATTTCAATAATTTTTGCCATGCTTTTATGGAGGGCCTTAACACACCATTCTAGAAGTCCTGCACTGTCCCTTTTTTAAAATCTTTATCATATTTTGTTCTACTTTATTGAAATTTCTATTCCTCTGTGAAATCATCTATTTGTGACTGTGATTTTTATTATCTGCCAAAGATAAGTAGGATCTGGCCCAATGTAAATGTGACTTTGAGCCTATGATATGTCATGTGATTAAATCCATGAAACTTAAGAGCCACCAACCAAGTGGTATGAAGACATTGACCATCTCATTTTTTTAAGGTTATTTATTTATTTTGAGAGAGAGAATCCCAAGCAGGTTCCACACTGTCAGCACAGAGCCTGAAGTGGGGCTTAAACTCACAAACTGTGAGATCATGACCTGAGCCGAAATCAAGAGCTGGAGGCTCAACCAACTGAGCCATGCAGGCGCCCCTTGACCATCTCACTATTGTCAGAACAGTGAAAATCTTTATGTTGTGTACCTGGTTCATGTTGTGTATGGCAACGTGGGACAGCCGTAATGTTTTTTCGACCCAATCATAGACCTTGAAGGAGAACTTGCTGGCAGGTGATATATAGAGTAGATAGATGGCTCTAGCATCAAAAAAGGGCTTGCAAAGTGATGTCAAGCTTTGTAGTAACTTTGGTTGCTACCCTCCATAGACTAGGGAGTCAGCCCTGTGGGAGCACCTGAAGTGTCACAGAGAACCAGCCTAAAGGAAATGATCCATCCTCAAAAAATGACCAGAAACAAAAATCAGCAGAGTTTGTCATAGCAGGAAGTTTGAAGACAGAGAGGAATTTCTAGAACAAAGGGACTGGACTTCATTTAGTTGCTAACTCTTGAATCTTATCCACTGACTGACATAGACTAGATACTCATGAATATCTTTTGAAAGCATGAAAATTTAATGAAAACGACTTGGCTGAAATGTGTTCAATATTTGCTGCTTTCTCTTGAACACTCATTGTTGATTTTCCCTTGTGATCATTTGCACCTTGGAGGCATCATAAAGGCATCCCATGTATCTTGTATGTTTATTATTTACTTATAAACCTGCCTAGAGATTTAGCTGAGCTTTTTATTGCATTTTTGCAAATTGAAACACTAAGTAGTGCTCTGTGTTGCTTCAGTAAAGTTCGTAGTGAAGCCCTTCACTCCTAGAAAGTGGCTTCCTGCTTCTAGTTTACTGTTTCATGAAGCCAATTGATTTTGTAGATGAGTAGATTTAATATTTATTATGAGCTCATAGGGCACTTGCACAATCATTTGAATATCCCTTATGTTCCTTGAATAGAATGTATCACACATGTTTGCCTTTTAAGAACAATTTATATCAGCAGGACTTAGAAGACTTATATTTGAGGGGCGCCTGGGTGGCTTAGTCGGTTAAGCATCCTACTTTTGCTTAGGTCATGATCTCGCGGTTCGTGGGTTCGAGCCCCGCGTCGGGCTCTGTGCTGACTGCCGGCTCAGAGCCTGGAGCCTATTTCAGAGTCTGTGTCTCCCTCTCTCTCTGACCCTCCCCTGCTCACGCTGTCTCTCTCTCTCTCTCGTAGAAATAAATAAAAATATTAAAAAAAAAAAAGAAGAAGACTTCTATTTGAGCTCCAACTCTGACCTTTACTGTCTAAGGATATACGGATAAGCCACTTAACATTTCTAAGCTTTAATTTCCTCCTTTGTAAAATGGGTACAATAATACCTTATAATGTTATCGTACAGATTGAAAGAGTTAAAATTAAAATGCTTTATAGAAACACTTGACTTTATACTCCTGAGGCAGACTCATGTTCCTGCCCACAAATTGAGGTTGTTTTCCTGATGGGGTGGGATTTAAGAAAAATCTTCAGATGAATGAGGGCAGGAAGGCAGCTTGGCAGATGGTTGGTAGGTGGCTATTGCTGGCATGGGAGGGTCTGCATAGAGACACGTCTGGAGGCTGGAGTAGGAGGAAGGAGGAGAGGGAGCCAAGATTAGGTTGGCTCGCCTGGAATAAGGCAGTGAGTATGTAAGTAATAGGAGGAATATTTATCTTAGGCCTTTTCAGTATTGAAAGGTTAGATATTCATGTGGAGCTACAAATGATTAGGCATTAGCTAAATGGATGCTAGCATGTCATTTTGATTTTGGCACATCTTGGTATGACTTTCTTCTCAATTTTCACATATGAATTCTTATCCAGAAAGGCCAGTAGAGTTGCTTTGCTTAACTACAGAATAAAGTACAGAAACCAAAACCCCAATACAGAATAACCTACAGAAAGTGGATAGCCACTTTTCAGAGGGACCAAATCTTCTCAGCAAAGGCTAAATATGAAAACCAAAAGACTATTGGCCTCAGATAGCAAACATTACATATTAATTGGAGGATTACCAAAAGAATATGGCATGTCCTATTGCTTAGAAGGCAGAAATCTTTGTGGACGAAAAGTAAAAGGGCATTAGCTGATGTCTACTCTGAGCTAGATGTCAGATATTTAGTAAACCTGGAAACATGAAAGAAAAATCCCTTTCGCTGACCCCTGTCTCTTGACCTGGGTGAAATTCTCTTCTTCGCAAAGACCAACACATCTGTGGTCGTGATCACAGCCTCTTCCGTATTTCATGATTGTATTTCATCAGCCATCCTTGTTCTTCCTTGCATCTTCAGAATGACTCTACTTAATCCTTGCGTTCAATCTACCCATATGCTTACATCTTCCCTATTCTAAAAATAACCTTCAATCTGCTCTTAAATTACTGACCTTTGCCCTCTTTGCAGCCCTTTTAAAATACTGATTTATCCTTGTTGCTTCACCTCTTTCTCTCCCCATTCTCCCCTAAGTCTCTTGTGGTTTGGATTTCACACATCACTCTATTTAAGCCATGGTTTCTAAGATCATCAGTGAAGTCCTAATTATCCCTCCTTCCCTTCCCCCCCCCACCCCCCCACTAGTTGTTATCCCGGGTTGCTGGTAAAGGAATTATTAGGCAGGTGGCTGGGTAGTGTCATGATAGGGGTCAGTGCTGAGATCAGATTTTCTGGATTCAAATTCTAGCTTCTTGACCACCTTATCTGTAGGAAGTGTATAAAATTTTATGCTCTATAAAATGGGCAAAAATAATTGCACTTGTCTAAGAGAGTTGTGAGGATTATATGGGGTACATAAAATCAATATAAAATGTTCAGCACAAAGGAGGGCACATATTCCAAACTCACAAATTTTGAAATGGACAAAAGAGTTTCAAGAAAGAACAGGTGACTGTTATGAGTGTCTCCCACCCACTGCCCCCCCCCAAGATATTCAAATCCTTAGTCTTGGCACCTGTGAATGTAACCTTGTTTGGAAATAGGGTCTTTGCAGATATAATTAAGATATAAATTATCATGAAGTCAAGGGCTCACCTTTGAGCAATATGGTGTCTTAAAAAAGAGTGAAGCAGAGAGACAGGGAGAACACCATGTGATGACAGGGCTGGAGTGTTGCAGCTGTAAGCCATAGGATGCCCAGGGCCAATGGCCACTATCAGAATATAGAGGGACAAGAAAATATTCTATTTAGAGGATCAGAGGGAGCATGACGTTGCCACAGCCATCATTTCAGACTCTAGCCTCCATAATATGCAATAAGACATTTCTGGTGTGCTAAGCCACCCCGTTTGTAGTACTTTGCAGTGGCAGCCCTAGAAAACTAAAACTGAGTGATCAACAGTCAGATGCTTCAGAGGAATGGAGAGAAGATGATGAATTTGCCAATAAGGAGGCTATTACTGTCTTTCAAGAGAGCTGTTTTACTGATGTTACCGAGAAAGATTACAGGGAATGAAAGGAGTCTATCATGGTGTGAAGAGAAATGGTGGTTCTAGATAAAGAGTCACTTTCCCCTTAAGTTTATTAGATGAAGAGCAATAGGTGGTTTGATATAAGTCACCACAGGATAAAGAATGGGACTCTTAAAAAGCAGAAATGTCCATTTTTGAATGGGAAGATGAAGATGACAGTAGAGAGGCATTTTTGCATATAAGATTGCCGGAGAACAGTGGCGCGGTAGAGTTCTTAAAAGATAAAAAGTCAGAAGAATTGGCTGTGTAAAGGAGGCGGACACTACGTCATAGTCTTTGATACTAGAAACTAGGATAAGAAATAAAAATAATAACAAATACTAAGATAGAAATAAAGTAGGGGCACCTGGGTGGCTCAGTCAGTTAAGCGTTCAACTTCAACCCAGGTAATGATCTCATGGTTCATGTGAATTCAAATCCCACATCAGGCTCTGCACTGACAGCGTAGAGCCTGCTTGGGATTCTGTCTCTCTCTCTCTCTCCTTCTCCCTCTCCCTGTCCATCTCCCTCTCTCTCTCTCTCTCTCAAAATATATAAACTTTAAAAAAAGAAATAAAGTATAATCAATTTAGCTCTAACACTCGTTTTGAAAATGTGAATTTGTTCCAACATGATTGATATGTTAAGGAAAAATTTGAGTATAATTGGAATTTCACATTTGGTTATTATGCACATTTCATCCACAAGAAACATAGGCGCATGCAGAAAGTTCTTCCCGGCCAAACCAGGTCACAGAAGGACTGTAACAACTGCGCATACACACCTCAAACATCTACCAGCTACCTCACTTCGCTGTGTGTCTTATAAGTCACATCTGTCCACATTTGATGTTATCAATTGCCTTCTAATTTATGATAATCCTTGTTACATTACTTGACAAAAACTCACAAGCTGCAATTTTTTCCACATCTCTTCCACAAGTCAGCCTGATGTTTAGTGCTGCATATATTGCAGTGTTTATGAATTTCTCAACCATCAACATTTGTAAAACTTGCTACCATTTTTGTTAGATCTCTACCCTTTTTATTATGTCATGGACACGTTTTTGTTGTTGTTTCCCGACTTTTTTTTTCCCCATAAATCTTGTGGTTTTATTATACAATTTTGTGTGGTGATGTTTTTAAAGGAAACTGAAGTCATTGCACTTCCTTAATACTGTTGGTTCTATTATCCATTTGGGAATTTTGAAAAAAAAAATTTGTTTCTTTTTTAAAAATACAATTATTGGGGTGCCTGGGTTGAGTGTCTGACTCTTGGTTTTGGTTCAGGTCCTGATCTCATGGTCGTGGGATTGAGCTCCATGTCCAGCTCCGTGCTGAGTGTGGAGCCTGCTTAAGATTCTCTCCCTCTCCATCTGCCCCTCCCCCACTCATGCTCATGCACTCTCTCTCAAAAAAATACAAGTATAATTAATATACAGTGTTATTTAAGTTTCAGGTGTCCAGTATGATTAAACAGTTGCATACATTACTCAGTGCTCATCACGATAAGTGCACTCTTAATTTCCTTCACCTAATTCAGCCATCCCCCCCAACCAACTTTCCATCTGGTAACCACGAGTTTGTTCTCTGTATTTAAGAGTGTGGTTTTTTTGTCTTTTTTTCATTTGTTCAGTTTTTGTTGCTGTTGTTTCTTAACAGCAATGGTATTTGTCTTTCTCTGACTAATTTATTTCACTTGACATTGTACCTTCTAGATCCATCCATGTTGTTGTAAATGGCAAGATGTAATTATTTTTTATGGCAGAGTAATATTCCATTTTTTTTGTTCCCTGAAATTTTATTATTGAAACAGTTAAAAACTGTATCATGCACATTAGGCCAATTAGTAAGTTGAGTTTATAGCTCAAGTGATTTTCAGGCATAAGACAACAGAGGAAGAAAATCATCATGCTCACATGATTTATTTTGGGGGCATTAAAATTCTTACTGTATATTGAGTTGCATGAATATGATGTGATTTGTTTCTAGAATATTTTAGTTACAAAAATATATACAGGAAACATTCTTCAACTGTTTGGTTGTCATTTAAGAAAGTAAAAGTAAACTATAAACTTGTTCTTATCCTGGCTTCACAATATCACATATACTTGGATATCTATATAGTAGTTTCTTTTTATCCTCATGTTCTTTTAACATATACAATCTTAGCTTTATAGTATTTTATGTATCTCTTTTTCTATTGAGCTATGGTAGCAAAACAATATTTTTCATACAGTTATTTTATTCAGTATTTTTTGGACTTGGTTTTCCCTACATTAGCAAAATCTGTAAATAATAAGATTATGAAAATAAATTTCATTACACATTTTTAGATTGTGCTCATTGATTAGGAAATTTTTTTATGATGGAATTCAGCAAGACCTTGGTGATGTTATTTGCTGCTGTTGTATAAAAATAAAATGATAGAAAGCTATGAAGTGATTAATTTTAATGCTATATAAATTTGATAAGTTTTAATTTTAATTAAAAAAGAAATCACTATCTCAAATATATTCATTCAAAAACATTAATTGAGACATTCTTTCCCAAATATCATGCCAAAAATGTTTAGTTTCTCTTTTTTAACGTTTAGTTCTCTTTAAAATTTATAGTTGTTTCTTATATATCTACATATTCATAATTAAAGTGGGTTTGGGGGTACTTGGGTGGCTCAGTTGGTTAAGCATCTGATTCTTAATATTGGCTCAGGTCGTGATTTTGTTGTTAGTAAGACTGAGCCCCACATTGGGCTCTGTCCTGAGTATGGAGCCTGCTTGGGATTTTCTCTTTCCCTCTCTCTCTGCCCCTCCCCTACTTGTGTGCTCTCTTTCTCTCTCTCTCAAAATAAATAAATAAACTTTAAAAACTAAAGTGGGTTTCTTATAAACAGCGTATAGTCAAGTCTTCTTTACTCTCTCTGGTAATTTCTGTCATTTAGCTACTCTTAGACAATATATATTTAAAGGATAATTTCTATGATTGGAATAAAATATACCATTTTGCCAGTTGTCTTCTATTTCTTTCCTCCCTCCCTCCCTTCCTTCCTTTGTTTCTTCCTTCCTTCCTTCCTTCCTTTTCTGCCTTCTCTGGATTTTTTAGAACTTTGAAAGTTAATCAGTTTTAACTCCTCTATTGATATTATTTATATTTCTTTTTTCAAATTTAAATCTAACATACAGTGTAGTAGATATTATTTATACTTCATTTTAAAAATTTTTCTTTCTTTTTTCAACTTAGCAGTTGTCCCATGGTTTATAAATATCCATTTTAAAATCATAAACCTTCAAATGATATTGTACCACTTCATTTGGAGCATAAAGGTCTTACAATAGAATTGTCCTAATTTCTACCTCCTGTTTTTTATATCATTGCTGTCATAGATTTTACTTTTACATATGTATAATAATACAACATGTAATTACTGATTTGGTTTTAAACATAAAGTTATTTTTTAGAGAATGAAAATGGGAAAAAAGAACATTTTATTTTACCTTTATTTTTTTTCTGACATTCTTTATTTCTCTGTGATCAAAGCTTGTGACCTAGTTATAATGTGAAGAACTCCCTTCAATCCTGCCTGCTATGTAGGTTTCTCAACAAAGAATTCCCTCAGTTTTTGTTCCTCTGAGAAAGTCTTTGTTTCTCCTTCATTTTAAAATGATTTTTTCACTGGGAATGGAATTCTTCATTACCAAGGTATTTTCTTTTAGTACTTGAAGATACGACTCCATTGCTTTTTTGCTTGTGTGTATTATGACAAGAAGTCTGCTGTAATTCTTTTCCTTTCTGCTGTTCATGTGTCTTTTCTCTGACTGCCTTTAAGATTTTGTCTGTTTTGGTTTACATTACTTTTAATATTATATGCCTGGGTGTGGTGGTGGTGGTGGTAGTGGTGATGTGTGTGTGTGTGTGTGTGTGTGTGTACGCACACATGTGTATGTGCATGTGTTAGTATTTATTCTCTTCAGTGAGCTTTTTGGATCTATGGTTTGATTTTGACATCTAGTTTTGAAAAGTTTTGATTATTATTTATTTCAAACATTTCTCAGGCCCTTTTCTCCTTCTTCTCTTTTTGGGATTCCAACTGTTTATCTGTAAGACTGTTGATTTGATATTGTCCTACAGCTATTGGGTTCTATGTTCTGTTTTGTGGGTGTGTTTTTTTTTTTTTTCATTTTTTTTTTTGTGTGTGTGTTTATATTACCCTATCTAAAAATTCATTGATTCTTTCCTAGGCCATGTTGAATCTACTGATGAACCTGTCAAAAAATTTTTTTCATGTCTATTACCATATTTTAGAATTCTAGAATTAGCTTTAGGTCTTTCTTACAGTTTCTAATTGTTCTATCTAATCTTGTATATTGTCTGCATCTTTGATTAGAGACTTAATATATTTATCATAATTACAGTAATTGATTTGTCTGATAGTTTCCATGTCTGTGTCATATCTGGGTCTGGTTTTGATTATTGCTTATTCTCTTCAGAGTGTGGTTTTCCTGTCATTTTTCCATGCCTTGTAATTTTTTTGTTGGAAGCTACATACGTTGTATAGAATAGAAGATGCTGGGGCCAGTATTGTTCATGCTTAGAGATAAGCACACCTTCCTGTGTTCAACATTTAGTATAAGAGTCTGTGCTAATGTGGGGCGCCTGTGGCTTAGTCGGTTAAGCGTCTGACTTTCGCTTAGGTCATGATCTCACGGTTCATGGGTTCGAACCCCGCGTCGGGCTCTGTGCTGACTGCCAGCTCAGAGCCTGGAGCCTGTTTCAGAGTCTGTGACTCCCTCTCTCTCTGACCCTCCCCTGCTTACGCTGTCTCTCTCTCTCTCCTAGAAATAAATAAAAATCATTAAAAAAAAAAAAGAGTCTGTGCTAATGTAATCCATAGTTGGGCTGAGATTAAAGACTTTTGTTGCTATGGTTATACTCAGTGTACTATAGTCTTCATATTCCTTTAATAACACCTGTGTTTAAGATGTACCCTAATTTGTCAGAGAATTTTTCTCAATGTTTTTTTCCCAAATGACTTGAGACTCCCTACATTTGTTAATGTGGTGATGAGAGAGGTGGGGAGAGAGGTTGTGTGTCATCTGATATTCTGATTCAGCCTCAGTCTTGGCTGGGCATTAAGAACCTGGGTCTGGGGTTATGGCCTTCACAGGTGTCCCTGCTCTTCTCCAGATATAGTGAGCCGGTCACATATGTCCCACACACCCCCAGGGCCAAAGGTTTGTGTACTTCATGTTTCTTGGCCCAAGCTGCAGTGGGTTTCCACTAGTGTCCTCAGGAGACTGTTTTTGTTCCTTTTCCTTCTGCAGATTATATTTTCTGTTCCAAAGGGGAGATAGGAAAAGTCGGTCTGGGCAGAGTTTCAGCAGTGACTGCTGTTTCCCCTTCTGGCCAGACCAGGAGGGAATCTTTCTTAACATTCTTCCTAATCTTGCCTGCAAATGCCTGGTGGGGTTCCTACAGGAATAGTCTGTAAGGACGTTCAAACTTTTATGATAGTTCACACCTAGCCTTTGGCAATTTCTTGAAAATTTCTAGGTGAATTATTGTACTGACTTACAGGAGATCTGTTGGCATCTGCCCCAGATAAGCAAATAGTTGGGTCTTGTGTCTCCCTGCAAAAACCTGTCTTTCTCTCAATTGTGGGTTTGTCATTTTTACCCTGGAAACTAGTTCTCTAGGAAGACCATTAATTTACAGCTTGCCCAGGGTTTTTTTTTTTTTTTCTGTTGTGAAGGTGAGAATGACACCATTCTTTCCAATTCTCTGCATCTCTAAACTCAAACTACGTGTTTGTACGTGTATATATATGTATACATATATACATCTATCATCTATCTAGATATACAGATTTATTTATTTCCTTTTTGTAAGATTGTCTCTGGAATTGTCATCAATAAAAAGCTAAAAATTCTATATAAAAATTTTAAATGTATATGGAGTGCCTGGGTGGCTCAGTCGGTTGGGCGTCCAACTTCGGTTCAGGTCATGATCTCGCAGTTCACGAGTTTGAGCCCCATGTCAGTCTCTGTGCTGACAGCTCAGAGCCTGGATGGAGCCTGCTTTAGATTCTGTGTCTTCCTCTCTCTCTGCCCTCCCCCTGATAATGCTCTCTCTCAAAAATAAATAAACATTAAAAAATTTTTAATAAAAAATTAAAATGTATAAAGGCTCAATAACCAGTTGGGCAAAAAGATATTACTCAGAAACATAAGTCTACATACTCCATCTTTTGTGAGAAGAGAATAAATGTCCTAAACTGTACCAAAAGAAATTAAAGTAATATTTAAGAAAGAACTTCTAAATAATAAAGGTAGAATAGCCTTGGAATAATATTTACTATGTTTTCTTCTTCTCTGACAGTATTAAACAACAGCTGGGCCTTTTTTAGTATGTCCTAATTTAGATGATACCAACCTATCAGTAAGGGAATTTAATTTCTGAGTTTCAAATAGACTGCATCATGATACTCAATAGAAAGTATTAGACATTAAGAATATAGGCTTTTTACATTTGCGTCATTATGGATGGAACTGGAAGGTATTATGCATAATGAAATAAGTCAATCAGAGAAGGACAGATATTATATGTTTTCACTCATCTGTGGATCTTGAGAAACTTAACAGAAATCCATGGGGGAGGGGAAGGGGGAAATATAGTTACAAACAGAGAAGGAGGGAGGCAAACTACAAGAGACTCTTAAATACAGAGAATAAGCTGAGGGTTAATGGGGGGCAAAGGGAGAGGGGAACATGGGTGATGGGCACTGAGGAGGGAACTTGTGGGGATGAGCCCTGGGTGTTGTATGTAAGCCAATTTGACAATAAATTATATTTTAAAAAAGATTGTAAATCAATTTAAAAAAGAGCATAGGCTTTTTAATGAGAAAAAAAAAATGAGAAATACCTCAAATATGCATTTGGAGTCCGGAAACTAGTAAGTTCTTAGGAAGGATAAGGTAAAATCTAAACAAAATGTTTCATCCAGCATCTCAAAAAGCATTTTAGAAAGACCAGATTGTTTCTTCCTTAGAAGATAGGGTCTTCAAAGATAGTATTCATTTCAGTGGAGTTCAGCAAGCGTTTATAGAGCAGACACATATTTTCAACACTGTGCTAAGACCTCTGATAGGTATAAAACTATAAAATAAGGAACAATCACATTGAAGAGAGGGGACATGTGCACATGAAACAGGTAAGATGCCAGAAATTTTATGACTTGGTGCCCCATTAAGCAGTATAGATAAAAGATGTTTCAGGCATTCAGAGAAAGGATCTACACGTCTCTCTTGGGACTTGCTAAAGCAAAATCTTTTATAACTTTTGACTAGTGGACCTTTCAACTGGGATCAGGGTGTGCTGGAAGTATCATTCCATAAAAACAAGGTAGCTTACTAAGCTTAAGGGAGACAAGAAATTTGCCTTCTTGGATTCATAGTTCATTCTTTTCCTCTGTTCTTCTTTGTGCTTCTCAAATATAATATGAGCAACCCCAAACTCCGCAGTAATTATCCATTTACCGAACCTTCCCTACATTTTCTTAAACTTACCAGGCAACCCAAACTGCAAGACATTATTTTTAAAAATCTCACCAAAAACTTTGGCTTATTTTTTAGTCTAATCATAATTCAGTTCTCAAATTAGTTTTCATAGCTACTTCGGGAATCAATGTGATATATGCACTGGGAGTCGATATAAATATGTTCCTTATTATCACATGGAGAGGATTAGAGAGAAACATATGAGCAAATTTTTGGACTATTGATAAGGCAATTAGATATCATAGGGAAAAATAGAAAATGGAGATGATGAATATTTCCCTATGACACTAATGGTTATGAGAGGCCTCCTAGGGACCATGACATTTACCCTGACCTTTTAAGAGTTCATGGATTTGATGTAATTATAATGACTCACCTAAGAAAACTAAAGTTCCAGAAAACTGTGTAACAAATAACAGAATGACACAATATCATCCCCCAAATGCTATTCAAAAAAAGGATGTCATTGAATAATTTTCCAAAAAGAATTGCTTCTATATAAAGGAATGAGGTTTATTTCCATATACTATTATGAAATGATTTCCAGAATATGTTATATCATGAAAAATGTCGAGGAAAACATGTATGCTACCATTTATTTAAGAAAAGGGAAGTTTTATGAATACACAGTATCTTCAACTTTTCCAGTAGAGGCACAAAAATAAAATAAAACCAATGATGGCTTAAGATGAAATGGACCAATTCCATGAAAGACACAATTTACCAAAACTCATGCAAAAAGAAATAGACAATCTGAATAGATTGTGTCTATTAAAGAAATTTAATCAATTAATAACTTTTCGAAAACAGAAAGTAACATGTCCAGATGGACTAACTGGTGAATTCTACCAAGCATTTAAAGAGGAAATGATTCTCTATAATTTCTTTCAGAAAATAGAAGCAGAGGAAATACTTCCTAACTCATACATTGCTGGTGGGAATGCAAAATAGTACAGCCACTTGAGAAGACAGTTTAGGAGTTTCTTACAAAACTTAACATACTCTTACCATATACTCCAGCATTTGCACTCTTTAGTACTCACCCAAAGGAGTTAAAAGCTTACATATACACAAAACCCTGTCCATAGGTGTTTATAGTAACTTTATTCATAATTGCCAAAACTTAAAAGCAACCTAGGTGCCCTTCAGTAGGCAAGTAGATAAACAACAGGTAGTACATTTAGACAATGGAATATTACTCAGCACTAAAAGGAAATGAGCTATCAAGCCATGAACAGACATGGAGGAAACTTAAATGCATATTAATGAATAAAAGAAGCCAATCTGAAAAGGCTGCATACTGTGTAATTCCAACGATATGACACTCTGGAAATGGCAAAGCGATGGAAATAGTAAAAAGATTGGTGGTTGCCAGGGTTTGGGTGATGAAAGGGAATGAATAAGCACAGAGGATTTTAGGGCAGTGAAGATACTCTATATGATATCGTATGATGGGTATATGTTATTATACATTTTTCCAAACCCATAGATACAACACCAAGAGTGGACTGTAATATAAACTGTGGATTTGGGGTGAGTGGGACAAGTCAATGGAGGGGCATTGATTATAGTAAATGTACCATTCTGATGGGGGATATTAGGAATGGGAGAGGCTCCGTATGTGTTGGGGCAAAGGATTTATGGGAAATCCCTGTACCTCCCTCCTCAATTTTGTTGTGAACCTTAAGCTTCTCCAAAAAAACAATCTTAATGAAACAACAACAACAACAAGAAATAAAACCAATGGAACTTTTTTTAAAATTATTTTTTATTTTTGAGAGACAGAGAGACAGAGTGTGAGCAGGGGAAGGTCAGAGGGAGAAGGAGACACAGAATCTGAAGCAGGGTCCAGGCTCTGAGCCGTCAGCACAGAGCCTGATGTGGGGCTCGAACTCACGAACTGCAAGATCATGACCTGAGCCAAAGTTGGCTGCTTAACCGACTGTGGCACCCAGACGCTCCAAAACCAATGTATCTTTTACACTTCTGACTTGAATCTCTTATGCTGAAGAGCTTTACCTGTTTTATATTACACCCCATGAAACCGTGCCAAGTTAACTGAACTTTGTTCCAAAAAGTGACTGAGTTTACACAACTGGAAAATACAGGCAACCTGGTTGGACCCTTGGGGTTTTGTCCAAACATTAGTTATGACATCTCTGGCAATGATGCCAGATGCATGTTCATGTAGTGGAAATGTTTTTCATTTCCCTAGATTTTTTTTGTGTGTCTCTGGGTGCCACAGAAGGCAGATGACTGTTGTCAGTGATTTCCAGGCTGCCAGAGAATCCAGCCATTACATAAGGCATCTGAAACTTCATGAATGATGGGTCCTTATGAGCACCCCTTCAAGTGTGCAGCCTCCAGGATATAGGTTAGGTGCTAAAAGACAGACACCGATTCTTCCCACTGGAGATTATTCTGCTCATGTGCAGAGTGTCTGTGTCTAATACAAAAATAGACAAAGACAATGAATGCACTGTCTTTGTTTTTTCGCAACATAGCATCAACTGGAGAGCTTAAAGATGGACGTCCTTTCAGTGTATGATCATAGACATTTAGCCTAGGTATGACTGATTAAAACAGTACAAAAAGCCATCTTTCATTACAAGGTTTCCTTGGCTACATCTCAGCAAAGACTTAAAACTGGTTTTTTGGCACACCGAGTAGCACTGGTTTAAAATTTCAAATAGATTTCTCATTTGTTTCACTCCCTCATTTGTTTCATGAACACAATTCCTAACGTTCGACACCTTGCTATATGTGACTTATGTGCCTTCAGAACTCATAAGTTATATAATCAAGCTTACAATTTATTTGGTGATATTTTTGAGGATAGAATTAGAATATTAGCCAACATAGAAGTTCCAAGAATGGCTCATATACTCCTGTCCATTTCCCTCCTCGTACTTTCACTAAAAATATTTTTTGTTTTAAAAAATTGTTGCTAGTAATGGGTGAGAAAGAACATTTAGTACCTAGAGAGGAGATGGCTAGTTCTGACCACCCTGAGAAAATACTGTTGTTAAGGTTACAGAACACTGTGTGGTGCTGGAAATAAGCTGTAGTACATCCATTTCAGTTACCTTTGTCTTTAAAGTCTGATTTGCCCCAGGATTAGGTTTCTGAGAGAAAAATGAACAAAACAAGCAGTTCCTTGTTGGCAGAGAGGTCTCGTTCTTATTTGCATGATAGAGTGTCAGAATTAATATTTATTGGCCACCTGCAAGGGGCCAAGCTTGTTTGATGTATTCTGTGTATATCTGTGTATTCTGTGTCGTGACGTAGGCTACAGATGAACAGGTGCTTGAAAGAGCAGTGGACCCACACCTTTGTGTCAGACTCTGACAGCTCTTTATTATGTTATGTTTTGCCCACTGGGTTAGACACTGAGAGACTTTTTTTTTAGTTGATTTATTGACAGAGAGACAGAGAGAGAGAGAGACAGAGAGAGCATGAGTGGAGTAGGGGCAGAGAGAGGAGAGAGAGAATTCCAAGTAGCTTCTGCACTGTCATCTCAGAGCCCAATGCAGGGCTCAAACTCATCCACCATGAGATCATGACCTGAGCTGAAACCAAGAGTTGGATGCTTAACCGACTGAGCCACCCAAGTGCCCCAAGACTGAGATACTTTAACAAGATCTCAGAGAACATGGCAGAAAATTGTCACTTGTCCTTCAAAGAGCAAAATCTTCTGAACTGAATATTTTACTAATGTTAGGGAATGATATTTTCCTCTTTTTAGTCAGAAGTAGTCATGGTAGTTACATGGCTAGAGAATTACAGCGCTAAAATGTGTCTCAACCATCTCATTAAATCCACTCATCCTTTTGACTGCCTAAGTATAACTGTATGATATATGGATGTGTGTTTCTGATACTGGTCTGTTCATTTGTCTGGATTTGAGCTTATCCCTTAACTTAGAGAGCTACCTGGGTAAGTGCACTTATATTAGTGTTCTCTGGAGATACTGAACAACAGGATGTGAATTCATACAGAGAGAGGGAGGGGAAGGGGAGGTTTAAGGTATTGGCTCATGGAGATGGATGTCTGAAATCTGCAGGGTGAGCCAGCAAGCTGGAGACTCAGAAAAGAGCCAGCATTGCTGTCCAAGTCCAAAGGCCATGCTGCTGTTTAGTCTGCTGGCAGAATCATTTCTTGCATTAGGGAGATCATGTTTCATCTGGTTGAGGCCCTCAGCTGACTAGACAAGGCCCACCCATATTCTGGAGGATAACCTGCTTTACTCCAAGTCCTTTCTTTATATTTTAATCTCATCCAAAACACTTCCACAGATACGTCCAGAATAATATTTGACCAAGAATCTGGGCACCACGGCTTGCCAAAGTGACATAAATTAGCCATCATGACCCCTGAAACTCCTTCAGCAACAACCAAATAAAAAGGAATTTATAGGATATGCAGTTCATTTAGGTCCAATAAAGTTCTCTGTCTCCCAGATTCAGGAGTAGCGAAATGTTGGCCACTAACTAATCATTCAAAGAGCCATTGCCTTCAGTAAACTGGACGTTACTGCATTCCACTAACTAGACTGGCTTGCCCACAGGTCTCTGCAAGTTTGTTTGTTTTTTTTAGGATTCCTAGAGTGAATGGAAGAAGATGGCTTAGCTCCGTAATCCAGCATCCCGTAGCTGCCAAGTGTGAAGGTGGGCATATCTGCATCCCTCACATCCCCTACTGATTTGTAATCAGCCTGTTTTGAATGGCTTTGATTTAATACGGAGGTCAGAGGTTCATAGCTTACAGGGGGGTCCTGATCCTGATACGAGAATGCTTCCTTATATCATGGATTGAGACACCTAGTCGGTCATTACCAATCATTTTTCCCCATCATTAAGATTCTTAATAAATCAGGAAGATGTGAGCAAAACTCTACTTCATTTTTTGTTTTGATTCATTCTTTTACCATTTCTTTCTTAAAAATCTTACTCCTCCATGGGTGTAGACCTCTAGAGTTTAGGAGGATCTGTGGCACAAGCATTGGTTATCTGTTTCTCCTTCTTTCCTACCTGAAAGCTCTGTGATCAGAATAGTCCTTCGTGGCCACATCCCATTCAACCTAGATCAATTTTACAGCATCCGCTACAGTTCGTAAGTTCTGTCTACCAATAGTATCTGCCCTTTAGCATACAAACTAATGAATATCATTTTATAATGCTAATGAAGAAGAGATGCTATCGTTGGGGCTAAAAGTTCTAGTTTTAGCAAATATTTGAAGTTTTTAAATTTATACACATGATTTCACCTGGCACTTCAACCTTCATTTCTTAAGAGTTTAACCTCCATCTCTCTGTCTTGACTTTTAAACTCTGGGCAATCATGTCTGCTTCTTTCTTGCCTTTACCTAGAAGGAACGTGGGCCTAACAAGTTGAATTTGCTCTTATTAACTCGGAGGTCTTTCTGAAGTTTAGGAGTACTCCCAGCTATCATGAATCAACACCCCACATTCTTCCTCATCCTTCCTCTTTCTTCATTCTGCAATGCAGAACTTGGATCAGGATCAGTGTGAGTTATGAATGTGCTCCGTAAAGAGGCCACATTTTCACAGGACATCAAACTAGTCTGGTAAGACAGTATCGGCAGTGGGGGTTCCATGGAGGAGGTGGAGTCTACTGCTGGCATTTGAATTGCGTACAAGACAGATTCATGCAGGATGTAAGTCGTAGGGGACCGTGTTGTTCATAAAAGCCTTAAATTCAAACATATTCTCTGTATGTATTTCAAACTTATGCCAGAAAGGCATGCCGTACGTAAAGATGACTGTTTCTTTCACAGCCATTGTACTGTAAAAGAAAGAAAAACCTATTTGGTTTGGTGGCCTTGCTAGTGAGAAAATAGCGCTCTCTCCTAGAGCAAACTCTGCGACATACCTTGATGCGGAAAACTTCCTGCTTGACATTTGCAGCGGCTTAGGTCAATGCTGCAATAAGTAGCAACTTCAGCCCCTATTACTTAAGGTGGGAACAAGAAAGTCATTTGTGATGCGGTGTGATAGCGAGAGCATCTTCCTCTGAATTGCAGTGTGAAAGAGAAAGCTGAAAAACGTTTCACAGTATTCCAGTTGGCAAATGGTAGCATTTTTGTACGTCAGCACTGCTGAGGGTTCAACGCAAAAGCTCATCTGAAAGTGAAATTGATGGAAGCGCAGACCAGTGAACACTATCGCCACTCTAAACAGAGCGTGCGTATGTGTTTGAGCACATATGTGAGTAACCTTTCAAAATAATGCACACATCTGACCATATGCTCCAAGGCATGCTGCTAAAAACGCTGCCACAGCTTTCAGAGAAAAATAAACAAAATTTACATTGGCATCAGCGTGAACTTATAATTATCCTGGGATAAGAAAGATACTAAGCAATGTTTTAACATGAGTTTTATGCTGGAATGCCCCGCTTCTTGTAAGGCAATCACTGGGATGATTGTTTTGATCTCAACTCAAGGGTTTCCAGAAAGGATATTTTCTGAGTATTTGTAATATTTAATCCTATACTTTGCACCATGATTTCCTTACATATAGTAGCTGATCACTTTCTAAATAGATGTTTTTTATGTTTCATTATTCTATCTTTTGGTTTTTGCCATTAATATAACTATTGCTACTACAATCATTATTACTGAATGATTGCAGTGTTGTTCCCAGGAATGTTCGAATCGCTCCCACAGGCACGAAGCCTCTGAAAACTCACCATATATTGATTTACTTTTTTCACTTCTATTGGAAAACAGTTGGAAGTAAATCGACTGTTCACTATTGTTCCCAAGTAAGTCCCACCAATCTGTGTGTTCCTCTTTCAGAAAAAATAAATTTCGTATTATTGCAACAAAGGAAACATGTAATGCTTGCACTGTTCCTGTGGAGAATCCCTGTTCAAACACTTGGCTGCTTAGGGCTCAATGTTGCTAGCAAGGAAACGAGAAGGATCTGTCCGCCACGACAGAGAAAATTCCCAATTCCTGGCTGCCAGTCATAGAGAAGGGTGTGAAAGGGGGCACTGTCCTATCCCTCTGGCTTTGAAGCAGAGCCAAATCTTTGCTTCTTACCCTACAGGTTAAGAGGTTCACATCTGTGTACCTGCATGAAAGAAAAGATGAAATAGAAACATAGAGGATGACACATGGGGTGTTGGTCTCAGTCCATTTGGGCTGCTCTAAGGAAGGAGTGCACACTGGGTGGCTTATAAACAGCACAAGTGTACTTCTTCTAGTTCTGGAGGCTGGAGGTCTGGTGCCCGTATGGTTGAGTTCAGGTGAGAGACCTATTCCAGGCTGCTGATTTCCAACTTCTCATTGTGTCTTCATGTGGCCAAAAAAGGGTAAGAACGCTCTGGGGTTGCTTTTATGGGGCACTAACCCCGCTCATGAGGGTTCCACCTTCTTGACCATATGCCATCTCAGAGGCCCACCTCCTAATGCCATCCCTCTGGAGGGTATGCGTTGCAACAGAGGAATCTGGGAGGACATAACAGTGGTAAGCTTTGAATGTCATGAAATGTGGTTTTGTGTAGAGAGGGAAGAGAGAGAATAGATAGACATAGAATTGTCTCTAGGTCTCTCGCTACCCTGACATGCCCCTTTCCTTGTTTGTTTTGAAAGAACCAAAATCAGGGACGCCTGGGTGGCTCAGTCAGTTAAGCATCCAACTTCGGCTCAGGCCATGGTCTCTCAGTTCGTGAGTTTGAGCCCTGCATTGCACTCTGTGCCAACAGCTCAGAGCCTGGAGCCTGCTTTGGATGCTCTGTCTCCCTCTCTCTCTGTCCTTCCGCCACTCACACTCAGTCTCTCTCCCTCTCAAAAATAAATAAACATTTAAAAAAATTTTATAAAATAACCAAAATCAGGCCTAGCCTGGAGAAGGGAGAACTGCCCTAATTTTGACAAGCACGTAACACACAAGGTTTTATCCATTTTGCTCTGCTCTGATATGCAGAAGTATAGATTTCCATGCAATTGTTACCGTTTCCAAACTAAGCCTGACCTTGCCTTTGCACGCCGACTCATCTACAGCATCCTCGGGGCAGCACCCTCCTGCTAGGCTTTTCCCTGTGCTTGCCCCAGACCCACCTTCGGCAGATTACCATCAACACTACTTACAGTGTCAACAAAACATGCCATTCCTTGACACGTGGACTAGTTTAAGTCCACATTTACTGTGTCTCCACAGCTCTCCTTATAGTACCCACCACATCCGACACTAATGTTTTAGAGATCTGAACCCGAGTGTGAGCTGTAGTGGGAGCTGAATGCTTTCTGACAGAAGGGGTCATATGCGACTTATACATTGCTGCTTCCTCGGCACTGGCCACCAGCCAGACTGAGACCCTCTGATATCTGTGAAGTGGGTAAACTTGAAAGTGAAATGGGTTCTAAACACACATTCCAAACCTCAAATATCCCCAGCCATTTTTTTTTAAAAATTGGTAGAATCCAAGAATTCAAAAAGTTAGGGGTGGGGAACACTCTAAAGTGTCCAGGCTTCAATTCATCCGAGTTTATAATTTGATCTTGACATTTTTCACTGAACTCAGGATTGCATAGAGAACCCAAATGGAAAGCTCACTTGCAACAATAGTTCCTCTGTTCACAGTATCCAGCACGGCTCAGCTTCTGATTGTTCCTCACCAGACACCTGAATTGCAGTCTCGGAGGGGGAGCTCCATTAGAACTGCATAAAAACATTTCATAAAAAAACCAATATTTGTGGAGTCAGTTTCAAGAACAGTCTGTATCCTCGGGTCTAAAACGTGTCTGTAAATTACAGAGTGGGCACAATTGTGTTAGAGCAAAGACCAAGAGAAGAACTTACAAATGTCATCAATACCATGAGAAATGTGTACATTCACCAGGTTTTTATTTCCATGTAAAATGCACATATTTTCTGCCAGATTTATCGGCTCCCACAATATAATAACACAGATTCACATTCACCTGCCTCATCCTCATGCGTGGCTTCTCAGTAATCCACCTTAGAAACATCCATAAAGCTATTTAAGTCTTCGCTTCCATTTGTTTTCCTTTGTCTCTTAAGTATATGTTAATTTTACATCTCAGGCCTGAGAGGAGATTCTTATTTACATGATTCTAGGTACTTCACTTCCTCCCTCTCCCCCTTTTATATTTATTTATCTATATCTGTCTATCTGTCTATCTAGCTGTCTATCATTTATTGTCTTTCCATCTCCTATCTGTTATCTATCTATCTACCATTTATCCATTGATTTAGAAACTAAAGGACATAGAAATGATATTTTCGATAATTCTCCAAAGACTCAAGCTATAGTTAGTTCAGTTTCTTAAATGCCTGTGGGAAGTCATTCCTACTAATCCATCTGGGCAACAGATTTTATTGGTATCAACATTTCTGAGGCACAAGTCAAAATTTAGGGCTTTTTTCTTGTTTTCTCTGAGAGTCTTATTGTGGTAATGATGAGGAGCAATGACGGAAATCCAGTCGGACTCCTAGCGCTTGAAGGCCAGGAAAGTAAGTCACAGTTTGAGCATGAAGGTCAAGCCTCATGCATTGAACTTGAATTACAGTCGTTCGCCCCCCCTCCGTATCCATGGTTCTGCTTTCCCCACGGCAGACCATGGTCAGAAAGCAGATGGTCCTGATTTGTCATCAGGCCCATAGTAGCCAGGGCTATGTAGTCACAGTGCCTATGTCATCCACCTCACTTCATCTCATCATGGAGGCATTTTATCATCTCACATCATCACAAGAAGGAGAGGGATGAGTACAATACGATAAATTATTTAGAGAGACCATATTCACATAACTTTTATTAAAGTATATTGTTTTAACTGTTCTATTTTATTATTATTATTGTTACTCTCTTACTGTCCTTAATTTATAAATTAAAGTTGGTCATAGGTATGTATGTATAGGAAAAAACATCATATATATCGGGTTCAGCATGATCTGCAGTTTCAGGCATCCGCTGAAATCTGGGGGTCTTGGAATGGATCCCTGTGGATAATGGGGTGGTTGACTGTGCACCTGAATTGTTTCCAGCAGTTTCCTAAGTCTACAAAGGCAATCAAATCAGCATCTACCTTGTTCCTGTAGAATATATTTCACTCTTCTTCACCTGGACCTGGGGACTGAGCTAATTGACAGCTTCCTAGAATGCTGAGAAAGAGCTCCAGACCTTAGATTTGTCGCCTTATTGGGGGGGATCAGATGTCATGAACAGCCTTGACTCAGTGTCTGGCTGCGTCCTGAAGACTTCTCTGTCTTTACTTCTCAACAAGCTCAGTGTTCTTCTAGCCCAAGTCAGAGTGGCTTCTACTTTACTCATTCAGTCTATTGTTTGTGTTGCCATGTCTGTGCTTTACTGTTTACATGTACCAAAGTGTAGTGTCAGCATTTATAGAAATGGCTAACCTTTGGTCCAAGTGCAAATAGAAATACAGTGCCATAGTAAAACCAGGCCACTGCCCACAGAGCATAGGAGTATTGGAATGCATGCTATCACCCCTCTTACGCTTAGAGCAAAATGACAAAAACATTCCAATTCAGCAGAGGTAAAGGACATTCTAATTTAATCATCTGGTGTTTAATTTAATCACATGTAACATTGTTTATTTGTTTGCTCTTACACAATTAATATTAATTAGTGAATATTACTGAATTCCCTGGAGAATACTGTAGAACATTTGAGAGCTGGTCCTCAGAGGTACAGTCACGCACACGTACTCATGCATATGACATACACACACTATTATTTGATAAAGTGCAGGCTGTGTCTACACAGGGGGTGACCATACAGGAAGTGAAGGGGGAAGGAGGGAAGAAAGGAGGAAACATTGATTTACTCATATGATGGACCAGTTACACTCTTTCCACTTGGTTTTGTTTGGTCTTGTTTTCCTATGTGCATCAGGTTCACCTCTTGAGACAGGATGGTCCAGCTGTTTTGGGGTGCTACAGGCTGGAAAGTATATGCTCTGTATGATCCAAGCATCTTGAATTAAAATTCCTGCTTGAAATTCAAGGGCCACAGAGCTTTGGGCGAAAGACATCACCTCTCTGAAGCTCGATTTCCTCTTTTGCAAAATGGAGAAAATTGTGCATATCTCATAGGGTTGCTGTAAGGATTTAAAATAACATATGTGAAGCGCTTGGCAGACAGTCTCCTTTCCTCAACATGTTCTCATCACTGGTGTTATTAGACCAGATAAACATCTTGAATCCTGACTTGATTTTGATTATAAGACCGGATGCGTCTTAAGTGAAAACTCCCAAATTCTTATTATTGTAATTCTGAAAAATGGTGCATGAAATTCTCCAAGAAGTTCATAGAATACTAAGAATGAGGAAAGCTTTTAAGTGGCACCAACCTAGAATGAATGGGCACTCAAAATAAACCAAAAGCGAACAAAACAAAACAAAAGAAACAATGCAAACAAATCAAGCCCCAAATAACTTAGCACTAAGAGTGCTGTCCTTTGGTGCCTATGTAGCACATAGTAGATGGTGGTTTCTCTGTGGAGAACAAGGTGCTTGATGGATGGTCATTAGAACATAAAACCTGGTGCATTTTTTCAGAATTCACTATGTAAATTCTGTGGCCCATAGGCCCTGTAATGGGACTCTGTCTGTTGGTGGGAGTCATGAACGTGGAATTTAGGTTCCCAGTCTGCCCCCATGAAGGAAGAGCTCTGGTTACTGTGTTTCCAAAGCTTTCACAACAGTAAAAATGGTGGAGGGGAGCAGCTGGGTGGCTCAGTTGGTTGAACGTCCAACTTTGGCTCAGGTCATGATCTCATAGTTCATGAGTTCGAACCCCACATCAGGCTATATGTCAAGAGCTCAGAGCCTGGAAACTGCTTCGGATTCTGTGTCTCCCTCTTTCTCTGTCCCTTCCCTGCTCTCACTCTGTCTCTCTCTCTCTCTCAAAAAAATAAATCAATATTAAAACAGATTTTTAAAAAAATGTGTGTGGGGAGGGATGGGTGAGAGTGAGAGAGAAAAAGAGAGAAGGAAGAATACTAGTTCTAATATTGTAAATTTTAAAAAATAGATGCCTGCTTTGAAGTTCTATTTGCTAATGTTAAGACTTTCCAGAACAATAGTTCATACTTGGCTCAGTTGTAGGTAATTATTCTAATGGGGATTAACTTATGTCTAGACATGACCAGTTTGTCTTTGCTGCTAATGGGATTATTACTTCTGAAATTTTAATACAACGTGGCTATGAACCTGTAGCATACTGATAGATCCTAATTTGACCATAACATTGTCTGCATGTTGCAGATTTCTTGTCTACTAGCCTCAACAAGGCATTGCATCTTACCTCTGTCTTTCACAGGTATAAATGTGAAACCTTGGGGGATTTCCCTTACAAAGAAAGATAGATTCTTAAAAAGAAAACCCTTACTCTCCAGTTATAAACAGTACCAAAGAGAGAAAGCAGTAGAGTATTTAATAAAGTCACTGTGACCACATAGGGATTTACCTGATGAACTAAAATTTTGAAAGCTATTCTAAGATGCATAAAGGGCCAAAATTAAGAAGACATGGAAACAAATAGCAGGAGCTTTCCTTTTTCTTTTTTTCTTTCTTTCTTTCTTTTTTTTTTTCCAGCACAAAGGGGTTTATTCGAGAATTGCAATTCAGGACACGCAGGAGCCTTCAAAATATGTCTTCATAAAGCTAAAGCCTTGTACAACTCGAGACATGTGGAAAATGCTAAGGGCCATTGAAAGCCAGGAAGAAGACAGGAACAAAGGGCTACACTCTTTGCTTGTGTCAGATGGATAATGTGAACAAAACCCAGGAAAGAGAGGGGACTACCAAACTCTAATGGGATTTCAATGAGACTCTTCTCTAACCTGGAAATATAAAGGCAAATCAGGTAGACTTTCAGCCCAAGAAATTAAGGATGTGGTCAGATAAAATATGGGGAATAGAATGTGCCCCCAAATATGTTCCGAATCCCTTTTCGTGTCCACTTCCAACACCCGAGTCGAGGTCCCCATGTTCTGTCACTCAGATGAGGACAGCCAGTCCTCTTACACAGTCCCTTTGCTTCGGCTTTTACTCCTGTGCCGTCTTTCTTTTGCACAGCAGCCAGGGAAAGTTTTTTAAACCATAAACCAGATCAGGTAATGTCCTGCTTACAGTCCCACCCTTGACAAATGGTACCTGTCTACCTCTTTGTCCTCCACCCATTCTGCGCTTCTTCTGGCTACAAAACCCCATTTAACTTCTTTCTACTCAATTGAACAATCCAAACTCATTCCCACTTTAGGACCTTTAATAGATCATGGTAGCTGTTCCCTCTACATGCAATGTTCTCTCTCCTGATATCTACCAACTAATATCTTTATGTCATCCACACCTCTGTCTGAATATCACTTTCTCAGAGAGGCCTTCCCTGGACATCCTACATAGAATGGCCACCCACGCATCTGTGTAGGGGACTAAGCACCTCATTGCTTTTTTTCTCATCTGTGCCCATTGTTGCTCTCACCCCATTAGAGAAGGTCTACAAAGATAGGTACACTGTCTATTTTATTCACTACTGTCTCTCCCAAGTACCTAGGACAGTGTATGGTATGTCATAGGCTCTCAATAACACATTTGTATGAATGAATGAATGAATGAATGAATGAATGAATGATGAAGAGCTGGGAGAAATAAACAACAAAGGAGCTCGATGTAAGTTAGAGTTGGTGTCCTGGGAATGCTTTTGGAAGAGGTGGGGTCAGGTTGGAACTATGCCCAGGGCTTGGAAAGGTGGAGAGAGAACTGGGCACATACTCTGGGCTTTGGAAGCTGGTGAGGAAAGAGCCAGCCTAAAAAGAAACTTGCATGGCAGGGAGTGGTAGGGAATGAGACTAAACAGAGTGGTGTCCGATGAATGGCAGAAGGGTTTGAAAACTACCCAGAAAGATCAGTGAATCTGGCAAATCGAGTGTATTCTGTGTATGTTTGTTGTGTGCAAAATAAAACTATGTTTACCACAGAGAAAATGTTGTCACAACTAATTTTCTAAATGATTTCCTCACTTCTATAGGAAGCCATTTTGGTGGTGGTTGTTGTTAAATGACTCTAGAAACCCTTATCGTTACATCTGTTAGTTCTACAGTTGTTCACACGGACATAAAGTAACAATTTTTCTCTAAAACCAGCATACACTCTTCATTTGAATTTATTAGACTTGGGTTATAGTATTATGAATTTCTACTTGCAGAAAAGGTCATAATTAATATATGACCTATTTTATTTTATTTTCAGAAAAGAACCATGAGACACTTGTCATAATTGGGAAATGTGACAGTTCCTTCCAGAGTTTGTATTTCCTGTCGTAAAGCTTGACCATCCCAGTGCTGACAACCTGGGCTTCTCTATAAAATAAGTAGAAGACAAAACCAAAAACATACAAATAAAAACTCGGTCATTTTTAACATTGCAAAGATGCAGTGTGTTAACAATTACTTAGCTCACTTTCTCATGCCAAGGTCATTTTAAGCTGCCTTGGTCAGGATTGAACTTAACTGACAGTTCTGAACCAAATCTGTGCTGGAGGCCTGCATTCTTAATTTGCATGCTTCCTATGCAGCCTTGGACTAGCTACTTTAGCTCAATTTCCTCAACTGTGAAATGGATTCAATAAACAGTGTCATTGCAAAATGCAAACTGTAGCTGAAATAAGCCATATGCTAATGACGGCCTGTTCTGACAGGAGATTTCCTGTCCTCTTGCTGCCATCAACACTAAGACATGCCATTTTGTAAAAATCCCTCAGATTTATTTAGGTGGAGACTTTTTGTTCCGAATGGCATTGATCTCACAATCAACACACAAGACTAGGGAGCAGTGAAAAGTCCAGCAAGGGAAACTAAGAATAACAAAAGACCTCTTGATGCAGAAGGGCATCTAGGTGGGGCTGAGTCAGAATGCCAGGCTCAGCTTTACTTAGGGAGAGCGGCTGCCGCCCGAGGAAAGGGAATGAGGCCTGGGGTAGCAGCCCTGCATAGAGCCTTAGGGTGAACGCCCACTGGAAAAAGCAGCTATGCAACTACTTTGAGAGGCAAATTACTATTTGTTCGACTTTGTCCTGAAGCCATAGGATCTTTTATTTTTTAATAGTTTATTGTCATGTTGGTTTCCATACAACACCCAGTGCTCATCCCCACAAGTGCCCTCCTCCATGCCCATTACCCCCCTCCCCTCTCCCCCATACCCATCAGTCCTCAGTTTGTTCTCAACATTCAAGACTCTCTCATGGTTTGCCTTCCTCTCTCTCCCCGTTTTCCCCCTTCTTCTCCCCAACGATCCTCCGTTAAGTTCCTTCTAATCCTCCTATACGTGCAAACATATAGTATCTGTCCTTCTCTGCCTGACTTATTTCGCTCAGCATAACACCCTCAAGGTCCATCCATGTTGCTACACATGGCCAGATTTCACTCTCTCTCATTGCCATTTACTAGTCCATTGTGTAGATAAACCACGTCTTCTTGTTCCATTCGTCCGTTGATGGACACTTAGGCTCTTTCCATGTTTTGGCTGTTGTTGAGAGTGCTGCTATAGGATCTTTTCTGCCAAGATCTCAGAACAAGCCAGATACTGCAAAGCCCAGGGGACACAGAGCAAAAAAAAAAAAAAAAAAAAAATGGAGGAGGAAGTTGGCAGTGACGGACTGCAGTTCTGCGGGCTGGAGTCTTTTGAGAGCAAAGCCCTGGTGATGGGGCTGGCAGCCTGCGGGGCTCAGGGCACCTGGATGTTACAGGGAAGGAGGGCTGGGGAGCGGTGGGAGCAGGCCGGTGTGGTGCCCTGCTGAAGGGCCCAGAGCACGTTTGGGAGATGGGGGTCCTCACAAGAGGAGAAGCAGCTGTGGTCTCCAGAAATCCACAGGCGGAAACAGCAAGGGGAGAGTTCGGGCTGGAGATGTCTTCGAGACGAAAAATGCAACAGCAGAGTGACAATTCATGTAAAAGTTTGGAGGAGTGCAAGGTGGCACCACTCGAGGTTGAAATCAGTGGTGTGGGGCAGGCCAGACGCCATCCCCTGGACGAAAAGAGAGAAATGGGAGAGAAGAAGGCAGTGGTAGAGGATCAAGAACAGAAAGTAAACCAAGGTGTTTTGGCAAAAGAAGCAAGAGAAGAGGTAATGATAGCCATAAAAATGATGGAAGAGACTTTGTAGAGTTATGGAGGGATTATGATATATCTGTGAAAGAGGTCCTCAGGTTCCACACAAAACCAGTAGAAAGGAACCCCATCAGTTACACCTTGGCAGCCTTCTGGAAAGCTAAGATAACCAGCCCTGCAGGTGTCTGTCCAAAAAAAAATAGATGCTGCCACACCACACAAATAATTTACAGAAATATATGGACACCAATTTCAGTAGACTTCTACTGTCTAAAAGAAATTATATTATCGGGGCACCTCGATGGCTCAGTCGGTTAAGCATCTGACCTTGACTCACATCATGATCTCACGGTTCATGGGTTTGAGCCCTGCATTGGGCTCTGTACTTACAGCTCAGAGCCTGGAGCCAGATTTTTCTCTTGTTTCAGATTTCTCTCTCTTCCCTCTCTCTCTTCCCCTCCCCCACTCACACTCTGTCTCCGTCTTTCTCAAAAATAAGTAAACATTTTTTTAAATTAAAGAAATTCTATTACTTATTGGTTTGATTCCACATTCTGCTTCACTATATAATGGAAACCAATTTAATATTTTCCAAAACTCTGCCTTCCAATGTGTAGAAAGGGGGTACAGATATTTACTTCTTATGTTGGTTGTAGGCATGAAAGTATCAATAGAGGCAGCAGCCTTGGTGGTTGATAAAATATTGGACCCTGGGAAAGGAAAGGAACGTAATTTAATGTACTCAGTTGGAAATATTAGTGTGAACTCAGGACCTTCAAAAGACACATATTTTCTGGTCTGTCTCCACTAATCGTCCCTACGGCAGCCACACTTCCACCCACCTGCAGCTCTCATGTGCCCCATAATGCCTATATTTTGTCCCTAACAATGCACGCTACTAAAAAGAACCAGGATACCTGCGGAGGAAATTGATTCCATGTCTTTGAGCCAAAACAGAAACAAAAACAACTCCAGAATTGGTCTGGAATATCCTTTTGTTGCCTGGAATCCCAATGATAACTTCAAAAATGTCAAGGGCAGTGCTGAAGGACGGAAGAGCAAATTTAAAGGGGGCTTGCACTAGCTAAGCTCCAAGCACCATCTTCATAATAGTGATAATAATCATAATAGTTAATTGAAATAAGTGGAGACTGTGAACAGCTATGAATTAGTAATTATATTCAGAAGAGAAAAGTGAGTATAAAATGTTCAAAATGTAGTTATAATACAAAGAAGGGTATATATAATAGTGTATGTTTAATTATTTATAGATTTTAATAAATAAAGGAGTGCTAATAAATGAGATTCCTTTAAAGCCTTGTGCCATGTGAAATTGTAATAAATTCACTTTTATAAAAGATGTAAACAACCTGCAAAATGCAACAGAAAAAAATTACCCAGAGAGTAGCATATTTGATTGCAAAAAATCATTTTTCAATATACCCACTGTGATTTTGGATTATTTTGATGTCCCTTCATAGCATAGTTTTTATTACCTGGAATATAAAAGAAAGAAATTGGGGGGAAAATGAATCATTAACAATTTAATTTAAATTATGAGTCAATTTAACTCCAACTCTCCTACATTTTGTAAATTGTTTATTCTATAGATGCAAATGTATTAAAATTAAAACTGCACATTTATTTTATGGGCATCTTGAATCTATGAGTATTTTGTTTGTTATTTTAATTATGTATCTCTTTATAAGTACAGAAATGTATGCATTTCTATCTGTGTGGGAAGGAAGAAAAAAATACAGAGAATTGCAATTCAAATAGTCCAGGAAAAAGTAGATATTATGCGGAGGAGGAGAAGGCCTGCCTTCACCTGCTGACATCAGAATTGGAGTGTGGGTCACCATGTGCTCCAAAAATGACAAGTTAGCCAAATGCCTAGAGGAAAAATAAATGTGGACAAATTGTCTCATCTCCTAAGACATGAGACCCCTAGATGGTGTTGCTAATTATAACAAAATGCTGGTAAGTACATACTTTTTGACCTTTTTATTATATATTTATAGAGTCACAAGAAGTCTCAAAGAAAGTTCAGAGAGACCCCATGCACCCAGTTACCTTCCCATGGATTCATCTTACAGAGTTACAGTTCAATATCAAATCAAGACTTTGGCATTTGTACAATCTGTATGTATAGTTACGTGTCATTTTATTAGGTGTATAGATTCACGTAGCCACCACCGCAGTCATCACATAGAACTATTTCATACCCCCAGAGATCTCCCTTGTGTCATTTACTGTCCCAGACCCCACCGCGCTCATGCACCATTCCTGACAAACACTGTCTGTTTTTAATCTCTGTTAGCTTGTCGTCTTGAGAATGTTATATCATTGGAATCATACAGCTTCATGAGGTTTTTGCTTTTCATTTAGCACAGTGCCCTTGAGATCCACTCAGGTTGTTGCCTGTTACTGGTAGATTTTTTCCCTTTTTATGGCTGAGTAGTAGTCAATGTCAGCTACTCTGGCATTGATGAAGGTGGAACCGATATACAGAATTGATCACAGTCTGTTTACATTTGTCCAAGATGTATCAAAAAAATATCCCTGCTGGGTTGGAATAGGTCAAAGATCTATGCTATGAGACAGTGGCTTTAACCTTAATCACACAACCCTTTTTGTAAAGATGATAGCATTTTTTTCCCAACAGAATTCCTTCACTCTCAAGAACACAGATGGTACAATAAGGGAAAAGCCATTTTTTTTCCATTCTTTTGGGCAGCACTAATTGGATTGCATATTACTACTAATTTTTTTTAAAAAGCAACAATTTGAAAGTATGGTTAAGAATTTTTTTCTAGGTCCTGGGGCTCAGCTATTTACTAGGAGTATGTCATAGAAAATTATCATAGTTTTGCAAAATAATATCAATTTTTTTCATCCAGCAAAATTTTGATGGCAAGGAGGATGAAAGAAACATATGAAGGTTTAAAGATACCAAAAATTACTTATTCAACAAATGTTACATTAATTTTTACATGTCAAATTCTTATACATACTAAGGATACAGAAAGGAAAACAGAGCTTAGGTCCTCAAAGGGTTGAGTCCAGTGGGGAAGATAAAGTCAACAACCAAAAAATACCAAATACTGAAGTTTTCTCAAGAAATTGAGACTAGAGGGGCACCTGGGTGGCTCAGCTGGTTAAGCCTCCAACTTTGGCTCAGGTCGTGATCTTGCGGTTCGTGGGTTCGAGCCCCGCGTTGGGCTCTGTGCTGACTGCCAGCCCAGAGCCTGGAGCCTGTTTCAGATTCTGGGTCTCCCTCTCTCTCTGACCCTCCCCTGCTCTCGCTCTCTCACTCTCTCTCTCTCTCTCTCTCTCAGAAATAAATAAAAAAACATTAAAAAAAGCAATTGAGATAGAGTGTGTCATGTCTCACCCTTAGCTTAGAGCTAGTAGTTTCCAAATCTTCAGGGGCTCTGAGTAGCCAGTTGTTTGAGAAGCTCTTTTCTCTGAAAGGTGAGGTCAGTGTCAGGGACTGGAGACTGGGAAAACGTGGTCACATCTGAGATAATGAGGTTCTTTGAATCTTTTAAGACTGGGGAGACCAGGGCTTTTGAACTTGACTTGTGACTGGCACCAAAAATAAAAAATAAGGCATTCTTTAATCCAGACACTCATGTCTAGTTTCACAGAAGGAATCCTAAACGTTCTAGAACATAAAATTTCCCTTAAAAAAAATCTATTATTTACTAATTGAGTCAAGAAAGGTTTCTTTTGCAGCTCTTTCAAGGGGAATGACATTGTTGGCGTCTAGAAAACTCCAGGGGACAGGGCTTCTGGAAAGGTACTCACCAATGATAACCAATGAAAAATTATGGGCATGTCAGGACTTCCTATCTCTTTTTACGGGGGTGCATTGGGATTGCTTAACATTGGGAATATTTGCCTAGGACTAGCAGAGGAGAAAAGCATCTTATTTTCATTTTCCTGTTGTATAATATAACAAGTTGTTTATGCTTATGGTTTTTCTATGTTTATTTTTAGTGGTGTCCTTTATGTTCTCTTAAAAACTTACCCTGATAATATTCAGTGTCTCTCACATATTAAAACCCAGGTTTCCGGTCTATATGTCCACATTCCTGTCCAGAGTTTGTAAGACATAATGTTCTTTTTGAATGACAATACATACATAAAATGAGATATCCTTTATAAATTGAGACATGGAGTGGGGGTGGAATGCCCCAGATGGGATTTCAGTGATCACAAAGCTCATGTGTCCCAGTATGGTTTCTTCCAAACTATGAAACTATTCTTAAACAGAGAATACAGACTTTGTAGACCGTGAGATTTTCATCTAGAATAGAATGTGTTTTTAAAATAACTCCTTTGCCATTTATTAAAAAAAATACTGAAGTCTGCACGAAGAGATTTAGTATCTCCAAGTTAGAAAAATCCAACTGGTCAGTAATTACATATGCAAAAAATGTCTGGATTAAGATGTACATCTAAAAGTAGATACCTGATGGTAGCTCTATTTGTGGTGAGCACAGCATAACATACAGAGGAGATGAATCACTATGTTGTACACCTGAAACCAATGTAACATTGTGTGTCAACTATACTCAAATAAAAAAATGAATTCGCTACCAAATTTTTCTGCAAACAACCAAATAAACAAAACCTCCCAGAACTAGAGCTCTGAAGAGGAAGTATCTTTTCCATAAACTTTTTGTATGAATATGTCACAGATCCACCAGTCACGCTCTCTTCCTAGAAAATACAGGTTATTCCTTCAGTGTTCTGTATCTGAACATTCTCTTATAGGCTATACAATTTTTGCGTACAAAAGCCTTTATCTTTGGAAAGGTACAATATGCATTGTACTGTGCAATTTACAAAAGGAATGTATTTATTCAAGTTCATTTTTCGGCTTTGAGAATCTTTTCTGCTATTTTTTGCATGAATATTTCCATTTTCAAGACAAATGAAAATGGCCTCTTTTTTTGGTGATAATCCTCACATTCTCTCTTGAGTACCCCTCAAATGACTACCTAATTTTCCCAACTATTTCAATCACAGGAGCTCCAAGAAAAGGGGTGGCCCGAACACAAAGTACAATAGAGCTCCTGGGTATTTTTAAAGACCTCTTCACACCTCTCAGTTCTCTTCTCTGTCCTGACACCTGCCATGGGCTGCCGGCCTATGAATCACAGTGTTTTCACAAGATTATCTCATTTGGTCCTTACAAAAGCCCTCTTTTTACAGAGAGAAACTTGAGACTCAGGGATACAAAATGACGTGAGAGCACTCAGACTCAGGCCTGGTTTTCTGATCGCAAGGACTGTGCTTTTCCTCTCCTGCTCTGCTTCTAAGGACTGGCCTCTGAACTATAACGCCTACCCTGTGGTCAGGAACCCCGTGCCTGAGAGCCCTCGGGGTTCGGCTGGCTGGTGAGGACGTGATCTTCCTCAGTTTATCCCCTCCTCCCATCTGCCCAGCTCAGTGCTGGAGGGTCAAAGGCACAGAAAAACAATACCTGTAGGACTGAAGTAAATGGACTTGAGTGTCTTGTTCCCCCTATATTTTTCACCTACCTTCTTCCATTCCCCTTTGGGAAGAATCATAATAATTACTAAGGTCACCACTGTTTGTTAAGGACCTAGTATGTGTTTAGTTGACCAGTTTTCGCTAATTAACGTGTCCCTTATCCTCACAAACTCTCACTAAAGTGATCCTTAATTACTCCATTTTGTGAATGAGGAAGCTGAAGTTTAGAGAGAAGATGTAACTTCCTCAAGATCGCCGTGCGGGGGCGGGGGGAGGGGGTCTCAGTACTTGGGTTTGGAGGGTCCCTCTGTGTGCTCGGGTGTGGTGCTATGTACCTCCAGCCCAAGTAGTCACTCCCGGTCCATTTCTTGGCAGGAGCGTGTGCGTTTGCTAATTATCTATGCAAACCCGAAAGGACACTAGATTCTGTTCAAACGGAGAGAATAAAACCTAGAACTGGAAGATTTCAGGAACAATAGTCTCAGATTCAGGAAGGGCGTTCACTCCTCTTGGTATTGCTCATACCATTTGCTGTCTTCCCCCCTTCGTGGACATGCCGTTTATTCCTCAACGTCCACATTGCTTGCTACGTGCACTACTCGTCCTAAACCGGCTCATACTTTCCTTGCTTTGTTTATTTCTCACTTTGAATGTATTGGATTAGCAGTTCACGTGAATGTGAGAGCTCTGTTTTTTCCCTATTTATATGCTTGCTTGGAGCAGTGTTTGTAATAAAAAATCGTTAAATGTTTAAAATGGTTTAATTTACTCAGTCCAGATTTAAAATGTTCTTGGGAGCAGTGTATACAATAAACAGAATAATTTTTTAAATGTGAATATACAAAGTGCTTTATTTTCTTACTTAAATCCAGTGTTAACTTAATCCATTTTTTTGTTAATAATTTCAAGTACCCAAATCAGACATTTCAAAGAACATGTTTTTAGAGCTTCCTGTTCTGGTTACGTAGTAGTTTACTGATATTCTTATAATTTTTAATATGTCACATTACAGCAATAAGAATGGACTATATTTCTTCTGCCTTCCTCTTTCTGACCCTGTATCTTGCAATCCATATACCTTTTTGGTCCTCAGGTTGAAAAAATTTTTTATTTTAATCTGTGACCATATACTACGTTAAGCATAATTCTCTTTCTGGAGACTAACCAAGCCATGATGTGGTCCATCTGTATGATGCAAAGCCATCCTACATTGAGAATAACGTTGTGTGTGTTTTCAAGTGTGGAAATTAAATGCAGAAAGCTAAAAACAGTTATGTGCAAGGATAATTTCTTGGCATATTCCATCTGTACTTTTTTAAAGCGGAGGTGACCCAGGTTGACTACATTAAGCCAGAACAAAGAGTTCCAAATCCGTTTGGCTACTGTGTTAGAAGTAATTTGGGAGCAGTCTATAGCACGAGCCAGACTGTGATGCAGTCGTTTGGTTCTGATTTTCTTGGCTAACCCATGCCCACGTTGTGTGTGGATAATGCTTTAGTTTCTAGATGATGGCACCATTCAGCTTTTGTTTACAATTACCTATTTTTACCATCCAGGACAGACATAGGCTTCATTAATTTCAATTTTATGTGTGATGCCCAAATACCAATTTTAATTTCCTTCTGTGAATGCTGGACCCTGTCTTTAGATTAATCTTGTCTTTAAATTAGGTAAATTTAGGCATTTTCTAATTAGCGCACAATTCTGATGGATAAAACAGTGGCTGCTAATACTTATTGAGTGCTATAGACTTTATAAGGTTTGTACTATTATAGTGTTCAGGTGGGGACCCTGAAGCTTAGAGAAGTTGGACACACTTGTTGCCAGCAAGGGTTGGGTAACTTTCAACTCCAGATTTCATTTCAAAAACCAGGGTTTTAGCCACCATGCAAGTTTGCCTTTGAGCGGATTTTGGGATGGGATCTCTATTTTTCTCTCCTGCTTTCCACCACCTGCAACTCTGACTCAGTAGGAGGTTAGTTATCTATACTGAGCACCAACATCAGGATTTTCTACATGAGAGTATTTCTGGAACACTGTTCCAGAAAGAAATAATAGGAGGGACCCAACTACTTAGCTCAACTCTGTTGAACTCCGTGCATCCTGACCAAAAGGAATTTTGGCTGGAGGACAGAATTTATTCACAGCAATTATCACCAATACAGCAACCTGAAATTATATTACCAGTAAAAAACATTTTAGTGGAAAAAATGTGGTAGGTCTGCATAAACTCTGGAGTAACTCCTGTGGCGATGTGAATGTTTATGGCAATAGAAATACCAAAGGGGAGAAAATAAGTTAGGTGAAGGGAGACAAAATACCAGAAGCACATAATATTGTTTCTAGTTATAGTGTCACATGGTACATAACTAAGGTACCTTAAAATAGGGAGATTAGTCTGATGTATTTGGGGGGGCCTCATCTAAATTGTATGAGCCCCTGAAAGCAAACATCTTTCTCCTGCTGGTAGCAGAGGGAAAGTCAGAGATACCAAGCATGAGAAGGGGTCTTTGTGCCCTTTGTTAGCCTGGAGATGAAGGGGCTGCATGTCAAGGCAGAGAAACCTCAGTCCTAAATCCACAGGGAACTGGATTCTGCCACTAACCTGGGTGAGCCTAGAAGCAGAACCCTCCTCAGGGCCTCCAGAGGAGAGCCTAGTTCAGCCCTTACCTTGGGTTCATCTTGTGAGGCCCTGAGCAGAGAGCCCAGTAGAGCCATGCAGTGCCTGGATTTCTGATCCACAGGACTGGAAGGCAGGAAAGGTCATTGTTTGCAACAGAAAGCTGATGTAGTACAATAATCGATCAATTTTTTTCATACGGAAAGAAAAATACTGCTCCTTCTGAATAGTGGACGATACTCGAGAATATCTATCTTGTCAGGTAATTAGTTGGTTGGTGAGGTGCAGAAGGGTATAAGGCAGAATTGCTTGTTAATCATATGACCAACACTTGTGCAACGTCATGGTCTTTCCAACACCACTCTGTTTCAGGGCTACCTGGTTAGCCCTACTATAAATCCCAGAAGCATATATGATTTCTTTTCCTTAGAATCCCTCCTTAATGGGAATATCCAACCTATAATAGACACCAGAGAAGTAGATTATCATCTTCAGGTCACACTACCAAGTAAGTAGTGTATGTCAATGACTATAATAAAACATTTATTTTGCAAGGTAATAATAATAAGTTGTTTAAAAAAGATGTGGTGAAAACGACCTGGATTTATTCTGTTGGTTTCTTCATGGTCAGTGGAGTCATGCTTTGCCATATGTAAAGCATTCCATAGAGTTACAAGTAAATAGTTCTAAGGAAAATCAGTAAGGAGCATGTGTGGGGAAAACAGATATTGAGTTCAAAATGGAATATGAGTTTTTGATTTGAAAAATCAAATCAGAAATGTGGGGACTTTTATTTCCCCCCTTTTTCCTTTTTGTTGTAGATTAATCTTAAAGGTATTGGTGAAATCTATAAAATACGCATTGGACATGACAACAGTGGACCGGATCCCGGGTGGTATCTGGAAGAAATTAGGCTTGAAAATACAGACACGTGCGAGCTGTTTTGTCTAACTGTTGACTCCTGGATTGCTGAGAATGAAAATAATGGAGATACGTGGAAAGAACTGCCCATTGTAAGAACTAATAAACCACCTTTGCCAGGTACATACCTTCCCTCCCTTTGTGAGACGTATTAAAAATTAAAACTGTTGAGATGATTTAGAACAGAGATGGGCAACCTTTTTCTGGAAAGGGCCAGACGCTAAATATATTATGCTTCTTGGACCATAAAGTCTCTCCAAACTGGCTAGCTTTGCTGGGGCTGTGAGGCAGCTGCAGATCACATGTAAACTAATGGTGTGGCTGCATGCCAATAAAACTTTATTTGTGGACACTGAAATTGGAATTTCATATAAGTTTCATTTGTCAAGAAATACTATTCTGCTTTCAATTTTTTTTAACCGTTAAGAAAAGTAAAAAGCATTCTTAGCTCCTGTATGGAAACAGGTGCTGGTAGATTTGGCCCATAGGCCATCGTTTGCCTACTTTTGATCTGGAATATTAGGCTTTAGGATTAGCATGGGTGTGGCCATTCAGAGGTGAAAATGTATATGCAAGGATGTATATGTGTGTCATCAATTCAACTTTCTGTAAACTGTTTTGCTAGCCATCTTAGTGTGGCTTTCTTCTTGGCTATACTATGTGAACACATGTAAGCCATCATGGATTTAGGAGCACCTGAATTCCCTTACTCTGTTTTGTTTTGTTTTGTTTTGTTTTGTTTTGTTTTGCCTAAAGGTGAACTCACACATTGCTTTAATTCTCTCTCCATCCATTCCCTGCACCTTTCTGACAGCCACCTTATTTTTTGCTGCCGCTACTGTAGTGAAAATGTTCTCTCTCAATGGATTCTGGTGGCTATTTTGTTCCAAATTTAATGACTGTATGTGTGTGTGTGTGTGTGTGTGTGTGTGTGTGTGTGTGTGCGTGTGGTGTATTTTCTTGGTGTCCTAGATCTCTCCACTGTATTTGACATGGTTGAGCTCATATTTAAAGAGGCAGAGATTTGGGGCGCCTGGGTGGCTCAGTCGGTTAAGCATCCGACTTCGGCTCAGGTCATGATCTCACAGTTCATGGGTTTGAGCCCCGCATCCGGCTCTGTGATGACAGCTAGCTCAGAGCCTGGAGCCTACTTCAGAGTCTGTATCTCCTTCTCTCTCTCTCTCTCTTCTCTCTCTCTCTCAGAAATAAATAAAACATTTAAAAAAAAATAAAGAGGCAGAGATTTCTAGAGACTCTGGAACCAGGCGCATTTCAGTTAGTCTTGGCCTGGTGATGTGTTGAGCTGTGTCACCCTGGGCAAGATACTTAGCCTCTCTTAACCAAAAATACTTCATCTATGAAAGGAGATAAAAATAGTGCCTATGTCATGGGATTATTTTGGGTTCATGAGATAATGCACTTACAGGATAATGTTCTTACAGCACTTTGTTCCTGGCACATACTAATCATTCAATAAATACTAGCTATTACCATCATTGTTCTTAGACATCTCCAGCCCTGACCTCTGTCACATGATACCAACCTAGTGCTTCACTATTTTTATATAGTGTTTTCTCTATTTTTTTTTTCTATTTCTATCACTGGCTCCACTTGGTCCTGTTTCCTTGAACATAGGGATTTAAATGCTTGATTCCTCCCTGACATTTTGAGGCTCTCTCTAGCTTCTGTTAACTCTACAGAGAGGTGTAATTCTTCTTCACCCTCAGCTCTGTCCTCTTCCTTGCCTTGAGCCCCAGTGTTGCATCAGACGTTTCGCCACCTCATCATCTCCAACACCCATCTATGGTCTCTTTAGCTATTCCACACAAGTTAAGGTAAATGCATGTATGCAAACAGGTATTAAGTGCCAAATGTGTGCCAGGAGTACTGAGAACCAGAGGATATAAAGGTGATTCCGAAAGGGCTCCTATTCCCCAGAAGTTGTTCAGTTTTGTGGTTTCAGTTCTTATTTTAGCTCTAATGACTCCCCTCTTTCTGCCTTTTCAGCAGTTTCTTCTCTTCAGTCTCCCTCAGAAGTCTTCACTCCACAGCTCCCTAATGCTCTGAATCTACCACACCCCCCAAAGAGTAACCATCCCTGCCCCTCCACCTCAGCCTGCAAGGAGAGTCTGCTCTTTCTATTGAGTTCATAGTCCAAGTTCATATTGATTAGCCTTATCTCCCAGCAGGGGCTCCATTTTATATATTCTCAATCCCCGTTAGATTAGATTAATGTAGGGCACAGGACACATAGGCTTAATGCCACAGAAATACTTGTAGATTAATACAGATATAGCAAAAAAAGATTTAGGATAATACCAGCTTAATGAAAGGAAAAATAGTTAATTCTAATCCTTTATATTTATATATATTTTGACTGTTTGCCAAAACAGTTGCTCATAGAAAATCTCACTTAATACATAAATCTCCAGATCCTGACAGGTTTTGTTGCCCTAGAGTTATGTGGTGTGGTGGTAGTGTCCAGGGATGTCTGAAAGACTAGAGTGGAAAAGAGAAAAGGGTCTTAAGAAGTTACAGGTCAGTATCCCTGATGAACATAGATGCAGAAGCCCTTAACAATATATTAGCAAACTGAATTCAATAATACGTTAAAAGGGTCATATACCATGATCAAGTGGTATTTATTTCATGGGTGCAAGGATGGTTCAACATCTGCAAATCAGTTAATACGATATACCACGTTAATATAAGGATAAAAATCAAATGATCATCTCAATAGATGTAGGAAAAGTATTTGACAAAATTCGACACCAATTTATGATAAAAACTCAAAAAAGTGGGTATAGAGGGAAGGCACTTCAACATAATAAAGGCCATCTAAGACAAGCGCATGACTAACATCACGCTCAGTGGTGAAAAGCTGAAAGATCAGGAACAAGACAAGGATGCCCATGGTCACCATTTTTATTTAACATAGTATTGGAAGTTCTATCCTGAGCAATTAGGCAAGAAAAAGAAATAAAACGCATCTGAATTGGAAAGGAAAAAGTAAAACTGTCGTTGTTCGCAGCTGACATATTATAGATAGAAAGCCCTAAAGATTCTATCAGAAACTGTCAGAATTATATATAAATTACATATAAATAAATTAATTAGGTAAAGTTGTAGGTTACAAAGTCAATACATAAAACTCTGTTGCGTTTTTTTTTATAGGAACCACAAACTATCAGAAAGAACAATTAGGAAAGCAATCCCATTTACAGTTGCATCAAAAAGAATAAAACACACAGGAATAAATTTAACCAAGGTGGTGAAAGACCTATATACTGAAAACTATCAGACATTAATGAAATGAATTGAATAAGACACAAATAAATGGAGAGATATTCCAGTGCCAAAGCAATCTTGAGAAAGAAGAACAAATATGGAGGTATTACACTCCCTGATTTCAAACTATATCATAAAGCAATCAAAACAGTATGGCATTGGTATGAAAACAGACCCATATATCTATAGAACAGAATAGAGAGCCCAGAAATAAATCCATATGTATATGGTCAATTAATTTATGACAAAGAGTCATATAGAATATATGAGTCTATTCTATTCTATTCTATTCTATGAGTCTATATTCTATTCTATAGAATATAGAGTGGGGAAAGGACAAGCTCTTTAACAAATGTGTTGGGAAAACTGGACAGCTACATCCAGAAGAATGAAACTGGACCACTATCTAATTAAAGACTTGAACATGGGACTTAAAACCATAAAACTACCAGAAGAAAATATAGGAAGTAAGCTTCTTAGCTTAGGTCTCCATGATTTTCTTTTTTAAATCTGACATTGAAAGCAAAACCTAACAAAAGCAGAAGTAAACAAGTGGAATTACATCAAACTACAAAGCTTCTTGACAGCAAAGAAAACCAGCAACAAAATGAAAAAGCAGCTTCCTGAATAGGAGGAAATATTGTAAGCCATATATTTGTTGAAGGGCTAACAATCTAAAATAGATAAAGAACTCATATAATTTAATAAGAAAAACCAAATAATCCAATTTAAAAAATGGGCAAATCTAAATAGGTACTTTTCCAAAGAAGTGATGTATTGGACAGAGAGTAGCTACGCTTGTGAACATACCATAATGTATAAACTTGTCAAGTCACTACCCACTGTACATCTGAAGCTAAGGTAACATTTTCTGTCAACTATACTCAAAACTAAGTAAATAAAGGAACATTCGGATAACCAATAAATACCTGAAAATATCTCAAATCATAATCATCAGGGAAATTCAAACAAAAACTAATAAGATCACCTCACATCTGTTGAATAGCTATTGTCAAAAAGACAAGACATAACAAGTGTTGGTGAGAATGTGGAGAAAAGGGAGCCCTTGTGCACTGTTGATGGTGTAAATTGGTATAGGGTCTGTGGAAAACAGGATGGAGTTTCCTCAAAGAATTAAAAATAGAACTATCTTATGATCCAGCCATTTCACTTCTGGATATTTATCCAAAGAAAATGAAAACGCTATTTTGAAAAAATATGAGGACCTCTTAAGTTTATTGCAGCATTATTTATAATAGCCAACATATGGAAAGAACCTAAATAACCATCAATGGCTGAATGGATAAAGAAACTTTGACGCAAACACACACACACACAGATATATGTATATAATATATATATATACATATATTATATACATATTATATACATATATGTGTGTATAGTATATACTGATATTATACCAAATAATTTTTATATTATAATTATGAAAATATATATACAAAAATTGTATATATTATACAATATATATGGTATATAATTATATGTACCAGTCAGTGTACATCATACCATGGTATAATATATATAATTTTGGTGTATATAATTACATTTATATACTGACATAATTACTTGGTATAATATATATAATGTTGGTATTTTATGTATTATATATGTACTTATACATATATAATGAAATTTTATTCACCCATTAAAAAACATAAAATCTTGATTTGTAACATGGATGAACTTCAAGGGCATTTTGGCAAGTGACTAAGTCAGACGAGAAAGGCAGATCTCTTTTATATGTAAATCTAAAAACAAAACAACAAACCAAAAAACCCAAGCTCATAGATACAGAGAAAATATTGGTGGTTGCAAGAGGTGGGGATAGGGGATGGGAGAAACGGGAAACTTCTTTTGTTAGTTTAAATAAATTGAATAAGAAATATAAAAAAAAAAAAGACTCACCGTGTTCTATAACATGAGTCATTTCTAACTGATGTAGGACTGTTAGAAATACAGAGTATATATGAGGAAAAATTAGAGCTGATATCTTGCAGTTGGGGAACAAAAAATTTAGAATCCGACGACCCCCCCCCCACCGCCGTACTCTTCACCCTGTTGCTAACAGCTGTCAAGAATCCATTCTGCTTTTTGAAAATGATGTATAGAAGGATTTTGAAATCCATGGCACCAATAAGAAACGGAAGGAATCTTTTTGGCCTGCTATATTAGCTATTTCTCAATCTATAGTGTCTTAAAGAGCTGCATTTTTTTTAAAAAGTGAACTTTATTTAAATTCGATTAGACACCTATTTTGTACTTCTTCCAAGTGCTTCCTATTTGACATATGCACAGTTTGCTACTTGTAAAAAAAAAAAAAAAACAAGTAGAAAGCAGTTGTAGGAGTTTTTTAAAAAATCCAAGATACAGAAGAAACTCCATTGTGCTTTAAATGAACTGTCAATTTGGGGTTCATTTAACTTTAGCGGCAATAAAGACTCAGCATGTCTCCCCTGCATCATCCTGTTCATCTTTTTCCCAAACTACCTAATGAAACTTCATCCATTAGCATTTCCCGTTTAAAGGGCTAATTTCTCAGCTGAAGCACACCAACCGTGTCTATAACATTTTCTCTGACAAAATAGTATAACGTGATACACAATACCTAGAGCCGATCCAATCCAGTCATGTTTCTCCAGTTCTGACCAATCCATCTATCTGCCCCTTTCCCAGGTTGATTATTTGCTCATTTAGGGGAAAATCATTCAAACAAGAAAGTGAAAAAACAATGACACCTTAATGTTCAGGTTTAACTGGAGATCAAAACCTACGGGTGAGCAAGCTGCAGCCCAGGCAGACTAAATAGTGCTTTTGGAGAGTCAGTCTTGGTGCCAAGAGGTTCATTTACTATTCTTGGGACATCAAGGGAAGCCACAGCAGAACCAAACCACTGACTGGATCCTTCTCTGGTTTGGGTTTGAAAGGAGGTCTACAGAGGGGTTGACCTTCAATATTTTGGGATTGTCTGTTCATCTGTCAGAATATTCCGAAGCTGGCCCAGGGAAGAGCACAAAGAATGATCACAGAGGAACTTCTTTTTAAAATGAAGCTATTAATACTCAGGATTGTCAGGCTGGATAGAGTCCTAGGGACACTTGAGGGTTATATATTTTTTTAATTTAGTAGCACAGAAAGAGTGCTCTTCTTTGCAGTTGGCACTTACACGCTGAGCCAATTAATTTTGTGACTTTGCCTCTTCTTTTCAAAAGATCGCTGGAATGTTTTCAAAAGAAAAGGGTTTTTGTGAGACTATTAGTCTATAAATCATCATTCTTTGGGGACCGAGCTGGCTGGCTGGTGGGATCGGAGCAGTCTCCTCATGGAGACCAGCACTGCCAGGCTGGGCCGGTTCACGTGCACGACTTCCACACCTTCCTCTGATTTGCTCACCATCCGCCATGTTTGTAGGGAAAGGGCACCAAGAGCTTCTCATTGCCATTGCTTGGTTGTCCTTGGTCATTGACAGCCTGGTCGGCATGCCCCGGGCTGAAAAGAATGCCAACTCAGCTCACAGCCTGTTCACAGGGTCTGGCTCCAGGTTTTCTTCAGGAGGGACCCATGATAATGGGAGGGGAGATTTGGGGCCACAGCTGTGGCTGAAGAAAGGTGTGACGCTAAGTTTTGGTAAGCCAGCAGGATGCGTGCCTAGTGGTTTACTTCCAATCAAGAAATAACTACCTGAGAATGTATGGAAGCTCCATCATAAAAGAAATGTGTCTCCTTTAAAATATTTGTATTTATCAGACTTCTAGCAGTGAGAAAGTCAGTGTCTTTCTGAATACTTCCTGACAACCTGCAGCAAGTTTTGGATGATAACAGCTGAGCTCAGTTTGGAAAAACAAACAAGCTTTCTTTTATGCTTTAGGTTTGCCACCATACCTGTGCTCGAGGGGAAAAACGTGGGCTTCAGAGGCAGACAGACCCTCTCACTGATGAGACGTGTGATGCTCAGAGAAGCAAAGTCTGGCTTCCAAACCTCAGTCTCAATTACGGGCTTTGTGAACTGGGGCAAGTTACACGTTTTCTCAGCCTCACTTAGTTTGTGAAATGGAACGAATAGTATTAGAGTGATCGCCATCTATTCACTATCCACCCCAGGACATTTCTGAGAAAGAAAGGCTCTAAGAAAGCACAAGAACAGTCAGCATCAACGGGGACCATTCCAGCCAAAGTAGACATGTGACCACCCAGGGGGTTTCCATCGGGAGGGTAAGAATATGGTATTTGTCACCAAATTCAATACAATTTGTCACCAAATAGGCGCTCAACACACACTAAATTCATCTCTTTGTCCTCTCCTTTCAACTTGTCTTTCCCTTCTGCTTTCTTCATACCATTCAGCTGGTACCATGATAGGAAGTCAAACACAAATAACAATTTGGGATTAGGACAGGCGATTATTCTCAACCCCAGAGCCAGAGTGGCCCTCTTAAAATATCAATCAGATTATTGTCACTCTTTAGCTTATGACACTCCCAGGTTTCCCTGCTTACTAAGAGTAAAAGCCAAGGTTGCCACAATTCCTACCAAGCCTGCTTACCCTCTCCCCAATGCCAGCATCAGTGTTCCTTGATAGTGCCAGGCAAGCTGTCCCCTGAGCCCTTATGCCTCTGATCTTCTTCCCTGTTAGTCTGTACCTTCCCCAGACCTCTGCATGGCCAGCTCCTACACCTTTGGTCAGGTTTCTAGCCCAAGGGACCATCTCAGTGAGGCCTTCCTGGAGATCTTCTATAAAATACGAAGGAATCCTACTTCTTTCCCACCTGGGCATGTCTCTCTACAGCTCAGAGGTATTTCTTTTTCAGCAACAAGATCAGTATTTTCAACCAAGAGGCACATGAAGATTCAGTCCTAAAACCACCAAAGTACGTGGTCTTGGTCCACAAACCTTCAGCGCAGACTGAAGTGTCTGCACATGTTTAACACTGAATCTCATTTACCATCTGTTTCTGAGATCGGATTTCTTTGGGCAGTTTGTATCAACATGATCACACTGTGATGAGTGCTGAGGAAGCTTAATTCTTGGTGACCTGAGAGAAAGCACTGAAACAGCCCATTAATTAAATCAAATTAAAGCTTCAGCTGAGGGGTTTGTCTTAGGGAAGTTCAGCTGTGCTGCCTGAAGATCTCTACAGGTACCGGAGCGAATGCTCATACCCCGGAGGTGGTGCAGGCAGCCTTCAGTTCTCGGCATTGCAGGTGTCTCGTGCAGAGATGAGCTGCCTCCCACGGGGCCGACTGCAAAAGACCGTGGAAGGCCAAAGCCATTCACTATTACCTAGGAACATTTGAGCATAATGACTAACAACATGGCACCATGAAGTTCCCCCAAACATAGATAATTACATTTCATTTTTCTGATTAGGAAAGTCTTCAGAAGAAAGACAACTTACATTCACTAAAAATATTGTGTGCCCTTTGACAGGGATGGGGGCACAAATCAAAGTTCATGGTCTTCTAAGTTTTTTCCGTAGACTCTGTGATTATTTGTTTATGACTCAGGTTGGTAGACCTGAGATGTTTTGAGAGTTTGTCTCCCAGGATGGAGAAAAGGGCACTGAGAGATCATGGACCCAGGCTCACTTGCTAGCTGGAGACAGTTGGGACACCACTTGGCCCAGAGACTATTTGGCACCACCATCTCTAGATTGGAGAGCTAAATATTTGGAAGGGCCTGGGCATACCATCTTCCAGTTAGGAACCTACTTAAGATGTAAGGTCCCATGCATTTTACTGAAGTATGTTATGCCCAACACAAGGCATGAATCTGTGTGTGTGTGTGTCCATCTACACACATTTGCACAGAGACATGTCTCTCTTGAGTAGGTCCCAAAAGTCACCACCCAATGAAAATTTGAACAATGTACCCTGAGAGGAGAATGGAAGTCTAGAACATTAGGGATACAGCTAGAAGAATGATATTTTTATGGACCTGGAATTTTTTTCACAGGATAGTGAGAACTCCTGGATGATTTGTATCAAAAGAGAATAACACCACCAGGCCATACTGCACAAGGAAGATGAGGCAGCATTTCAAATGAGCTCAACTAGGAGGTGTTGTTCACACAAGTTCGGCAGGGAGGGCTTGACCATGCCAGTTCCCTGTCCCCCTTCCCTTCTTCAGTCTCTTCCTGGGACTGCTGGTCCTCCCTGGACATTCTAGGATCAGAGTCTGGAAGGCCAACTTCTCTCATCCACTCCTACACATACTGATCTAGGAAAAAAAGCCCAGTGGCTGGGAAGGTGGTCTTGGTTTAAGGCACAGTTCTGAGTGTGGAGCAACCACAGCCCATTCTATATGGTTCTTACTGGAGCAGTTCTTTGGCCAACCAGTGGAGATCAGTACACAGCACTTTTGGATGGATGGATGGATGGATGGATGGATGGATGGATGAATAAGCATTCATGTATTCAGTACTATTCAGTAAATATTCACATGTACTAGGAGCTAGGGGTTCAGAACTGAAAAAAGACATGAGTCCTGCACTCACAACATGTGAGATTGAGGAGACCGAGATGCCCAGTCCACAGGTAAGTGCATTCTTGGGGGCAGGGGTGTGTTCAGTGAGAGGGCAGGCCATGGCTTTGGATTACAGACAAACCTGTGAACACAGCCGTTGCTTGATATCGCATTGGTTATTTCAGGTGACTTTCATAGCAGAATCACCAAATAGTCATTCATGATTTATTTAAAATCATCCTGAACTGAGAAAGTTGTTTCCCTTTAGGGCATTCCTCTGGCAAAAGCTGCTTTAATCTAGAGGACAATGTCCTGGTGCAACTGTTTTATTATGACGTTCTAATACTGATGAATGGCAGCCTGTGGGATAAGGCAGGAGCCTGCTTCTTTCCATATTTACTTCTGGGGCTGACTTTATTTGGTCAGCGTTACTTCTTTAGTTCAGTCTTGACTGGCTTAGTGGTGGTCCTTTCTTCCTGAACCATATACTGGGCTTCCATGACCCTTTGAATGTATAGACACAGTGTTAAGTCTGATGGCAAAGGACCCTCAGTTTTGCAAATAAACTTCTGATGCCGAAATATTTAAAACACTCCATTCCGGTAGCTTTGTGAGAAGGCTTCCTCATCACCATTTTACCTGATACCTTGGGTAATCAAGAAATGGGCCACCAAAGGAATGAAAAAGTTCTTGGCATGATAAAAGATTAAGAGGCAATCCTTCAAATGGAATCAAGATGCAAATTACAGAACTGTACTACATATATTTTATGAACAGTTAATTGGATCCAATTCCTTTACATGTTCATTCAAAAAATCAGGCCCAGCTATGTGTTTGAGATGATCTTTCTAGAGAGCGTCTAGGTTATTCCCTCTGCATTGTTTTTATCATCATGTCATGGATTTGAACCTTCACAATCAAAACTTTGAGGAGTGCAAAAATACAACTTTTGTCATGCCCCATAACTGATTAAAATCATAGCTTTCCTTTTGGAGTGGTAAAAATATCCACTATCTTGATGGTGGTGGTAGTTACAGGACTTCCAAATATTTCTCAAAACTCCTCAAACTATATACCTTAAAAGAATGAATTTTGCTACATGGAAATGCTATCTCCACAAACCTGACTTAAAAATAACCCAAGCCCCTATGGCCACGGATGATTGAAATCTTAATTGTTTTAATTCAAAATAAGCTTAGTCACTTCCAATATAAAGCTTGGTTTATTTTGGTCAGAACTTCATCTATTCAGAATTCTCATTCTGAACCCATCCCTACTTCGTGTGGATACCTTAGTTCCTGGATGTCACGCTCAGATGTGATGAGGACTCTCAGTGTGGCCATCCCTGAGCATCTTATTTTACTTCGTCTTTAGGTGTCATCTCCTCCCTCCTAACTTCTGCTGAAGGAACACGCCTCCTACTGTGACTTTCCGTCTCCTAAACGTCCTGTGAAAAATCACATTTGAGGGATTTGTTTCAGCCCCTCCAGCCATGTGACATTTTTAGTATATCCTTGTGGCTGAAGACTAGGGGTGCCTGGGTGGCTCACTGAGTTACGCGTCTGACTCTTGATTTCGGCTCAGGTCATGATCTCATGGTTTGTGAGATAAAGCCCCCTGTGGGCTCTCTGCTGACAGTGTGGGGCCTGCTTGGGATTCTCTCTCTCCTTTGCTCTCTGCCCATCCCCCGCCCCCTGGCTTGTGCTTGCTCTCAAAAATAAATAAACATGAATTATTAAAAAAAGAAATTATATCCCGTGAAGAACAAATATATATAATATTATTATATATATAACAAATATATATAATATTATATATATAAAATATATATATATATAGTAACTCTATGCTTGCTGCAGTGAGCAGAGGCTAAGGAATCCAAGATTTCTTTCTTTTCTTTTAATGTTTGTTTATTTGTTTTCAAGAGAGAGCAAGCACAAGGGGGAGAAGAAGCAGAGATAGAGGTTGAGAGAGAGAATCCCAAGCAGGCTCTATGCTGTCACTGCAGAGCCCAATGCGGGGCTCAGCCTCATGAACCATGAGATCATGGCCTGAGGTGAGATCAAGAACTGGGTGCTTCATGTACATCAATGTTCATAGCAGCACTCTCAACAATAGCCAAAACATGGAAAGAGCCTAAGTGTCCATCAATGGACGAATGGATCAAGAAGATGTGGTTTATCTATACGATGGAATACTACATGGCAATGAGAAAGAATGAAATCTGGCTATGTGTAGCAACATGGATGGACCTTGAGGGTGTTATGCTGAGCGAAATAAGTCAGGCAGAGAAGGACAGATACCATATGTTTGCACGTATAGGAGGATTAGGAGGAACTTAACGGAGGACCGTGGGGGAGAAGAAGGAGGGAAATAGTGGGGGAGAGGGAAAGAGGCAAACCATGAGAGACTCTTGAATACTGAGAACAAACTGAGGACTGATGGGTATGGGGGAGAGGGGAAGGGGGGTGATGGGCATGGAGGAGGGCACTTGTGGGGATGAGCACTGGGTGTTATATGGAACCAACTTGACAACAAACTATTTGTTAAAAAAAAAAAAAAGAATTGGGTGCTTAACTGACTGGGCCACCCGGACGTGCCAAGATTTCTTGAAAGACAATCTTAAGGATACTGTTAATGGAGATGTTAATGCTTAGAGTGGAGGCTGATAAATCATCATTAACAAATGCTTGCACAGATTCTGGTCCAAAATGATGTTTGAGGTGACAAATCTCAGCCTACAGGTGAACATCTGAGAGATTTTTGTGTCACTAATGAGATGATGTTAAATCTTAGGTGTGTCACAGGTGTATAAGCCTGAAAATTGCTGAGGTTTGGCAGTGGTGCGTGTGCCACATATTCCTTGAAAGATGGGAAAATTTTGAAATGACAATAAGTATAAGTAAATATAAGGAGGAGAGGGTTGAAAGTGACGACATTGTGGGGTACCTTGGTGGCTCAGTCGGTTGGGCATCCGACTTCGGCTCAGGTCATGATTGTACGGTTGGTGGGTTCAAGCCCTGTGGTTGGGCTCTGTGCTGACAGCTCAGAGCCAGGAGCCTGCATCAATTCTGTGTCTCCCCTTCTCCGTGCCCCTCCCCAGCTCACACTCTGCCTCTTTCTCTGAAAAATTAATAAACATTAAAAAAATTAAAAAGAAAGTGATGACATTGAGGACACAAGTGAGAAACATAAGCCTCCCTCCCCTCAAAATGGTGACAATGTATAATTAGCTATGAAATGACTTTGATGAAAGCTGTGGCAGACAGACAGACAGACAAGCATGCTCTTCGGTGCTTAGGGCAGACTTTGTCAGAGCCTCACAAGCAACTGAAGCTCCTAATTGTCAGAAAGAAAAATTGAGCATCAACTATACTAAAAAGGACATTAAGAAAATTGGGGGCAGAAATATCCAATATTTATGGATAAATTAAACCAACAAGTTAACTCTTTTGGTATTTTAGCTAAATCATGGTGATAGGTATATTAATAATTACTTAAAATCTGGTGCTTTAAGAATGGTTAATTGCAGCCAGAATGATTAGTAATACTTGTCCTTGAACATGTTCAAGTAAAATGATCTCTTCCGTTCTGTGTAATATCCATATCTAGAAACCCAGCCATATATTTTTCAAGTATTTGACGTTAATTATAAATTTTCTTCTAACTCACATCTTCAATGTACTGTTGCACTCCCTCAGGATGTCACCTCCCTGTGTGGGGTGTCCATCTCTTAGAATAGAGATAATTTGTTAGCCTTCTACATTTTACAACAGTGCATGTTTTTTAGCTAGAACGTAGGTCCCTGCCTTTAAATCAACAACACTGAGACCTGAATTTCATGTCCAAGGATAGAGACTGAACAAAGGAGTCTCTGAGATTTTCACTTGCTAAGAATTGTTTAAAACACACAATAGTTTAAGGTGTATCTAAGCAACATGTTTACTAAGCATTCCTTAAAGTCTCCCTTTGCATGAAGTTAATGGAAGAATTTTGTATTGTCTTAAAGATCATGAAAAAGTTTGGAGTTCAAATCTATTGTTCTGAATTTAGTATTAAAAGAAATCTACATGCCTTTGCTGCAGAACTACAGCAAATATTTAGTGAATTATGTAATACTGTACAATTAAAGTAGAGTCAATGTCAAAGATTTCAGCAAAATATCTTTTTTTTTTTTTTCTGGGTGGGATTATATGGTTTCTTTCCTTTTCTTTTTTTAAAATTTTTTTAATATTTACTTTTGAGAGAGAGACAGAGAAAGTGAGAGACAGAGCATGAGGGAGGGAGGGGCAGAGAAAGAGAGAGAGAGGGAGAAACAGAATCCAAAGCAGGCTTCCAGGCTCTGAGCTGTCAACACAGAGCCCAACATGGATCTTGAACCCATAGACCCCGAGATCATGACCTGAGCTGAAGTCAGACACTTAACTGACTGAGTCACCCAGGTGCCCCTTTTCTCTTTAAATTTCTAATTCCAACTACATAACTCTTTGATGTAGTTGAGAATAAAATTTAGTGCTCAACTGTGACATCCATTTTGTTCTAAATATGTGGTACATTTAACTCTCTTTGAATTTTAGATGACAAGCAATTTTTGGGGGGATGCATATGTATTAAACTTAGTTTATAGCAGTTCCTGGGAACATAGTGTTAAGAAATATTTCAGGCGTGTGCAGGTAGCAGGCCAGGTGCATGATTTTATCATGGGGCAAGGGATACATTGGTTGTACAGTATGTGCACTGTTGAGGGAGGGCTGAGTGTTATTCTTTGTGCTCTAAGTAAATGATCTCTGTCCTAAATAATTTTTGATAGGTCCTCTTTAAGACCTTTAACAATTGATTATTTTTTTACTTTAGATGTGTTTTAATATTTTGAATATCATGTTTTTTTAAAAGTTGTCAACAAGTTCACCTTTCATCTGAAATATTGAAAACACTCTCAGTAAATAGAAGCATGGCTTCCCTATAAAGACTTCTGATCATGCTTGTCCACGTGGGTTTTCATGAAGAATTCTATCATTAGTTTGGCGTAATTCAGATCAGGCAGTTATCCAGGTTGTAAGATCAGATCTTCTTTATAGGAAGTTTAAAAGATTTCCTTGGTTGTCCTAAATTCATGAGAAATGTTCTAATTTTCTGCTTAAGCTCAGCTGGGTTTCACTCTGGGGTATTTTGGAATATGTAAGACTGCACAAAGAGACTGATTTATCTTCTCTGCTTACACCATTTCCCAATATACCACATTTGTCTTTTTAAAGGTCAGGCACAATGGAAACCGGCAATGTTTCTCACTTACCTTGTTTTCTTACTTGTTGGATTTTCATGTCTGAGCTCTTCGGAAAATGTTAATGTGAATTTCTATAAATGCAACTGTTCAATTGCACAGAGTACGAGTTATCAAGCATTTTAGGACTTGGAATAAAACGTATTTGTTGTGTCCAAGATATTATTCACAGTAGTCCTATCAGCAAGAGCAATCTCTTTTTCTAATTAGTGACTTCTGCCAGGGTCTCAGAAATGGCCTTAATTCTAAAGTCAAGGTTAGTGGATTATAATATGCTGGTACCTTATTGGCCCCCGTTTAAAAAATTATATTTAAATTTGCATCTCTCTAAGATCTTTGAATTTCTTTCTCTCTCAAGAGCGCTATTAACAATCTCCATTATGGCAGTAGTGATCTCCATGAAGTAGCAGCATGAGTGGTCCAGCTGTGATTAGAACAGCCTAACTTCGGGGGGAAACTTGCCACTTTCAGCTAATTAAGAGAGAGGACATTGTTTTTTTAAATACAACTTTTCATAATATCTGCGAAAGTATAGCGGTTAATGAAAGTGCGTAATTGCTAACAATAATTATTTCAGAACAGTAGCTGAGAGTGTGTTTGAAAAGATGTCCATGGGAGAAGAAGAGCTGGGTCCAACCGTCACAGAGCAACTCATGTCAACTAGATTAGACAACATTCCGGTTGCTTTTCAGGGTGTCTAATGCATTCAAGGAGAAAAATAAAACGTGAGAAAGATAATAGCAGATTCTGACGTTTCAGTGGTGCTTTATGAGATCTACACGTATACGGGCAGGAAGCCAGGTGCGGAGACAGAGTCTAACGTACTGATCAACCTCATTGGTGCCAGAGGAGATTAAGGGAGTCGGCGGCTTCACCAATGCAAAAATAACAAAGTCAAGTTTCGACGTGGACAGGTAATAGAAAGATCCTTATCGATTCTTCCCTACCACCCCTCCTCTACTTTTTTTTTTTTTTTTTTACTGAAAGACACACAGAGATTTCCAGAGGGACTCATTGGCTACCAGTTAGGAAGTAAAGGGAGGTGCAATCTCTTCTCAGTGTGCGTGGTTGTCTCTGGAGCTGAATTGAGGTAAGCTTACCCAGGGACAGGGCAACCCTAAGTAACTCCTAGTTTTTTTCTATTAAAAAAAAAAAACACAAACCAAAACCAAAACAACCAAGATTCTGCTTCTAGCTAGGGCAGTCTGGTTTGTAACAAAGTAACTATCTTGCTGACAGCTAGAAACATTTGATAAATACCTTATAAAATTGATTTTGAAGACATTGGGCAGCAGCTGAGGCAGGTAGGGTATGAAGGTCCAAAATCCTGGAGAGAAAGGAGGTGCGGGGGAGAACCCTGATATTCAGGACAGCATTCTACCATTTGTAAGTGGAAGCTAAGAAGCAAGAAACCAATCGGAAAGGGGCCCCGGAGAGCCCCAGATGCCATGCGGAGATTTAGAAGGTCTCAAAGGATTCTGTCTGGACGTAGCCGTAAAGATAGACTTTCGTAAACTCCCACTTGATAAGTGAGACCTTCCTGTGAGTTTTCCCAGAGCAGCGGCTGAGGCAGGTCCTGTGGGTGGTTAATGGGGGAGGTGATCCTGGGAAGCACAGAAGGAGTGAATGGAGAGGAGAGAAGGAAAGAGGAGGAACCAATTTAAGTATACATTCTAGAGGTCACCTCTGTTGCCAGCAGGCACCAGAACCTTGAGGGCCCCCACCGACAGCTCTAATGACAGTGGTGACTAAAGCATTCTAGCAGGTTGGGGTACAGTCCCAGGACCATGCAGAGTCCTGCTCTCTTGTTTACTCCATCTGCAGCCCCAGCGCACAGCAGACCCCCAGGGGCCCAAGGCAAGACCTCCGCTGAGAACGTGACAAAATAATATTGAGAAGTTTTAAAAAGTCATAACTTAATAGAGCTATACTATGTTCCTGGATTGAATGCTTCAATTTTATCATGTTCTCACTTTTTTCCTAATTGATCCGCAGTTTCAATGCAACACCAGTCACAATCCCATAGCTTGCAATCTAATTCTAAAATGTATGTGGAAGTGCAAAGAGTCAAAGACACCCAAAATAATCTTGAAGATGATTAATCTTGAATGGAACAAAGCTGGGGGGCTCACACTACCAGATACTGAGATTTATTGTAAAGTTAAAGTTATTGAGACAGCAGTGATTGGTACAAGGCAAGAAAAATAGGACAAAGGAACAGAATTGAGCCAGAAGAAGATTCACATGTCTTGATGGGCACCATCAAGGCAGTAAATTGGATATCATCATAGAAAAAAAACAGAAATTTATGAGCCCTATTTTCCACTAAACCCCAAAGTCGATTTCATGCAAATTTAGGTCCAAATGGGAAAAGTAAAACAATCAAGTTTCTAGAAGATAATATAAGAGAAAAATTCTCTGTGATCTTGGGGCATAGGCTAGGATTTTTTTTTAAAAAGATTTTAATGGTGGTAAAATATGCATAATATGAAATTTACCACTTTAACAATTTTGGGGGAGGTAGGAGGGGAGAGTGCATGTGAATGAGCTGGGGAGGGGCAGAGGGAGAGCAAGAGAATCTTAAGCAGGCTCCAGATAGTCTTGATCTCACAACCATGAGATCATGCATGATCTGAATGGAAATTAAGAGTTGGTCACTTAACTGACTCAGCCATCCAGGTGCCCCACCAGAACTTAAACAATTTTAAAGCAGCAATGAGTACATTTGTTCATGCTGTTATCACTACCACCCAGTTCCAGAACAATTTTCCTCTTGCAGGATCCAAACTATACCCATGAATTGATCAATCACATTTTCCTCTCTCTTTCCGCCTACCCAGCCCCCGACAACCACCATTCTACTTTCTGTCTGTATGAATTTGATTCCCTTATGTACTTCCTCTAAGTGGAATCACAGAGGATTCCTCGTTTTGTGACTGGCTTAGTTTACTTAGCACAATGTCTTCATTGTAGCCAATGTCAGAATTTCCCCTTTTTTAAGGCTGAGTAATATTCCATTGTGTGTATATACAACATTCATTCTTTTATCCATTCATTTGTTTATCCATTCATTAGTATGAATTGGATTGCTTCCACCCTTTAGCTCTAGCGGCATTATGAATAATACTGCTATGAACATGAGTGTATGCATATAGACTAAGATTTCAAAGACAAAACAGAGAAAGCACTAAGCATAAAGGAAGAAAGATCAATTTACACCATTTTAATGAAGACTTCTTTTCCTTAAGGCACAATCAAGAGTGTAAAAAGGCAAGTCAACAAGCAGGAACAAGGTATTGTAAAATATATCCTGGCAAAGGACTTGTTTCCAAACTATATATGGAACACCAGCAGACCAACAAGGAAACAAAGAGCCCAATTTAAAACAGAAGCATGACACATGAATATGCCCTTTCTAAAAAGAGGATATCCAAACAGTCAATAAAATGAAAAATGTACCCAACTTTGGTAGTCATCAGGAAAATACAATGAAAACCATAATGAAGTGTCAAGTACATGATCAGAGGGCTCGAACTTCAAAAGAATGATAACACCAAGCATGAGTAGCCTGTGGAGCACCTTGACCTCTCTTACACAGGGTGGGCACAGTGTGCGATGCTGTAAGCATTCTGGGAAAGTAGATGATCTACAAATGCTCTATAACCCAGCAGTTCCCCAACAGAAATGGACACGTATATACACACAAAGGCGTATACAAGAATGTTCTAAGTGGTGTTATTTGTAATACCTCACACCCAGAAACAATTATTATCCATAAGTAGTAGAATGGGTAAATACTATGGAATAACATTCAGTAATGAAAAGGAATAAACTGCTGTTAAACAAAGTGGTATGGATGTATTCCTCAAAGGTTGGGTGAAACAAGCCACGCAGAAGGAGAACATTCTGGATACTTCTATTTATGATCCTGGATGAATTAAAAGTCGGGACAGTGGTTACCAATGGGGGAGATTATGAGTGTGACAGGTGGGATGTCTTGGGGTGCTGTTAATGTTTTATTGTTTGCATGAATGTGTGTGCTGAGTGTGTGGTTTTTTTTTTTTTTTTTAGTTTATTTATTTTTGAGAGACAGAGAGTGAGTGGGGGAGGGTCAAGAGAGAGGGAGAGAGAATTCCAAACAAGCTCCGTGCTGTCATCACGGTATCTGATGTGGGGCTTGAACCCACAAACCATGAGATCATGACCTGAGCTGAAACCGAGTCTGACGCTTAACTGACTGGGCCACCCAAGCGCCCCAAGTGTGTTGTGGTTTTCAATGTGTCTGCTTTATAACTAGTTAATAGTTTATTTTAAAACTTTATTTGTATGTGAATTCACATGTAGATATTGTGATGCCTAGTTTATTTAGAAATAAAATCTACTGGGAGACAAACACTAGAGGTGGAGGAAGTACAGTGTGGAGGCAGACTGCCTGGGGCTGATTCCTGGCTTCGTCCCTCACTAGACATTGACCTTGGGCAAGTAATTGAACTCTGTATGTCCTTTCTCTTTAACTGTAAAATAAGACAGTGAGTAGTACTTCCTGGGTTGTTCTGAAGATAAAATATAAATGTTATGATGTATTTAAAAATCTTTATCTGGTTTGTTTAGACTGTATTATTGAGGAGGGCAAAAATTATATTACCTACTTGTATATGGTTCACAATGTATAGTGTAGGAGTTTGCCTATAAAAAAGTAAGTGGTAATTTTTTATAGTAGTAGTAGTAATAATAATATAGCATTATAGTAATGAGCTAATATAGTACTAATAATGCAATTGTTTTCCTAGAGAAAGGAAATCTCCTGATGGCCATTCCATGTAAATTTTTTGTACAGGTTGATATTTTTTCCATCGAGGCTGTGTCTCTTGGAAAACTGAAGAAAGTTCTGATTAGTCACGATGGGACAGGTCCAGGTAAGATTTGTTTTCTTGGTAAGGAGTTTGTTTTGAAAATTTATTAAAAGCAGCATAAAAGGAAGGTAAAAGAAAAGGTGAATGTACGGGTCATGTAAAATTGAGATGAGAAATAATTTGCTTTTAAGAAATTATGGTTAAGTGAGGTTTTGTCAGATTAGGCTTATTCTGTGACTTAAAAAGCTCACTGCTATGTTGCTATGAAGGAAAGGCAATAAGCTTTACTGTGTGCACACCCACACATAAAATTGCCACACCTACTAGGCAGTGTTCAAAATTGCATCTACCATGTTTCCTGCACACGTGTTTCTCCTGGGTTAACCCTACACTCTTCGGCAAACCAGCAACTTGAGAATCATTTTTGATTCCTCCTTTTTCTCCGTGCCTTCTACCCACATTGCTTAACTAGGCCCTGTCAATTCTACTTTATTAATACCATTATCTCTGGAAGAGTCATTCAACTCAAACTTTCATGGTTTTCTCTAGAACCCACTGCTAGAATACGATTGCATATAACTTCTATCATAGTACCAAAACCATTTATTACATTTATTTCTGTACTACGTTTTTGCCTTCTGCTTGGTTTTGAGTTTTTTGAAGTCTGGTGTTACATTTTATTCATCCTTACTCTTTTTATTAGTATAGTGCTTAATAGTGTGGATGTTTAATTAATGACCATTTATTGAACGAATGCCTTTACATCAATGAAACGATTTTGAGTAAAGCTCTTGGAAAGGAATGAGGAGAGCTTCAAAAGACCTTTGCAAGACAGAAGCGTGTTTATTCTGGATGCAAACCAAAGAGAAAGGAAGGAGGAAAGAGAAGGTAGCTGTGTTTAGAAAGAAAATGGACAGATGGTAAAATGAGTTGAGGATCACATAGGGGAAATTGTTAGAAAGAAGCAGAAATAAGAAATTGAACAGAAAGACACAACATGCCACCTTCTCTACATGGTGTTGCTGCCGAGGGGTATGACTTCGGCATTATTTTCATGGTGGATGGAAACTGGCACCGTCCTGACTTTTTGCCAACTCCCCACCATACCCAGGTCGGGGATTCGCGGGACAGCTAACGAGAGGTGAGACTGGAGACTGGGCTGTGGACCAGACTGGAGCTGTCAGCAGAAACCTGGAGCTGTCCAGCCTCTTGTTTCTGAAAAGTGTTTTGAGACTCCCGTTGGAGCTGAGGGAAGGAAGCCCCGAATATTGAAAGGAACAATGTTGAGGGACTGTGGATGCAAAGGTCACAGTACAGCAATCATAGGGATCTGTTGTGTGTGAGAGGAAGCAGAGTCAGGGACCTCTATGAAGGGACAAGCCGGCCATGTCAAGGCTGCCGGGTCATTACCGAGGCTAGTTGACAAGGTATACAAAGAATAGATATGACAGAAGGAAAAACGAAAGAAACATCATGATTTTAAATATGTTGAAGGAGCTAAATTACTCACATAGAAAATGCTTTGGACTGAGGACATAACACATTTCCAAATATCAACATTTTTTCCAGTGAAGCATTGATCAATGAAATCTGTGCAGGTTTGGGATCGACTTCAGCTAAATCCTCAAGGCTTTCCCCTCCCTTCCCATTTTTAAAAAGAGAAGCTACTTACCACATTATTCTTTTCACTTGAACGCAGTTATATCTATAGATATCTAATCTCAAATAGAAGCATAGAAAGCTTCAGGAAAGCCATACATTTTCAGCAAATCTTATAAAACTTCAGAATGTTTAGGGATTATCTGAGTATCTTAAAACAAACAAAACAGACTTTTGGGCCCACCCCAGAGATTCTGATCCAGTAGGTATTGAGTTATCAGAAATATGCTTTAAAATATATATATATAAAACAATATAAATATATAATATATATTAAATAAATATATATATCATTTTATTACATATAAATATGTATATTTATATAGGCAGTTTAGGAGATTCTGATTCAGCTAGTCCTCAAAGCAGTCACTAATAAGGACCGCTTTCTTTTTTTATATTTTTTAATGTTTATTTCTTTTTGGAAGAGAGAGACAGAGCGTGGGTGAGAGAGGGGCAGAGAGAGAGACACACACACACAGAATCTGAAGCAGGCTTCAGGCTCCAAGCTGTCAGCACTGAGCCGGCCGTGGGGCTGGAACCCACGAACCGTGAGATCATGACCTGAGCCGAAGTTGGATGTGAACAGACTGAGCCACCCAGGCGCCCCTACAAGCACTGCTTTCTGATGTACGAGTTCTTTGCTGAGAGGCTGCTACGTGCCAGGCAAACATGAAGAAGAAGATGCAGGGGGTCGCTGCCCTCCCAGGCAGGGCCCAGTGGGGGCAGACACATTGAAATAAGCAAGTGTAAGAAAATACGAATCACAGTCTGGGAGCGACCTTCAGAGTCCTAATGAACCTAAGGCCAGAGTAGTTAGCATAGTTCAGAAGAACATGAAGTCCTCCCAAGAATAGAAGAAAATGTGGTAGACCAGGAGTGATAGCTGAGTTGGTGGTACTTGGAAATCTTGATCGTTTTCTCGGACTGATGGGATTAGACTACAGGAAACAGGAAATGGCATTTAGGGAGGCTGAAAGGACAGGCCTACCTCCAAGATACCGAAGGTTCTGTTCCAGACCCCTGCAGTAAAGCATTACTGCAAGACAGTGAGTCAAAGGGATGTTTTTGGCTGGCCAATGCATAGAAAAGTTCTGTCTACGCTACACTGTAGTTTATGAAGTCTGCTGTATATAGCATTATGTCAAAGAAAACAATGTTTGTACCTTAAGTAAAAAATAGTGCTAAAAAATGCTAACCATTGTTTGAATTTTCACTGAGTAGTAGCTGCTGATCACAGATCGCCATAACGAGTATAATAATAATGAAAAAGTTTGAAATATTATGAATGTCACCAAAACGTGACACAGACATGAAGGGAGCAAATGCTGTTGGGAAAACGGTGCAGACAGATGCGCTCCATGCAGGTCGCTAGAAACCTTCAATTTGTAAAAACTGCAGTATCTGCAAAGTGTAATAAAGCAAAGCACAATAAAATGAGGTTTGCCTGTAATTACTTTAACATGGTTTTTAAATTATTTAAACTATCCTTCCTGTGTTCTGCAAACTCTTTTCATTAAAGGGAAAAAAATGCCATCATAGAGTATCTAGGCTATGTTTTCCTTTCTTTTCTTTGCAAAATTTGTATTGTGTCTGGTCCACTGACCCACCACGCAAGTTAATCGTAGAGCGTTATGGATACCAGAGTCCTACTTGCGTCACAGCATCCATCCTTCTCCCCCAAAGTAAACATCCTGAGATTTTTTCTTTATCATTTCTTGGTATGTTCATCCCTGCCTTTAAAAAAAAAAAAAAAGAAAGCTCTAGGGATGCCTGGGGGGCTCAGTCATTTAAGCTTCTGACTTTGGCTCAGGTCATGATATCACGGTTTGTGGGCTCGTGGGTTCGAGCCCCACGTCCAGCTGTGCTGACAGCTCGGAGCCTGGAGCCTGCTTCAGATTCTGTGTCTCCCTCTCTCTGTGCTCATGTTCTGTCTTTCTCTCTCTCAAAAATAAATAAACATAAAAAAAAAAAACAATGAAGACTCCCTTAACTGGGTAGGCATCCTTGAAAATACTTTTGATGGTTTTTGCGCTTTGTATACATTGTGATGCACTGTGTGAAGTCTTATGTGATTTGATATTTGTGTTTTTCACTCAAGATCGTGTTTCTAAGATTCTTTCACTTTCTGGTGTGGTGCTCTGGATAATTTTTTCATGACTGTAATATGCTAGTGCATGATTGCACGTAATGAGCTTATTCGTCTCTTGTTAATGATTGTGTTGTCTCCAGTCTGGCTGGCCCAGACTGAAGTTGGCATTCTTGTGCATGTCTCCCAGCACGCGGAAGCAGTTCTCCAGGGCGGTGGCTCCCAGAGTGGGGCGACTGTGCCTCCCTGAGGGACGTGTGGCGATTTCGGGAGTGTTTTTGGGTGTCACACTGGGAAGGAGGTGCTACCAGTACCCGGTGGGTAGAGGCCTGGGATGCCCAGGATGGCCCCACGACAAAGAATTGCCTGGGCCAGCATCTCAGTACTGCGGAGGCCCAGAAGCCCTGCTCAGAGCAAACCCATGGAAGTTCATCGCTGGCTCAAAAACTATGATTATATGCAGCGTTTAACATAAACCGTGTTTTCAAAAGTGATTTTACTAAGTTTTAGCTACAGCGTGTAAGAATTTCTTTTGGGTCATAGTCTCACAGACACCTGGCACACTGGAGTTGTACAGTAATAATGTACAGTGTGTAAGAAGTTCCCTCACTGCGCTCCTAATTTGCATTTCCCTGATTCTTATGAAGTGTGAGTTAGCTCATGTCCTTCTTTCCTCCCTCCCTTCCTCCCTCTCTCTCTCTTTTCTCCTTTCCTCCCTCCCTCACTTCCTTCCCTCCCTTCCCTCCCTTCCCTCCCTTCCTTCCTTCCTCTATTGAATTTCCTCTTCTGTAGAAATACATGTTCTTATCCATAATATTTACGGTAAAGGCAAAGCGTATCTGTTTTAAAAATTGCTCAGGGGGCACCTGGGTGCTCAGTCGGCTGAGTGTCCAACTTCGGCTCAGTTTATGACCTTGCAGTTTGTGAGTTCAAGCTCCACGTCGGGCTCTGTGCTGACAGCTCAGAGCCTGGAGCTTGCTTCGGATTCTGTGTCTCCCTCTCTCTCTGCCCCTCCCCACTCACGCTCTGTCTCTCTCTCTGAAAAATAAAAAAAACTTTTAAAAGAATTTAAAACAGCTCAAAAAGGTTTTAAAAAGACAGAAGCTTTTTTCACACTATGGCAGCAGTTCCAAAGTGAGTAGTTATGATGGGTCTACTCTAGCCAAGGCATTAGGGACCCAGCGTCCTTGCATTTTGTTATTCCACCACCACCTAGAACTCTTCCTCTTTTGCGTGGTCAGAGCTGGTCACAGCACGTGGAGAAGGAAGAAAATCCCTGACAACTGTCTTTCAAGCAGGTCAGGTGGAAACTGCCCACACTACTTCCAGTCACATCCCGTTACTGAGAAATTAGGTATCTGGTTGGCTCCAGCTGCAAGGCCCTTCCAGGAAAAAAGGCTCTAGCATCACAGCGCTGGGAGAAGGGGGCAGCAGTGAGCAGTTACCACCACAGGATCAGCATGTGGTATATTTTGATAAACTGAAATTTCTAATCTTAATGTCTCTCCCACTTAACAACTTGGTATTTTTTTCTAATGATCAGATTTTATATCTTCAGAAAGACTTCTCTACCCATGGGGTATCCTATAGATAGACGGAGATAGATAATTGATAAATAGATATTCATATATATGTGTATATATTTATATAAATATATACACATAGAAATATAAAGTCTTGTTTATAAGATTTAGATACTTAACCCACCTGTAGTTGGTTTCTGTGTATAACACAAGGATATCATTCACTTTATTTTTCCCACATGGCTAAGCAGTTGTACCATAATGATTTAGCATCTATTCTACCTTTTCCTTCTCCTTTTCTACAAAGTCATCTTTCAGTATAGGCAGTTTTTACTTTGCACGGTTTCTGCATGCACAAATTTCAGTGACAGTGATTTATTTATTTATTTTTAACATTTATTTACTCTTGAGAGGTGGGGAGGGGCAGAGAGAGGAGGAGACACAATGTCTGTCAGTGAAGAGCCCAACGTGGGGCTTGAACTCACGGATCGCAAGATCATGACCTGAGCTGAAGTTGGATGCTTAACCGACTGAGCCACCTGGGCGCCCCTCAGTGACAATGAATTAACACAAGTCCCTCAACAACATAGTTCAAATTTCAGTTGCCACGATATACTAACTGTAATTGAAGGAACTACACCCTTCACTGTCAGCTCTTCAGTCCACAAAATCACTGTGTACATAACAGATGCACATCTCCACCCATGACCAACCATTTCATGTCTTTCACAGTCTGTCACACAATTCATGCACAGACAGCAAAGCTTGTAGTAGTATTGACTCCTTGCCTCCCAGTGATATACCCATCTGACATTTTATAAAAATGTACAGTTCAAAGATACAAGCACATCAAAATAATAAAAGTGGTAATGCCGGGAAGGAAGTTCAAAGCAAACATACATGGAGTTCAAGAAGAAACATCTGACTGAGGTGATATTGAAACTGTCACCATCTGAGACTTTAGATAAGCAGCCTAAGGAACTTATGACCATAAATCAGGGTGACAGAAAGTTTGAACATGTCCCAGAGGAGGTGATGTTGGTAAAAACTTTCCATTAAAGGAACTCTCAGAGATATTTTATGACCTTGGAAGCACAGAGGGTAAAACATGGGAAGCTGATGGAAACCTAGACAGGAGTTAGACAATTTGCCAGGGTGTAGAAAAGACGTGTGCTCTTTATTGCGAGTTATGCGATGAGAGAAAGAAGGCAAGCACCATTCAGACTACTCTTGATAAGGCGTTTTTTTGTTTTATAACAAAGAACTATACCTTTTAATAATCTGTTTCTAATGTTTTCATGCAGCGTACTAAATATTGGTGTTGCTATTTTTTTCATTTTCCTATCCATTTATAACCAACAGTAAGGGGGTTTGGGATGTTTTGGCAAAAATGTTTAACAAGCGAACAGTCGTCATTTTCTTCCTTGATGAAGATGGTGTTCCCAGCGAGCAGTGCTTCATACACTTCTTTTTTTTTTTTTTTTTTTTCAATGTTTTATTTATTTCCAGGAGAGAGAGAGAGACAGCGTGAGCAGGGGAGGGTCAGAGAGAGAGGTAGTCACAGACTCTGAAACAGGCTCCAGGCTCTGAGCTGGCAGTCAGCACAGAGCCCGACGCGGGGCTCGAACCCACGAACCGCGAGATCACGACCCAAGCGAAAGTCGGACGCTCAACCGACCAAGCCACCCAGGCGCCCCAGTGCTTCATACACTTCTGCACCAAGAGCAAAGCAGAGACTTCCTGCAATGAGTTTGTGTAGATGCATAGGTCAGTTCTGGGTGCTTTCTCCCATTCCATCAGTCACTTTATCTATGCCAACACCAATTCTCTATTGTCTTAATTAGTATAGATTTATAATAAATATCGATAATTGGAAGGATGAATCACTTACCTTACCCTAATTCAGGAGTGCTTCGGGCTTCACACATCCATACACAGTTTATCATTCGCTTATCAATTTTCTTGTAAAACTCTAGGGTGAGTTTGATTTAATTATATTCCGATTTTAGATTAGCTTGAGAGAAACTGACATCTCTATAATTTCTGTACTCTCACAAATATGGAAGAGCTCTTTATTTATGTCTTCTTGGCTGTTATTCTTGACATTCAGATAATATTTCTATAAATTACACCACAGCTGTTTTTAGATTTATCCCTACATTCTTAAATTTTTATAGCAATGCAACGTGGTAGCTCTTGTTGAGTTATGCTTCTTAGCTCTTCATTTCTGGTCAATAGAAATGTAATGGACTTTTACACATTTATTTTGTAACTATTTTTTTTCATCTCTCACTATCTTTTGCAGCTTCTTGTGGTTGTTAATTTAGAAAGTCACATTATACATGAGTAATGACAGTTCTGTTTCTTCTTTTCCAACACTTACTACTTTTCATTCCCTTTCCTTCCTTCTTTTCTTTCTTTCTCTTTTCTCTTTATTTAATTGCATTGACAAATGCAGTAATCTGTGATAATTTCTAGATTTTCACCACTGAAAGTGATAATTATTGTGACTTTACATGATGATTTAAATATATCAATCTTCTAGGAGCACCTGTGTGGCTCAGTCAATTAAGCAGCAGACTTTGGCTCAGGTCATGATCTCACAGTTCATGAGTTCCAGCCTGGCATCAGGCTTTGTGCTGACAGCTCAGAGACTGGAACCTACTTCGTATTCCGTGTCTCCCTCTCTCTCTGTACTTACCCCACTCACCATTTCTCTCTGTCTCTCAAAAAATGAACAAATGTTAAAAAATTTAAATATATTAATCTTCTACAAATAATGTACTGAAATAAATTTATGTGAATTTATTTATTTTTGCTCTTGGCCTTTAAATGCTTTTTAAAAAATTTAGAGGGTTTGTGTCCCTGATAGGGAAACTTCTCTTTTCCTTTGCCTCTACTGCTCTGAATACTCACTTTCATTTCTCTTATGGTATAATTTCGATGTGTGTAGTTTTGTACCCAAATTTGGACATTTGGAAGGTCTCTGAATAAAATCACAATGTAGTACATTTGATGCTAAAGAATCAAAATGATCTCCTTTGTCAATTTAAACAGGTAATGGATGGTTCCTCGAGAGTGTTGTTGTTAAGTCCGAAGAGGAAGATGGCAATCAAGAGGTGCTGTTTCCATGCAGTTGGTATGCTGTTACTTAATTCCTCACGGTGCGAAATCATACTCCCCTCTGTCCAATTCATTTCCGCCTGCCATCAGCAAGCTCCGCCTCTGGCCCTGCCTATCCATCTGGTCTCCTCCCTCCCTCCTTGAATACCAGAGCTGACGGCCTGCTCTCCTCAGCAGGCTGTTCCTTATCAGCCCTAGAAATTTTCCCTTTACTTGTACTATTTAATATTTTTTCTCTTCCGGAATAAGCACTGTGAGATGGAAAGAAAACTGGCTTAGGATTTAGAAAAGAGGTTCTTGATGCTAGTTCTGCAAATGCTCCTCTCAACTGCCATGAGGTACAGTTCCTTCGTAGGTAAAATAGGAATAGTTCCTGTTCCTCACAACTCATCGGAACCATTTAAGCTCAAATGAAGTTTTGTGTCTGAGCAGTGAATTCTAAACCATTATCCTAATGTGGAGTAGATATGATATAAATTAGGAGAATCAAGCTGCAAGGGCAGCTCCGTAACCTACAGGCTGCATACAGGTGTATCACTTACACTCTCTGAGTTTTCAAATTTTTATTTTTTTAAATTAAATTTTAGCTAACATACGGTGCAAAATTGACTTCGGGAGTAGATTTCAGTGATTCGTCACTTACATACAACACCCAGTGCTCATCCCAACAAGTGCTTCCTGAGTAATACCCATCACCCATCTAGCCCATCTCCCACCACCTCCCTTCGTCAGCTCACAGTTTGTTCTATATCATTAAGTCTCTTGTGCTTTGTTTCTCTCTCTTCTCTTCCCCCCACTTCCCATATGTTTTGTTTCTTAAATTCCACATATAAGTGAAATCATATGGCATTTCTCTTTCTCTGATCGACTTATTTTGCTTAGCATAATACATTCTAACTCCATCCATGTCATTGCAAATGGCCAAGATTTCATTCTTTTTTGATGGCCAAGTAATATTCCATTATATGTATGTATATGTGTGTGTGTGTGTGTGTGTGTATATATACATATATATATATCATACATACACACCAACAGTCCAAGAAGGCTCCTCTTTCTCTGCATCCTCTCCAATGCCTGTTGTTTCTTGTATTGTTAGTTTTAGCCATTCTGACAGATGTGAAGTGGTATCTCATCATGGATTTGATTTGTATTTGCCTGATGATGAGTGATGTTGAGCATCTTTACATGTGTCTGTTAGCCATCTGGATGTCTTCTTTGGAAAACTGTCTATTCATGTCTTTTGCCCATTTTTTAACAAAGTTAAAAATAACTTTGCCCATATATTTTTGGGAGGTGTTGAGTTTGCTAAGTTCTTTATAGATTTTGGGTATAACCTATTAGCAGAGATGTAGTTTGCAAATATCTTCTCCCATTCTGTCAGTTGCTTTTTAGTTTTGCTGATTGTTTCCTTCACTGTGCAGAAGCTTTTTATTTTGATGAAGTCCCAATAGTTTATGTTTGCTTTTGTTTACCTTGGCCTTCGGCAATGTGCCTAGTAAGAAGTTGCTCCTGCTGAACTCAAAGACATTCCTGCCTGTGTTCTTCTCTAGGATTTTAATGGTTTCCTGTCCTATTCTTTCCTGCTTTGGAATGCTTTTCTATTTCTTTGTGTCCTCTTCAGTTGTGTTCCATAGTTTTGTCCTCTTTCACAAGTGTTCTATAGTTTTCAGAGTACAGATATTTTACCTATTTGGTTGGGTTCATTACTAGATATCTAATTGTTTTGCTGCAATTGCAAATAAGATCAATTCCTTAATTTCTTTTCCTACTGCTTCATCATTGATACATAGAAATGGAACAGGTTGGGGGGCCTGGGTGGATCAATCGGTTAGCGTCTGCCTTTGGCTCAGGTCATGATCTCATAGTCTGTGAGTTCGAGCCCCATGTCGGGGCTGACAGCTCAGAGCCTGGAACCTGCTTCAGATTCTGTGTCTCCCTCACTCTCTCTCTGCTCCTCCCCTACTCGCACTCTGTCTGTCTGTCTCTCTCTCAAAAATAAATAAGCATTAAAAATGAAAAAGAAATGGAACAGATTTCTGCAGGTTGATTTTACATCCTGAAATTTTCCTGAATTCATGTATTAGTTCTAGCAATTTTGGGGGGGGGTGTATTTTGGGTTTTCTACATCAAGTATGTCATCTGCCAATAGTGAAAGTTTGACTTCTTCCTTGTCAATTTGGGTGCCTCTTATTTCTTTTTGTTGTCTTATTGTGGAGGGTACGACTTCTAGTACTATGTTAAATAGTAATGGTGAGTGGAAATCCTTGTCTTGCTCCTGACTGTAGGGGAAAGGCTCTCAGTTTTTCCCCATTGAGGATGATATTAGCTGTGGGTCTCTTGTATACACACAGCCTTTATGATACTGAGGTATGTTCCTTCTGTCCCTACTTTGTTGAGGGTTTTTATCAAGAATGGATGCTGTATTTTGTCAAATGCTTTTTCTGCATCTATTAACAGGATCATATGGTTGTTATCTTTTCTTTTATTAGTGTGCTGTCTCACATTGATTGATTTGTGAATACTGAACCAGCTCTGCAGCCCAGGAATCAATCCCAGTTGATCATGGCAAATAATTATTTTAATGTATTGTTGAATTCAATTTGCTAGTATCTTGTTGAGAATCCTTGCCTTTATGGTCATCAAGGATAGTGGCCTGTAATTCTCCTTTTTAGGGGGGTCTTTTTTCTGGCTTTGGAATCAAATTAATACCCAGCTTCATAGCATGAGTTTGTAAGTTTTCCTTCCATTTCTATTTTTTGAAACAGTTTGAGAATAGGTATTAACTCTTCTTTAAATATCTGATAGAATTCCCCTGGAAGCCATCTGGGCCAGTACTATTGTTTGTTGAGAGATTTTTGAATACTGATTCATTTTCTTTGCTAGTTATCAGTCTGTTCAAATTTTCTATTTCTTCTTCGTTCAATTTTGGTAGTTTATGAGTTTCTAGAAACGTGTCCATTTCTTCCAGATTGCCCAGGTTTTTTGGCGTATAACTTTCCATAGTATTTTCTTATAATTATTTGTATTTCTGTGTTGTTGGTTATGGTCTCTCCTCTTTCATTTGTGATTTTATCTATTGGATCCTTTCTCTTTTCTTTTTGATAAATCTGGCTAGTGGGTTATCAATTTTGTTACTTCTTTCAAAGAACCAGCTCTTCATTTCATTGATCTGTTCTATTGCTCTTTTTGGTTCTATATCACTTATTTACACTCTAATCCTTAATATTTCCCTTCTTCTGCTGGCTTTAGGCTTTATTTGCTGTTCCTTTTCTGGATCCTGTAGGTGTGAGGTTAGGTTGTATATTGGGACCTTTCTTGCGCTTGAAATAGGCCTGAATTGCAATATACTTCCCTCTTAGGACCGCCTCTGCTGCATCCAAAAGGATTTGGACTAACATTTTTTCATTGTCATTGTCTTCCATGTGCTTTTTAAATTTCTTTTTTAATTTCCTAGTTAACCCGTTCAATCTTCAGTAGTATGTTCTGTAACCTCCAAGTATTTGAGAGCTTTCCAAATGTTTTCTTGTGGTCGACTTCAAGTTTCATTGCATTCTGATCTGAAAATATCCATGGTATGAGCTCAATCTTTTTGTACTTATCGAGGGCTGACTTATGACCCAGTTTGTAGTCTGTTCTGGAGCATGTTCCATGTGCACTTGAAAAGAATGTGTGTTTTGCTGCTTTATGATGAAATGTTCAGAATATGCCTGTAAGTCCATCCATTCCAGTGTGCCACTCAAAGCCATTATTATTTTCTTGTTGATTTTCTGCTTAGAGGATGTGTCCATTGCTGTAAGTGGGTTGTTAAAGCCCCCCACTATTATTGTATTATTATAAATGAATTTCTTTATGTTTGTTGTTAATTGGTTTATAAATTTGGGTGCTTCAAGTTGGGAGCATAAATATTTATAATTGTTAGATCTTGATTGATAGACTAATTATAATATAATGCCCTTCTTCATCTCTTGTTACAGTCTTTGGTTTAAAATCTAGTTTGTCTGATATAAGTTTGGGTACTCCAGCTTTCTTTGGATGTCCATTAGCGTGATAGATGATTCTCCCTTCCCTTACTTTCTAGCGGGAGATGTCTTTTGGTCTAAAATGAATCTATTTTAGGCAGCATATACATGGATTGTTCTTTATACATTCTGGTACCTTGTGTCTTTTAGTTGGAGCATTTAGTCCATTTACATTCAGAGTGATTATCGAAAGGTGTTTTATTGCCATTGTGTTACCTATAGAATTGGTATTTCTGGTAATGTTCTCTGGTCCTTTCTATTCTTTGTTGATTTTTTTCTTTTTTCCTCCATTCAGAGATTCCCCCTTACAATTTCTTGCAGGGCTGGTTCAGTGGCCACAATTTCCTTTAGTTTTTTGTTTGTCTGGGAAACTCTTTCTCTCTCCTTCTGTTCTGAATGGTAGCTTTGCGGGTATGGAATATTTTTGGCTGCATATTTTTCCCACTCAGCACTTCGAATATATCCTGCCACACCCCTCTCTGGCCAGCCAAGTTTCTGTGGACAGAACTGGTAGGACCCTGATCTGTTTTCCACTGCAGGTTATGGACTTTTTCCCTTGCCGCTTTTAGGATTCTTTCCTTGTCTGTGTATTTTGTGAATTTGACTATGATATGTCTTGGCAATGGCCAGCTTTTATTGAATTTAATGAGAGTTCTCTGTGCTTTTTTTGAGTTTTGATGTCTGTGTCCTTTCCCAGACTAGGGAAGTTTTCAGCTTTAATTTGGTCACATAAACCTTCTGACCCTTTTTGTCTCTCTTCATCTTCTGGGACTCCTATGATACAAACGTTATTTACATTTTAATAAATCACTATAAATGTAGTTCCCTACATCTGCCTTCATGATCACAGAACTTTGTTTCCCTCTTCTTTTCAGCTTCATTATTTTACATAATTTTATCTTCTGTATGGCTCATTCACTCCTTTGCCTCATCCATCTTTGTTTTCATGGCCTCCATTCGGGTTTGTATTTCAGTTATAGCATGTTTAATTTCAGCCTGCCTACACTTTATTTCTTTTATCTGGTGTCCTCTATGCTTTTTTTCAAGCTCAGCTAGCATTCTTATAATCATTGTTTTAAATTCTAGTTCATACATCTTACTTATATCTGCATTGATTAAATCCCTGGATGTCATTTCCTCCTGTTCTTTCTTTTGAGGTGAATTCTTTTGTCTTGTCATTTTGGAGGAAGAACAAAAAACAATAACAGAATGAAATTAAAATTTTAAAATTTTAAAATCGAATAAAGGAAGCTAGATCCTAGGTGTGTTTTGGTCTGCTTATTAAGAGAAGCTTGACAAAAATAAAAGCGAGAAGAAGAGAAAAAAAATTAGAAAAAAATAATAAAATAATAATAAAGTAAAATAGTACATTTTGCTCTTTCTATATCCAAGAAACAAAAGAAAAGAAAACAATAACAAAAAAAAAAAGAACCAAAAAAAAACAAAACTAAAGGAACAAAAAACCCACATAAAGCTAGGTCCAGTATCCCCTAGAGCTGAAACTTTGCAGCAGTTTGTTGTCAGTAAACTAAGCTCATGGAAGGGATTTGTGCTAGTCTTCTGGGGGAGGGGCCTGCTGCTCTGTTCTCAGGTCAACTTGCCCTAGTGGAGATGTACCTGAAAGGGTGCCGGAAATAAAGCTTGGTGAAACGGCTCCACTCTCCACTTGATGGCGCTGTTTAGCTCATTGTGGTTAGTGGGCTAATGGTGCCCAGAAAGACCCTATCACCTCTACCAAGTGCACTGAAAGCAGAGAAGTGCCTCTCCCCAAGCGACCCAGGGGATCCTCAGACAGCATGGCGACCACCCCCAGGGCTCTGCCCTGCTTTCCCACTGGAGCATCACCAGGCGCTGACCTCTGAAACTTTAGACTCTCTGCTCTGCTGTTTATAAAAACCTGGCATTTTTGAAACCCTCTCCTTTAACCCCAATCAGTGATTTTGGAGAATGGTTTTCTCGTGCAGTCCCCTGCACATGTTTTCATGCGCTCTCTCTAGGTGCTCTCAGGGGGAGTGTTTTCTTGTTCAAACCCCACGCACTGCTCTCTCTCTTCCTCTGTCTTTCTCCTCTCCATAAAAATGGCTCCCTCCCCTCTGTGGCGCCTCAGCTCTTCTCTCCCCCATTCATTTCACTGAACCTGTGCCTGCTGCATCCTTTCAATCTGATTATGCAGGTTGTTCTGTTAATCCTTGGATTGATTTCCTAGGTATTCAGAATGGTTTGATGTTGATCTCGCTGCGTTTGAGGCACAGATAAACCCAGGGTCCCCTTCCTACTCTGCCATCTTAACTCCTGCCCACCGGAAATTTTATGATAAAACTGTTTAAATCAGATCTACCTATTTTTGAAAGTCGTTATGAATATCAAATACATCCTAAAGCAAAGTGCACTACGAGTAGAAATTACAAAACTAATTTCCCCCTGTTATTAATTAATCTATAGAATATATTGATTCATTCATTTAGTCATTGTACAAATAGTAATTAACCACCTATCATATCAAGGAGTGGGGTCGATAAAGAGCTCCAGCAAAAAGGCTGGATCCTTTAACAGGATATGGTCCTTGCCTGAAAGGACTTAGTAGATGCCCACTTGAGAATGAACATTAACATTTGAAGGGCCGTGATAGAGGCCTGTGTGAGAGCTCATGTGCCAAAGTGGATGTCTATGTGATTGCACATTCCTTGAACCTAAAGAACTCATGCATTGTGTTCATCCATTTGTTCATCCATTGATGCATGCAGAAACCTTGCCTGCCTCCCAGGTATTGGACCCTGTGTCAAGTCCTGGATATATAAAGATAAAAAAATGAAGCATCCTTGTTTGAAGGAGCTCCCAGTTCATGCGAAGCTAAGGCAGGAACGATGTGGTACTAAGTGAAGCCAGAGAGCTGGGTGTGCTCTGGGTTTAGCAGGTGTTTGTACTGCCTCCTGAAGTGTTGTACACGCTTTCAGAGACACAGAAACCCAGTCAGAAAGATGGAGTGGGCTTCCCCTTACAACAGTTGGAGTCCAGGAACTAGCAATTCTTTTGAAACTTAATAAGGAGTTGCGTTCTGTATGAACAAAATGGGTAACACTTCTGTGATTGTCTGTTTGTTTTCTTAACACACATCCATATAAAATGTGTTTGTGTCATAGTAGTTACTGCCATTGTATAACGTTCAAGCTCTGGAGAGAGACCCTGTATTTTTATTTTGTGCAAGAATTTTTTTTTTATTAATAATGGGGAATGAAAAGAGCAATGCTTGAAGTTTTTCTGAACTGGCTTTGAATCACAACTCCTTCCCTGACTAGCTCTGGAAGCTTCGATTTGTTCTGATGTAAACTAGCAATAATAACACCTATTTTGCAGTGTTGTTTGAAGCCTTCACACAGTGTATGTAAAGTAATTGCAAAAGTGTCTCGCAATTATTAGCAGCTCCATGATGATAAATGTTACAGTAATAGAAGCAATTTTGAATTAACGAAAGCCTTAGATACAGGGCCAGACATGCAAATGAAGTCAAAAAGCTCACGTATTTCTAGATCGTATGTCACGTATTTAGAAGTCTCCAAATAATCTACTAACTTTTGTCTTTAAAAATCTAGATATACATAGTCCAATAGGGCAGCCGCTAGCTACATATAGCTAATACATGTCAAGTAATTAAAATCAAACAAAATTAAAACTTCAGCTCCTGGGTTATACTAGCCACATTTCAAATTCTCGGTAGACACAGATGGTTAGTGGCTACTCTGTTGGCTAGCAAATATATCACATTGGGTTCTCTATCACATCTAGATATTTGCTATCCTATGAAGATATGCTTAATATTATACAACATACAGGGGCACTTGGGTGAGTCAGTTGGTTAACTGTCCGACTTCGGCTCAGGTCATGATCTCACGGTTCGTGAGTTCGAGTCCCGTGTCAGGCTGTGTGCTGACGGACCCTGGAGCCTGCTTCAAATTCTGTCTCCCTCGTTCTCTGCCCCTCCCCCACTCATGCTCTGTCCCTCTTTCTCTATCTCCCCAAAATAAATAAACATTAAAAATTTTTTAAAAATATTATACAACATACTTTTATTGTTCTCTATGCTGTGGTAACTATGGAATAATACAAGGAGCAAATAAAAGGTTTGTAGTTTTATAAATTTTAAAAATCAAGAATCATCCAGAACAGATGATAATAGTCCTATCCTGCTCAGAGCTGAAATTAATTTTACCAACAATACAAAGGAGTAGAAGTCAAGATGAAGGTGACTTCTTTCTTTAGGGCCTGCCAGCATTTTGGAATAATTACAAGCCTTGGAAATTGGATTTGTAAGGAAAAAAATAATACAAATGAAGATACTAAAATGTTTTATCTGCATTAAACTACATCATATTAAATACTGCACAAAGACATACCATTGCCCTGTTATCATCAACTGAACTATAAGAGTATTAAGTTTCCCTTGTACATTCCTACTGAGGGCCCTTGGTTACATAAGTGAGGAAAGAGAGACATTTTTTTTTTCTATTTTCCCTTATAGGTGAAGAAACCATAAAACATTTAGTCTCGGGGTACCTGGGTGGCTCAGTCGGTTAAGCGGCCAACTTGGTCATGATCTTGCGGGTTGTGAGTTCGAGCCCCGCGTCAGGCTCTGGGGTGACAGCTCGGAGCCTGGAGCCTGTTTTGAATTCTGTGTCTCCCTCTCTGTCTCTGCCCTCCCCTGCTCACACTCTGTCTCTGAAAAATAAATAAATGTTAAAGAAAATTAAAAAATAACCCAACATTTAGTCTCACAGCTCACTGACAGATGAGAAAAATGTCACCAGAAGAGATGAAACGATATGCATAAGTCATAGACGAGTCAGCGGGTGGGGTCAGTCAGAGTGGGGTCTCTTGGTCTCTCGGTCCCTTGGACACTTTGGGGAATTTTAATTTGGCGTCTCTCAATCTACTGCTCTCATTTTGTCAGAAGGATTTTATGCGTTACCCTCTAAGGAAGAGGCCCCTGTGCAAAGTACTCAGTTCACTATAAAGCTGATTTGTTAGAAATTCTACCGAGATTGTGAGTGTTTAGAAAACACAGGTTTTGCTAGTTTTCCCAGCATCGCTTTGCCATTTAAACTCAAGTCCCCTCCTACTTCTAAGAAGAGAACAGTCTCTGGAAAGGAAATTATTTAGGGCTTTATTGTGGAATGAAAAAAGCAAACGTAGAGGGTATTTACTCGGTTGTGGGCTGTCTGAGGTTTACACACCTGTCTTCTGTTTGTCCGGGAGACAATCAAGGAGTGCCCGTCCCCAGCATGTGGTGCACTCGTGCCAAGGAATGGGCTCCACGGTGCGTTCAGAGCTTCACCCAGGGGCTCCCCTGCTCCTCGCAGCCGACCTCCACTTGGCTCTGAGATACTTGTGGTTCACAGCTGAGGAAGCCGAGGAGCCCAGAGATGAAGTTTCTCACCCACTCGGGATCAGTGGGGTCAGCATTCCGCTCGAGGTGCGCCTACGTCTAGAACAGCACCAGCCCATGCGGGAGCCACCAGCTACATGTCTGTTGAAGTCTCGAACTGCGCCTGTTCCTAGCTGAGATGTGATGTAAGTGTGAGGTACATATCAGAGATCACAGATGCAGAATGGACAAGAACGTATTCGTCTGTTCGGGCCGCTGTAACAAAATGCCACCGGCCGGGCGGCTTAAACAACACACAGTTGTTTCTCACAGTTCTGGAAGCTGGAAGAGATCAGGATGCCTGCGGGGTTGGGTTCTGACAAAGGCCCTCCACCTGCTATGTTCTCGCGGGGTGGAAGGAGCGGGGGCTTTCTCTGGAGACTCATCTATAAAAGCATTAGTCCCCTTCAGGAGGGACCACGTGCCTTGAAGAACCTCCAAGAAAGATTCAACATATGAGTTGGGGGTGAGGAGGGGAACAAGCACTCACATCTTTTATGTGTATTAAAATGATAAATATTAATTTTACCCTTTTTATTTTTACTGTTCTTACATACACGGCTTTGTTAGATTTCTCTTAAAGAGTGCTATTCTAGAGTCTGAGGTTTTAGCCACTGTCTACACCTACCAGTCACACAAAAGGAGAGAAATAAAGGCTTCCACTAAGGGGATCTCAAAGGAAAAGTGTTTACAGATTTTATGAGATATTAGAGTATATGTAAAGTTACCATAGGACTTTCCTAAAATCTCACCTGTCAGGATAAAGCAGTGTAACCTTCCAACCAGACTGTAGGACGAAGGTCTGCTGAAGTTATGCTCTGAAAGATCATTTGGTATTTCGTGGAATCTTAAATAGTCTTTAAAATTTCTGTGCTTCTCCTGGAAAGCTTCTTTAACTCCTTTCCATATTTTATTTTCAGTACAAAGCAATGTGCCTTCTTCAAATTCTCTCATATGAATTATCTTCTCTCTTCCCATGGCAGATGGTTTGATGAGTACCAAGACGATGGCCGGACCGAACGAGAATTGTCCGCAAAAAGCGGCTACAGTGCAGGAGAGGTGGAGTCTGTGGCCTTGTGGGGCCAACGTTCCATGCCTTCAGAAGGCTGCTGATCCGATGGTGGTAGTGTCTTTGCCCTTTCCTTATACTGAAGAAAACACCTGGGGAGGCTCAGCTTGTCTTACACACGTCCTTTGCTTTTGGGAACTTCAACAGTTGGGAGAAGAATCAGCCAACAGCTGGTGAAGATCAGTCTATGGTAGCTGGGGTAGGTGCCCACATTGTTTCTTCTCATGGGTGAAGGAGATGAGCACCCTTCTTATGAGAAGCACTGAAGAATGTATAGAATTGTCGAATCACTATATTGTATATCTGAAACTAATGTAGCTCTGTATGCCTAGTGGAATTAAAATTCTTAAAAAGATTGTTTCTTCTCGGGGCGCCTGGGTAGCTCAGTTGGTTGAGCGTCCGACCTCGGCTCAGGTCATGATCTTTCAGTCTGTGAGTTCAAGCCCTGCATCAGGTTCTGTGCTGATAGCGTGGAGCCTGGAGCCTGCTTCGGATTTGGTGTCTCTCTCTCTCTCTCTGACCCTCCCCTGCTCATGCTCTCTCTCTCAAAAATAAATAAACATTAAAATATATATATGTTGTTTCTTCTCATTCTTTTTTTCAGAAAATTTGACACCTGCTGCTTACTGAAATATTTAGGTGGCCTTAAGTAGAAGGTAACTGGAGAGGTACATAACATTTGATTACTGTAAACCACTTTATACAACCTATGTTAGTTTTAAAGGGGAAGTCTTACTCTTAAATAACAGTATGTCTCTCTTAGCATTGGCGGTAATATAAAGAAGAAAATGTACAATGAAAACGATTGATTGGGTTAAATCACATTCTCTCTGCACTTCATGCTGATTCCTATTGACTTGGTCTTTTGAGAGCTGGTCGCTGGGGCAGTGGGAGACAGTCAGTGAGCGCCACGCAGGGGACACATACGAAGGCGGACATCTTCTAGCCATGTGTCTCTTTTCTCAAGTGGCCTCAAGTACGTGTTAATTCTGTGTCACAGTCAGCTCCTCTTAACCATTCAAATTGTCCCATGCGATAAAACCAAGTGCCAGTGTAGGAGAGGCAATGGGCTGGCTTTGGTGTCAAAGAGCCCTGTGTTTGAATCTAGGTTCTGCCATGGCAAAGTGGATAGTTTTATCGCATTTTGCAGATGAGGAAGCCGAGTCTTGGAGAGGTTTGCCTGAGCTCAGAGAATGAAATAAGTAGGACAGCAGAATTTGAACCCTGGGGTCTTAACTCCACAGCCCCCCCCCCCCCGCCACATGGTGGCCCTGTTCCTCCTGGCCTTCCTCCCCATGTTTTTAGGTATCTGTGAGATCATACAGGATGGTCCCAAGCCCTCAGATCTTGCACACCGCCTTCATGTTCTTGTCATACGCAGGTGACACCGGTACCATTATACACTTAACTTGGTTTTTCATTAAACTCTTTAAATCCGGTTATTTGGGGGTGGGGGGAACTTAGCCTCCTTCTAAACTATATTCATAATATCCGTGAAATCATTGATGCTGTCACACTTTTCCCTAAAGCACATAAAATGAATTCATATCTAACAAAAATTTTAGGTCAGTCTACATGCTACCTAAAATCATCTTACAAACGTACAGTGGTCGTGGTATAGGGTGATCAGTAAATAATGTTTCAGTAAATGGAAGCCGTTTTTGTCACGGTTAACTTTTTACCAGTCGGTGACTAAGGACTCCTCCATTCCTTAGAAATGGTACATTTTGCATCAAAGTTTGAAAACACATCAAGAATAGAGCTTTGGTGATTTGAAGTTAAAAGCAGTTGTTTCATTTTTCCTAAAGTGATCAACAGAGCGTCTTAGGGGTAAGAAGAGCTGGTACGTTCCAGAAGGCTGTGGGCAATGTGACAAACCTCTTCTAGCCCTTCCTGACACTATTGCGCTGTGCTCAGCACAAGGCAGGTGGTGGATAAACACGCTCATTTATTAAGCAGAGCTGTTAAGCTCCTCTCGTGTGCCAGACGCAGAATCAGGCACTGGGGATAAACTGGCAAACAGCTCGATCATCTTCTCTGCCCTCACAGGGCCTTCCGTCATGGCGGGAAACTAAGCAAGCAATGCGCAATTAAACACAGATCAGTACCACTCATTGCTTAGTTGCCATCTCACTGGAGGTAGAGATCACCTCCAGTGCATAGTCAGTTCTTAGCAACCTGCCTGACTCACTGTCAGGGCTCTGTGTCTATTAAATGCATGAATCATCCCTGCCTTAAATTACAATACACCTCTTAAGTGATTAGTATATTAAAGTATATCTGAATCAGCTCAGATCTGCATGGAATAAATACTTACAAATAATTACACCTGACTCCTCTCTTTTTACAAGCCTTTCTCTGACAGTATATCGCAATACTGAACACGGTCCTGCCCCGGGGTCCCCCAGCACACAGAGGGGAGTTGGGATGTGTCCCAATTCTATCCAGCTGCAGATTTACAGCCCTTCTCCAGAGAGGGGAGGTGGTGTGAATACTGAGTCGATCCATTTTGTGTCGATTCTTGTTTACTTCCTTATCATAGTGCTCATTCTCCCGGACATGGTCCAGATTCTAGGCTCCCTCAGCCTAACCCCTTTACCTAATGGGCTCACTCTGAAAACTGCGAACAGGAGAGAGAAACCATATTTATTGCTGAGTTTGCTGAAAAGACAAAAAGTTACCAGAGTACCTAGCACAAAGAAGGCAAATGGATTCTTAAAGATTTTGTGGGAAGAAGTTTCTATTGCCTGTGGAGAGAATGGTGTAAACCCTGCATCCAGAAGGCTGCCATGTGTATTCCTTGGAAATGTTGGAGAATGGAAAACAAGTGCAAAAACAGAGGCCGAACCCAGAGTGTGGCTCATTTCATGGGAAGCCTCACTTGTCTAGCACAACCCTGGCATTTTCTCATGTTTTCCTGTTTCTTGGGTAAAGTCAAGAGGGGGTGAAGAACACTTCTATCTTGATGGGATAAGCAGCAAACTGTAGTAATGGCTCCATGATGATGTGGATGGCCTTCAGGGTCTAACGTGCTTTCATACAAACTCCTCAAGCCGACTCAAGTGAATCCTTAAGTGATGCATTTGTTATATCAAAGGATAATGCAACTTCTTTGTGACTCTAGATAATATACATCTTGGAGAGCTACCTTCATTGTTCTTTAATAGGGAGAGAGGCTTTCCAGAAAGCCAGCCAGAGTTAGGTTTACTTCACAGTTCACATAATGCTTTTGAATGGTTACATTTTAAATTCCTAGAAGCACAGAAACACAGCAAAGCAGGGGCCCCCTTCATGATGACGTTTTTAAACAGGAGGTTCATTTTAATTCCCTTAAGGCAGGGGACTGAAATGTAGTAAAGACCCTTGAGTTCAGGAATTAATCTTGACTCTACCACAGTGAGTCTGAGGCCTTAGGAGAATCACATCAGCTTCCTGGGCTCTCTCTTCCTGCCTCTGGGACTGAGGCTGCAGAAGACCAATTAAACTGATTACTAAGTTTCCAAATATGTAAAAAAAGGATTGTAAAGTAAACATGAACATTTGCAAGCTCAGCCCTATCAAGTGATTGGCACCTTGCAAATACACCGTTCTCCCGGCCTTTACCCGTGTTGTTTGGTTTGCTTGAAAGGTACTTCCCTCCTTGCCTGGAAAATTCCTACTTTTTTTCTAAGACCGAGCTTGAAGTTCTCAACATCAGTCAGCATTAAGTCACCCCGCCCTCTGTGTCCATATTGCTTTGTCCTTCCTCTCCGACTGTAAGTATCATTTCTACAGTGGGCATGCGTCCGAGTTCACAGGCTCAGGAGTGTGACAGGCATGACGCTTATTTTCTCTACATCAACCGAATGTCTGATTTCAAGTCTCCTTTACCCAGACTGGCAGGAAAATTCTTCTTAAGCATACTTGTGGCGTGTTCTGTCCTATCCAAGGGGCAACAGAATCCTACAAGCTGATGCCCTGTTTGGAAGAAAATACTTCTCTTCCCAGCCTGCCATTGTCCCTGCTGAGGAATGTTCTCTCTCCGGCTCTGGGCCACTCATGAAGTGTTAGGGTTTGTGGCCAGGCTGGAAACCTGAGTGCCTCTGGTCCCCCCTTCCTAGGCTGCTGTGTGGCCCTGTCCCGGGGAGTTTGCATCTCCCTGGGCCTCTCCTCACACAGTGATGAATGACAAATCCCTTAGGGATCCCGTGGCCTGGGGCCCCCAGATCTTTCTTTTGGAGGAAAATCTCTCCTCCGAAAACTCTTTCCCTTTCTCCTTTTGTAGCACAGCCAGTGTAAGCTCATTTACACACTTTGGCTTTTATAGAAGACATATTGTTACCGATAAGAACATGATGATGGCAGAGAAAAGAATCCCCTCTGTTCTCATTCAAATTAGCAAATAGAATGAAACGTACAATCTCCAATTCCAGTAAAAGCATGATATAGTAAACATCTCCCAAAGTAGATAAAATAGGAGCTCGAAGGGCTAAGCAGTGGCCAATTTTAGAATATGCCAACAAAAAATCCACTTGCCAAGAGTGCACACCCTCCTAGGAAGTAAAACAGCTAGATTTTTAATTTATGACTTCTCCAGCAGGCACATATATGAGGTCTGGTGGAGAAACGAGGCGGGGGCTGAGATCAAGCCGAAGCTGCATAGAGATTGTCACTTTTAGTAAGTGTCGAAACATCTCCACCAATGATTTGTCAAAGAAAATGGATGGCGCAGAGTAAACGCAGAGATTTATATAAAGATAAAGAAGCACTAAGGAGTAATAACACATGGCAGACAAAGAGCCACAAGGCCTTCAGACACTGCAAATGTTGATGCAGATTACAAAAACGTCTAGAATGCTATATTTAAAAATAAGCAACAGGTTTGAAAATTTCCACCTAAATGGAAAATATAAAGTTAACCTAGCATTTTGGGGAAAAAAAAAACAATAAGACTTGTAGAATTTTAAAAAGGCAATGCTTAAAATTTCAGTCTCCGTGTGTGGGTTTAACACCAATGTAGACTCAGGTGAAAAGAAAATTTGTTAACTGAGTCTATAGACCAGAAGGAATTTTCTGGAATGTAGCAGAGAAGAACAAAGAGATGATATGTATGAATGAGAGGTTCACAGACTTCCAGAATAAAATGAGCGCTATGTCTAATCAAATGTCTAAAGAGAACACAGAATGTTATAGAGGCAATACTTGAGGCGATAATGGTCGAGAAGCTTCCAGAAAAGTTTAAAGATACCACTTCACAGATACTTTGCTTTGTAGAAGATCAACACATCTTAAACAGAATACATTAAAAGAAATCCAAAGCTAAGGGAAAAGAGTAAAAACTTCCTACTACCAAAAACATTCAGAACATTCAAGAAGGAGCCTGAAAGAAAAGTTTACCTTCAAGGAAACAGAAGCTGAATTCATGGATAATTCTTAAGAGCAACAAAGCAAACCAGAGAATGGCGGGTACCTCACAATTCTGCAAAATGATAATGGCAATCTAGGATTCTTGAGCCAGGGAAAATGGGTTTCTAGAATGAGGCCAAAATGAAGATATTTGAAAATACAACACACACACACACACACACAAATTCTGAGAGTTGGCCACTAGACCTTCACCAAAGGAACTTCTGAAGCAGGTACTTGAGGCAGAAGGAATATGACCCTATATAGAGGGACTGACATGTAAGGAGGAACGACAGTCACAGGAAGTGGCCGATAGGTCAGCAAATCTAAAATAACATTGATTACATGCATATAGTGATATTGAGTTAACGATAAAATGAGATAGGACTTAAATTGGAAACAATACACAACATGTAAGTCTATATGTTGGAGGGGAAGTGAGATACTGTATTCTAAAGCCCTTGTGTTTTCTAGAAGGAGGATAGAGGTAGATTATGTTGGGGAGTTTGAACTTCTAGTGTAACCACTGAGGGAGAAAAAAAATAAAAGAATGGAATAAAACTTCCAAACAAGTGTATGTGAGATTAAAAGTTTTAACATACCAGGAAGATATTACGATTTTTAATTAACATGTCCTGGGGCGCCTGGGTGGCTCACTTGGCTCAGGTCATGATCTCACAGGTTCACGAGTTCGAGCCCTGTTTCGAGCTCTCTGCTGTAAGCACCGAGTCTACTTCAGATCCACTGTCATCCCTCTCTCGCTCCCTCCCCCACTTGTGCTCTCTCTCAAAAAATAAACAATAAAAAAATTAATTAATATTTTCCTAATAATATAGGCTCTAATTAAATGAAATGAAAATAAGTATAAACACAAGTAAACATTGACCTATGTATCGTAGCATCGGGACACTTTAGCACACACGTCTCCTGGTAATTGAGAGAATAACTAGAGGGAAGAAAGATACAAAGGGCTTAAGGGACATGATTGACAAAAGACCTAACAAATAAACACAAAACACTGCATCCAACAAATGCCAAAGACATACACGGAAATTCCTAAATGCTAAGCATGTGTTAGGCCATAAAACAGCAGTAAAACAGAACGAACTAAAAATACATCAATAACATGGATGGATTTCATAAACATAATGAGCGAAATAAACAAGGAGCACAAATATATCAATGTAATTCCAATTATATAAATTTTGAAAACCAGCAAACATTTCATATGTAATGCTAAATTCGTTAATATATATTATTGTTTTTATGAAAGTCTGGAAATGATTACCAAAAAGCCGGGGAAAGTAATCTCTGAAAGTGGGGGCTTAGTGTAGGAGGGGCTTCCAGACAACTGACAGTGTTCTTTGATGGGCCTTTTTGTGATGGTCACCTGAATATTGATTTTATAATCATTCTTTCCACTGTTCATATGTGTTTTTGTGGTAAAATGCACATAACAGAAAATTTACCAAGTTAACCATTTCTAGATGTACAGCATTAAGTGCATTCATGATTTTGTACAAGCATCACCATTACCCATTTCTAGAATGTTTTCATCACTGAAAACAAGATTATATACCCATTGTTGACTTTAAAAGTTTACAGCCTGGGGCGCCTGGGTAGCTTAGCCAGTTAAGTGTCTGACTTTGGCTCAGGTCATGATCTCACAGTTCATGAGTTTGAGCCACATATTGGGCTCTGTGCTGACAGCTCGGAGCCCGAAGCCTGCTTCAGATTCTGTGTTTCCCTCTCTTTCTGCCCCTCCCCTGCTCATACTCTGTGTCTCTCTTTCTCAAAAATAAATATAACATTAAATTGTTTTTAAAAAGGTAAAACAGCCAATTATTTTATTGGCAAAATGGGTTTATTCAGGAACAAAAGAGAAACTACAATTTAGGACACATGAGCTATGGCAAACCACATAAAAGTTGAGAAATCAAAGGAAAGGCATTACTTTATAGAGAAGAGGAGGAAGTCGGGAGGGGCTGCTTGAATGAAATCCACTGGAGGAAAACAACAGTTCAGGGTAGTGATGGTTTCTCATCGGCTGAGTTGTGGTATTTTTTTTATTGGCTGAGCTTGTTGCTGGGTCAGGAAGAATTCTCCCTCCCTCTGTCTGAGGTAGTAAAGTAGGCTTCTTCCTGCTGGTATTGCAAGGTACATCTCTTCCTGCTGGGCTCTGCGATGGACAGCATATGAGAACTCCTCCTTCTGGCCTCCTGACTCCATTTTAAAAAAAAATTATTTTTATCTTTTAAAGACATTGGTTATTTATTTATTTACTTATTTACTTATTTATTGTCGAGGGGCAAAGGGAGAGATAGAATCTTAAGCAGGCTCCATGCTGAGCACAGAGCCCTAGCCTTACCTGGGGCTTGATCCCATGACCCTGGGGTCATTACCTGAGCCAAAATCAAGAGTCAGACATTGAACTGACTGAGCCACCTAGGTGCCCCCTCCCAACTCCATTTGATTTTATTATTTAAAAAATGTTTTAATGTTTATTTTTAAGAGAAAGAGAGAGAGAAAGCATGAGCAGGAGAGGGGCAGAGAGAGGGGAAGACACAGAATCCGAAACAGGCTCCAGGCTCTGAGCTGTCAGCACAGAGCCGTATGTGGGGCTCGAACCCACCAACTGCGAGATCATGACCTGAGCTGAAGTCGGACGCTCAATGACTGAGCCACCCAGGCGCACCTCTCCCAACTCCATTATAAATGAGATTTCCTTTATTTAATTTCACACCATTAAATAATATCTCTCCTTTCCCTCCCTTCCCCCAGTTCCTAGTAACCTCTAATCTAATTTCTGTTTCTGTGAATTTGCCTATTTTGGATACACAAGAGATTTGTTAAAATGTTTTAAATGGTTGCCAATGGCAGGACAGAGATGGGAGACGGAGACAGAGCATGAGCAGGGGAGGGTCAGAGAGAGAGGGAGACACAGAATCTGAAGCAGGCTCCAGACTGAGCTGTCAGCACAGAGCCCGACACGGGGCTTGAACCTATGAACTGTGAGATCATGACCTGAGCTGAAGTCAGATGCTTAACTGACTGAGCCACCCAGGCACCCCGTAAAATTACATGAATAAATAAATGAATAATTGAAAATCAATGGGGAGTATCTTAACTACCAACCTACATAAAGGATAGATTCTTGAGGAACTTCAATCTTCCTCCCCATGAAAATTCAGGGAGAGATTTACCTACTCTGATCTGCTGCTTGAAAGGAGAGTGAGGACGGAGAGGGAACAAATGAAAGAAGATGCCAGGAACTAACAGCTCAAAACTGTTCTCCTTGTAAATTAGTCTATTTCCTGACACTTGACAATGAATTCCTTGAGAGCAGGAATTTTCATCTTCTTCATCTTTGTATCCTAGAGCACAGTGACTGGGTCAACACAGGCACAATAAAATCATTGTCTCCTTATTACAAATTATATATATTTATGAATAATGGAAATTAATAAGAAGGCTAAAAAACCGAAATATTTTAGGAAGTCCATCTTGTTTTCTTTTTCTCCAACAGTTTTTTGTCATTCTGTTTAAGCCCAGGAAGGTTCTCAGAAAAGAGATTTGAGAAGTGTCCTGCTTAACCAAGTGTCACAGTTAATAGAAAGGGACAGGTTTCTCAGAAAGACTTTGGAGGCTGAAAATGTATCGTGAAGTGACAATCCCAGAAGTCGTGGGTCAGAGCGCACCGAGATGCAAGGATTTCTTCAGAATATTTGGAAACTTTAAAATTGGTTGATGCATATGTTTTCACTCATATGTGGAACAGGAGAAACTTAACAGAGGACCATGGGGGAGGGGAAGGGGGGAAATAGTTGGGGAGAGGGAGGGAGGCAAACCATGAGAGACGCTTAAATACTGAGAACTGAGGGCTGATGGGGATGGCAGGGAGGGGAAGGGGGTGATGAGCATGGAGGAGGGCACTTGTGGGAATGAGCACTGGGTGTTAGATGGAAACCAAATTGACAATAAACTATATAAAAAATAAATAAAAATAATAAAATAAAATTGGTTGATGAAACTCTAGCAGTATCTTTGCTGAGGTATCTGGCCAACACAGAATCCATGAACACGCAATCCAACTGCTTGAAATCATGCACGTCTTAGTAATAGTACACTGAATCCTCTGTTGAGAGAAGAAGACTCAGGGTGAGCTCAGAAAGTGTCCATTTTTGTAAACTGTTAACCTTAAAACTAAAACTCCCAGTCATTTTACCAGCGTAAATGTGTTTCTTTGGAACTAGCAGAGAATTCCAGTTTGGGACAAGCAAGCTACAGCAAAGCCATAGGCAAGTCAGCAGAACAAAGAAGAATGTTCTTTTATAGAAGAAAGAGGGTGGGGCAGTGAGGAGGGCTGTTATAAACAAAAAGTCCATTGGAATCACCAGGGAGTTTGAAGCACAATGGTTTTTTGGTGGCTGAGTTGACAGTCTCTCATTGGCTAGGAGCAAACCTTTCTTCCTCTTACTGGGTAGTGTGGTCTTCTGGTGGGTCCGGAGTTGTCCAGGAGTGGTAGGGTCTTAGAGCTCCCCCTGCTGGCCTCCCTACTCCATATTAAACGAGGTTTCCTTTTACTCATGTTCACAAAACTTTCTAAGTTAATTTACTACCCGTCTCCCCATTGTCATAATTTTTATGACTCTCTATTTGACTGCCAATCTCCCTGTCAGAATTGATGATTACTGGCTTCCTTAATTTTAGCAGTGAAATTGGTGGTTGTTGAGAAGTCAGCTTTAAGCCTGACAGAATCATCTGAGTGTTTCGCAGACATTTATAATTTCAGCCGATTGCCTGACTTGAACCCCCCCACCCCTTTGACTTGAGTTTTGTGGTATGACTAAGGATGGTGTGTTAAGTTGCTGAGCTCTCTGTTAATACTTACTGTGTTTGGCCGCCCAGCACCCATTTTCCCTTCTAGGAACACCCACTCTACTTTGAGGAATTCGCTCTTCCTGACCCCCATCCCTCATCTGGGGTCAGGCTCATGCAGATGTCAAAGCTAAGGCTTGGACTTTGAGTCTCCAATTGTCAAGGACACCAGAAACTGTTGGCAGTTCAGCCCAAGCCAGCCAAAGGCGCCTCACAAGGGCATTTGTGGTTGTGTGTGCTTGAGCAGAGCCCTGTGCCTGGGTCCCTCGCACTGACTGCTCCACACTGGTCCCTTCAAATACATCCCCACAACCACTCAATTATCCAGCATGGCTTCCCCTTTCCCCGCAACCGAAGTGTTCTACAAAAAAAAAACCCACCTTTTATCCTCTCTTTCTTTTCCTTCTGTCTTGAGGTCTTTCCTGACGCGGCTCCTCTCTCCCAGACTTGCACTTGCGGACACTCTTCCCGTCCCCTGACCCCTGTAACTTCAGCCTTTAAGGAGGATGCTGGCAAAGACAGTGCTTTAGAGTGGAAGTCCTTAAACAATAGAGATAGTGGTGTTGGGCTTGTTATTTTATACTACTTGGATGATGATGTAAACACAGGCAAAGAACATCCAAAGGAGAAAAGCAAAGGTGTTGATTCAGAGCCTGCTGGAGCCATAGAGCCAGCCAGCCGCCTTTGCTTGCTTTTGGCAGAGACTCAAGAACCAGGCAGTGGAGAGGGGAAGCTTTACAGTGGGAAAAAAAGAAGCTTCGGGTGGGGCTGGCTAGAAGCTCGCATTCTATGCAGTTGGTTAGGGGATACAGTGGGCTTTTTCTGGTTGATGATAAGTTGCAGGAAGGGACAGAAATGAAGGAAGCTGGCCATCTCGATCAAGTCCAGATTTTGGTCGGCTATGGGGCCGACAGCTGGGGTCCTCAGCCACAGTTCGACTGACCCATATTCCCTGCCTGTTGTCTGCTTATCCAGTCTCTCAGTGCATGCCTGTGTTGGTGGTTTAGGTGTTTGTTTGTTTGTTTGTTTAATCCTTGATGCTTTCTAGTTGCTGTTAAGTTCCATTTCCAATGCAAAAGAAAGGAAATGCTAAGAAATAAAATTCTTTGTTCAAAGTCACCTGTTGAAAGTTCTGGTTTCTACTCGCTTGGTGGTTTTGGTTTTGTGTTAACACACGATGATTTTCTTGTAGTTTCCCTCAGTGGTATCCAAACACAGGTGGTCAGGGCCTCCCCATATAAAGAGATTTTTAAATTCCTCTTGAATCACATCTTATGCCTCTGAATACAATTTTTTGAAAAGAGTCTGCAAGACAGCCCAAGTAAGAGTTTTCTTCCCTGCGTGCTTGTGCTCAAGATGTTTTTCCCGCATGTCATCCTACATCAGAATGAGCTGGGAAGGTTGTTTGAGATGCAGACCCCCAGGGCTCACCGCAGACTTCATGCGCCAGACTGTCTGGAGGGGGATCCACAGCTTTTTGGTGCCTTTACTTGTTGGTATACAAGAAATTCCCAGAGTGATTCTTAATGTCATCCGGCAGGTACTCAGGGCCGGGCTGGCATTTGGCAATCACTGAATTAGGAATTCCACTACTACACGTTGCCAAAATTAAGGCTGTCACATCATTTACAATTTTTTTTTTTTGAATGTTGCATTTGACGGCATGCGCAGATTTACATTTGTGCTTTCTGATGCTTGGAGACTGTGCGGCCCAGGGGATTTTGTGATTGGCTGCTCTCATATCTTTCTCACCTCATGGAGGTGGGGACAGGCTAAGGCAGGCCATCTTGGTTATTTCGGGGCCTTAAACATTTTGCCAAGTTTCCTGATCCCAGAAACAAATGTGAAGACCAAGTCTTCCCAACGTTACAGAGTTCATGAGAGTGGAATCCTAAGTGTGAGTGGAATCCTAAGAGTGAATCCTCAGAGAGTGGAATCCTAAGCGTGAGTCCGTGTAACATCTCACGGTTAATTTAAAAAAAGGAGTATCTCTATCATTTAATCATGGTGCCTAAAATAGCTCTCGCTCTAAATTCTTTCAAGCCTGGCAGTACAAAAAGACAGAAGTTCCGTACTGTGTCAGACAGTAAGTCCCCTGCTTCTTCCAGAGCTGTTCTGGGCTGAACGTTAATTAGAATTCCCTTCCCCACACTCCTGACAGGCCTTCACGCATCCAGAGCAGAACGATCCCCAGCCGGGCAGAGGCTCTGCTCCCCGTGAGTCCAGCCCCTGTGCAGTGCGTGCCCGTGTCCTCCGGACCTGCCGAAGGATCGCCGGCGGTAAAGAAACGCACTGCCTGTGGGTGTCAGCTCTTCAGCCGTCTCCCCGGCTCTCACAGGCTGTGGATTCCGGAAATGCCACAGATCTTTTCAGGGTACCCGTGGTGGGGGGACCTCACGGCCTCCTGAACCTCAGACACAACGGCCCTGAAGGCAGGTGTCAGCAGAGAGGGCTCCTCAGCCAGCAGACACCCCTTCAGTGTGGCTCCATGCCTTCATCCGATCATTCATTCAAGCAACAAGCCTCCCAGAGTTTGTCCCAGGGGGCTGCTCCTCTGGGAGCATGAGTGGGGTCTGGTCCTGCCCCCAAGGAGCTCAGAATGTATTTGGGGATTGGGTCACACACTGTGCTGCCATGATGTATATGTTCTGATAAGAGGCGACATCACAGCCACATTGCAGACATTCTGACTTAATGGGAGTGACAGCCGCCTGCACCTGCGATGGCCGTGGGCGTTGGGCTGAGGACCCTCTCTAGGAGAGCCTCGGGCTCTCAATCACAGCACAACACCTGCTGTCAGCCTGGGCTCTGATGGGTGCCAAAGAGCCTTTTACTAATCACAGACTCAGATAACAGGGCTGGGGCGCCTGGGTGGCTCAGTCGGTTGGGCGTCTGACTTTGGCTCAGGTCATGATCTCACAGTTCATGAGTTCATGCCCCTCGTCGGGCTCTGTGCTGACAGCTCAGAGCCTGGAGCCTGCTCCAGATTCTGTTTCCTTCCTTGTCTCAAAAACAAGTAAACATTAAAAAAAGAAAAAGAAAATGGTTACTTGTTCTTTACAAATTGGAGCACACTCAGTGACTTATTAGCATTTCAGTTATGACACAATAGGCTTTGTTCTAAAAGATTTGCCTGAATTATCTTATTTAGTATATAATCGAAAAACAGACACTGATGCCGATAGTAAAAATGAGGACACAAAGGCACAGATTAAGGAACTTGTCCCATGGATACTGCTGTGGGCTGGCACAGACCCAAGATTCAAAGTCAGGCCATTTGGTCCGGTGCCAGAGCTCCTGAGGCCTCTGCTTCCGGAGTTACATGCTTTCCCATGGGATACAGACCCAATTGCTTAATCTTTTATTTAAGGCAGTCTTGCCCCATCTTCCTCTTCACTCATCTTGAACTAATTTTCTACAGTTTTATCCTGAGGCCAAAGTGAGCTCAGCCCTTCTCGAACATGTGGTGTCTTTCTTGTGCTAGGTAGGTTCCTCCCATCCATGTGTGAAATTCCCTCTGCCATCTTTAATCTCTGTATTTGCAAATCACACCTGTCTTACAAAATCTGACTTTCTGTCTTAATATCCCTTTTACGTGAACCATCCAGTGTCCCTGGGTATATCTTCAGCATTTAAAATATTGGCCTTGGGGTTTCCCTGTAAATCTTCAGAAGAATCTTATTATATAAAGCAGGGTGATTGCAGAAATACAGACTTTTTTTTCTATAAAGCTGGTATGGAGGACCATCACGTAGAGTTAAAAAAAAAAAAAACCTCAATCAAATGTTTAAGAAAAGTAAGCCATTTCAATGTGCATTCTACCGTGCTGTGATCCTTAGCATAAAGTGCTAAATGTTGTCTTTTTAAGCAATAGCAATCTTTATCGCCAGTGCACGTTAGCATAAGTGGTTCAAAACATAACTGACATTTCTGAAAAACTATATAAAAGTACCTGAAACTCTCAATGTAACTATATTAAGTGTTGCCACAAGGAGAAAGAATAGATTTTGGGAAATCACCTTTCAACCTGATCTCTAAACTCTTTGTACTTTTTAAGGTTGTGTTTCTTCTCTTAGGATTCTAAGTTTCCTTAATGTTTTAGTCTGGTTTTGCGGTTGGAATCATTTCAGTGTTTTTAAGATGCCGATGGGTTAAAGCAACTATATTCCTACATCTGTTGCTTAAATTTTATTAATCTTAAGAAATCTGATTGATTTTGATGAATTCTTTTTATTGTTTTTAAAAATTTTTAATGTTTATTTATTTGAGAGAGAGAGAGACAGAGCATGAGCAGGGGAGGGGTAGAGAGAGAGAGAGAGAATCCGAACCAAGGCTCAAACTCACAAACCATGAGATCATGACCCAAGATCATGAGCTGGATAGTTCAGTTGGTTGAGTGTCCGATTTCAATTTAGGTCCTGATCTCACAGTTAGTTCATGAGTTCAAGCCCCACATCTGACTGATTGTTGTCAGCGCAGAACCTGCTTCTGATCCTCTGTCCCCTTCTCTCCACCCCTCCCTTGCTTGCACTCTCTCAAAAATAAATAAATATTTTAAAAAATGATAGCATTGTGGAGTTACCATTAGATGACAAGGAAAGGTATTTTGAGATTCACGGATCAAAAAAAAATCTTTGTAATTAACAAGTATCTCTTTCCCCCTATAAATTATCCGAATGAATTAAATCATGGTTAAGTTATCAATCACATTGTTAACACTTCTTAATAAAAACGAATGCCTCTAACTACTCAAAATCCTTTCCAGCCATGTGGCTTTTGTGGGTAGTAAGAGCAATGGTTAGGGCTCAAATACTGTCTTGACCATTTTACCATTTGGGGGCCTCAGGCTTAGCAAGTTGTCTTTCTCCCTGTCATCTGTAGAGAGGGGAATCACATTGATTCCATAGAACAGCGACTGTGGTACGGTGACCACCCAATAAATAGTTACCATCACAACTATATTTGTATGTTACACACGGAGGCTTCTGGTAGGATATTTTTCTCTAGTCTAACGAATTGGACACCTGTTGAGGTGAAATTACCTGCATGTATTAATTTTTCTTCAGTCTTCTTGACCATTTGCTGAGTTTCCTTCTTCCATAGGCTGGAATCAGTTCTTCCTCTTGAGAAAGAACACAGTGGGCCTCCCATTGGCTACTCTGTTCCTTCCAATGGCAACTGTTGTGTGAATTTGTTTGTTTCCCTTATTGGGGGGCGGGGTTGGGAAGGCAGCGGGGACAGTGCTCAGTCTCCCCCTCCTGGTCCCCGCTCTCCAGCAGTGCGGATAGAGGCTGCCTGATGCAGCAGCACCTTCACATGTCCAGAATGTCCTTGATAACCACCTGTATGCTCATTCCTGGGAAAATATATTCCAAACACTGTTCGTATATGAAGCGAAATGAGCTTCTAAACAGCCAACCAGCCTTGTTCTATGTGGCCCATGCTGCTTTTCCTCACTTTACTGTATCCTTATCCCTTGTTTCTGGGGTTCTAAAAATGTGCTTCCTTTGTAGACACAAGGAAGCTCTGTGTCTGGGTTGATCACACAGCCAAAAACCCACACCCTAAACCACTGGTGTGTCATTGAACCCCCAGAGTTCAATACCTCTGCAAGTGCACTCAGTGAGATGCCCTAAGTTATATATCCATTGAAATATAATGGCTTTCAGCAGGGGTTGGCATTGTTTCAACAATGGCCTACAGCCTGTTTTGTGTAGGCTGAAAGCTAAGAATAGTTCTTAGATTTTTAAAAGGGCAGTTAAACAAACAAACAAATAAACAAATTGAATAAAAGAAGAATATGTAACAGACATCATTTACGATTTTTTTTTCATTTTTGGGGAGAGAAACACATACACAGAGCATGAGTGGGAGAGGGGCAGAGAGAGAGAGGGAGACACAGAATCTGAAGCAGGTTCCGAGCTCTGAGCTGTCAGCACAGACCTGGACGTGGGGCTCGAACTCATGAACTGTGAGATCATGACCTGAGCCGAAGCTGATGCTTAGCCAAATGAGCCACCCAGGCACTCCTATAACAGAAACTGTATGGGACCTGTGAAGTTTAAAAAACTTGCTTTGAAGTTTCAAGAACAAGCACAAATCAGTATATGGTTTTAATTTAAAACGAGTGTAAGAAAAATAACAAGGAAGCAGTGCGGCCGGTGGAGGAGCTAGGAGTCCTGGAATGACCTCTAACTCAAGTGATGAACTTGCCTGGGATCTCAGATCACTTATCCAGACAGCATCTAAAACAGCTAGAAACAATCTGGTCTCATATGTGAATATGAATACATTGTTTCTAATTCCTTGTTAATTTCCTGAGCTTCAGCTAACCTGCTTTGCCTGAGGTTTCTTGAAATGTGTACCTGGTCACCCTGCTGTATTATTTTGGAAATAACACAGTGAAAACGGTCCTTTAATGATACTGATTCTGGCCCATCTGGGAACATTATTCCACAAGGGAGGAGTCTCTGTGAAAACTCTGACTTTTGAGAATAAACAGTTGTTTTCTCTAAATCACCCACAGGACAGACCACCAGCCAAATTGTATCTTTCTTTCCAAATCGTACAAAGTTTCCAAGGTTTTGTTAACAAATTTGATTTCTTTACAATGGGGAAACATGTTCTCTGTGTTTCCAGATTTATTTTTTTTTTCAAAGGCTGCCCTTTTACACAAAGCATGTTTCTATACTCTGTGCTACAAGTGGATTCTAATGACAAGAATCTGCATTCTGTGACAGGCAGCACACATGGACCGTATTGCTGCTGACTGTGCATATTTGCAGAAGGACCCGGAAATTTTGAAAGGATATAAAAAATCTGCACAGAAAATGATAAATGAGGAATTAATCTATGATGTAGTGGACAAACTCCATAGTAAGAGTAGAACAATTAAAATTAAAGAACATCCCGGGGCGCCTGGGTGGCTTAGTCAGTTAAGCGTCCGACTGTCGCTTCGGTCATGATCTCGTGGTTCATGGGTTCGAGCCCCACGTCAGGCTCTGTGCTGCCTGCCAGCTCAGAGCCTGGAGCCTGTTTCAGAGTCTGTGATTCCCTCTCTCTCTGACCCTCCCCTGCTCACCCTGTCTCTCTCTCTCTCCTAGAAAAAAAAAAAAATTAAAGAACATCCCGGGTTTCGACACCAAAAAATAAATAAATAAAAATAAAAATAAAAAAATAAAATTAAAGAATATAAATTAGGAATACCATTTATTTTTTTAAAAAATACCTCAAAATTCACCAGTTCTAGGTCTTATTTCTACTCATATACAGTATTTTCCCTGAATTCATCATAAGTCTCCTGGTTTTATCTAACAATCGAGAAGCAGATTGGTAATGTTTGTTTCCTTGTTGTTTTTGTAAACTCACTTCCCACCTTACTTGGGGGAATTTGTTGTCACCGCTGTTCTCCTGACCAACATGCTACAGTGTGTCATCTACTCAGGAAGCACTCTTCTTTTCAGGCAACTCGAAAAATTCTGTTTCATCACAGAGATGATTTGGTCGGTGTGAACAATGTCGTCTCTGACACTCGAGACTTGTTTTTTAAAGAGTCAGATTCATTCATTCATTCAGGAATTTATTTATTTTTATTTTTTAAATGTTTTATTTATTTTTTTGAGAGAGACAGACAGACAGACAGCATGAGCAGGGGAGGGTCAGAGAGAGGGAGACACAGAATCTGAAGCCGGCTCCAGGCTCTGAGCTGTCAGCACAGAGCCCAGTGCAGGGCTTGAACCCACGAACTGTGAGATCATGACCTGAGCCGAAGTCGGACGCTTAACCGACTGAGCCACCCAGGCGCTCCTGAATTTATTTATTTTGATATTGTCTTTCACAGAACAGAAGCTTTTAATTTTAACAGACTCCAACCTATCAATGAATTCTTTCATGGATCATGCCTTCAGTGTTGCATCTGAAAAGACACACTCAAACCCAAGATCATCTATATTTTCTCCTTTTTTATCTTCTATAAGGTTTATAGTCTTGCATTTTACATTTAGTTTCCTGATCCATTTTGAATTTGTTTTTTTTTTTTTGGTTAGGGTGTCAGGTCTGTACCCAGATTCATTTCTTTGTACCATTTGTTGAAAAGATGGTCTTTTCATTTACTCTTTCTAGGTGTACAAATTGGTAAATTTTGACAAATGTATGTAGTCACGTAAGCACCGCCACAACTGAGATGTGGAATATTTCTATCATCCCGAAATGTTCTCCGTGTCTCGTTACGGTCTGTCTTCTCCTGATCCTTTCAAATCCTGACAATTACTGATTGACTTCTGTCCCTATAGTCTTGCCTTTTTGTGGAATGTCTTATAAATGTAATCATATAATTTGAAGCCTTTTGTGCCTGGCTTCTTTCACCGAGTATGATGTGTTTGAGTGTCATTCACACGGTTGCATGCGTCATAGTTTATTTAGTTATTTGTTTTTACTGTTGAATCGTATTTCATTGTATAGATTTACCACCATCTGTTTATCCATTGCTGATGAGCATTTAGGTTGTTTTCAGTTTGAGATTATTATTAATTCAGATCCTATAAACCTGCACACACAGGGCTTTGTTTTTCTTGGGTAAAGGTCTGGGGGTAGGATTGCTTGGTCACGTGACAATTGTATATTTAACATGCAAGAAGTTGCTAACCTGTTTTCAAATGTGGCTGGAGCGTTTTGTATTCTCACCATTTGTGTCTGAGGGTTCAACTGACTCAACCTTCTTCCTACCGCTTGGTACTGTCAGTCTTTAAATTGTAACCATTCTGGTGTGCGTAGTGGTATCTCGTCTTGTTGTAATTTGCATTTCCTTAGAAATGAATGATCATAAGCCTCTTTTCACATGTTTATATTTCATCTATATCTCTTCTTTGGTGGTGAGTCTGTTCGAATTCTTTCATTTTTTTCATTAGGTGAAGAGTCATTTAAAATACCTTTCCTTGTTTTCCCAAAGCTGACCAAGAACAGGATGCATTTCTTTCCCTAATCCCGGGTATTTCTTATGAGCTTAAAGTTAGAAATACTCTTTCCTCCCTCCACTCCCACCTTTTTTTAAAATCCTGATTTAAATCTGGATTTTTTAAACTTTTTAAATGTTTTAAATGAAAATTTAAAAACAGGAGAAGGGGAAAGCTCCCCGGTATGGTAGCTTGTACTATGAAGTCCTATATCCCTGGTCCCATTGTATACATGAGACCACTCTGGCATTTTCTGTTCTTTACATAACCCTTCCCATGTGAGCAAGGATCATTCACCCAACTGGGGGGGGGGGGGGGGGGTGTGACATTTTGAGAGAATGACATTCTCTGCTTCCTGTTAGGAGGTCTGGCCTGCCAGTGGGCGGTACTTCTCCCTTCCTGGCCCCCACATGGGCTCAAGTTTTTGCTGCCTTCCCTGTAAGGTAGAAAATTGGGAGCTGGCCTTGAGTTTGCCTTATAGAAACAGCTCATGCCTTGTCTCTGTCAGTCCCTGCTGTCTTGATTCAGTAACAAGACACAGGAGGCCATGGATCGATTTGGCAGCTGGCTCAGAAGGGCCTCCACCATGGAACAAAGGTCCCATGGGTGAATCCCAGGTTCACATCTCATTCTGGCACCGTAGCCAGGGCATATTTTTCATTCCATTTTACCAAGCGTACCCCTCCTATCTGGGATCCGTGTCTTCTTCTCAATTTATTGGGAACCCATTAGGGGGACAGGTGTTGCTGGATCACAATCATCTCTATATATGATTTTAAACACAGGCACTGTTTCTGGAGGGTCTTCCTCAACCCCTCCCTTCCACTGACTTTGTAAATATTTACCAACTACTTACTATGCTCCAAGGATTGAGACATTAGAGCTCTGGAAGTTCATGTGCCTGACCATGGAAGATTCAAATACACTCATATGGGAAAAGGGAGGAAATATCTATATTGCACAGTGTCCTCAGAGCTTCTTTCTTTATCTGTGTCACATCTATTTCTTTTACTCAGTCTTTGAGTAAAAATAGAAGATTTTTTTCCCCAACCTTTCATCCTTTGATGCTGAGACTCTGCTACTTCTCAAAATGTATCCTTCACAAAAAGCAACCAAAAATATTGAATGTAAGGATCATTTTATCCAGGACATTTTACCATGATGTGGATTAACGTTTGCAAATGTTATCACCATTCGATTTAAGGGCTTATCGATGCCACCCTTTTCTGTTGAGTACACAGTGCTTAGTTAGGTCATCAGGATTGTAGTTATCCACGCTCTTCAACAATTGAGTCTTGAATGATCTGCCGCAATGAGAAATTAAAAAGCTTCCAAATTAAATACTCAAAAAATTCATTACATTTTTCATTTGAAAAATTAACTTGGAGTCCATTTAAAGTGTTGGTGGGATCTCTTTCCCCTTCAAAATGTTTTCGACTTTGCAAGCCCTCCAAAATTAGAAGGATACGAATCATTATGTCTGAAAGCCCTTGATGTTGACACACATTCAACAACATTGATACTTGCAAAGCAAGAGTGGATTTTATGGGTTTAAGTCAGTTGAAGACTGTGCAGAAGCTCGAGGATGTAAGAGAACCCAGGGGTCTGATGGCTCAGGAGGAAGAAGCCATAATCCTTCCCCTTGTGTCAGGCAGGCCAAGACAATGTCTTCTTCCTGGAGCCACCAGTGAGTTCCTTGGAAGCCACAAAGAGACGTTCTCTGTATAACATGTTGTGGAAATCCAACAGAAAGAAAGGGACCATTTGTAAGAAGGTTTGGTGTGCTTTGGATTAGGGCAGTTTGTGTGTCTTCCGTGGGTTTGAGAAATAAAGCTTTCCAAGATTGTGTATACGTGTGTCTTAACTTGGTAACATATCTGACAGGCTATTTTATGGAGCAGATGGTCACCACCATGGTATTTATTTGGCCCTCTGTCAGGATCGTTGAGTCACCCACTTGGAACTGCCAAGTGGTCTTCCCATGGCCACCGTCTTCATACTCGCCAGATGCTGGCTCTGCGTCACCTGCACATGAAAGTCTTCACCACCCACATCCAGTGGCCCTTTCCTCTCATGTCCTGCCCAAGGTCACTTCTTAAGCCCATCACCCTGCCATATATCGTTTGTAGATAGTACACATTTCCCGGCCTATTTGTTTATTGGCTTTCTCTCCCACTATAATACAGACTCCAGAAAAGCAGTGATTTTTGTCCTGGGGCCTAGGACAGAACACTCAGGGCCTAGACTACTGCCTGGCACACAGTAGGATCCCGTAAGTACGTGATGAAGGACCGGTACTAGGCGACTAGCAATTAAAGTTAATCAGACCAGAAAAATCATTCTCCAACTGGGATTTCTTTATCCTTAAATTGGGGATAGCTTTAAACGGAGACTAATATTTATTTTATCAAGAAAGAAGACAGGTGTCTGGATGGCTCAGTCAGTTAAGCGTCCAACTTCGGCTCAGGTCATGATCTCGCGGTTCATGGGTTCGAGCCCCGCGTTGGGCTCTGTGCTGACAGCTCAGAGCCTGGAGCCTGTTCCAGATTCTGTGTCTCCCTCTCTCTCTGACCCTCCCCTGCTCACGCTATCTCTCTCTCTCTCAGAAATAAATAAAATATTTTTAAAAATTTAAAGAAAGAAGAATGGGGGCTAAGTATTCCCATGGCTGAAAGTCTAAAGTCACCGAATTTGGCGGGGCCCCGTCCTGAACCCTCTGTCAGTCTGGGCCTGTCTCTGGTGTGCACCAGTCCTCGCTGAAATAGGAGACCAAGTCCACACGGCAGAGCCTTTGCTGCATGTGGAAATCTGGTGTGTTCTTGTGTGGCCAGAAAAGGCTATCGTCTTCTGAGGTGAGTGACACAGCAGACAGGGGCGGGCCCCTCCACGCAGGTGGCCTTAGCCCAGAGGGGTGTGCCAGATGGAAGCTTGTCTTGTGACGCCCCACTGCCACGCCCACTCGGACACCAGAGAGGGATTGTGAGTAGGGCTGGGTTCCCCCCTCAGGGTGCAGAAACTCTCCTAAATGACTGAAAGTGATTTCATGGTCTGTTTGTTGTATAAAATGCAGGAAGCTTGAGAATTTCATGACACAGAATGGACGGGAGACAGGATTAGATTTCACCAGCCTCATGGCTCTCTGGTCAGAAATGTCCACTTTGGCTCTGTTCCACTGAATCATGGAGAGACAGTCAGGAAACTGTGACCATTTACTTCACTTTCATCTCCACGGTGCTGTGTTTACTCCACATTTGTACCGGGAGAGACACCTCACTGGCCACTGAGAAATAGAATTCCATTCTTCCCGTTCAAGATCTACGAGGAGAAGAAATACGTTTCATCCTTGTTTATATATGATCTTCCCAGAACATTGGTATTCTTGAAGCGATCTTTTTTTAATTTGAAGTTGTGCTTTCTGCATTGTGATGTTTTATCAATTTTTAAATACTATACAAACCCAGAGCAACAGGGTGTAACACTATGAAGTCAATGTTTTGTGGAAAACATTCTAGTTAGAAAACATTGACCACAGATGCTATACTATCAGTAGCATTTCTTACTGTCTCTAACAATAAAGATTTTATGTGAACTAGAGCATTCACTTCTGAAGACAGGGAGGGGTCAGCGTATCCTGTTTTTTTGTTTTGTTTTGTTTTTTTTACTGGGGCATAATAACAATGTCATGATGAGCAGAATAGAGTTCTGAAGGGGAGCAAGTTGCTAGCATGATAAAGCAGAATATATCTCTAAGACAACAGAGATTAGAAGAAGGGGTAAATTGGATCCAATTTTGCAAGTTCAATTATGAAAAAGTTTGATGTGTTCTGAGTGGCAAGGAGGAAATATGTAGCAACGTAGTGAAACAATTAGCAACTAGCTGGAGGCCAAAACTCTCATGAATTTAACTAAAATAGTAAAGCATTAAAACTCTGTTTATCTAAGAACATCTTAAAATTAGTGAGTAGGAGAGAAGTTTGGTTGCAAATGTTTCTCTGGTGTGTATGTATGCAGTGAACATGACCAAGTGAAAAGCATGACTTTGGCAAGTCAAATTAAGAAAAAAAAATTGCCATGGGGGGCGGGGTACCTGGGCGGCTCAGTAAGTTGAGCAACCAACTCTTGATCTCGGCTCAGGTCTTGATCTCAGGGTCATGAGTTAAAGCCCTGCAGGGGACTCTACACTGGGCTCCATGCTGGGTGTGAAGCCCACTTTAAAACAATGAAAAAAAAAGTTTTTAATTTAGAAAAGTAATTTTGACAGCAGTCCAATCAACTGACTCAACAAAATATTCTTTTAAATGGTTTCCAGGTAAATTTCAACATCTGTGTGCCATGCTTGTGACCATGTCCTTTTATGAGAGAGGGGAAAACATATCCATGAAGACATTGCTGTTCAAAATCCCTTTTATTAGTAGGAACTGGAAGCCAGGGGATGGTGTCTGGGGTGATCATTAGGTTACAAGTCTTTCTCTCTGATGAGTAGGCTGATTTGCAAGATTAACTTTCTTCCTAAAACCAAGAGATTTCACATATACTTTTTTTCCCTGGAAGGTCCAGTGTGATATTGAGAGCTGAGCACAATGCTGTGAAAAACAGGGCCTTTAATGGTTCTGTCAAAGGCGTGGTAATGAGGCCACACTTCCCTTTAAATAAGAATTGCATTCATGGGAGATAATGCGGAGCATCTACTCCGAAAATCTTTTCTATCCACATTAGTCCATTTACACCCATCTACGGGTTTGCAAAGTTACTTTTGTATTTTCCATCTGTATTATAAAAGCTACTTTATTATTTTTATAATCCTTCCTGAAGTTTCCAAAACACTTTTAAGGTTTTTGAGGGATGGAACTGATTCACAAAACACGGAATTTCCAATCAGCGAACAGTGATCAGCTGTATAGTTAGAATTCTTGCAACCAGAGAAGGTTGGCTGGGCAGAATGAAGCAATGAACACGCACTTTATTATTGTAAGGGAGCTATCATTCTTCCTAAAACTTGTGGCGATGGTGGTAAGCATGAACGGCTCTCGGTTCTATAACTTGTTTGCTAAGTGGCCTTGGATAACCTCTCTCCAAGACTTCTATTTTCCTCTATAAAATGTGAATACTCTTGTCCTTCTCTTTGAACTAATGGCAGAGATGAAATGAAAAAGAGTATGTAAATTGTGCTTGAATATGAAAATAGCAATAATAATTACAATGATAGCAACCACACTGCAGTTCATTTTTAAATTCTTGATCTTGTCATGAGAACAGGTGCAACTCTAGGTCAATGCTAGTGACAGCCCTGGCCAACAATCAGACTTCAATAACTGTTCCTTTTTGGAGTCTAAATGGTTAGCCTGTGTTTTATTTTCAGCTCTACTCTTGATAGCAAACACTTTGGTGACATCAAAGAGTAGGCATGCATAGTGGGTAGCCTACATTCAATGGCTTTGTAGGGAATGGAAATTCTGAGAACAAGTTTTCAAAAGACTTGTGACCCCTGTTATGTTGCCACCAGAATGGGGTCACCATGAGTGACATGGGGTAAGACGAAGCTCTCTGTATTCTAGAGATGACCAAACTTTTATCTTTTCAAAAAATGGGCTAAAAACGAGATACCCAACTGGATGTGATAGGTACAAATGTTTAATTGATCATAATGCTATGATTAACCATCTGTTAATTATTCAATATATGGATTATTCCCAAGTTACAAAAACAGACTTTAAAGTATCAAATACCTTTCTGCACAAAAGGGAGTACACCCCTAAAAAGTAGTCCTTGAAACTTCAATGACATTATTAGAATTTCCGGCCTTGAAATTGCAGGGATTAGGGAGGATGGGAGACTACATTTAATATGTGACTCCAAATCTATATCACCAAAGATTTAAAGAGGGAATGCCAGTAAGACATTCTTAGGAGATAATTGCTCCTAAAAATTGTTCAGTCTTTGGCCACATTGCCAGAGCTTTTAGGAGACATCTAGAATTAATTGACTCATCACTACTATCCTGGGAACCCTTTGTCTTCTGGGTGGACATGAGGACATTGAGTCACAGGAGGGGTGAATAATAATAGTTCAGAGACATTTGGAGTCCTGTCCTCCAGGGGCAGTGAAAGCAATTGAACCACTTAGAAAAATCTGTGAATCTTCCTGGAAGTTATGATGTCATCTCTGCAATTTTTCGAACTCCACGACTGCATCAGAGCATTCCTGTAAAGGCCTATGGGTGGCTTTCTGTTCAATCCATATGTCCAACTTATGTCTAAAGACCCGGACTCTCTTTAATAAAACTTCAGCCTTGCCTTGGTTTCTTCCTGCAGTGTAACATACAAAGTGTCCAGATGGCTGCTTGCGTCGGTAAGAAACTTAAATCTTGTGAACCACTTAATGTCACACAAATTGGCTTTCCCAGAGCTTTTAATTAAAAAAGAAAAAAAGGTCCTTAATTGGATAAAATAGTTAAATACATCTCTTCAACGAGTTCCTACGAGCTGTTTATAAACAACAACAGCAGCAACAGTAACAATTACCACAGAGGAAAACCCCGTGCCCTGCGTAGCTTCCTTTCACTATCGCATAAACCGATGGTGGTTAACAGCACAAGTACAAAGGAAAGGGCGGAAATGGCTGTATTTTCCATTGGATCCTGCAGAAAGGCAAGGGCCTCAGGCCGAAACCCTGGTGGCAGACTCCATGGAAACCAGGCACACAATCTTCTCTGACTTGAATGATTGCACCCGTTCATCCCTTTTATTTTCTCATGGCTGGCGTCCGGGGCAGGTGGACATTTTTTGGCAAGTCACCTTTTCTTTTTTTTTTTTTAATGTTTTATTTATTTTTAGGAGAGAGAGAGAGACAGCGTGAGCAGGGGAGGGTCAGAGAGAGAGGGAGTCACAGACTGAAACAGGCTCCAGGCTCTGAGCTGGCAGTCAGCACAGAGCCCGACGCGGGGCTCGAACCCACGAGCCGCGAGATCATGACCTAAGCGAAAGTCGGACGCTTAACCGACTAAGCTACCCAGGCGCCCCAGCAAGTCACCTTTTCTTATGCCTCATTCTATGAAAAAAAAAATTGGTGGAATTTAAGCCAAAAAACTCAAAATAATATCACTTAGTTATACTCATTTTACAGACACTAACCAACCCAAGACCTAGCAGTAGACAGTTTTCTAACAGCTGTTAGTACTGGTGTGTTCGCTAGTCAGTCTTCCCGCAAATATTCCATAGCACAGAAAACTGCCGGTGACAGGACTGTAGAGCATCTATTCCCCTACACAAAATATGCTACAGACCTTTGTACTGTCTTGTCTCACTAGCCCAGCCCGTGTTTTTAAAGCCTAGCCAATCACAAAATCAATATAGAACTCATGTCTCTTAAAATAGTTCTACAGATACGATCAACTACTGGCATGAACAGTACCTTTACACTGGCTGAAGGTTGGCTGGTTGGCAGGCAGGGAGGTCAGGTTGACTAGACTGTGGATATTAATGTAGTTGAGCCTCAGTTTCCTCCCTTGGAAGATGGGTTTAGCAGGAGCTGGTTCCGCAGGGCTACTGTGGAGATTACGTGAATCCTAGTTGTAACTATTTAGCACAGTATTTGTCATATGGGATGCTTGCTATTCCGCAAGTTGAAACTGTGAATATACTTAGGTGCCTACAGCCCTGTTATTTCCTTAGTTGGGATGATAATGATACTTATGAAGCTAGATTAAATGGTTTAAATTTTGCAAAATACTGGGGGCGCCGGGGTGGCTCAGTTGGTTAAGCATCCAACTTCAGCTCAGGTCATGATCTCATGGTTTGTGAGTTCAAGCCCTGCATCGGGCTCTGTGCTGACAGCTCAGAGCGGAGCCTGCTTCAGATTCTGTGTCTCCCTCTCTCTCTGCCCCACCTCCACTCACGTTCTGTCTCTATTTCACAAATAAATAAAACATTAAAAAATTTTAAGTAAAAAATAAATTTTATAAAATACTTAAAAGAACACATAGTGCAATAGTAAGCATTTTATATGTGTTAATAAACAGAGCTACAGCATTTCCCTTGAATTCCCTACGAATCCCTTTATTGTTTTTTAAATTTTTTAATGGTTTTATTTATTATTGAGAGACAGAGAGACAGAGCGTGAGCATGGGAGGGGCAGAGAGAGGGAGAGACAGAATCTGAAGGAGGCTCCAGGCTCTGAGCTGTCAGTAGAGACCCCAGCACGGGGTTTGAACTCATAAACCGTGAGATCATGACTTGAGCCGAAGTCAGACACTTAACTGACTGAGGCACCCAGGTGCCCCTCTATGAAAGCCTTTAAAAGAGATTTATCTGTACTCCCATCTTTCTGCAACACTCTCATTTTGAGGGTCATTAATGAACATCAGTTACCAAATCTGTTAGGAAATTTCTTTCTTCGTCTCTTCAAATTCTATGATCTATTTTAAAAATTGGGTTGCCTTTTTATTATTAGTTGTAGGAGTTTTATTAAAAACTATATTTCAAATATATATTCCTTAAGAGCTATCTTTCTCCCAAGTGGTCAGCTGTCTTTTCCCTTTCTTGATGGAGTGTCTTGAAGTGCAAAAGCATTTAATCTCTTACTGATTTTAAAAATGTTACTTGTTGATTTTCTTCTTATATCACTTGTACTTTTTGCGTCAAACCTCAGAAATAATTGCTTGACCCAACATCGTGAAGATTTATTCCTGTGTTTTAAGAGTTCTATACTTTTAGATCTCACATGTAGGCTTGTAATCCTTTTTGAGTTAATTTCTTTGAATAGTGCAAAGAAGTTGTCCCAGTACCATTTGTTGAAGAAACTGTTCCTCTCCCACTGAGTTTTCTTGACACTTTGGTTAAAAATCTCTGACCATAAATGCTAGAGTTTATTCCTGGGATCTCAGTTTTCTTCCATATGTCCATCCTTATGCCAGGACCACGCTGCCATGATTACTTAGCTTTGTAGCAAGTTTTGGAATCAGGATGTGAAATTCTCACTTGGTACTTCTTTTTAATTCTTTTCCATATTCTCTGATTATCGTTTATTGAGGCCCACATGACACACTATGTCAGTGCAAACTATTCAAGTGATTTGACACTTGTATACATTGCAGATTGGATACCACCTTACAAAGTTGTTACAGTATTTTTGACTATATTTCCTATGCTTCACATCACATCCCTGTGACTTATATATTTTAAAACTGTACTTCTTAATACCCTTCACATATTTCGTCACACCCAATCCTCTTCCCCTTTGGAAACCACCAATCTATTTCTGAGTTTCATTTTGTTTGTTTTGTGTTTAAGATTCTACAGATAAGTGAGATCATATGATATTTGTCTTTCTTTGTCTGACTTATTTCACTTAGTATAATGCTCTCAAGGTCCATCCATGCTGTTACATATGGCAAGATGATATTCTTCTTAATGGATGAGTAATATTCCATTATATATATATGTATATATATATATATAAAACATATCTTCTTTATCCATTCATCCATCAGTAGACACTTGGGTTGTTTCCATACCGTGTCTATGGTAAACATGCTGCAACGAACATAGGGATGCATGTATCTTTTTGAATTAGTGTTTTTGTTTTCTCTGAACAGATATCTAGTAGTGGAATTGCTGGATTACACGGTAGCTCTATTTTTAATTTTTTGAGGAAACTCCATACTACCTTCCATAGTGGCTGCACCAATGTACATTCGTACCATCAATGCACTGGGGTTCCCCTATTGGTGCATCCTCATCAACACTCATTAATTGTCTTTTTGATACTAGCCATTTTGATAGGTGTGGAATGATATCACATTCCAGTTTCATTTGCATTTCCTTGATAGCTAGTGACGTTGGGCATATTTTCCCGTGTTGTTGGCCATCTATATGTCTTCTTCAGAAAAATATCGGTTCAGATCCTTGCCTATTTTTTATCAGATTGTTTGCTTTTTAAAAAAGAATTTAGTTCTAGGATGGGGCTCCTGGGTGGCTCAGTTGGTTGAGCGTCCGACTTCAGCTCAGGTCATGATCTCATCGTTCGTGGGTTCGAGCCCCGCATCGGGCTCTGTGCTGACAGCTAGCTCAGAGCCTAGTGACTGTCTTTGGATTCTGTATCTCCCTCTCTCTCTGACCCTACCCTGCTCATGCTGTCTCTCTCTCTCTCCAAAAAAAATTAATAAAACATTTTAAAAAAATTTTTAAAAAGAATTTAGTTCTAGGTGTTATTTTTATATTTTGGTTATTAATCTCTTATTGGATATATGATTTACAATCATATCTTCTCTTATTCAATAGGTTGCTTTTTTTATTTTGTTGATCTTTTCTTTTTCTTTCTTGATTTATTTTTTTTTCTGTATAGAAGATGAGATCTCCTTTGTTTATTTTGCACTTATTCCCCTTGTCTTTGGACTCAGATCCAAAACACACCATTGCTAAGATCAATGTCAAGAAGCTTTTTGCCTGTGTATTCTTCTAGAAATTGTATGGTTTCAAGTCTTACCATCTCAACATCATTTATTGAAGAGACTGTCCTTTCCCTAGTGTATATTTTTGCCTCCTTTATCGAAAACCAATTGACCAGGTACGCATGAGTGTATTTCTGAGGTCTCTCATCTGTTCTATTGATCAGTGTGTCCGTTTGTATGGCAATACCATACTGTCTTGATTGTTAGAACTTTGTGGGGTAGTTTGAAATCAGGATGCATGATACCTCCATCTTTGTTCTTCTTAAGATTGTTTTGGCTATTTGGGGTCTTTTGTGATTCCATACACCTTTTAGAATTATTTGTTCTTGTTCTTTGAAAAATGCCATTAGAGTTTTGATAAGGAATGCATTGAATCTATATATTGCCTTGAGGAGTATGAACATCTTTACGATATTAATTTTATGTAATCCATACCTATAGAATATCTTCCCATTTATTTGTTTCTACTTCAGATTCTTTCATCAATGTCTAATTGTTTTCAGTGTACAGGTCTCCCACCTCTTTGATTAAATCTCTTAAGTACTTTATTCTTTTTGTTGTGATTGTAAATGAGACTGTTTTCTTGATTTCTCTTTCTTTTATTTCTTAATGTTTATTTATTTTTAAGAGAGAGACAGACAGAGGTGAGCAGGGGATGAGCAGAGAGAGAGGGAGACACAGAATCCAAAAGCAGCCTCCAGGCTCGAGCTGTCAGCACAGAGCCTGATGCGGGGCTTGAAACCACAAATTGCAACATCATGACCTGAGCCGAAGTCAGACACTTAACTGACTGAGCCACCCAGAAGCCCCAATTTCTCTTTCTTATAGTTCATTATTAGCTATAGAAACAAAACACATTTTTTTCCTATAAATTTTGTATCCTGCAACTTTAGTGAATTCATTTATTAGTTCTTATGGTTTTTTGGTGGAGTCTAGAGTTTTTTATATACAATATCATTATCATCTGCAAATAATGACAGTTTTCCTTCCTTCTTTAGAATTTTTATAATTTTATTTCTTTTTTTTTACCTAATTTCTGTAGCTAACCCTTCCAGTACTATGCTGAATAAAAATAGGGACCGTGGCATCCTTATTTTGTTCCTAATCATTCCTTAGAAAAGCCAATTTCTGCTTTTCACTCTTGAGTATATTAGCTGTAGGTTTATCATCTATGGACTTTATTATGTTGAGTTACATTTTCTCTCTACCCAATTTAGTGAGTTTCTATCATAAATGGATATTGAATTTTGTCAAATGCTTTTTCTACATCTGTTGAGATGATCACCTGATTTTTATCCTTCCCTTCATTCATGTATATCACATGGATTGTTTTGTGGACGTTATGTCATCCTTACATCCCTGGAATAAATCCCACTTGATCATGGTGTGTGATCCTTTTAATGTATTGTTGGGTTCAGTTTGCTCATATTTTGCTGAGGATTTTTGCATCTATGTTTATCCACAGATATTGGGCTATAATTTTCTTCTTTCTTTTCTTTCTTCTCCAGCTTTTGCCTCCCAAGCTGTACTTGGACATGGCAATAGTTCAGGAGTCTTTAGACCATTGAGTGGGTATTCTCACTTTGAAATTGGATGGACACTCGGGAACTTTTGAGCTGGTTTCAAAACTGAAGGCTAGACATTCATTATTATGAAATTGGTAAGAACATGAGAAGACCATGTAGAATTAGGATTGGTTGTTGGTACATCTTTTGGTAGAGGCTCCTGTTTAAGCCTGATCTTACCTCTGTGCCTTTACATAAATTGCCCAATTGAAACTTAACAGGAGGAAAACCACATTTTCTAGTATAAATAGGTACTGTTATCATTGCATAAATAAGAAACTGAAGTTTGAGTTTGACGGCAGACTGATGGCAGAGGCTGGAATATTACCACACTCACCGCCGGCTAAAGAGGCACAGGGGACCCGGAAGTCCTGGTGCAGCCAGTGGGAGCTTGGGAAGACATGTACTCCAGGACTAGAGGATTGCATGGCTTACTGTGGAACAAATGTCATAATGGAGCCTGAAGAGCGTGGCTAATAAGTTCTCTCCTAGCTGATACAAAGACGTCTCCAGAAATTCAATGTGATCATTAAACCTCAACAAGAATTAGTGATTAACATAATGAATAAATAAATAATTTCATAGTGAGACAGGTTGTCTGTTCCATAATCTAAAGTCTGTCAGGATGAACTACCTGACACGTTGTGCCCCCTTTTGATTATTTACAATATGCCTTTATGATAAAGACTTCCAAGGTACTATGCCAAATACAATCTTAACCTCTTTGAAACCAAGATTTATGAAGCTAGTTTGCCTGGAGGACTTTCTTTAACCTTAGAATTCTTATTAGCTTCTCAAAGGATGAATTCAGGCATAATGGTGTAGGGAGAAGAGCATGAGCATCAGCACTCAGACTTTAAGCTCCTTCCTTCCTTCCTCCCTCCTTTCCTCCCTTCCTTCCTTCCTTCCTTTGTTCATTCATTCATTCATTCATTCAGAACAACAGCTTACTGAGTGTCTATAGTGGCTCAGTCATAGTACTTGACCAGCATGAAGAATGACTATGACATAGTCCTTGCCCTCAGGGGACTTACAGTAAGTGGGCAGGATTGTGAAATGGACAGTATGTGTCGATATATTGATGAAAGAAGGTGCTAAATGAGCAGTCGACTCATTTATTTTTTTCAATAAATGATTACCATATGCCTATGCTGTTTTCGTCTGTAGTCTAGCATATGGAAATACACTGAATAAGAGAGGTAATTTTTTCTCATAGCAAAAATTCAAGTAAAGGTGGGAGACACAAATAATTAGCAAGTTAACATAAAATGCTTTTTTTGATACTATGAAGAAGACTTAAACAAGGTGATAGGAGAAAGAATAACCACAATCGATGACTATTTTAGATAAACTCTGTGAAGCTTATCTTGAAACTAGGAGGAGACTTCTAATGTAACTTTTTTTTTCATTGCAAAAACGATATATTGTCATTTAAGAAAATTCACAAAGTGCAACAAATGCTTTTTAAAATTTGTCATCTAAAACCATAAAAATCTTAGAAGAGAGCACAGGCAGTAAGTAATGCCTTTAACATTGCCCATCACAATGCTTTTCTAGATAAGTCTCCTGAAGTAAGGGAAATAAAAGCAAAAATAAACTATTGGGACTACATCAAAAATAAAATGCTTCTGCACAGTAAAGGAAATAATCAACAAACTAAAAGGCAGTCTACTGAATGGGAGAAAAATAACTTTCCCATAATGGGTTAGTATGTAAGTATGTAAAGTATCACAAAGTATGTAAAGAACTTATACAACTCAACCAAAAACCAAATAACCCAATTAAAAATTAGCCAGAAGGGGCACTTGAGTATCACTGTCAGTTACACATCTGACTCTTGGTTTCAGCTCAGGTCATGATCTCATGGTTTGTGAGACTGACCCTGAGATTGAGTCCCACGTCAGGCCCTGTGCTAACAGCATGGAGCCTGCTTGGGATTCTGTCTCACCCCTATGCCCCACCCCTGCTCAGTGCTCTCTCTCTTTCAAAGTAGATACATAGACTTAAAGAAATAGTCAGAAGATATGAACGTTCATTTCTCCAAAGAAGATAGTCACATGGCCAACAGGCACATGAAAAGACTCTCACCATCCATCACTCATCTTCAGGGAAATGTAAATCAAAACTATAATGGGGTCGCTTCACATCTGTAAGAAAGACTAAAATCGAAAACACAAGAAACGAGTGTTGGGAAGGCTGTGGAGAAAAGGAACAGTCATGCACTGTTGGTGGGAATGCAAACTGGTGAAGCCACTGTGGAAAACAGTGTAGATGTTTCCCAATATTTAAAAATAGCACTACCCTACAATCCAGTAATCAAACTACTGGGCATTTACCCAAAGAGTACAAAAACACTAATTCAAAGGGATACACGCACCCCTATGTTTATCGCAGCATTAATGTACAATAGCCAAATTATGGAAGCAGCCCAAGTGTCCATAGATTAATGAATAGAAAAAAAGATGTCACACACACACACACACACACACACACACACACACACACAGTGGAATATTATTCAGCCATAAAAAGAATGAAATCTTGCTATTTGTAACAACATACATAGAGCTAGAGAGTATAATGCGAAGCAAAATAAGCCAGTCAGAGAAAGACAAATACCATATGATTTGATCATATGTGGAATTTAAGAAACAAAACAAACAAGCCAACGGGGAAAAAAGAGAAAGAGAGAGAGAGATAAACCAAGAAACAGACTGAACTATAGAGAACGAACCGATGGTTACCAGAGGGCAGGTGGGTGGGCAGGGGGTGAAATACGTGATGGGGATTAAGATGTGCACTTGTCATGAGCACTGGCTGATGTATGGAAGGGCTGAATCACTATACTGTACTCCTGAAACTAATATTAAGCTGTATGTTAACTATACTGGAATGAAAATTTTTTAAAAAGGTAAAAAAATAATACTTGGCTTCAATGGCTATGTATTTACCTAATCATCCTTTAATGGATCCAAATAGGTTTATGTTTATGAAAGGGTTCATTTTTTTTTTACATGTATTAACTTTATTTTTTAGGCTCACAGCCAAACTAAGCAGAAAGAACGGAGAGTTCTCTTTACTCCCTCTTTCCTATATGTACAATATTCCCCAATATCGACTTCCCACACCACTGTAGGCATTGGCTACAATTAAGCAAACCTACAATGGCATCACAATGTCCAAAGTCCATAGTTTACGTCAGGGGTCACTCGTGGGGTCATACATTCTATAGGCTTGGACACACATAATGGCATGTATCCACCACTGTAGTATCCCGTAGAATAGTTTCACTGTCCTAAAAATACTCTGTGCTCTGCCTGTTCATTCCTCCCCCCACCTCCCCTTGGCCCACTTCCTGGCAGTTGGGGCTCTTTTTTAACCATCTCTGTCATTTTTCCTTCACCAGAAAGTTATACACTTGGAATCATATGGCATATAGCTGTTTCAGATTGGCTTTTCATTTAGTAATATGCATTTACGTTTCCTCCATGTCGTTTCATGGCTTGATAGCTCATTTCTTTTATGCACTGAATAATATTCCATTGTCTAGACATACCACAGTGAATTACCCATTCACTTAACGAAGGACATCTCGGTGGCTGCCAAGTTTTGGCAATTGCAAATAAAGCTGCTATAAACATCTATGAGCAGGTTTTTGCAGAGACAGAAGTTTTCAAGTTATTTGGGTAAAAACCAAGAGTGCAAACACCAGAACATATGGTAAGAGTAGGTTTAGTTTTGTCAGAAACTTCCCAACTGTCTTCCAAAGTGACAGTCCCATTTTGCACTCCCTCCAGCAGTGAATGAGCGCTTGCTCGACACCCTCACCAGCATGCACAGTTATCAGTGTTTGGGATTCTAGCCATGACGATAGGTGCATAGTGGTATCTCATTGTTACATTTCCCTGATGACATATGATGCAGAACATATTTTCGTATGCTTATTGCCATCTGTATATATTATTTTGTGCAGTGCCTGTTAAAAGTCTCTGGCCCATTTTTCATCGAGTTATTTTCTTATTGCTGAGTTTTAAGGGTTCTTTGTACATTTGGGTAACAGTCCTTTAAACAGACTTTTAAACAGTCCTTTTAAACAGACTTTAAAAATCTGTGGCTTTTCTTCTCTTTCTCTTGACATTGTCTCTTACAGAGCAGTAATTGCTTAAACTTTAATAAAGTCCAATTTATCAATTTTTTCTTTCAGGGATATTACTGTTCTTACTGTGTCTAAAAAGTCATTGCCATCCCCAAGGTCATCTACATTTTCTTCTATGTTATCTTCTAGGAGTTTTATAGTTTTGCAATTTACATTTAGGTTTGTGGCTTATTTTAAGTTCATTTTTGTGAAGAGGGTGAGGTGTGTGTCTAGATTTTATTATTACTTTTTGCATGTAGGTTCACTTGTTTCAGCATTATTATTGAAGAGACTATCTTTGCTCACTTTGTCTTTGCCTTCGTTCCTTTGTCCAAAATCAGTTGACTAGATATTGGTCTATTTCTGGGCTTTCTAACCTGTTCCATTGATCTATTTCTCTATTGTCTATTCTCACCTTCAATATTTTGTTGACTCTTCTTCTCCATAGTAACTTTAGAAGCAATTGGTTGATATCCACAAAATAACTCACTGGGATTATGATTGGATTGCATTGAACCTATAGATCAAGAGGGGAAAAGCTAGCAACTTGAAAACACTGAGCTTCTGGTTTGTGGGCGTGAAATATCTCTCCATTGATTTAGATCTTCTTTTGTAGTCTTCCTCATACAGATCTTATATGCGTTTTGTTAGATTTATATCTAAATATTTCATTTTGGAGGGGACTAATATAAACGTGAACATGTTTTTAATTTCATATTCTACTTGCTGACATATAAGAAAGTGATTGACTTTTATATATTAACTTTGTATCCTGCAGCCTTGTTACAATCACTTACTGGTTTCAGAGTTGTTGTTTTGATTCTTTTAGATTTGCTACATAGACAATTATGTCATCCATGAAGGAAGACAGTTTTATTTCTCCCTTCCCAGTCTGTGTACCTTTTATTTCCTTCTCTTATCTATTTGTATTAGCTAGAGCTTCTATATGATGTTGAAAAGTAGCGGTGAGAGGTGAAATCTTTGCCTTGGACCTGTTCTTAGTGGGAAAGTTTCAAGTTTCTCACCATTTTGTAGGATGCTAATTGTAGGGGTTTTTTGTTGATATTCTTTATCAAGTTGAGAAAGTTCCTTTCTACTGCTGCTTTGCTGAACATTTTTATCATGAATGGTGTGGGATTAACAATATGTGCTTTTTTTTGCATCTGTGATTATGATCATGTAGTTTTTCTTTTTTTAGCCTGTTGATACGATGGATTAAATTAATTGATTTTCAGTGTCCCAGCCTTGCATGCCAGAGATGAATCTCACTTGATCATTACATATAACCAAATATGCTGTTACTATTACTATTTTGAATAAACTGTAATCTGTTAGATCAACTGTGAAAAAGAAAAGTTAAAGCTTTTATTTACCTTTACTTATTCTCTTTCTGATGTCTTCTCTTTCTTCATGTAGATCTGAGTTTCTCACTTGTAAATTTATATTTATGTTATATTTTTCTTCTAAATATTTCTTAATGTATTATGTTTTCCTTATAATTTCCTTATTTCTAAAAAACTCTTTAACCTTTCATAAAAAGCAGGTCTACTGGTATCAAACTTTTTCTTTTCTTGTTTTTTCATTTTTTAAAATATTTATTTATTTATAAATGTTTTATTTATTTCTGAGAGAGAGAGAGAGACAGCATGAGCAGGGGAGGGTCAGAGAGAGAGGGAGACACAGAATCTGAAACAGGTGCCAGGCTCTGAGCTAGCTGTCAGCACAGAGCCTGTCGTGCAGCTCGAACCCACGAACAGTGAGATCGTGACCTGAGCTTAAGTTGGATGCTTAACCGACTGAGCCACCCAGGTGCTGCTCAAAAATATTTAATTTTTGACAGACAGAGAAAGAGAGAGACAGAGACAGAGTGAGAGTAAGGGAGGGACAGACAAAGAGGGAGACACAGAATCAGAAGCAGGTGCCAGGCTCTGAGCTGTCAGCACAGAGCTGGAGGCAAGGTTCACACTCACGACTGTGAGATCATGACCTGAGTCAAGGTCAGATGCTTGACTGACTGAGCCACCCAGGTGCCCCTCAAACTTTTTAAATTTTTACTTTCTCAGAAAGTATTTCTCCTTCACTTTTGTTTTAAATTTTTTTTTTTTTAACATTTATTTATTTTTGAGAGACAGAGAGGAACCGATCATGAGCAGGGAAGGGCAGAGAGAGAGGGAGACACAGAATCGGAAGCAGGCTCCAGACACCGAGCTGGCAGCACAGAGCCGACGCGGAGCTTGAACCCACGAACTGTGAGATCATGCATGACCTGAGCCAAAGTTGGATGCCCAACCGACTGAGCCACCTCAGGACGCTCAACTCTCCTTTACTTTTGAAGGGTATTTAGGGTACAGAATTCTATATTGGTAGGTGTTTTCTCTCCATACTTTAAATATTTTGTTCTACCCTTTTCTTGCTTGAATGGTTTCTGGGGAGAAGTTAGAAGTAATACTTCTGCTCCTCTGTAGGTAAAGTGTCTTTTTCCATGGATTTCTTTCAGGATTTTTTCTTTTTCTTTGATTTTCTGAAGTTTGAGTATGGCACGCCTAAGTGCAGTTTGTTCTTTTGCTTGTTTATTTGTTTGTTTTTGGCTTATTCTGCTTGGGATTCTATGAGCTTCCTGGACCCACGATTTGGTGTCTAGCATGAATTTGGGAAACATTCTCAGTCATTATTGCTTCAAATATTTATTCTGCTCTTTCCTCTCTTTCATCTCCTCATATTCCCGCTAGAGGTATATCACCTCTTTTTTGTTGTTTCATAGTTCTTGGATTTTCTGCTTTACATTTTCCAGTCTCTTTTCTCTTTGCTTTTTAGTTTTGAAAGTTTCTGTTGATATATCTTTATGCTTAGTGATTCTTTCCTTAGCTGAGTCTAGTCTACTAATAAGACCATCAAAGCCATTCTTCATTTTTGATACAGTGTTTTGATCTCTAGTACTTTTTTTCTATTCTTTCATAGAATTTCCATTTCTACTTAGGTGATGCATCTGTCCTGCACATTGTCTGCTGTCCGATTAAAGCCCCTAGCACTGTAATCATAGGTTTAAAAACGTTTTCAGTCTGATAATTTCAGCATTCCTGCCATAGCTGACTGGTCCTGAGGCTTTTGAATGTCCTCCAACTATTTCCTGCTTTTTAGTATGCTTTGACAGTTTCTGTTGAAAGGTGCATATGAATTTACTGCTGTAAATTTACTGCCTTTGGTAATGCAAGTGAGGCTTTCTCTCAGATCTTCACTGTACAAACCTGGCAGAGCTCTTGGAGGTAAACTCACAAAAGCGTCAACTTCCCTTTAGCATAACTGGGACCCGGGACTCTCGGCTTGTCCATACTGAGCCTGCAGCAATTCCTCCATGACAGCTGAGGTCTGCCTACCCTGACACGCATTCCCACAGAGGTTTCTCCTTGTAAGTTTCTGCTCTGATGAATTGTGGTTCTCTGCATCTGCCTCTCTGTCTTTCCAATTTCTGGGACAGCAGTCTACCATGTGAACTCACCTCTCTGATGGATCTCATAAGAGTTTGTTTTTCAGTTTGTTTAACCTTTTGCTTATTGCTAAATGGATGACACTTCTAAGCTCTGTGTGTATTGGACCAGAAATCTGAAGCAATTTATGCTTTTTGGGAAGAGTCCCTTGTAACTAAACTTTCTCATATAGTGATAAATGTTAGTGTTAATAGCCATAAGCCCAAAACCTATTACAGATTCTTAATAATTACTGATTAAATTATAGCCCATCAAAATGTTTATGTTCTAAAGATTTAATGACAGATTATTACTGGAAACATATGATATTCACAGCAAATTGGTTTTTTTAATGGAACTGAGCAATCTTTCATCAGTCGCTAGTAGTTAGTAATAGATAGCTAACTGGTTTGGGTATATTAACAAAATTTATTTTCATTTATCCTTTGCTCACTGAATTGACCAATAAGTGAAAGAAGGATTCACTTGATCTTAAGAATATCAAGCTCTCTATGCTTTAAAAATTGAATCACATCAGGGCCACCTAGGTGGCTCAGTCGGTTAAGCATCTAACTTTGGCTCAGGTCATCATTTCATGGTTCATGGGTTTGAGCCCCGCATTGGGCTCTGTGCTGATAGCTCAGAGTCTGGAGTCTGCTTTGGATTCTGTGTCTTCCTCTTTCTCTGCCCCTCTTCCACTTATTCTCTCTCTCTTTCACTCCCCTCCCCCCCCAAAAAAATAAATAAAATTGAGCTACATCAGAGTTTTTAGTATGTTGTCAAGATTCACTGTCTTTCAACTCTCTTTTCCTAACACTTCAGTTAAACCAATTCTCTTTAGGTTGAGAATTCTAATCAGGAGACGATTAAACTCTTGGACTGTGTTTTTGGTGGGGAGAGAAAGCCGTAGGAAAGACTCAGGATTTCTTGATATCTGCACAAATATTTTGTAGGAGAGCAAGTTCATCTTGGGGCCAGTGGCACCACATTTCCTTGGATGGTTTTAAAATACTAACTCCAGCAGTATGTTGAGGCAACAAGTTGTAGAAAAGGTAATAAAATTGATAATAATGTTTCATAGGCACAAAGGGTTTTTAAGTGACATGGTAGGGTTTTTCCCCTATTGAACATTTCTGGAAATTAATTTTAGGGATAATTCATGCCCTTTAACAAATAGTTCTTAAAGTAAAGAGTTAAAATAACTTGACAACAAGATACAGCCATCGAGAAAAGTTTATCTAAGAACACTCAAATTTCAAATCCTTTCAGCAATAAAAGCAATACAAGCATGGCAGGGATCTGGGTGAACTGTTGCCATAAGGATGAAGGTAATGTGCTGATACGAGTTTGTTTAGACTTTCTAGAGTTCAGCCCTTGGTCCTTATGTCGTGAGACTTGAGCTCATGCTTTCTCCTTTACGTTTTCTCTCATTTCTTGCACATTCTTAATGAAAAGATTCATTTGGAATCCACCTGAGTTTAAAATCAAGGAGCACTCCCCGAGGCTTATGGGAACAAACATCATGGGTGTGGGTTGAACAGGGCAGGTATGGCCTCATCCACTTCATCTGTTATGGGCACTTGAATCTCAAAGACATGGCACTGAAAATTTCCAGAAGTGGAGCACAAAGCAAGTGGTACAGCCCTTGCTTATTAATCCAATATCACCTGGATTACATATGAGGTAATCACATATGAGAACACTCCTGATTCATGGAGAAATCATTCGTAATCTACAGACGTTGTCAAGATAGAGTTGACAGATACACTGAGAGATAGTGTAGAGAACTAATAGTGTCTGTTAATATTTGGCTGTCCCTTCTATTTTCTTCTCCTTTCTCTACCAAACATGTATTTTTTTCTACCAAACACCTTTTACCTTAGATTCTCTTGCCCCACAGAGGCTGTCTTCCTGACTCCAAATCATCGTTTTAAATTAAATCATATTTTTTACTCAGATTAGGCCTATAACACCTGGGAAAATCATCTGCAGAAGAACACTCCCCTGGTGGCCAGAGATCTGCTCCCTGGACATCTTAGATTTTAATGATGAGATGTATTATTTTAGTTCAATTTTCACATAGTTACTGGAGACAGAGTGAGGCACTTTTTAAGCTTATCTCTTTAGCAGCAGAGCTCTTACCCAGAGTGAGAAATAGAAGTGAGGGAAAGAATGAACTAAGGCCTGGGTTTGTAACTTTGTCCCATCCTTCTTCTATTGACCAGCAATTAGTGTTCTTCACAGATCATTGGCTTTTTTCCCCCAAGTAAACAAATTCCTGCAAACTCCGTACATTGAGGACCCAAACTTATCTTACATTACCAAGTAATACCTGTCCAGAATTCTCTGCATTGTGAAGCCTATTAAATACTGTTTATGGAGTGATGCTTGGGCTTAGAAGTTCAGCAATCAAATGTACAAATGTACTCTTTGAGTAGACAGATAAAAAACTATTGATAATATGTAAGGGAGTTTACAAGATTCTCAGATTTCAAAGGATTTTCAACAACTAGACCAAAAGTTTTGTTCAAATACAGATTACTGGGCCTTAAAACCTGGAATCTGCTTTTCTTTAAACAAATGCAATTCGTTTTATTTTTTATTGAAAAATTTTTTAATGTTTATTTTTCAGAGAGAGAGCAAGAGAGACAGAGCATAAGTCAGGGAGGGGCAGACAGACGGGGTGACACAGAATCCAAAGCAAGCTCCAGGCTACGAGCTGTCAGCGCAGAGCCGGAAGCGGGACTCGAATCTACGAATCATCACGTCATGACCTGGAGCCAGTCAGACGCCTAAGAACTGAGCCACCCATGTGCCCCTAAACAAATGCAACTCTTATGTACACTTATTGTTGAAATTACTGGGCTTGCCTTTTGAGGTCAACTTTAAATTAGTATATATTCTGCCTTTCTATTCCTGTAGCACCTGAAAGTTCTGAAGCAGACATAATCAGAATTCTCCAGTGTTTAAATCTGAGGTTTGTTTTTGTAAATAACCTTTTTCAGAAGATGAGAAAAATTATAATATCACAACTGTTTTTAAAATCTTTAAGTATATGCATATTCAGTATTGTTAATTCAATTCAAAGTTCCCCTGATATATTAATATATGTTTTTGCCAATTGGGGATTAATGAAACCATTAAGAAATTGCTATATTGGATGAACTTAGAAAACTAATCAGTCATTAAGTCTTAGGTTTTTGAATTACAGTAAAATGAACTTTAGGAACTAAAATTGATTTAGATAGTCAGCTATCCAAATTCAAGTTTTATTGATCAATAAATAATTATTTATTTTTGAGAGACAGACAGACAGACAGAGCATGAGCAAGGGAGAGGAAGAGAGAGACAGAGACACAGAATTGGAAGCAAGTTCCAGGCTCTGAGCTGTCAGCACAGAGCCCCACACAGGGCTAGAAACAACCAACCATGAGATCATGACCTAAGAGGAAGTTGGATGCTTAACTGACTGAACCACCCAGGTACCCTGAAATTAATTTATTTTTTAATGGAAGTACAGTTGTCACCCAATGGTAAATTACTTCCAGGCATACAACACAGTGATTCAGTAGGTTTGTATACATAATGCTGTGTTCACAAGTGTAGCTGCTATCTGTCCCCTACACAACACCCTTACGGTACCATTGATGTGTTCCCTGGGCTGTACTTTCCATCATCCTGGCTTACTCATTACATGACTGAAAGCCTGTACGCCCACTCCCCTTTACCCCTTTTGCCCATCCCTGCACCCCGATCCCTCTGGCAACCACCAGTTTTGTTCTCTATATTTGTAAGACTGATCCTGTCGTTTGCCCGCTAGCTTATTTCTTTGATCGGTGACTCTCTGATTAATGAACAAGGTAGTGAGTTCATCTAGAATCTGAAGCAATGGAAATGAAATTGAAGAATCTTACGTGATTAAGACAAATATAATGCCTCCAGCTTTTGTCAAATGTTTCTTTGAATAAGGCATGAGATTTTCTTTTTTGCTTCTCAACCCCATTGCCTAGAGGGAAAGGCATGTTTTGGCTGATGAAGGTTCTTAACCTGAATATAGAGCAGGAAATTCCACATGGTTCTCTTCATTGGGCCCAAACCAGTAGTCTAATATTTTCTACAGAACCAAGATGATTATTATGTAATAACTGAGTTCTCCCCTGGTGCTCAAAGAGCTTTGTAAGTGACCATGGAAGTTGTCCTTATGGAAATCTTCATAGCTCTTATTTAATAACCTTAAAATTGTGTAGTTTTTATAATATGGACGGTTGCAAGGATCACCATCACAAATTGTATGAATTGAAATTAAGGGAATATTCACCAGGGTTTTATGAAAAAAAAATTATAGTGACAAAGAATATCGAGAGCAGTTTCTGTGTTCTTTTTCCCCAGGAGGAAAGATCAATACCATTTAGATAAGAGCAAACCTGTTCATTCCCAACCCATTTTCCCCAGTCCTGTTTGCACAAATGAGAATCTGGGCTTGTGTAAGTTTCTTCTTGATATTTCCCAAGTTAACTAAGGTATAATTGAAATATGAAATCACATATATTCAAACTTTATAGCATGGTTATTTGACATACCTTTTTTTTTGCATAAAAAAAATCAGAACTTTCCATCTACCCTGTGCATCTCCAGACCTGGGCTGTTCAATACACCAGCCGCTAGCCACATGTGGCCACTTACATTTAAATTAGTTAGAGTTAAATTAAATTTAAAATTCTGTTTTCCATTGTACTGGCTATAGGTCAAGTGTTCTGTAGCCACCTGGTATAGATAAATATAAACCATTTTTATCACTGCAGAAAGTTCTATCGGGTAGCACTGCTCTAGAGTCATGGTTGATTCTTTGAGCTCAACAAATGGCTTGTATTTGAAAGATCTTGAAGAGGAGAATCTGACCAAGTTGTCTCCCAAGATCCCATTGGTAAATATATGCAGGACTTTTGCAAAGAAGTTGATAAAACATTGGTAGCCTGGAAGTGGCTTTAAAGGAAGCATATAGGGGAGCCTGGGTGGCTCATTCCGTTAAGCATCCAACTTCAGCTCAGGTCATGATCTCATGGTTCCTGGGTTCGAGCCCTGCGTAGGGCCCTGTGCTGACAGCTAGCTCAGAGCCAGGAGCTTGTTTTGGATTCTGTGTCTCCCTCTCTCTCTGACCCTCTCCTGCCCACGCTGTCTCTCTCTCTCAGAAATAAATAAAAAACATTAAAAATTGAAAAAAAATAAGGGAAGCATATATACCATGAAAAAAAGTCTCAAATCAGGGAGCATTTCTGTGTGGTTGTTTTGTTTTCTTTTGTTTTGTTTCTGAGAGGTAGTTTAGTAGCATACTGCTTCCTGACAATGTGTTAGGCACTTACTAGGAAAAGAAGATGTGGACAGTTGACACCCTTACTAAGGAGCTGCTTGGGTGACGTCATTATCAAAGTCCATACATTTCATTCGGGTGCAATTTACATACCAGAGTAACATAGATCAGTGGAAGGAGTTTGTAAGCTGTCTTAATAGCTTATGTCCCTCAATTAAAAAAAAATAGCTTATGTCCCACTTTTAAGCTATTTCATACCACTATGTTAAAATAACACTTTAGAAAGCATTCTCCAATATAAATAGAACCCAAGCCACGTTTGTATTTTAAAATTTTCTAGTTCTTAAGCAGGTAAAATTAATTTAATAATATATTTCATTTAACTCAATACATCCAAATGATCACTTCAACATATGATCATATTAAATACTATTGAGGCCCTTAACACTCACTTTTATGCAGAGTGCAAAGTTTTGTACTTATGGTACCTCTTAATTCAGACTAACAACATTTCACGTGCTCATTATCCACACATGGCTCTAAGAAAAAATGATAGAACAGTTTCATAATTGACCAGGTAGGACTGCTAGAACTTTGAGGGCGATTGGATGCAAGGGACTAGCCATTTGGAGTAGAAAGAAGCCTAGGGCAAGGACTTGGGAGAGGTGGTTCAACAGCAGCTTCATTCCTTCCCATGACTTAAGCCCGACCAGTGCACGGAGTTCTCCCTTTTTCCAGTCTGACTACCCTTCTGCATTCCGTATGCACAATGGTTTATGTGTGTAACCAGAATCACCTTTCCCTGTAGATCTCTCCCTTACTCCCCCTTACTGCAATCTTGGCAGACACACAGGCTGGAAACCCCAGACACCACGGATTCTCCCCTCCCCCCACATGCAAGAGCAGACCCTTCAAGTATCCCACTCTTTGACCACCAGCCTGGAGTGGCACCACACCACCACTCCCCCACACCGTGCTAGTATTCTACCAGCTCCCGGAGAGCCAGGCTGTCCTCTGACCTTGTTCCTTTTCCTGTCACCTTTCATTCTGTGGCAAGATCCCACTCTAAACGCTAGCACCGATCATGTGGCCACGCAGGCGATAGAAAATAAGACCAGACTTCTTCACGTGGTTTTTAAGGCTCTCACTTTCCTACCACCTCATCTCTGGGACATGCCGCCCTGCTCTCTCCCCCGTGACACACTGTCACCCTCGACCCCAGCACCACAGCTTCTCATTTAGCACTCATCCAACTGATTTACATTTTCTCATCTCTGTGCCTTTAATCACCCAGGCACCCAATCCCAATCTTCCCCTCACTACTTCTCAATGTCTGTTTACTTCCTCTGTGGCTCTGCTCAGGATATGCTCCATGCATTTGCCCCTTTCTGTCTTCCCTCCCCTCTACCCCCCCTCCCCCCAACCCATGACACATTTGTTTTGCACTCAGCTCCAGTATTCCTCTTGGGAAAGCCATGACTAACTGCTCTTCCCCCTGGAACTAGACAAGGCAAGCCTCGTGTGGCTTAAAAAATCTATCTGCCTATATCTGTATCATTTCCCTTTCCACGTGGTACTGTTACTGTTCTTAGGCATCTCTCCCCTTCACATCGCTCCTGGCACCACACTCAGTCCAGGCACGGTGTAGATAGCCCGTGAATATTTGGTGCATACTTTGGACAATCCATGAATATTGGATGCATCAACGAGCAGAGTTCCATTCTTTGGAAAACTTTGCCAGATGTTCCCAGGCAGATCTGGCTCCTCTTTCGGGGCTCTCCTTTGCTCTTGTAATAATGTGGTATGTCCCTCCCCTTCGGTTTTCACCTATCAAAGTCGGTCCTGCAATATCCATTCTCTTTAGGCTCTGGGTTCTGCACCCTGTGAGGACAGGGACACCTCTTTTAATTTCAGCCTCAGCTTTGCTCTGCAGAGCCGTTTGAAAGTTTTAATAAGAAACATGTTTGAGTTACTTTGGACGTGGATAAACTAGGATCCGTGAAAGGGAATGTTTCATAATCACCAAGATGATTCGGTTGTAGGTCTGCTCATAATGGTCCCGTGTCTGGACACAGCAGGCCACCCCATTAGCTTTTTCACCGGTCTCAGCTCCCTCATCAACAGGGGTGTAATGGAAATCGACCATGTCTAGTCTGCCACTCATTTTTCTCCTTTTGACTCCAAACTACTATTCTTCTCTCAACTCCTACCATTGTGTTTTGCCTTTGAGTTGTTGTGGAAAAAAAAAAAACACCATATTTTTCAAGCAAAGGTAAATTTTGAGGTTATATTCCCCTCCCTCCCAAAGGAATCTCATATATTGAATAGGCTTCTTCATAAGGAAACCAAGAATGAAACATCGAGGAGTCCCCTTTTGGCATGCATGGAGGAGGGATTCCGGAGATCATAAATCCCTTCAGTACAGTCTACACCCCTAGAAATGGTACAAAAAGTGCCCTGAACCCAGCCCACTGAGGCTGCCATGCTGATCACTATTTCCGTGTCTGCATGTCAGACCATAGTCACACAAAGTATTGAAACTAACAAATGACAGAGGAAACTAAATGACACTTAACTCCATTCTAAAGCTATACATAATATTTATCAGGAGTATAACTTTTGTTTAAGAACCTCGAATTGGTGGGGCGTCTGGGTGGCTTAGTCGGTTAAGCGTCCGACTTTCGCTTGGGTCATGATCTCGTGGTTCGTGGGTTCGAGCCCCGCGTCAGGCTCTGTGCTGACTGCCAGCTCAGAGCCTGCAGCCTGTTTCAGAGTCTGTGACTCCCTCTCTCTCTGACCCTCCCCTGCTCACGTTGTCTCTCTCTCTCCCCTAGAAATAAATAAAACATTGAAAAAAATTAAAAAAAAAAAAAAGAACCTCGAATTGTTGACTAGAGCCCAAACAATGTATGGGTTGGTGTTTTTTAATGCTGAGTTTTAACTAACAGCACATTTAAAGTGTGTATCTACTTTTGTACAAAACCTAGCAAAATGAAGTTAGCTTAGTGACTTGCCTTTCATGGGTTTTATTCACTTTATAATTCATAGAAAATCAAGACATTACTTTCCTCTTCTAGATGTGTACCCTTCTGGGTACTATACCTCTGCATTAGGTATATTAATTCTGTTGGATTGGAGATTTTCTTTTTTATTCTAACTTTGTCAAGACTAGGCAAAATTGCCTTTTTCTCATTAGCATTATGCTCTTTTTGGCATTTTGGAAGTATTTTAAGTAATGACTGCATCAAATGTCATAATATTTGGAATTGAGCCCTTTCATTATATCATTCAATATGAAAAAAGCTTATGAAAAGAGCTGCAAGAAGACTTTAAAAATAAATATCTTGGAGACATTTTCCCCCCATCACCCGTGAACTGAAATAATTGCCGGCATCTTGTTTTGCCCTTAGCTCCTCCCCCTCCACCATTCAGACCTCCTCCCCACAACAACCACCTCACACAGTGCTCCCATCTAATTGAAAACTTGCTTTGTTTTAAACTCTTGTCTTGACTGGGTTGATTAAAAATCACTTTGTGATTTTTACCAATCTATGATATCCTGAAAAGAGAGGATGTCATGCTGGGAATTAGGTACATGGTCATATAATTCAAAGAGCTTTCTCTTAAGGTACCAGGTTATTTGGGAGAAAGACACGCAATAGGCTTACCACTGTCTTTTTCCCCCCTTGATTGTGAACAGCTACTGTTTTCTTTCCTTTTCTTTCTTTCTTTCTTTTTTTTTTTTTTTTTTTTTTTGCAAAATTATACTCAGTCAGGAAGAAGACTGAATGTACTGTTCCAGAGCAAGAGAATCATGTCAAGGCAGAGAATGTAACTGTTTTTCCCCCCACCGGCACTCCTCAACCTACTGCCTTTTTCTAGTTCCGAAGACTGTGGCAACTCTGAAGAGAACAAACAAATTGTCCTCAGTAGCATCCACAGCATTAGCTCCTAATTATTATCTTAGATATTAATAAATCAGAAACTTATCAAGATGCAGTTGAGGTAAAACATGGTTCCCGTCTTCCATGGGCTCAATCTTTTTGGAAAGATAAGACATAGACCCCTTTGCTAACACAATATTAAAACGTAAAAAACAGTAGTTTCAAGTAAAAATATCTCCATGTAATTTTGATTTGTGTTTATTATAAGCGAGGCTGAGTATCTTTTCATAAAGAAAAGATTTTCATTTTTACAACTGTATAATTACTTTTCAGCCCATTTACCTCTAACACTGTTGACCGTTTCCCTTTATTTTTAGATAACTCTCTATATTTAAGGGATATCAACATATTTATGAGAAAGTTTTATTTTTCCTTGCTTGCATTTAAAATTCTTAGAATTATTTTTACAACAGTGTGATTACTTAAACTATACCTTACTGTTAATTAAATACTACAAATTTAGTTGTATATCCACGGGACAACATGAATGAACCTTGAGGGGATTATGCTAAGTGAAACACTCGGATAGAGAAATCCTGTGTGGTCTCATTTATATGCAAAAATAAAAAAATCCTGGATTCATAGAAGCAGAAAACAGATTGGTGGTTCTCTGGAATGGAGGTGGAGGTGGGGGGTGGGTGAAGGGAGTCAAAGGTATAAACTTCCAGTTGTAAGATACACATGTCCTGGGGCTATAATGTGCACCATGGCGACCATAGTTACCAATACTGCATTGTGCATCTGAAAGTTGCTAAGAAGGAGACCTTAAAAGTTTTCATCACAGGGCCACCCGGCTGGCTCAGTCAATGAAGCATGCAGTTCTCAATCTCAGGTCATGAGTTTGAGCCCCACGTTGAATGTAGCGATTGCTTAAATAAACAACAATAATAAAATGCATTTAAAAAAATAGTTTTCATCAGATGAAAAACTCGATAACTATTTGAGGTGGAGGATGTTAATTAAGCTTAATGAGTTAATCATATATATATATATATATATATATATATACACATATCATTATATTGAATACATTCAACTAATACAATGTTATATGCCAATTGTAACCGAATACAACTGGAGGAAAAGAAACAAGTCCTGGCTGGGCTGTTGCTCTATAGATAGGGGTATAATTATTCTTGATCTTAAAACAAAATTTAGAGACATATGCTTCTGAAAATATTAAGATTTGTTATTCCTCTTCCATGCTAATGTTTCTTTTAAATTAAACTTCAAAAAAATGAAAAATAAAACTTGGCCTCAACCAACATGAGGCAAGGTATTCTAAAAACTTAAAATTTGCTGTCAATACTCGAGAGCCCTTGAAGTCATTGCTAAGCGAGATGACCTGGTGAAGGCAGAGCTTGGGGGTGCAGGGCAGACTGAAAGGAAATGGGATGGACAGGCCAGGTGGGAGCACATCCCATCCCTTGAAGGCTGAGGAAGCTTGTGCCCAGAGCGACTGTCCCATGGCTTGCCATTGGCTTCACCACAGACTCGCATTTAATGTGCAGCAAGCTCATTTTTCTATTGTCTGAGCAGCAATCATGTTGGATCATTGCTTGACCAGAAAAGAGGCAGCTTAGTAGTTATTCACATGGTTTGGATCAGTTTTTGCGAGACTGAAGGTACCTGACAAGTTGGGTTGTCTACATGGAGAATGGCGGCTCTTGAGAGAGAAAGCTTGGGAGTAGACATTGCAAAGTGACATGCCATCAGGGGCTGGTTTAAAGCACTGTGCCTGGGTACCAGTCATGCTTCTGAAGAGCTGCCTTGCCTTGGGATGTCACCTCACATCACTACATCTGGTTTTCTTTAGCTACAACATGAGATCATCTTTGCCATGTTATTTGGCTGGGCTGCTCCTATGAAGCAAGGTAATGAGTGGAAACTTCCATGTACATTAAAAAGTGGTAGGTAAGCATGCCCTAACCTTGTGGCATAAGTCCTAGGGACCAGGTGCCTGAGCCCCCAGGTAAAATCCACCCTGATCTCAGAGTTCTTCGCTGCAGACCAAGCAAATTAGGGAGCAGTGCTTCCTGTATCTTAGCCCAGCCCATGCTGGTGAGAGAGTGAGGTTGGCTAAGAAATTTCTATCCCATGCACTTGGCAGTGTCACTAGCAAGCATCGTTGTGGTGATGGTGAGGGCAGAATGGTGAGGGCAGAAGAGGCTACTGACTTAGGTGTAGTGTGGCTGGGCCAAGTCCTCCAATCCTGCCCCTGCCTCAAAGCCTGGCATAAAATCCATTTGCAGCTGTCCTGCCCTTGAGCTAATGCTCCACTGCCCCTTGAGGGCAGGGAAGCTGAGCCTGAAATTCAAAGTCAACATGGGCATAGACTGCAGCCTAGGACCTTGATTCTTCTTTCTCCTCTTCCTTCCCCTCTCCCCACATTCCTCCAAGGTCTGACATCTTTTCCCTTAGAACTTCATGCTTAAAAAAATTATTTGTTTGTTTGTTTGTTTGTTTAAAATCCAAATTAGTTAACATATAGTGTAATAATGATATCAGTAGTAGAATTTAGTGATTCTTCACTTACGTATCACACCCAATGCTGATCCCGACAAGTGCCCTCCTTAATACCCATCACCCATTTACCTCATCCCCCTACCCAACACCCCTCCAGCAACCTTCAGTTTGTTCTCTTTATTTAAGAGTCTCTTTTTATCTTGTTTTCCCTTCCATTCCATTATGTTCATCTGTTTTGTTTCTTAAATTCCACATATGAGTGAAATCATATGATGTTTATCTTTCTCTGACTGACTCATTGCACTTAGCATAACAAACTCTAGTTCCATCCATGATGTTGCAAATGGCAAGATTTCTTTTTTTTGATCAAGTAATATTCCATTATGTGTATATAAATGTTATGTGTGTGTGTATCTATCTATCTATCATCTATCTATCTATCTATCTATCTATCTATCTATCTATCTATCTATTATCTATCTAACCACCACATCTTCTTTATCCATTTGTCAGTAGAGGGGCATTTGGAGTCTTTCTATAATTTGGCTGTTATTGATAATGCTACTATAAACTTTGGGGAGCATATGCCTCTTTCAATCAGCATTTTTTATTCTTTTGTATAAATATCTAGTAGTGCAATTGCTGGGTTGTAAGGTAGTTCTATTTTTAATTTTTTGAGGAGCCTCCATACTGTTTTCCAGAGTGGCTGCACCAGTTTGCATTCCCACCAGCTGTGCAAAAGGGTTCCGCTTTCTCCATATTCTCATTAACATCTGTTGTTTCCTGAGTTGTTCATTTTAACCATTCTGACAAGTGGGAGGTGGTATCTCAGAGTGGTTTTGATTTGTATTTCTCTGATGATGAATGATGTTGAGTGTCTTCTCATATGTCTGTCAGCCATCTGGATGTCGTCTTTTGAAAAGTGTCTGTTCATATCTTTTGCCCATTTCTTCACTGGATTATTTGGTTTTTGGGCATTGATTTTGATAAGTTCTTTATAGATTTTGGATACCAACCCTTTATCCAATATGTCATTTCCAAATATCTTCTCCTATTCCGTTGGTTGCCTTTTAGTTTTGTTGATTGTGTCCTTCACTGTGTAGAAGCTTTTTAACTTGATGCGGTCCCAGTAGTTTATTTTTGCTTTTGTTTCCCTCACCGCTGGAGACATGTCTAGTAAGAATTTGCTGCAGCCAAGTTTAAAAAGGTTGTTGACTATTTTCTCCTCTAGGATTTGATAGTTTCCTGCCTTACATTTACTTGTTTCATCCATTTGAGTTTATCTTTGTGTATGGTATAAGAAAGTGGTCCAGGTTTAGTCTTCTGCTTACTGCTGTCCAGTTTTCCTAGCACTATTTGCTGAAGAGACTGTCTTTTTTCTATTGGATATTATTTCCTTCTTTGCCAAAGATGAGTTAGCCATATATTTGTGGGTCCATTTCTGGGTTCTGTATTCTATTCCATTGATCTATGTGTCTGTTTTTGTGTCAGTACCATACTGTCTTGATGATTACAGCTTTGTAATATAGCTTAAAGTCCAGAATGGTGATACCTCCACTTTTGGTTTTCTTTTTAACATCACTTTGCTATTCAGGGTATTTATTGGTTCCGTACAAAGTTTAGAATTATTTGTTCAAGCTCTGTTATGAATTCTGGTGTTATTTTGATAGGGATCACATTGAATATGTGGATTGTTTTGGGTACTATTGACATTTTAACAGTATTTGTTCTTCCAGTCCATGATTTTTCCATCTCTTTGTGTCTTCTTCAATTTCTTTCATAAGTTTTCTATAGTTTTCAGAAAATAGATCTTTTACCTCTTGGGTTAAGTTTATTCTTAGGTATTTTATGAGTTTTGATACAATTGTAAATGGGATTGATTCCTTGATTTCTCTTTCTTCTACTTCGTTATTGGTGTATAAAAATGCCAGATTTCTGTACATTGATTTTATATCCTGTGACTTTGCTGAACTCATGTATCAATTCTCAGAAGTTTTATGGAGGAGTCTTTTGTGTTTTCCACGTGGAGTGTCATGTTGTCTGCAAAGAGTGAAAGGTAGACTTCTTCCAACTTGAATGCTTTTATTCTTCTTGTTGTCTGATTGCTGAGGCTAGGACTTTCAACATTATGTTGAACAACAGTGGTGAGGGTGGACATCCCTGTCGTGTTCTTGACCTTAGGGTGAAGAAAGCTCTCAGTTTTTCCCCATTGAGGACCATATTAGCTATGGGTCTTTCATATATGGCCTTTATGATCTTGAGGTATGTTCCTTCTATCCCTACTTTCTTGAGGTAGAACACTATGCTTGAAAGGACAATGCCACCTTGTGAGTAATAGTCTGGCTGTTCTTCAGGAGACCATCTGTCATTGGCAACTGGCACTGTTTTACTCAAAATACAAACGAGTTGATTTTTGTGCACTCCTCACATATTATACAATTATTCCTCCCTCTCTCTCTTAAAGAAATGTAACTAAGTATCTTCTGGAAAGGACTTACCCTCTTCCTTCCCTTGTGGAAAAGTGGAGCACAGTACAGTCAGTGGATTAGAGGTGAATTTCCTTTGGGACTTATTGAGTTCCCCTCTCAGGGGAATAGGGAAGAAACACATTTAATATCAAAAGAAAATACTCTTTGTCTGTTTCTCTCTTTCTGTCTACATATGTATGTATGTGTGTGCATTCCCTCCCTTTTTTTCTTCTTATGGGAATTTGAAGGTTTTGCTTTCTCCAAGAATAAGCCCTTTGTAAATTTTCTCTTTTATGTGGCTTCAGTTAACTTTGAATAATATGCATTTCCTTCTCTCTCGTCAACCGCTGTCAGTTGCTGGATTAAATGCAGTATTTTAGTATCATTTATGAATACAGTTGACCCTTGAAACATGTAGGCATTGGCGCACTGAGCCCTAGACAACTGAAATTCTATGTATAATTTTTGACTTCCTCATAACTGCTAATAGCTTCCTATTGACCAGAAACCTTACCAATAACATGAACAGTTGATTAACACATATTTTGTATGTTGTAGGCACTATAAACTGTAGTCTTACAATAAAGTAAGCTAGAGAAAAGAAAATGTTATCAAGAAATCATAAAGAGGAGAAAATACATTTATAATACTGTGCTGTAAAAAATCCGAGTATAAGTGGACACATGCAAGTTCAAACTTGTCGTTCAAGGAGGAATGGTATTTTTCTCTAAACGTCTAAGCTGTAGTTTTTATGTATTTACTTTAGATGTATGCAATGCCACTGTGAAAAAGACCACCTGGACTTTCTTTTGGCTTAAAAATCCAGAAGACTCACCCTGAAAGAGAGCTCCTGAGCTCAAAGCTAGAATCTTGGGCTGTCTTGTGTTACTACATGAATATGCTTTACCTGTAAACTCAAGTTTCAGGAGGAAAATGATGAAATCCAGATTTTTTCCTATTTTTGTTTAAATAAGCCTTAGTTGGGGTCCCTGGGTTGCTCTGTCAGTTAAGTCTGTGAATCTTGATTTTTGGCTGAGGTCATGATCAAGCCATGAGGGTTGTGGGATCGAGCCCCACATCAGGCTTTGTGCTAATAACATGGAGCCTGCTTGGGATTCTCCCTTTCTGTCTCTGTCTCTCTCTGTCTCTCTCTGTCTCTCTCTCTCTCTCTCTCTCACCCTACTCCCAGCTCGCACGTGTTCTCTATCAAAAATAAATGAGTAAACTTAAAAATATATATTAAATAAGCCTTAGTTAAGGAGCCAGCTAAGCATTTCATGATAGTGAAGTCCTGGGATTCCATAGTCATTTTGGAAACAGGCATGAAATCAGAGCCCAAATTTTTTTTTTCAGTTTTATTGAGGTTTATAGTTGACATGTATCCCTATATAAGTTTAAGGTATCCAGCATGATGGTTTCATTTAGATATAGTGTGAAATGAAGACCACCACAGGTTCAGTTAACACCCACCATTTTATAGAGGTACACTACAAACAAAAGAAAGAAGAAAACAAATTCTCCCATTTGAGAACTCTTACGATTTCCTTAATGACAGTGTTAGCTGCAGTCCCTCTGGGGTACCTCACATCCCTTTGTACTTATTTCTCTTCTTACTGGAAGTTGGCACCTTTTGACCTCCTTCTTACAATTCCCCCTCCAGTAGCCCTTCACTTCTGGTAGCCACAAATCTGATCTCTTTTTCTTTCTTTTTAAAAAAATTTTTAACGTTTATTTATTTTTGAGAGACAGAGAGACAGCGCGTGAGTAGGGGAGGGGGAGAAAGAGAGGGGGACACAGAATCGGAAGCAGGTTCCAGGCTCTGGGCTGTCAGCACAGAGTCCGACCTGGGCCTCGAACTCACAAACCGCGAGATCATGACCTGAGCCGAAGTCGGCCACTTAACTGACTGAGCCACCTAGGCGTCCGTCTGATTTCTTTTTCTATGAATCTGTTTTTGTTTTTGTTTTTTAAAAGATTTCGTGTGTAAGTGAAATTATTCCATGTTTGTCTTTCTCTGCCCAACTTATTTCACTTAGCATGCCTTCCATGTCCATCTATGTTGTCCCAAAGGGTAGGATTTCCTCATTTTAAAAAAATCACTGAAAAAAAATAAAAATAAAAAATTACTGAATAATATTCCATTAGATAGGTAGATAGATACATAGATAGACAGATAGATATAACAACTTCTTTATCCATCCATTGATAATCCATATTTGTTTCCACATCTAGACTATTATAAATAATGAATATAAGGGTGCAGGTATCTTTTCAAGTTAATATTTTCATTTTCTTGGATATATTCCCAGAAGAAGAATTGCTGGGTTTATTTTTATTGTTTTACTTGTAGTTTTATTTTTAATGTTTTAAGGATCCATTTTTTCCCCATAGTGGTTGTATCAATTTATAATCCCTCCAATAGTGCCCAAAGGCTCCATTTTCTCCACATTCTCACCAACATTTTATATCTTTTGTCCTTTTGGTGATGGCCATTCTATCAAGCATGAGGTGATACCTTATTGTGGCTTTAATTTGCATCTGCCTAATGAGTAGTGATGTTAAGCAGCTTTTCACATACCCGTTGGCTTTTCACATTTCTTCTTTGGAGAGATATCTATTCAGAGCCTTTGCCCATTTTTGCAATTGTGTTATTTGATCTTTTGCTATTGAGCTGTATGAGTTCTTCATATATTTTAGATACTAACCACAGATATGGTTTGCATATATTCTTGTTTCATAAGTTGTCTTTTCACTTTGTGGATCATTTCTTTTGCAAATCTTGTGCAGAAGATTTTTAGTTTGATGTAGTCCCACTTGTTTATTTTTTATTTGGTTCTTTGTGTTTCAGGTATCATATTCAAAGAATTATTATTAAGACCAATGTTAAGTGGCTTTATTCCTGTTTTCTTTTCAGTTTCATGATCTCAAGTCTTACATTTAAGTGTGTAATCCACTTCAAGTCAATCTTTGTGAGTAGTATATGATATGGGTTCAGTTTCATACTTTTACATGTGAGTATCTAATTATTCCAGCACTCTCTATTGAAAAGCCTGTGTTTTCCCCATTGAGTATTCTTGATTTCCTTGTTAAATATTAGTTGACCATGTAAATGAGTCACAGAATTAATCTGTAAGCAGAGTCCCATGCAGTGCTAACAATTCAGTGGGAAGGTGTTCACACCCCCAGATATGCAGTATTTCCCAGAATCCGGGAATTTAGATTTCCATAGGGGAATAGAGCCAAGGTGAAGATGAGAGCCCATAAAAACCCTTACACACCACATAAAGAGAGTGGGTCATGATAGGAGACAGTAGATATAATAAACACCAAAATTAACCCTCCTGAAAATGAGCACTCTGATGTTATGAGGTAGTTACACTTGAAGTGATTATAAGATAAAAGAAAGAATAAATACCTCAATGAATAAACTGAACAGTGTTTAGAAATAGGTAGATTTAAACCTAGACCAAACAATTATAACAAATAAAAATGTACTCCCTGAAATTTAAACAGTGTGTCTGGAAGATGGGGCTGAGGAAATCACAAGAATGTGGCACAATGCTGAACACATTCTTACCAAAGTCCAATGAAATCCAAGGAAATCATTCCAGAAACGAATTATGCTAGTCATCCAAAACACTTGTATATCAAAGCAAATTTCCCCATAAGGAATAATGGAAACTCAGATGATGTGTTCCACAGCCCCAAAATATTCTTATTAAAATCATGACGATACTGTAATATAATACAAAATAATAAAGGAAATACAAAGTATAAAGAAAAGTAAACAAGTTAACCTGCACGTACCTTTGAAAAGCTTCATGGCTGGTGTGAGGGAGATGAGAGAGGAGAATTATTGTATAAGACGACTTTCACTATGATTAACAGAATCACTGCCATTTATTGACTCAATGGAATCTTTTTTGTGTCATGCAATTTTAACAAGGAATCTATCCAATGACACTTGCTTTTGCCTCCTTTTGAGGCTTTTGTGGAAATGTGACACTGCACTGTTGTTAAACAGATTCACCTCTTGCACTGCCTTATTTGGGTGGTGCTTTTCTACAAAATTTTGCACCGTTTCCCACATTTTACACATCTCACTAATCTCATCTGAAGTGAGAGATTCCTCTGCCTTTTTTCTCCTCCCCCACTGCAGACGAGATGCAGACGTAGACTTCTTGCAATATCTTGCAATTTCGGCCACTCGCATTTCTCATTCGTACTTCTCAATGATTTCCTTCTTAACTTCTGTTGTGATCATCTCCTTCTTCTTATAGTCCTTGTTTTCAACTTTTTCTGCATAGGGGGCCATTGTATACACTCACATGGATATTGACTGTACAGTATTAACAAACTCTCGTCATCTAGTGTATTTAATGTACCTGGCAATAAGGCAGCAGAGGAAGGGTCTATATCTGCAGGCAGCCTGACCTAGAATGAATCAAAGCATTCCGAAGCTTACTCTTGTGTGGAAAACCAAGGGACTGTCCATAGGTGCTTTCAAGTGACAAAAAAAATACCCTAGTGCCAGTTGTAGGCACCTTCCAACATACTGAAAAATCACTGATTCCTGCCAAAGACCGTGACCTGAGACCAAGCATCTGAGCATGGGAGGTGAGCACCCACAATCCTGCAGTGAGAGAGAGAAAGAGAGAGAGAGGAACATTGGCTCGGTGGTAATCATGTGACATTTGGTATCACGTACTACCCATATTGCAAGACATCGCTTGTTCATCAAGTTAGAATTTATTAGAAAGGTTTGCTCATCTTGTGGGACACTCACAGGACAAGTTACTCACACTCCAAGGTTTTATTGTACTTCTAAAACTCGTGTATGGATATTTAAAAGCATGCATAAATAATTTACAAATCCACAACGTAATGGACATTATCAAGTCTTACGAACTATGCAACAGAAAACCACACTACATATATCAAATCTTTTTAGATACAACAAGGTTTCTTTTGAAGGAAATAAGTGTATATATTCAAAGGGAGAAAGATTAAAAATGAGTGACCTTATCATTCAATTCGAGAAGGTAAAGAAAAAACCCATAAACTTGAAGAAAGGTGGAGAAAGGAAATAATAAAGAAAAAAGCAGAAAATAAGTTTTTAAATCTCAGATGATACATAGCATCAATAAAATCAAAAGCTAGCTCTCTGAAAGAATTAATAAAATAGACATGCTTCTGGGAAGAAAATAAATGGGAGAAACGATATTAATTTATATGAAATGTATGCTTATAAAAGTTTTATATAACCTATATCCAACATATGTATTTATATCTCTAAGTATGTATTAAACATATATAAATTTATATAATCCTGAGACTAAAATCTTAAATTAAATATTTACCAACTGAGTTTTGGAATGGTGCCAATATGTTACAAATAAGTTGGCTCTCTTCCAGGAAACTGGCATGGTTTAACATTAGAGAAACCTATTGAAGGTATTGCGTGACCAGATGAAAAACCATCCCGACATATCCATAGGACAAGAATGTGCTCATAGGACACACATCACTTTTGTCACATCCCAGCTGATAACTCACCTGTGTCCCACTCATTTCTAAATTTCTCTGTTGAGAAGATGTAGAAAAAAGGAATGGAATTCCTGGTATCCTTTGGAGATTAACTGACAAAGGGAGAATCTGTATTTTAGGACAATCTGTTGGAGGCTCTGCTGACAGGTCATCCTGTAGGGAGAGAGAGAAAGCCGAGAAGGTCCGGGTTCAAGCAGAATACTTATTGTAGCTTCTTGTTTTGGGTTTTCGGAGATCTAAAGAATCTATGTCCCACGATGAGCTGGCCATTGTGCTGTAGGAATAAAAGGCAGTGTTGAGAGAATTTAGCATTCTGTCCATAGCATTTAGAACAATCCCGTGTCTCATTTGGTTGACAGTGAGGGGAACTGAGGCTCTCGTGTTACTAGAAGATCAGTGTCAAACAGAGCCTTCTCTTTGCATAAGTGTCTCACAGGTGCTGCAGACATCTGGGTAAAATAACCCCTCACTAATGTTAAAGAAAACAATCTTAGAAAACTAAGAATACTGGGAAGAATTTTCTCAACTTGATAAGGGTATCTACCAAAAATTTATAGTATACAATAATAAGAGAAAAGATTAAAAGAATGTGCATCTGAATAGAATTGTCTTTATTCACAGACAATACAATGGTCCACATAGAAAATCCAAAAGGATTATATATGAACAAGTAAGATTGTAGAATTGTGTTGGGTTTGGGGTGCCTCAGTGGCTCAGTCGGTTGAGCATCTGACTCTTGATTTTGGCTCAGGTTATGATCTCACAGTCGTGAGACTGAGCCGTGCATTGGGCTCTGCACTGGCAGTGTGGAGTCTGCTTGGGATTCTCTCTCTCCCTCCCTCTGCCCCTCCCCCTCCCACATTCTTTCTCTTTCTCTCTCTCTCTCTCCCCTCTCTTCCTCTCTCTGCCCCTCCTCCACTCACACTCTTTCTCCCTCTTCCTTAGAAAGAAAGAAAGAAAGAAAGAAAGAAAAAAAGAAAGAAAGAAAGAAAGAAAGAAAGAAAGAAAGAAAGAAAGAAAGGGTTTTAGAAATCATGTTGGGTTCAAGATTGATATATAAAGATCAACTCTATTCCTATATACCAGCAACCAATAATTAGAAAACATAATAAATCAAAAGAAAAACTCAGGCTATGAGGGTAAATCCAACAAAATGTGGAGAAGAAAAGAAAGCCATTGAAAAATAGAAAATTGTGCTTAAATATATGGAGAGCAATACCATACTCATAGGTTAGATAGTAGTCATGTTAATCTAAATAATTCATTTTCATTTTAGTAAAATACCAACAAATCTATGTATCTATCTACCTCTATTTTCTTTTTTCCTTCTCTTTGTTCCTCTCTCCTTCTTTTCTTCTTTCCTTTTATCCTTCTTTGTTTTCATAGAATTTGGCCAATTCTTGAATTCCCGTGAAATAATAAAAGACCAAGAAAAGCCAGGATAATATCAAATTCCAATGTGCATTATAAAGCTTAGTAATTAAGATCTCATAGCATAGACACAGGTGAAATCACATGGAAAAAAGGCAAAATAAAGGACTCAGAAATAAATCTAGAAATATAACAGAGTAGGATCAGAAATATGTGATTGTGGACTAACTTTTAATGAGTGGGATAACTAACTGACAATACTGAAGAAGATAAAGTCTGATCCCTTTCTAACAAAAATAAACTCCAGTTCTGTGAGACATCAAAATGTGAAAAATAAAACTTTCAAAGTATCAGAAGAAAATATAAGTGAATGCTGTTATTTCACAGTAAAGATACCTTAATCAACATGCAAAGATTTCAAAATTTGACCATATTAATATTTAAAATTTCTATAAAATAAAATTCACTATATTTGAATTAAAATATAAGTCTTGAGGGGCAGTTAAGCTTCTGAATTCGGCTCAAGTCATGATCTCGAGGTTCATGAGGTCGAGTCCTACGTTGGGCTCTGTGCTGACAGCTCAGAGCCTGTAGCCTGCTTTGGATTCTGTATTTCCCTCTCTCTCTGCCCCTCCCCTGTTCATGCTCTCTCTCTCTCTCTCTCTCTCTCAAAATAAATAAATATTTAAAAAAATAAGCCTGGACTTTATATACATATATATGTGTGTGTGTGTGTATATATATATATTTATACATACATACATATATATGTCTTGAGAGAGAATGCTTGCAATTCATGCAAATAAAATATTAATATAAAGATTAAATGAATGCAATTCATATAGCAGATGAGGTACTAACCAGATAAGAAAGACAGAAACTCCCATAGATAACAGGCATGACCAGGTAATTCACAAAAAAGGAAAACCAAATGTAGTCACTGAAAAATTATCTTTTAGTTTTGATAATAATTGATGAAACAGGTGGAACAGAGGGGAAAACGAGAGAGGGAAATGTTGATGGAAATGTTCTAGTACCCGCCATTATGAACTAGGTTAGTTAGGGGATGAAGCGAGACCAGCACTTCTGGTTAATGGTTAACTGAAAAAAAAAAAAAAAGAGTTTAAGGAGGTTAGTGGTGTGAATGACAGGTGACCTGGGAAGACACGAGTGGCACCTGTATCTGACCTGTAGTGAGAGACCGAAATCTTATGGTTGACAAATTTCATAGGTTTGAGGACTCAGATGATAACAAAGGTCAGAGTTTGTCCATCAAGGCCATAAGCAGAGGTGCGTGAAGACCGTTGGACTCAAGAAGGTGAAAAGGCAGTGGAGGGAAACGCCCACCACCGAAGTTGCTAGAATGAGAGGTCAGGCATAAAGAAAGTAGTGTTTAAGAATGTACCACCTTATGTAACCCCAAACAGTTCTGTTAGACTAATAGATTAAAAATCAAAAATACTGGAGCATGTGGTGGCTCAGTCGGTTAAGCATTTGACTCTTGATTTTGGCTCAAGTTATGACCTCGCTATTTATGGGTTGGAGCCACTTGTGGAGTCTGACAGAACGGAGCCTGCTTAGGATTCTGTTTCCCTGTCTCTCTGCCCCTCTCTGCTCACCTGCGTGTGCCCTCCCCTCTCTCAAAATAAATAAATAAACATTAAAAAATTAGAAAACATAAAAACAAAAAAATAACATGAATTAGTTATGGAAACCTACAGTGTAAAACTTTTGCAGATTTAACTAAAGTACTTTTTCCCTCATGTATTGACCTCCAAGTTAATATAACTAAGAAATCTAATTGGGGCAAATAATTGTTCTATTTGCCTCAAGAAAAAAAAAAAAGGAAAAATATCATCCTCTGTATTGGAATGTGATAGAATATTGGTAGAAGTTACACAGCACTGCCCTAAGATGAGACGGTCTTCGCATATTTTATTTGTGTCCTTGTCCAACTGCTTGATTACTAATTGGCCTTGCACTGTTTTCCGGTTCTGTTGCTTCTGAAGAAAAATACCGCCAGGAAAAACACGACTTTTCTTCTCCTCTCAGATATCCTTGCTTGTGATAAGATTAAGTAGTTGCCCAAGTTTGGGTTTCCTTCCGTACATGTTTGCATGCTTGTTCTCAGCTACTGAGGCTTAAAATCCATTCTAAATCATTCTCCATGGCCCTATGAGCTCATGCGACCTGAATGCCGAGTAGAGGCTGTGATAACTGATGGGGCTTCTGGTTCCCCTCGAAGATTCACTGCCCGTCTTCCTCCACAAGCGACCATATGTCATCTTACCTCGCTCCGCACGTCCCAACAACTGACAACAATGATATGCTTAGTGGACCTTTCAACGGAGCAGAGAGGCTTCTGAAAACACAGTTTATCACTGACAGTGGCAGTATTTAAAAGCCCTAAGTACCTCTCCTAGCAGTGGAGGTGAGAGCCCTTGACCCTGACTCTCATCCCTGCTCACCTCCAACAGGTGCTGTACCCATGGGCAGCTCACTTAGACTCCCCACGCCGGAGTTTCTTCATCTACAAAAGATGCTTTTTATTTTCACATATAAAAGATTCTTAAATGCATCCAATAGAGTAGGATGATTTGAACTGTATGGATGTTTGTTTGAGAAATTAAGGAAATCAATACGAATTCAATGCACACAAAAATACTCACAAGCTGCAAGAAACTCATTCCTTTTAAACCAATTGGTGTGTTACAGTGTTTTGTCTTTTCTTTAGCATTTCCAGTTTGTTCATTCTTTAATTATATAGGCTGGTGTTTTCAGCATTGGAGCAGTGGAGCCTGGCCGGGTGCGGCAGAGTTTCAAAAAAGGTACAGGGTTTTGAAATGTAACATAATTACCTGTAGGCTGACCACATCGCTGTGTGGTATGTTTAATATATTAGGGATATTTAATGAGGACACACTATTTTAACTTCCCTCGTTAACTTTAGATTAATTTCATATCATCCCCCAGCAATAACACATGTGATCATTTCCAAAGCAGAATTTAATGTCTAAATTAATGAGACAAAACGAACATGTTAACATAGAACTGCATTCATTACTATAGTTTAATCCGCAAGTGTCTAATTCTTATTATGATGGTTTTTTAAAGTTTATTTGTTCATTTTGAGAGAGAGAGAGGGAGAAAGAGAAGGAGAATGAGGTAAAGGTAGAGAGAAAAGGAGAAAGAGAATCCCAAGCAGGCTCTGCACTGTCAGTGCAGATCCTGATGGGGGTTGGGGGGATGGGGAGGTTCGACTCACAAACTATGAGATCATGACCTGAGCTGAAACTAAGAGTTAGATGCTGCACCAATTGAGCCACCCAGGTGCCCCCATTATTATGATTTTTAAAGGAAAGCTTAGCCCTCTCTTTGAGAAAACCAAAAACACTAGGTTTACTGATAGTTTTATGTAGTATTATTTAAGCTCATTACAGTAAACCCGTTTCTCAAAGCAAGTGTGTGTGTGTGTGTGTGTGTGTGTGTGTGTGTGTGTGTGTGTGTTTAGTCCCAAAGAGCTATAGACATTTCAGGGATCATATAAACCAGGAGATTTGGATTATATCCTTAGTTAGTTGATGACAGATTTCCAAACATGGGAATTCTCAATGGCCTTCCTTATCAGAAATATCAGTGCTCACTGCAGAAAGAATAAAAGCCTTCCTTGGGTGCACTTTTGATTAACAAATCAGGCAGGGAGAAGCATGGAGAAAACAGTTGCAATTTTCGAACTGCTTGTTTTCCTTTCCAAAATTTCACACTTGAGGCAGGCTGCACTTTAAATTTTGAGATAGGAAAGAATGAGTTCTTCCTTCCTGCAAAAATATTATTTCCATTTATTTGGTTTTTTTTTTCAATTTATAAGTGATTTAGATTGCTAAGAGCGGAGTCCAAAATGTAGACTCGTTCATGACCTCAACACACACCAGTGCTTGAAGTGCATGACCTCACACATCAGTGCTTGAAAGAATTAATTTTATATTAATGAGCCTCAGGACTCACACCTCTTCTCATCCTTCTTGAATATTATAAAAAATAAGTCAAGATACTTGTGGAACCTCCTTAGTATTTAGAAAAACATTCCAATGTATCTATAATCAGAATCCAACACTGAATTAAATAGCGAATGTTTAAAAAAATAGAAGAGACTAAGAAATCAAGTTGGTTTTCCAAGTTATTGTTTGAAATGTGACATTCTGAAATGGATAAAAATATTGTTTGAATTGTCTAGTTAGGCCCTTAAGGTCCAAATATAATAACAATATTTAAGAAAAACAAAGGAAGGAAAAACTCCAATGGTGATCAGAACACACCCTGAGCAAGGACATATACTTTGTACCCCCATAGTGCCTTAATTCTTCTCACCTCCAAGGAAGTTTGTTGTATGAATGAGTCCTCACCTGCTATTTCATTATGCATGTTAATGTGCATCCAAAGGTGAGGAATTGGGGCGCCTGGGTGGCTCAGCTGGTTAAAGGTCCAACTTTGGCTCAGGTCATGATCTCACGTTTAGTGATTCGGGCCTCGCGTCAGGCTCTGTGCTGACAGCTCCGAGCCTGGAACCTGTTTCAGATTCTGTGTCTCCCCCTCCCTCTGCCCCCACCCTGCTTGCACTCTGTCTCCCAAAAATAAATAAATATTAAAAAAAAATTCAAAGGTGAGGAATAAAGGGGTAGGGGAGAGAATCTCATTTTCCAGGAGAATTCTCTTGCAATCACTTCACATACAAAAGACACACAAAACACTAGTTGGAAGTTTTTGCAGATGGGACATAGGAAGTTCTTTCCTCTTCTAGGACTCTGTATCTTCAGTTCAGAGCTCCTCTGCTTTCATTCAGGCTGCGTATTGAATACCAGTGTAAGAAGGTGATTAGACAAAGTATTGATTCAATAGCTAAAAGGCCTTTGAGTCATTATCATATTAATGCAAAGGCCCAGGAACACGGAAGAGGAAAGGGCCATGTGGATAGATGTTAGCAAAAGATGCTTCCACTGTAATCTAAGCATACCTTTCAAACTGTTCATTCACACCAGAGAATTTTGGGCAGTTTCTGTCTCCTGAGAACGTGGTTTCTTTTCTGCTCAACAACACACAGTAAAGCCTGCTTGTATACATTGGTTACCCTGGGGAGGTGCTCTCCCATGTGAGCCAAACATATCGCTATGAATCCAGGGTAAAATATTGAGGTGATCATTGCCCCTCTGCTTTTAGAATCAAACTTTTGATGTTCAAGAACTCTCTGTGAGTCTAGGCTTCAGTGGTATAGTCATGCTCCTAGGGATCACAAACAGTAAGTGTATATCGCAAGCATTTTTCACAAATGTGATTAATTTTGAAACTTGTACATTTATTTTTGCCAGCGAATTTTGACTCATCTAGTTCTTGGCATTCACCTCCAGGATTTTGGCAGATAATGTTATTTTCTATCAAAAGGAGAGAGATTTCCTTTTTTTGGCCATGCATATTTTGAAAATCAGAGACCCTATTGTTTACCACCTAATGTAAAGACTCATTTTCCCTATTAGGATTTCCATCAAATGGGGTCACTGGATGCCATTGGACTCTATGGTAACCCCATGGACTTTTTAGTGAAACGACCTAAAATCTGGCTTCTGACATGTTTTCATTTTTATAAGTTGTTTCTTTTGTCTGGCTTCTTTGAAATTTGTCATGATGCACATATTTGTGCTATCATACCATCTTATATTAAAAAAACACAAAGACTGGAAGTCATGCTTTTAATCGATAATTGTCCAAATTGTCCTAACTGTCGACATGTGCCCAGTGATGTGGTGCAGAATGGGTTTTGACTTAACCAAAAGAGGGGGTTAGTTTTTGCTCACAAAATATAAGGTCCAAGTCAGGTAGCTTGAGAATTGGGTGGCTCCGTGATGTCATTAGATACTCAACCCCTTTCTAGTTCTTGGCTCCACCACCTATAGGGTGAGAACCATAGTCTCGTGTCTGAAGAATGATACCGAGGTTAGGTTTCTCCTGCTTCAATCAAGAGGAAGGGAATAGGAAAAGAGGAAAGAGTGGTTTACGGCCACTAATCTGCTTACCAAGTAGCAACACCTTCCTTCCCCTAGTGGCTTGCAATCATATCTCTTTAGTCAGAACTGTGTCCTTTTGACAACCCCCAACTTACAAAGGAGGCCAGAAAACGTAAACATTTAGTCGGGCATATTCTGCCCTAAGCAACATCAGGGACTCCCAGGAGAATTATATAAGGCAACTAGCAGTCTTTGACACACCCACGAACACTGAATTAATTTAGAACTAGCAATCGATAGAGTAGATCGGTGGATGCATCTTCATACACCTTTTATCTTTTGGAATAAAGATCATGATGGCAATTGTCTTGCTGTCATAGACTATTCTTCTTGCTGACTAAGAAATTCAGTGTCAAATGGGAAAGTTAGCCAACAACCCATCGAGCCACTTACCCTCGTCTGGACGGTTGGTGCCCTCCAATCTGCAATACTGCACTTCTCCCTGTATGTGCCCTTGATGTCAAGGCAAACAACTGTAATGCGACTGACCACTGCAGGTTACGCAGACCAAAATCTCTGACAGCTTCACTAAATTAAACTGCCTGAGTTTGTGGCACGGTTGGGTTTCCATTTGTTTTGGTTTGGGGTGGGGGAGGTAAACTTCTTGGAATTATTATTTCCATTAGAATGTTAAAGGTGTACTTTCTGAGGAAGCATCAGGATGTTTCCAGGAAGTAAACATACCTTTTTTTCTTGTGTTCCCACTGGATAATCGGTTCCTGGTGAGATTGGCATGAAGGAGGGACAAACCTCTACCTTCTCTCATGTATATTTGCCTATAACTGGATCAGCAAGCACTCAAAGAAAGATTTCCTTGAAGTTATAATTCCACTAAAAGTCACATCACTCTTGTTAATTATATCTCAATATTTCTTTGACTTCACTAGAAAAAAATTATAGTTTCCATTAGAGGAGCCAATCTCCAATTATAAATTTACCTAATTGTCCAGGACTACCAAAAGCTTTCGAGACACGTTATATTCAGTGCATACATAAAAAGTTTACGTGATTTTTTTCAAATTCATGAGTTCAGTATTCACACATGTTAATTTAGGCCTGTTTAATCAAGTTGTTTTAGAAAATATTAATTTTATTGTATGCATCATAAAATGCTTCATATCTTCTCCATCCTAACAAACATAAGCTTATTTATACTCAAAATGAAAAACAAATTTCCATGTGGGAGATAATACAGTTTTAGAATTAGTTGTTTCCAGGGGAAACCACCCAGTTGTGTGGCTCAGGTGAGCGGCTCATTCTCTCTGCCTCGATTTCCTTATCTGTCCTGCCTCCTTCACAGGGTGGGGTGAGACAGAACTGAGATGTAGCACACTCAGCAGAAGGACCGGTCCCCAAAAAAGCACCTGATGGCTGTCAACTCCCTTACTCATCCTACATAGACCTTCATAATTCGTCCCATATTTCTGGCCCCACCTATACCTCCTTCCTCACTCAACTCTCCCCTTAAACTCAACCAGCTTCCCCATGCCTCGCTGGCATGCCATGTTCATTGTCACTGCTACTCCCCAAGTCTTTAATGCTGGTGGTCCTCTCTCTGTAGGTAGAGTGGATTCATCTCTCAGGACCCTTGCAAGCCTCTCTCTGTGCCACACACGCCCATTTTACCTTTCTCTGAACTCTGCTAATGCAAATGCCTTTACCACTCATTTTGACGCTTAAATATGTTCACGGGGTACACAGTGCTCTGAGCCCAGCAAATGTTATCTGATGCCATCCGGAGAGGACAAACCTTTGCACAACACAATCCCTTTCTGCATTGCCTGCTATAAACATGTGAATAATGATTTTGTCAAATAATGATTGATCCCTGTGATTTTTTCAAAGCTTAGAAGTAAATAGTCATCCTGTGATGAAAAGAAGAGGAACCTAGTAGGACCAATTCTGGCATAGGGGGAGGGTGGCCCCCCCACATCACCAAGCAATTCTTGGACACCTGCAGTGTGTCAGAGAATTCAGCTAAACTCTGACACTATCCATTCAGAGAGAGTATCTGATTCCACGGGTTAAGGGTTGTGTCACGAAAGACCATCTCCAAACCCCCACTTTGGATGCCTATCTCAAGCCCCAGAATTTGTGCTCCTGATTCTACCGGCTACAGATTGGGGGTTCCAATGACCTCCTCTTTAGCTACTTTTAATGTGCTAGAGTGGCTCCCAGAACTCAGGGAGATGCTTAAGATCACCAGTGTATTTAAAGATAGGGCCAAGGATACAAATCGATGGCCTGAGGAAGGAATACATAGGGGGAGGTTTGGGGCAAAGCCACAAAGCTTCCATGCTCTCTCCAGGACTGCCATTCTTCCTGCATCATCACTGAATTCACCAACTCTGAAGCTCTGGGAGCCCGGTCCCTCTAGGTTTTTACGGAGCCTTCCTTACATAGTCATGATTGACTAAGTGATTGTCCCTTGGCTGATTCAACCTCCAGTCACTCTCCCCTCCCTGGAGGTCTGGGGACTTCTTCTTCTTCTTCTTCTTCTTCTTCTTCTTCTTCTTCTTCTTCTTCTTCTTCTAAATATAGTTTATTGTCCAGTTGGTTTCCAGTGCTCATCCCAACAAGTGTCTTCCTCCATACCCATCACCTACTTTCCCCTCTCCCCCGACCCCACCATCAGCCCTCAGTTTGTTCTCAGTATTTAAGAGTCTCTTGTGGTTTGTCTCCCTCCCTCTCCTTAACTATTTTCCCCTCCCCCCACCCATGGTCCTCTGTTAAGTTTCTCCTGTTCCACATATGAGTGAAAACATATGGTATCTGTCCTTCTCTGCCTGACTTATTTCGCTCAGCATAACACCCTCAAGGTCCATCCATGTTGCTACACAAGGCCAGATTTCATTCTTTCTCATTGCCATGTAGTATTCCATCGTATAGATAAACCACATCTTGATCCATTTGTCCGTTGATGGACACTTAAGCTCTTTCCATGTTTTGGCTAGTGTTGAGAGTGCTGCTATGAACATTGGGGTACATGTGCTCCTATGCATCAGCACTCCTGTATCCCTCGGGTAAATTCCTAGCAGTGCTATTGCTGCGTCATAGGGGAGTTCTACTGTTAATTTTTTGAGGAACCTCCGTACTTCTCCAGAGTGACTGTACCAGTTTACATACCCACCAACAGTGTAGGAGGGGACTTCTAATCAGACTGTTGGATAATCCTCCTGGGAACAAACCCCAGCCCTTGGGAGGGGTCCAGAAGCCATCTCATTAGCATAACAAAAGACAACTTCATTGCCTTCCTCACAGGCAAGTCCAAGGTTCTAGGAGTTGTGAGTGAGGAACCAATGAAGATCGAATACATATAAAGTATATATTTTTGGTCATCTGAATAACCAAATATATAGTTTTTATAACTCACAATATCACAGGCCAAGCACTCCAGTTGTCACTGTGTCAGAGTGAGTGAGAATCTGATGCATAGGAAATTAACAATTTGAAAAATCACCCAGGGAATTCTAGCCTCTGGTTCCACACATAGGGAGTTTGGAAGCCACCACTCTGTCCCAGGAAAAAGTTGAACAAACTGAAAAATAAATAATATTTCTTAAACCTGTGAGAGAAGTGAGGTCACAGGGCAAAAGGCTGCCCCCAAATATTAGAGAGACCAACTAATCTCAAAAAACAAAGATTTGCAACTTATTGGAGCAGAAACTCAGGAGCCGAAATCTCCACAGGACACGGAGTAGAGCAAGCAGGAAAAGCTAAAATGTATGTGAGGACTTACCAGAGGCTCAGATTGGACAAGTCTGAGAGTGGAAAACTCCAAGGGGCGTTTAGTTGCGAGGGCAGAAGGGGTGGGACAGGAGGGAGAAATTTCGTGCATTTTGCCTCCAGGAGCTTGACCAGGTTCTCACAGTAGGAATGAGAAAGAAAAAAAAATCTCATTTTTCTGTCAGGGAAAAGAAAAACCATTTTTGAAATACACCAGAGCATTCTGTTGTCCCTAACAAGATCAGCCCTAAGGAGAAGGTATTTATGAGAGACAATATGAGAGACAACCAGTTCCTGCGTGTTGGTGTTTCATCAGAGCCTAACTGACCTGGTGGAAAGGAAATGATGGATTCCAGCCAGCTCCGCCATCCTTACCACCAACGAGGAGTAGGGCATGACTGAGAAATACCTGTGACATGTACCCAATTAAAAAATGTGCCAAAGACCTTAACAGACACATCATGAAAGAAGATATACAGATGGCCAATAAGCATATGAAAATATGCTCCACATCATATTCCATTTCATCAGGGAAATGCAAACTGAAATAACTATGAGATACCATTCTACATCTGTGCGAATGGCCCACATCCCAAACCACGAATGCTGGTGAGGACATGGAGCACCAGGAACTCCCATTCATTGCTGGTGGGAATGCAAAATGATACAGCCACTTAGGAAGACAACTTGGTGGTTTCTTAACAAAACTGAACACTTTTACTTTATTTTATTTTATTTTTTTATTTTGTTTTGTTTATTTTGTTTTGTTTTGTTTTCTTTTCTTTTCCTTTATTTTATGAGAGACAACATGAGTTGAGGAGAGGGGAAGAGGGAGAGACAGAGAAAATTTTAAGCAGACTTCATGCTCAGGGTGGAACCCAATACAGGCCTTGATTCCACAATCCTAAGACCATGACCTGAGCCAACTCAAGAGTCTGAGGCTCAACTGACTGAGCTACCCAGGTGCCCTGAGACTGAACGCATTCTTACATATCATGGGATCCAGCAGTTGTGCTGCCTGATACTTAACCAACGGAGTTGAAACTTCTATACACACAAAGCTCTACACAGAGATGTTTATAACAGCTTTATTTGTGATTCCCAAAACGTGGAAGCAACTAAGATATCCTTCAGTGGGGGGGTTCATAAACAAACCGTGGCACATCCAAAGAAATTATTATTCAACACTAAAAAGAAATGAACTATCAAACCATGAAAAGGCATGGAGGAAACGTAAATGTGTGTTAGTTAATGAAAGCCTTATGACTAATCTGAAAGGCGACACCCAGTATGATTCCAAACATTTGACATTCTCAAAAAAGCAAAAGTATAGAAGTAGTGAAATGTGGTTGCCAGGCACTAGAGGGGAGAAAGGGATGAATAGGTGGAGACAGAGGATTTTTGAGGCTGTGAAGCTCCCCTGTGTGATACTATAATGTTGGCTACATGTCATTAGACATTTGTCTGAACTCATAGAATATAAAACACCAAGACCCTAATGTAAACTACGAAATTTGGGTGATAAATATGTTTGATAAGGGTTCATCAACTGCAAAATATGCCGTCTAGTGGGAGATGTCGACAGTGGGGGAGGATAGGGATATTTGGGGAGGGAGGGGTATATGAGAAACCTCTGTACTTCCTCTCAAGGTTCCCGTGAACCTGTAACTACTCTAAAAATAAATAAATAAATAAAGTCTTTAAAAAGTGACCTGTATTTGGCAGGTTTCCTTTTAAAAACATTCATTTAAACATATGTTAGCTTTTTAAGGAGAATTTGAAAAGTTTGACTGAAGCAGTATAAGAAAGCCTGGCATTCTATCTCTCCCCAAGTTTGTGTGATGTGCTGTTTTAACTCAAGCATATGAAAAGGCATAATCAAGAGATGTAGAAGGGCACCGGGGTGGCTCTGTCAGGTAAGCATCCAACTCTTGATCTCAGTTTAGGTTCTGATCTCAAGGTCAGGAGTCCAGGCCCCCCATCGGGCTCTGTGCTGGGTGCGGAGTCTACTTAAAAAAAAAAAAAAAAAGCGATGTGGAGGAAAATCTGTGGTCAGAGGAACATTTGGAATGACTTCTCAGACATTTGGGTCTGTAGCAAAACCCAGAATTGTCTAAGAAAATTTATTTTGCAACATTCTGCCAAGTCCCAAATGCCAGAGATTCTTGGCAGACTCCTTGGTAATTCAGTGTATCTTCTCCGAATCATTTTCCAGAGACTGGGCTTTGTGATGTTACACGTAACAGGGTTGAGAGGAAGCAAAGCTGTTCAGATATCATCCTATTTTAGAAACAATGCCAACAACCAAATATGCTTTGCGTTCTAGTATGGAAAGATTCTTGCTAATATTGCCTTTCTATTCTGTTTGGGTTCTTTGTCATTTTACAGTTGCCTGTCGAAAGCACAGTGCTATGGGTGAAGTTTCTTTTCTATTACATGGCTTACGTTTGGAGAGAGGAATTAAGATACATGAGATACTTTCCATATTGCATATTAAATTGTTACAAGTAAATCAATATATGTAACATATCACTGACAGATCAGAGCTTTTGGATACTAAGGTGCATTTACTCTTCTGTGATATATATTTTTTAACTTTATTTATTTTGAAAGAGAGAGTGGGGGAGGGGCAGAGAGAGAGAAAAAGAGAATCCCAAGTAGGCTCCATGCCATCAGAGCAGAGCCGGACAAGGAGCTTCACCCCATGAACCTTGAGATCTTGACCTGAGCTGAGATCAAGAGTCGAACACTCAACCCAATGAGCCATCCAGGTGTCCCTATTTTATTTTTTATGGAAATTGAAAGGAAGATAATTTCTCTAGTCAATGTAGTAGATCTTCATGCAGATTTTCATGATTTCATAGGTAGAGGGATAAAAATCTAAATGATGTAGTAAGCTTCAATTTTTGTATTGAAACCAAATCTTTAAAAATATAACTTTGTATTTTTAAAGTTAACTTGGAAATTAAAGTCACACTCTTATAAACTTGGATTCTAATATTTTTTTTTCCTGAATAAAAAATATAGTATGACCTTCTCAGGATAGTGGCCTAATCCCCCAACCAATAACAATATTCGTGCAAAACCACAAATACATACTTTTCCCCAGGACTGACTTTCAGATAAAGGAATCTGGTCTCTGAGAATAACTGATTCCCTTTTGAGCATTTTGAGAAGAATCCAGAAGTGGCAGGAATATCTTATTATTGCTAACAAGCAAAGATACTTTAACAAAATGTCTAGGGTAATGTGGAAAGGACAAAATGCCCCCTGAAACCTGCTGTTTGTGGTCAAGATGTAAATATTTAGTGACATCATTACTATCATTAATTATAACCAGTTGCATCTGTGTCTAGGAGATGCCATAGGTTCGTAATGTTATTCAAAGAGAGAAGAGTGAAGAGTAAAGTATACAAGAGCGACTTTTAATATAATCGAAGGAAATATCATAGGACATATTTATTCTAAAGAGCTTTAATTGGATATTGGTGCATTAAGGATCTAACTTTTTATCAGATAGATATCTGTTTATAAAGTACTGATATGTAGTTTTCTTTGAAGAGATGGAAGGACATTGGAAAGTTACAGTGGCTGAGTAGTTCTAGAAAAAGATGGGGTTTTCCTAAGAATAAAAAGAACAAGTGACACTTCATGTCACACTGTAACAGGTTGGAAGAGGTCCCACTGTGAGTGGTGAGCTGATGGATTAGCCACTTGTCCAAATAAAAGAACCATACAAATAAATCTCTGTAAAGATGCTCTCTCCTTCTCTCTTATCTCCTGGGAGATAAGATCTCAGAATAACTTTACTAATTATAACAAAATACCAATTAGCCATACATAGATTTGTAGAATCCTTAACAGATCAGGTCACTATAAGATATTGATGTGGCTGTGGATGGCAAAATCTGAAAACACATCATTTTGATAAAGGTTGCATTTAACAGAAACTAAAACCTGTGGGAAAGCTTTAAAAGTTCCGTGGCTGTAACAACTTAATCTATGCAATGAGGCTCCAGCTTGAAGACCCGAAAAACAAGGCAGAGAACTTGCATCTTGGTTAAGATTGCTGAAAGCTGAGGAAGGTACAGAAACATTTGGAATTTGGGAAAACGGGCAAATAGGACTGTTTGTGTCTGGGGGAATTATGACCCATATGTAACAGCTAACCCCCTTCTAGGCTGGCTGCCTATACCCAGTCCAGAAAGGAAAAAGGGAAAGGGCAAAGAGTTTTACAATTACAGGTCCTGAAGGCGTGTGTCATTTCCACCTCTGTAGGCAGCAGCTCGATGTCTTGGAGACTCCTGTCCTCCTTGATAAAATGGGTCTGTTTATACATTTTACAGGATTACTGTAAGATGAGAAGAGAACAGACGTGGAGCTGCCTGACATTCTAGAAGTGGAGGGAGGGTCTAGACAGAATCCCGGGGCCCTGTCATGGTGTGGTTTAAGAGACGACAATGAGAGTCCACACCGACCTTTCTGTCTTCTGTCTTTCTGCTGGTCCTACGTCCTTTCTATCGTTCCCACCCCTGCCACCCGGCACCCCCATAGTTGCCATTTCTGGCTTCTCTCTCCCCACCCGTCTTCTTTTTATTAGAAAGCCAGGAATATTGCAGTGACAACACTGCCACTAATAATGATTCCCGTTTGTTTACTGAAGGACCATTCTAGGCCAGGGAGGGTGCTACTTGCCTTGCGTACATTATTTCATTTCATTGCCGTAACCCTCACAAGGTAACTGTAACTATCCCCATTTTACGGATGAAACAAGCCAGAAGAGGAAGCTTCAGACAAGCTCCAGAGTGTCACAAGGCTGCATAGTAACCAAGCTGGGTTCCCAATGCCGGTCTGACTCCGAAGCATTTGGATTTTTGCCTCTACGCTCCTTGTGACCACGGTGTGCGGAACATGATAACGCGATGTTTTTCGAACTTTAGATCAAAGCCACTGTACTGGGATGAAATCATAAACATGTTAGAGCACATCATATACAGTCTTATTCTGTAAAAACATTTGTTTATGGGGTGTGGGCGTGTGTGAATAGGACCGCAATTTAAAATGGATTCTCATTGTTGTCATAGGAAACAATGTTTGGAAGTCTCCGCCATTGTGTTTTCCAGCATTATCCATCCGTCCCCTAGGAAGGATTTATACAACCAGAGGGTTGTAGCACAATCCAATGTCTTATGGGAAGAAAATATCAGAATCTTGATTTTTTTCTCTTTATCTTTAGTGTAAATGATAAGAAATGTTTAGCATTTGTGTTTCATAAAATATTCAGGGTTAGAAGAAATCAGATGTTTTATGATGTACTTTTAATAAACGAACTTTCACAAAATGGACAGGTACCTAAAAAGAATCCTCCAAAGAGTCCATGGACCAAAGAAACAGTGGGAATGTCAAGCACAATGAGAAATTCTCCTTTACCTGGTGGTTTGTGGCCATGATATAGGTAAGACCAAATGGAAATTTGACAGGAAGTCGCGCCAAAAAGCAAAAAAACAAACCCAAAAAAACCCTGCAACCAAAAACAACAACAACAACAAAAACCCCTGAAAGCCCAAAAAGCAAAAACCAAACTACATTATCAGAAAGACTGTTCAGAATGCGAATTTGCACTCACTATCCTTAATGATAAGAAAATTTCTTGAAGGATGTATGGTGTCCTCAGACACCAGTAAAAAGTAGTATGACGTCATGCCATCAAAATGGCAAGGTGTTCAGAAACTGAACAAATAGGTAATGAGAGACAAATACCTGCGTATTTTGACCAAGTTCATATTAGTACACACACAATCCCTATTTTATACAATTTAGCCAAACTTTACGGTAAAGGTTTCAAGGTTTGAGATATGACTAATTGAGGACAAAGAGCCACATGCTGTTGGAGAAGCATTCTTCCTATCACAGTGATAAAAGTGTCTGGGTCACAACTGGATAAACAATACAAAGGCAAAGTAAAGCATGTTCCTCGTTGAGTAAATAAATACTCATATTGTTGGGGTAGACAAAGAAAATACTCCCTAAACTTGAAAAAGCAAGTATTAGAATGAATTACGCAGATTTGGACAAATGCTAACTATAGTTAGTTGGAAGTGTACAAAGGTTTCTGATATGTTATAGCTGTGTTATTTAATAGCCTACGAATCAATTATAAAATGCAAGAAAACCCACTTTTTGTGGGGATCACTAATGGAAAGAGGTGCCAGAGAAAATATAAGAAGTGAAAGATCCTTTTAATAAAAAATTCTATGTTATGGAGAAGATGTAGAAGCATAACCACTAATGAAGCAATGGCTTTGAGTGGAATAAAAAAAAAGATACAGGAGAAAGTTACAGAGCTAAAACCTCTCACAATATTTATTCACTGAATTATTCATAGGCAAGTTATTGTAGCAAAGAAATTATAACCAGGAATGCACAAAGTTCCAGAGGCCAACATCTGTATCTATAGAGTTAAATTTTAAAATAAGACCTTTAAAGCATGATGAGATGTTGGTAATATTCTGTAACAAAGCAGAGAATGATTATTAAGTGTTTTAAATACACGATTCTTTATCATTTCGTGGCAAAGTAGTTATAAAGAGTTGCTGAACTTAAAATGTTACTTTTCAAACATAGAAAATGGCATTCCAAATTTGTTGACATCTTCTATAATTTGCTGATTAGTATTGTTACAAAGCACCAATTTCTTAAAATATTAAATGCATTCAATCACTGTCTAAAGAATAGAGTGATTTTTTAAATGCATAATATTTTACTACTTTTCAAAAGAAACCCATACCACAGCAAGAAAATTTTCAAAGCGACTCTCTGGAAATATTTCCTCTATTATCATATAAGTTGCTGAAAACAATGTTTGTGCTACTCATAAAAATATTTGTGACTATAGACTTAAAAAATGGGGAAGAGTTTTCTAGCCTCTATAAAAACTTCAAACAAAAAATTGCAGTGGATAGTCATTTGTTAAAATGTAAATTGAACACCTTCCCTGTTAGTTTTCGAGAACCAGTGATTGACACAATTACCAGCTGAATTTCAACAAAAAACCTTTGCAGTAGGTGAATAGCATTGAAAACTCAGTCTCAAAATCCAGTTAGTACAGACAATGATGCACTTGCTCCCTGTGGATTTATGTATAATTTTGTGAAGTGTCTTTCCCAGCTATGATCGCCATCAAACCCGAGTATCAAAATAAATCCAAATGAAAACCAGCAATTCAAAAAGATGCAAAAATAGGTAAAGAACTACATGTTCAAATAGTCCCAAAATGTTAGTCTTAATAACACAGAGCCCATTTCTCCTGCACTGTCCCAGAACAGGAGTCTAGGGTCAGCGGGTGCCTTTCCTCCCAGACTTCTTCCATTGCTTAGCTCCTCTTCCCCCATGACTTTGCATCTATGTATCCGGTTAGTGGAAACAAAATAGGAAAATCTTGTATCTTACAAGCTTTACCCCAGAGGTGGCACATGCATTGAAGGAAAAGTTGTAGAACAGGATACTCAGGCTTCGTCAAGTGTCATACCACAATGTATGCATTAACTGCTTGCTTTACAGTGGACTGGTCTGATAAAACTCTATGTTAATCAAGTGATCAAGCTTGATATGTCCAATCATATCCTGATATGATACCAATCATAGGACAAATGACGTACATGACTCTTTGTTGAAAATTCTAACCTGAATCTAATCATTGGGGGCGGGCTGGTGGGGAAGGGGGAAAGGAATCAGATAAATCCAGATTGTCGTACAGACTGTGAAGCTGGACTCCAAAAATCACCAAAGACACAAAATGGTGGAAAGGACCATTTTAGATTAAACAAGACAAAAGCAACCAAATGGTCTCTGACTGGATACTGGATTTTTTAAAAATTTCTTTTCAAAGCTTATTTATTTGAGAAAGAGAGAGAGTGAGAGCAAGGGAGGGGCAGAGAGAGAGGGAGAGAGAGAATCCCAAGCTCCTCATTATCAGCACAGAGCCGGATGCAGGGCTCGAACTCATAAAACATGAGATCATGACCTGAGTTGTAATCAAGTACCTTGTAATCCTTCAAGGTACTTAACTGACTTAACCCAAGTGCCCCACCCCCATTACAAAAAATTTTTTGATACTGGATTTTTACAAAACAAAGACTTATAAAGGATATTTTGGGATAACTGCGAAATTTTATGTATGCACTGCAAATTAGATAATATTGTACCAATGTCAAATATCTTGAGTATGAAAATGATATTGTGCTTTTGTAAGAAAATGTTAGGAGATATCTCAATACTTAGATATTTAGAGGTAAAGTGTCATGATGTTTACCATTTATATTTAAACTGTTAGCAAAAGACTATTATTAATTTGTATGGATATATGTAGATATGCATGTGTGTGTGTGTGTGTGTGTGTGTGTGTGTGTGTGTGTGCTTATCCATCTAGAAAAGAAGTTAAAGCACATGTTATAAAATGTTATAATTAGTGAATCTTCATAAAAAATACACAGGTATTCTCTGTAGTAGCACTACTACTCTACCAGTCTTTCCATTTGCTACAGATCTGAGAATTTTCAAAGTAAAATGTGAGGGAAAAGTCTATGTCGCTTGATACATTTACATAATGGTTAATTTCATTATTGCCATTGGCTTTTATAAAATGCAAAATCATACTTGCATTTACATCTGAACCTTCTGTTTACAAATATAAATGAACTTAAAGGCCTTAGGCAAGGAAGCTGTCATATTAGAGACAGAGGAAGAAAAAGAAAGATAAATTTAGTTAAACCAGTATCCTCCAAATAGATATAAAAATATAGGAAAGTGAACAAAGTGTAACTAATATAAAATAATATTTGTAGGGGGCTTCTAATCTGTCAGCAGATTACCTGTGATTTAAAAATAACTTTGCATTTTTTGACTGATAGTTAAAGGAAGCTGCCCAAAGGCAAGCAGGGTGCACCACATGAAGCCAGACTACCTAAGAAAATCTAGGCACATGTAATCCAGTGTTTATTTTTAAAAAGCATTTGTTGGGGCACCTGGGTGGCTCAGTCAGTTAAGTGTCTGACTTCAGCTCAGGTCATGATCTCACAGCTGGGGAGTTCGAGCCCCTCATCGGGCTCTGTGCTGACAGCTCAGAGACTGGAGCCTGCTTCCAATTCTGTGTGTGTGTGTGTGTGTGTGTGTGTGTGTGTGTGTGTGTCTCTGCCTCTCCACCTCTCACGATCTCTCTCTCACGATCTCTCTCTCTCTCTCTCTCAAAAATAAACATTAAAGAAATTTTTAGGGACACCTGGGTGGCTCAGTCGGTTAAGTGCCGACTTCGGCTTAGGTCATGATCTCACGGTTCATGGGTTCAAGCCCGACGTCTGGCTCTGTGCTGACAGCCAGCCCAGAGCCTGGAGCCTGTTTCAGATTCTGTGTCTCCCTCTCTCTCTGACCCTCCCTTGCTCACGCTGTCTCTCTCTCTCAGCACTGAGTGTTATGTAGAAACTAATTTGACAATAAACTATGTGTAAAAAAATAAAAAAATAAAAAATAAATTAATGCACATAAAAAAAGAAATAAATTTTAAAAATTAAAAAAAATTTTAAGTTATTTTAATCACAAAAAATAATAGTAAATAAATCATCCAATTTTTATTTCATTTCATTTTATTTTTATGACATTAAAAATGAGTTTGCATATATGTCTTCTTTTTCTTGTAGCTTTGGCTCAAAGTCAAGGACATGATGGAAGAGCAAGCCTTTCTAGACCCCATGTGGGTGGGTGGGAAAATGTGGCAGGTGCTTCCCCAGCCAAGTGTCTCCCTCACTTCTTTCTCCTGTCAGGTACCTCATTGGCTAAGAAAGCCAGCCTTGCAGAAGGTTCTCGAAAACACTTGATTGCAAGCATTCATAGTCCCATCTCGAGTTTGGAGATTAGGGATTTCAATTTTATTTCTGTTTACTATTTTAGACCAATAGCATTTCTTACTAAACACACTGAATACATCTGTAAGTTTTTTTTTCACTACAAATGGCTGTCATTTAATGATCATTTTAAAAATCCAACGCCAAAAAGCAGATAAAAAAGAAAAAGAAGGGTTTAGAACAACCTGAGGAAATTTTGACCAAATCATGTGCGGCACTGTAGATGAGACCATCGGTGTCCACACTGGGGTATACACTGTTGACACAAAGAAGGGGTCCCTGTGGCCCGTGGAGGCTATTTCTGTCTGTCTGTTTGGGAGAATGTTGATCAATTAATAGTGCTCAAAGCTGGCTGGTCAACCTGCTTCAGAGCCAGGATATTGGTTACACTGCATAGGGAGGAGCTTCATTCCATTCGATTCTACAATGAGTCTATGTGAACCTCGTTAAAATATTTCAGACACTCACCTAAGGACCATGTGCTGTCTAACTATACCTTGTCGTCTAGAAAACACCCTACATGCTAATTACTGTCCTGCATGAAAAGTGTTAATGCTTCGTGGTGGGAAAGGTGGAGCCCCTTCCCAGACCGCATTAATCGGAGGTGATAGTGATTACCTCTCTAACCCTCCATACTACCTACTTCTCATTTGGAAAAAAGTAGAAATTCTTGGGGCGCCTGGGTGGCTCAGTTGGTTAAGTGTCGGACTTTGGCTCAGGTCATGATCTCACACTCTGTGGGTTCGATCCCACAGATCCCCTGTGTTGACAGCTCAGAGCCTGGAGCCTGCTTCAGATTCTCTGTCTCCCTCTCTCTCTGCTCCTCCCCCACTAGCTCTCTGTCTCTGTCTCTCAAAATAAAGACATAAAAATAAAAAAAAAAAAAAGAAAGAAAGAAAGTAGAAATTCTTCACGGTGAATTTTCTTCTTTATACTCCTAAAGTTCTAGAGCAGGCAATGAATCTACAACTCGCCAAACTGAAGGGGCGTGTCATGTTTTAAACAGAATTCCTGTACTAGAATATTATATTCTATGTTGGGTGTTTAGAAGCATTGGAAAATGACAGTACATAAGGCCAGAGAAGAACGCTTGATGGGGTAACTCAGTCTATACATCCCCACAATGAAGATATCTGTTGGGGATTTGGGAGAAAGCAAACATGAGGGGCTCATTGTTACATTTTAAGAAGAATACACTGAACAAAATATTTTCCAATATTAATTCTGGGTTCAGGAAGTAATATGTATCTGTTACTAAGGCTTCTTTCTCAGTGTTTGCATTAATAATAGCATTAAAGTTGTTTCCCACTTAATTTTTTTCACAAAGTTTTTTTTTGACAATGTGCTTTACTTGGCCAGAGTCCATACGGAGGTGTAATCTGCATCTGGAACTGATAGAGGCATCTTCCATTTGAGGAACAGGGTCATTCTTCCACATCCTTATAAAATAACGGTTCAGTATTTCAGCATCAGCATAAGGGCATATTTGGAAAAGAAACTCCAGAAGACAATATTATAAATGCATATTCATACGTCCTAGCCCACTTAGCATGCAATTTCTTTAACAAAAGCAATTAAAAATAATTTACTTAAAACAATAGTTTAATAACTGAAGAAAGGTGATTTTTTTTAAAAAAAAGTCTTCAAAAATATCTTGTTGGTAATATTTAAGTGAAGATTTTTTTTTTAATTGGTAGGGTTTTCCTTTTTTCATTTCTTTGTTGATGGTTCCTGGATATTGATGTTTGGACTGACATTGCAAGAAAGTGTATGCTGCTTTATTGAAAGCTCAGATCTTAAAAAAAAATCACAAAATGTATAAAGTACTTATGAAGGCACGGCAATTTCTCTTTTAATAATTAAATCACCAGCTTAAAATAGCAGAGACACTACCTTCACAAGGCAATAAACAATTCACAAAGCAAATAGGTCTGCCGATATAAAGGTAAAGCTAGGAATCCTTTAAAAACATATATAAGAAAAAGAAAAGTTAAATAAAACGATATAGAGACAACTAGTCATATTAAAAAGAAACCCTAAGAAAAAATGTGCAGCTAACACTAAAGTAATACTACAAAAATTTATCCTCTCAATTTTTTAGATTAATTTGCTTCTGGTCTAATAGAATGGCTCTCAACTGTTTCTTGTTTTTGTCTTTTTTTCAACTACGGACTATTTAATTGGGAATACCTGTATCATAGTCCCCACTTTTTGAGGGAACTATGAGGGAAAATAATTGGTATGAGAGAACAAAGAATTTCTTGAGGAATTATTTATGTATACGCTTTGACAATAGGAAGAAGTCACTTGAGCTACAGATTATATGTATTTAAGGCTAATTATTGGAAAATCATAGGTTAAAACATTGTTGATGGAAGTCAACATTGCTTCTATTGGTGAATTTTAAAAAGAACAGTCATCTAGATTGATTAAATTAAAATGACTGACTATATCCTTAAAAAATAAAATCTTGACCAACAGAAGACAATTTTGCCAATCGCTAGAGTATCCTCCACAAATCTGTTGGGAATCTACTATCTTTACTTGTTCTGATAGACCATCTACAGTTCAGTAAATGTCATTGTGTGTTTCCACCCAAACTAGTACTTCGATTTATGAATAATTACATTTAAGATGTACCTTAGATATGGTCAATGAGTGTGTTCAGTATAACAACGTGCAGAAGGAGGGAAAAATGAGAACAACATTTTCATTCTATTGCTTTAGTTTGGGTCCTCTAAGAAGCAGACCCCAAATGGGGCTAGCAGTGCAAGAGAATTTTTTAAAATATTTATTTATTTTTGAGAGAGAGAGTGAGTGGAGGAGGGGCAGAGAGAGAGGGAGACAGAGAATCCCAAGCAGGCTCTGCACTGTCAGCATAGAGCCCTTCACAGGGCCCAAACTCATGAACCTTGAGATCATGACCTGAGCCAAAATCAAGAGTCAGATGCTTAGCCAACTGAGTCATCCAGGTGGCCCAGAGCAAGAGAATTTTTAAGGGAGGAACAGGAGAAAGTGAGGAAAGCCTTCAGACTGCATTGCAGGGAAGAGGTAGGAGGAAGCATTGCACCCAAAGAGACTTGAAGTGCAGCAGAACCCTAAGAGATTGGACCATGCCAATACTGACCCCTCAAGCTAGTTGCTTCTGGACATCTTCCCACACCTCAGCATGGTGGAACGACGTGGCTCCTGCACCATGCCCAGTCACAGCCAGAGCATCCAGCAGAAGTGTGGCTTCAGAGCTCACTGGTGGGTCCAGCAGCGGGGGCCATCAGGCACCTGTGTCCCCTGTAGCAGGAGTTCTGAGTGTTGCATTTTCATGCCCACCCAAGTTTAAACCTTGCCCCACACAGATCGGTTTCTCCATGTAAGCTTGGGGCTAACTTCTCCATGGTTCTATGGGGGAGGAACTACAGCCCCCATTGCTACTGTTGGCCAGGGGATACACCTAGTTCTCCTCCTTGCCATCCCAATGAACCATCTTGAGTTTTTCTCACCTTCCACCATTGCCTGGACAGGTCTTGGTGTCTTTCCTGGTGATGTCACCAAAAGCTTCCTTCTTCAAGGTTCTGAGCCCTTGGCATCATACACTTTTCAGGCCAAAGTTATTGCCTGTGTTCGTTCATAGTTACCATGGAGCCATCCAAGGGCACTCAAGTGCATGGCCTACTTCCATGTGCAGCAGCAGCCTTCCTCCTCCTGCAGATCAAGGTCAATAACTCCTACCACAATGATGACCCCATTTTTTCCCTATTGGACCCTGGGCACCAGGAGTTCAAAGCTCCTTGGCATCAGCCATACTTGCCATTCAATAGAGCCGTGCTGTGCCCACTTGTAAGAGTATGCGCCTCTGGGGACCAGAACCTCTGGCACCGAGTTGTTGAAATGGGAAGTACAACAACCCCCAGCGGGCCGTTAGGAGAGATGGTGAGTACACCTCCATATTCTTCCTACTGGGAAGCAAATATATAGAAGCTTCTGACTTCATGCATATATCCCACTGCGAAGAATGTAGCCTCATCCTTTCAAAGCGTTGCCTTGGAGCTGGCATTTAGCTGTCTTCTAGAAGACTGCTCCAGTTCTCCATGAAGCTCACTGCTTCCAGGCTGTGCAGTGTGTGATGTGACGCTGTGAAGCAGGTGCCTCCGTGAATGCTGTGTCGAGTGGGCATCTGCCTAGTGTCAGCACCAGACAGGGGTGTGACTGAAGATTAACACCAGGCCACCCAAACCTGTTACCTAAATAGGTCTCTGGTTGAGGATAAATTGCTGCCTTTCCAGAGCAGGACAAGTGGTTTGTTCAGGTGGGAATTATTTCATATTTATTTCGTTAATTCATATTAGGGACGTGGCTTTGGTCTCTGTTGCTCACAATTGGATATTTAGAGGCAGCAATAGCTAGTTCAGCCTTGGTAAGTGGGAGTCCATGTCTTTGGGTCCATAACCAGCCTCCATCTCTGCCAACACATAAGCCACCCTGCTTATGTGTTCATTGTGCTACTTACGCTGATTCCAAGGTACCCATGACAAAGTCTGGCTGAAGCCATGTAACTGTATCATTTTGTCTACTTGGTTGTTCAAGGACTCTTCTCTGGTGGCTGTTTTCTGCGGGGTGTTAAAATGTGATATAAAATCTCTACTCTCTGTGCTCCCTCTTGTATGTCTGTCTGTGTGTCTCTATCCTCAGACCTGCCATTCCCTTTCCTTCCCCTTATAGGCCAGGCCACTGGCCACCTCCTAGTTGCCTGGATATGTTTTTACCCTGGACATCTTCTACTTCCACTCAAGGTGATGACCAGAGTACACTTTGCACCTCTGTCAGTTCATATTATTTCCCTCTCCACTTTCTTTCAAGGCTCCTGCCTGTGGTAGTGATGAAGTCACCACCAGTTTAAGCTTGTCTCCTCACGCATAAGGGACCTATCCATAAGCCAAGCTTGGCCATTTCTTCTTCTGCATTTGTCATGTGGGAACCTGCACTTGTCCATGGCCATCAGTGTGAGCTGGGGGAGGGCACTGGTAAACCCATGGTGGGTAACATGGGCATCTGGGCTACCTGCTCAAGAAGCTTATGCATGTTCTATCATCATGCTCAAGGTCAATCCCGGATGAACAGGATCCATAGCCTCCCCGAGCTTCTTATTTCTTCTCTGTCATCTGACAGAGTACCTAAGGCATCTTCCCTTTGCTTGACAATGGACATCACCTTTGCCAGGCTTCTAAAGGCCACTCCAACAGTGATTTTGTTCATTCCCTTGGTCCTTCCCAGGGTGTAAACTCTCATGTCCCAAGAAAATGTCTCCATACCAATAAATTCTTGCTTATCTAGTTCCAGCTTCTTTTATCAAAATTCTCAGAAATTCATATGTTGATGATCAAGGAAATCTACTCACCTAAGATCATTCGTGCTATGGTCTGTGTGACCCTGGATAGAACGTCTCACTGAAAATCACAATGAGAGAAAAGAAAATGACCCTTAAATGTGCTCCATTACTAGGAAATATGGACCATTAAATAAAGCATAAAGTGTGAGCATGTGTTGTTCATTTAGAACTTCATAGGCAGGTTAGGGGCATGTGAGATTCCTGCAAGGGATTGATTATCTCAAGGCTCAGATACCATTATTCTAGGAGAGAAATGAGGAACCCCAGCATCTTGTCCCAGGATTGTCACTGAGATTGGGCCCCAGTGTAATCCTACTAAGCATGAGTTTTAGGTCATTAGCTCTCTTCAAGACAATATAAGTTCTCATCATTTACCCAACCAAGGTACTCCCCACACAACCACACCTTTGGATCTGCATATGCTTTTACCAGGTAAGGATTAGGAAAATTCTGATAACAAGATAGACATGGTTTTCCATGTATTCTTGGAAATCTTGCCGATGTAGATTGTATACAATTAAGTTGAGACAGTGGGTAAGCTTGTCCCGTTCTCATCTTATTTACTAATTTTTTTGACTACTCCCAGTACATCTCCTGTTAGTTTGTCTGCCACAAAGCATGCACAAAGGCAGGATTAAAGCAAGAAATTTATTGAAAGAAGGAGCAGGAAAAAGTGGGATTGTTTTGTGGGATTTGCCCACACTTCAGGTTTGACACCCGTGGAAAGAGAAAGGGAAGGAAGGGGATTGGCTAGGAAACATCTTAGACTGTAGTGTGGTTCCCAGAAATTTTTGGCCTGGCTGATAGAGAGCTCATTAGTCCCCCAGTTGCCCCTTTGAGGAGGTTCTAAGGAACATAGGGACAGATTTCAGTGGGGCAGCAGCAAGGCCATCAAGCAACTATGCAGCTTTTAGAGGATATGTATTCTGCAGGATACATTTTCATGGTTGTCACATCAACTATCCAAATAAGAATTTATGAGAACCATTATTTTGAAGTGGAACAAAACTGTATTTGTATCTTTGCTCTTTAGCCTTGGTCTAGTCCTTGGGGTGCCTGGGTGGCTCAGTTGGTTAAGCGTCCAACTTAGGCTCAGGTCATGATCTCATGGTTAACGAGTTTGCACCCCATATCCGGCTCTGTGCTATCAGCTCAGAGCCTGGAGCCTGCTTTGGATTCTATGTCTCTCTCTCTCTCTCTCCCTCTCTCTCTGCCCCTCCCCTGCTCATGCTGGGTCTCTCTCTTTCTTTCCCACTCCCTCTCTTTCTCTCTTTTTCTCTCTCTCAAAAATAAATAAAAACATTAAAACATGTTTTTAAATAAAATAAAAAACCCTGGATTAGTTCTTGAGCTTCTCTAACTCTCAATTTTTTCCAGCTGTAAACATGAAGGTCATAGTTACTATTTCACAGCATCATAGGAAGTATAAGATAGAAGCTCTTAAGATGGAACCTGGTTTGTAAATGTAAGTTCCTCTGAGCATATGAATACGAGAGACCTTTGCATTGTCTGACTATTTTCTTTTGCTATCGAGTGTGCAAAATTTGGTCAGCCATTAAGAAAAGAACACAGAAAGCCTTTTCTTATAATATGTATGAAGAATATACATAGACTCACTTAACAGTGGTTAGAACAGTATGGAAGGTATTACTGATGCCATAGGAATGAAGACAATGTTTGCCGGTTAAACATCAGTTTAGTATCTGAAACTTAACAGCAAAAAAAATTAACTATGATAACTTATGACAAGAAATGGGGTATGTTATATTTTCTGGCACTTCTTACTAATGACCTCTTTTAAAAATTTCAACCCACCTCTCCTAACTCTCAAAATAATGTGCAATCAAAACATCGACTTTGCTATAGCAATTAATTCTGGTTTATCAGTTAATTTCAGATATTACAGGGTTTCATACTTCTGACTGTGAATTTAATACTAGATTTTGGATTTACTTATTATCTTTGGCCTGATTTTTTTGGATTACTGTGAACAAAAATTCTAATATTTACTTGAAAATGTTTCATTTAAGTTAGGTTAGCCATTCTAAGACTATTCAGATTTAAAAATCTTATATTACCAGCAATTATAGGATGGAAATCAATCCCTGCATACGGAGAAGTTTAAAAAACTAAGAAGGTAAGCATGATGTATAAAATATCACTTTAATAACAATTGTATAATGGAAAATATGATGAGAATTCACTCAAAACAATGACTGATAGTGTCCACTGGTGTCTAGTGGCTAGGAATTATTAGACCTAAATCTGAGGTTTATGATTGGCTTCTTCTGTATTATGTCATATGGGGGGGGGGATGAATAGAATTCACATAGGCTAGATTTTTTTCTAAGTCAAGATTAATACAGACTGATTAAAAACAACAACAACAATAAGTTGTTTTGTATTGGTTTAATAAACGGGAAGAATAACTTTGGCCTAAGCAATGAACAGCAGTCCTACAGAGAGGAATCAGACCATGGCTAAAGACTTCCCTCTCCCCATTCTACATTTCCTTTCTACACACTCTGTGACTAGCAAATTTTCTACTGCGTACATACAGCAGATTGAGTGGGTGGAGAGAACTTGGATTTAGATGCCAAATCTGTCATTATCCCTCTGGTCCTTGGCACTCCCCAAATGGTGTAGTGGTTGGCATTACAGGGTTGAACTTCCTGCTTCTCCCTTCCACCTGCTCCCTTTTGTGTCACCCACACATTCATCCATGTGTCCACAGCAGAATCAACCCAGGATGAAGAGATTGAGTCTCCATGTCATTTTACAATTACTGCAGAAGAAGTGTATGTAACGTGATCAGGTTTTTCACAGTATTTGTGGAGCCCTTGAATCAGATTACGCTAATCCTGGAATTGTCACTAAACATCCCACATCTCTCTGTTTTAAAATTCATCTATTTTACTACGTTTGTTATTCTGCATATGTCCCAAATTAGAGAATGCTGTGCTACATTCTTCACCAAATCCAACTTTCTGCTCCTTCGGTGTCTCCACACTGGAGCAAATTGTTGGACCGAAGAGAGTCACAGGGTGCTGAGATACTGATCTCTTCGGTTTCTAGGAAGCATGGGGTGGAAGTCTTTAGGCTGGTGCTTTCTAGGTATGAGCAGCGTTGTGCTATTGTTCCAATATGCTGCGCAAATTCTGACATGATCTCTGTGGGAAAGGTGTGGGACAGCCTGGTCCTAGACTTGTCCTAGACCCTTCTTCTCTGCCTCCCCAGGAGGTGGTCCCATCACCTTGTCCCTCTTTTCGTCTCAGATTTTTAGTGTCTGCACCATGTCCCCTGCCTCCAGTCACAGCACAACCAGGATTTCCCAATCTAGGAACCCAGTGCTAAAACGGACACATACAGACATTGCTACCTCTTCTTAATAGCCTAAATTACTAATAACAACAAATAAAAAACCTCCCTATTCAACTGAAATGGAAGATCTCTGTAAGTTCAAACCATAACAGTTAAGCAAGGAAGACCATAAGCAGGAAGGGAGGCCTGCAGAGGTAGAGACAGAAGATGTCTGAGCCTGGGGAGTTCAGACAAAATGCCCAGAGCCCAGTTCTCCACTCAGTTTTCCAAAGTGAGTATCATATTTTCAGAGAAATAGCTGAAACAAAATACATTGGTTGTCCAAAGCAGGGAGAACTTGGCACACAAACTAGCTGCGGAGTCTTTCCAAGGCTCATTTTGACAAGCAGGATTGAAGAAGAAATGAGGCAGACACCATGTTTGTAGGAAGCAGTGTGTTGCTGGGGTGAGAGAGGAGCATCTCTGTGTGAGGAATAGCTATGGGGCTCCTGGCTTCTGTGGCTGGAACACCTCACCCACTCACGCAAGTCTGTGTCATATGGAACTATGTTGTATACCAGAGAGATTTCCTAAGAGCCTTCAACTTGAAAGCCTTGAAAGCCCTGGCCCCTTCCTCATCGGAACTGCCCATTACCACTGGTCCAAGAAAAATTTTCTTCTTAGAAACTCTACTTTGAATAGAAAGCACCAATAGATTCTTTTGAAAATTTTTTTAATGTTTATTTATTTTTGAAGGAGATAGAGAGAACAGAAGCAAGGGGAGGGGCAGAGAGAGAGGGAGACACAATCTGAAGCAGGCTCCAGGCTCTGAGCTGTCAGCACAGAGCCCAACCTGGGGCTCAAACCCATGACCCGTGAGATCATGATATGAGCCAAAGTCAGGTGCTCAACTGACTGAGCCACCCAGGGGCCCTAGATTCTTTTTTTAAAAGGAAAAGAGAAAAGGGATAGAGAAAACAAACTGAAGATGAAGAACACTCAGAAAAATGTTCGAGAACAACGAAAATTTCACCCCAAATGGCTTTTATGAATTCAAAAACTTGATGAAGCAAATGGCAATAAAATGGAATGGAATCCAAAACAAAGATGTGGTACAGTGCATGAAATGGCTTGGAGAAGAAGAGAACTGATCAGGAACCCACTGGCCCCTGAGCCACATTGCCACCTAAAACTAAGTAACCACCCTGAGCGTAGAGCTATTGTTTCCGGGTCCAAACCCAGACCTATGCTGTGCAGAATAAATACCCCGTGTCCTTCTTCACGACATCCGTGGTAACTGGTTATGAGACACTGGGCTGCTGCAGAAATCCATGCAGCACCACCACTTGCCAACGGAAACAGCAGAAGTGAAATTTCCATCTCACCTCTGCCTCCCGGCGGACCTGAGAGGGCACCTGCTTTGTCAAATCTAAATGACATCTGGAGCAGTAACCACATAAAAGTCTGAAAAATGGAGACTTCAGCTTTTCAGTCCACTGCAACGCAGGGAAACAGCTAGAAGGAAAGCAGGTAGGATCAACCGGCCACATCCGTCAGAAAATTACATGAAGAGAATACTAATGCAATCACGTAATCAATGACATTGGGATGGTGTAAAAGAGGAAAGGGGGCTGATATCATGTAAACGTTAATGACTTCGTCTCTGCTCATATTAGGGAAGAGATACCTAACATGGTGTCCTTTCACATCACGAGCCACATAGAAAATGATATTTACATACCAAATGCAGTATAGAGGTGAGACCCTGCGTCCACCCTGTGATTGATGACGCACCTAGTAGCCACCATACAACACGCTGTGCAATACTCACTGAGAAGCTCTGCTCCAAAGAATAAGAGAATTAAGTGTGAAATGCACTTTGTGAGTTTTTATCAAAATTATAGATTAAAATACTCTGGATATTTATTCTACACACATACCTTCACATGTATAAAAGGATATGTTTGTACAGATATTCATGGAAGCATTATTTGCAATGGCAAAAGCTTGGAACCAATTTTACTTAGATAGGGGACCAGTAAAGTAAATTGTAATGTATCCATAATATAGATAAGAATATGCAGTAGTTAAAAGTATGAAACATTCCTGGCTATCAATACAGAATGGTCCCTGAGACACACACTAAGTAAAAGCAACAAAATGAAATGAATTTGTGATAAGAGAGGATACACCAGTGCACCTATGTGTCTGTGTGTGCTTGGGGTCCGTTCTAGCAATCCTATGTCTTCCTCTCTAGGTGTGGTCTCCACCCTTCTCTGCCCTGCTGTGTGTTCTGGAAAGTTGACCTGTACGGGCTGCGTCAGTGTGCTCATCTGAACTCTGGGTTCCTCTTGGCCTCCACAGAGAGGAAACATTGAGAAGAGATTAGGGGAAGGAAGGACACGGAACCTGCGGTCTGTGTTACCCCCTCCAACGTGGCTCCCTCTCTGTGGATCACAATGGATTGGTTGTGGAGATTCATGACTATTTATTTAGTTCTCAGACTTAAGTCAGTTTTTGGACTGGAGGCCCAACTGAGATAGGACTCTGTATCCGGTGATTCTTCTCAGAAACCTTCTCTGGAGGGACGTTGGCCATTTATCAGGGTGACTGCCCTAAGAGAAAGGAAATACATAGATTTTCTAAGGGTTATTATTACTGGGTTTAAATTGTTGCTAATACCCGGAAACTGGAAATACCCCTGTTGTACACTGGTAAGTGTGGGAGCTTATGGAAGTCACATGATGGACTGTTGGCTTGAGTTCATCCCAGAGGGAGTTCTGTAGGAGTGTGGACCCATCCTGTGGATCCTCCCCAACCCCCAAATATATAATGGGAATAGACATGGTTAGCATCAAAATAGTAAACCAAAGGCAATACCACATTCCTAAGGAAACCACAGAATTTTTGCTACCATCAACAAATTGAGAGGCGCAGGAGTAGTTATTCCTACCATATTTTCATTTAATTTACCTTCTTAGACAATATAAAACCAGATGGATCGTGGGGAAAGATTCTGTATTGCTGCAAACCTTGTCAGGTGATGATGCAATCGCATCTGGGATTCCAGATGTTATTTCTTTATTGCAGAAATAAACATAGCCCCTGATACCTATTTACTGTCAACACTGTATTTTCCCCACTGGTATCAGTAGATAATCAGAATGTGGCAAAGATAAAAGGAATACCTTCATCAGCAACTCTGTTCTTTGTTGTCATATTGCCTAAGGTTGTGCTGGCCAGTTTGGTAGCCACGAGCCCCACGTAGCTATTGACCAGTAATAATGTAGCTGGTACAATTATAGATGTGCTGTGACAATTAAATACAGACCAGAATTTCAAGACTGAGTATGAAAAAAAAATTAAATGTTCTATTAATATTTTTTATATTGGTCACATATTGGAATAACATGTGTATGCATTGGGTTAAATAAAATATTAAACTAATGTCATGCTTATGTTTATTCTTTAATGGGGGTACTATAAAATATTAAGTGGCAAATGTAGCCTGTGTTTACTGTTCATTTTGTATGTCTATGGGACAAAGTTGGTTTAGAGGAAATGAGATTGTGTTGATAACCAGCAGAACAGCATAAATACCCATTACGTTGATGAAATTAAAATAACCAGACCCAGTAAGAAAGGAGTAGGACATCTCTTTGATGCCTTTATAAGTTTTAGGTAAGTCAAGGGGTAAATGATTCAGGGACCTGCCACTCCAGTGAAGATTCTGAGGTTCCAGAGTCTTTGTGAGATCCTCTCCTAAAGTGACAGATACATTAGTACATCTTGCCTTGCACACCATGTATAAAGAAATATGATGGTGGGTCGCCCTTTTTGGATTTTAGAGGCAACACTTCCTGTATTTGGGCATGCTACTTTGACCTACTTATCTCTGGTAACCAATAAGACTGATAATCTTGAGTGAGGCCAATGGGAAAACCAAGCAAGCAAGCAAAAATGAACATTTAAAAATGCCTCCTGGGCCCTATGTTCCAATAAGCCCCATGATCTGAAAGAGTCTGTTGCAAGACCCAGAAGGGAAACCAGTGCAAGTCTCTTGGGCTTTTGAAGTAAAGTCACTCTCTTTTGAACTGAGAATTATTCTGAGAATTATTCTCCTTCAAGAATCTCATAGATAACTACTGTCGCTGGTAGACAATGCGTGCTGAATCGTGCTATATGAAAGAAATGACTGTCATAAAATGGGCGTTATAGAATCTATGTATTCATAAAAATGGACATACTCCAAACATTCCATTATAAAACAACACAGGGAAATAGTGCTGGCGAGTAACTCAGACTCCCAGGACACTTGTTCCTAATCATCTGCCATTTCCCCTCTCAGCCCGATTCCCTGGCCTCACGGGATTTCCCGATGACCAATTAACTGAAGAGGAGAAAGTACAGGCCTGTTCTACTTCTGTGTCTGCTGCACTTCTGCTCCGCTCTGGGGTGGCCCTGAAGGTAGCCACGGAGAGCAACCTTCTGGGTGGCTACAACCTCAAACTGAAACTGCCGTGTGAAGTTTCACACAGTGGCATATCATAGTCAATGAGGTTTATCTGAGGCACTATGATTGCTCTTTGAAAGCATTGCATGAAATGAGAGATGGCTCTGCATACAAATCTACACTGACTTTTGAGGATTGGTTAGTGGGCTGGCATGCTGGACATGGACTAAAGGAAAAAACAGGACTGGATAGTTGTTGAAAAGGTGGTCTGAAGGAGGGGTACACAGATGAAACTTTGCGAGTGGTCCTGGGATGTGGAAATATTCCAATGGCAGATTAGTATACACTACAGCTTCCCTGACAAACCCTCTAGCCAGTAGGCCTATGTGCACAGTGGGCCTGATGGCAAGGATGGAGGACATGGATAGGCTTAACAAAATGGACTTGGTCTTCACCAAAATTACTGGCTGTTGTGACGGTTGAACACATAATTTGTAAACAAGAATGGCCAACACTGAGACTCAGTGCATGATCGTCCTTTGTAGAGTCTTTTTCTGGATGGTTGACTATATCTAACCTGTTCCTTCAACCAATGATTACCTTCAAAGGCTTCAGGGCAGCTATGGACATGGGCATAATGGCTACGTTTATGTTACCTATGTCTTCTATCTTCTCCTTATCCCACTAACTTACATGAAATACATTAGTGATGGCCGATGTTTTAAGTTTTAGGGAGAAATATGATCAAATTGATATCACTCTGCGATGACAGCGTAGCTCTGTCCCTGAAGCGTGTCTCCTGTGTAGAGTCAACCTCAAACTTTTCACTGGACAGAAAAGTAACTGTGGTGGCTCTTTAGCCTTTAACAGAGGGTTGACGATGCAAGATGCCTGCCATTTGTACCTTCAGATCCACCTTCCACCTCTCCATATTATTCTCTACCTGTAAATCTGGCCTGTACAAACCACATCGATGAACTCTCTCACCTTCTTCAATTGGGTTTAGTTGATGTGGAGCACTAGAAGAATGCATTTTCTTTTAAGTAGGCTTCACATTCAGCATGGAGCCCAATTTGGAGCTTGAACTCATTGCCCTGAGATCAAGACCTGAGCTGAGATCCAAAGCTGGACACCTAATCAACTGAGCCACCAAGGCGCCCTTAGAAGAATGCATTGTTAAAGACTTTTTTGAGGTGAGGAAACTGCATCCTCTTTACTTTATCCATTCATCTATGGAGAATCTTTTCATGTGTCTCCAAGCCATTTGAATGTCTTCTTTGGACAAATATCTGTTCATGTCTTCTGCCTATTTTTAATTGGATTATTTGTATCTTATTTTTTTTTTTTTTGGCCTTGAGTTGTATGGATGGAGTTTACCTGTTAGCAGGCGAGACACAAAATAAACAAACAAGTGTATAAAATAGCATCAAGTAGTGCAATGGAGAAAAATAAACAGTTAGATGAGGACTTATCAGGAGGCCTATTGCAGACAGGTTAATCAGACAAGACCATGCTGAGGGGATTTGGTTTGAATATGGGTGCTGATAAAATGAAAGGAGGTTCCAGAGAAGATCTGGGGAAGAGTATCCAGGCAGAGGAAAGTACACTTGGGGTATTGCCAGATGGTGGAAAAGAAAATGGAATGACGTAAGAGGTACGGTTTGAGAAGTAGATGGTTTAGATTATGCGGAGCTTTGGAAAGCATCACATAAAATTTGGAGTGTGACAGGAAGTCAGTAGGTGGTGAGTGAACTAGGGAGTGGTGTGATCTAATTTATATGTAAAAAGATTACCCTGGTTGCTGCCTAAAGAATTGATGGGAAGGGCCACAAGAGAAGGGCCATAAAATTTGCTGCTGTAATCCTCTTGCTGTGAGCTGGTGTCTGCTTAGAACAGTATAGAAACAGGTAAAGTGTTTGAATTGGAGGAAATGCTTTAAAAGTAGGGTTGATAGGCAGGCAGGCTATGCTTTCAGAATGGATATGGGCTTGGATGCAAAGAATTTGATCACTAGGGTATGACCTCGACAGCTAGGTCCATAGCATTACCATTAATTAAAACAGAGAAGATGAGAAGGGGGTTTGTGTGTGAGAGAAAATTAAGGATTCTGTTTTGGACCACTTAAGTTTGAGATTGCCATTTTTCAAGTAGAGAATGTTGGAAAGGCAGTTGAGGATAATATTCAACTTTGATACTCAAGGGAAAGTCAGGATAAAGGTATAAATTTGAAGTACATTAGTGTATAGATAAATTTTAAAACCATATACTGGCTGAAGAGACCTAGGAAATTTGTACAAATAGAAACAGGAAATAGCTGACATTTGAGATATGAGTCATGCCAATATTTAGACTTTAGGAAGATGGAGAGGTGTCAATAAAGAAAAGAAGTGATGTGCAATGAATTCAGGAGGAAGTAGCATGGATCCTGAAATCCAAGTGAAAAAAATTGTCTTTAGTTAGAGGGAATGATCAACTGTGCCAAATAGTCATGAAAAATGGAGTCTGGCAATTAGCCATACAATTTGGCATGATGGAGATCATTGTTGACCTTGACAAGAAATTACAATATAGTGGTGATACCAAAAGTCTAAGTCAGAGTGAAGTAAGAAACAAACAAACAGGAAGTAAAAGGTACCACATCTGGTAAGAAAAATTCTTTGAGGAATTTTTATTTTAAAGGGAGTTGAACAGGGCACCTGGGTGACTCAGTCAGTTAAGCATCCAACTCTTGGTTTTGGCTCAGGTCATCATCTCTCCATTTCCTGAGTTCAAGCTCCTCATGGAGCTCTGCACTGGCAGCATGGAGCCTGCTTAGGATTCTCTCTCTCCCTCTTTCTCTACACCTCGCCCATTCACACTGTCTCTGTCTCTCTCAAAATAAATAAACTTTTAAAGAATAATAAAAATAAAGGGGGTGGAGAAATGGGTAGTAACTGGCAGAATCTAAGGGTTCTAGAAATAATTTGTTAAGGGGGACTATTAAACATGTTTGAAAATTAAAATAGAAGGCAGATCAAAAGTGGTTAGACATATTTTATGTGGTAGTAATGAAGTTCAGATTGGAAAGAGAAGGAGGTAACACCAGGAAGTGGGGTTCTGGTAAAATAAGAAGGCTTTCGAGCAGGGAAAACAGCAAAAGCTGGAGAGACAAACTAAGTTGATCAGAATTATCTGTGCAAAGTCATCTGCATAACATTGTCCTTCTGCATTCAGACGACAATGAATCCAAACAATGAACCTGGATTGGCTGGAATCCCGGTTCTGGTACCATGAAAGTCTCATTCCTCCCACCGCCTCTGCAGATTCAGTGCAGAAAGCAGTGACTTTGTCCCTTCAGGCTGCGGGCTTCTCCGAGGGCCATGCAGTTAACAGGAGGGCCCTTCACTTTGTGTATGCTGCCCTTGTTCCTTCCCCGCTAGGCCAGATATGGATTTACTAACTTTCCATGCCATCCACGTGTAGAAGCCACAGAAAAGAGGCTTCATATGAAGCAGACTTTGCGGAAGCTTGGCAGATGAGAAAGGAGTTCACATCAGAGGACACAAATCACTGAAAATGGACTGTTTAACCGAACCTGTTCTGAAAGATCTCTCTCTACCAACTCCGCGTCCAGCCTCCCGCTCTGAAACACAGCGCTCTCCCTGTCTGTCTAGTCTCCCTTGACCTTTCCTCTGGATTCCTGTTTCCTCCATATTACTGAAGGTTTAACTAGTTGAATTTCCTTTTCTCCCACCATCCTGAGGACTTGTCTGCCACTCCCAGATCACTTTTATGAGCATTTTCTTAAACAAAGACAACTCCATCCTTTCTAAAAGTTCTGGCTTCAGTAATTCTGGTCATCCTCCCACTGGGATGCCTGACAGAGGGATACTCAAGTTCACCTTGGAGGTGAAGCGGTTTTGGAGTGGAGTTCTTAACGTGCACCTGGGAGCTATTAGTAACTGTGATGTATTGAAGATTTGTGAAGTTAGAATATTGGTGGTGTGTCCATAGGAGTGTTCAATTTAATCAGTCTGGACCATCAAGTGGGGAAGAAAAGACAAACAGCAGAAAGGGCCAAAGTGTCCAAAAACCTGCAGCCTATGTGATAGCAATGAGCTGTCAGTTATAAGCTGAATTGTGTCTCCTCCAAGTGCCTATGTTGAAGCCCTAACCCCCTGGCACCTCAGAATGTGACTGTTTTTCAAGATAGAGCCTTTAATGAGGCAATTAAGTTAAAATGAAGCCATTTAGAGTGGACCCTAATCCAATAAGCAAACCGGTTTTTCAACTTGCTGTGTTCATGACACACTTTCCAATATGGGAATTCATGGTGGCAGTACTGAAGGATGTGAAAAGCAAACACTAGTTTCAGGAAAGAAATTCAAGAAAATGGAAAATAATTATTTTTACAGTTATTGCACTATTCACTTTGTGTTCCAAACCCCACGTGGCTCGGTGTTAATAGAACCTGCTGACAGTCCTGGCTTGGTCCCATTTTAGATATGGTCAGAGGCTTTTCTTATACATCTCACAATTGGCAACCAGCTTTACTCTACTTTACATCATATCCCATGATCCCTCAGCTTTCCATCTCTGCCCGACAAAAGTCACTTGAAATGTGCCGTCATTTTTAGAAAAACAAATTGTATGCATTGGTAAACACTTGAAGGCACATCTGTGAGGGTTTTAGGGCCCATCAGTATGCTCCAGCATACTGATTATAAACCATCACTAATATATATACACTAATTATACACCATCACTGTTGAAATGTGAGACCAAATGAATGCACTCCTCCACAGGGCTGTAGTTGAAATCTTCACTTAAAGGGACCCCTGCAGGTAGAAAGAAAGATGCGATGCTGCTGACTACCTTGCTGTTTCTGTATTGATTTTTCTACAAATTCTGACAATAACCCCACCCACAAGCTGTTGTATTTGCATATCAGAATTTTACTTTACACTTGAGTACCCTTGTGTTGTTTTCGTGATTTTCTCCTGATTAGTTGATCACCTTTACAACGTGTGCGGTTGACCTGACTTCATGGTGAAGTTAGTGACAGATCAACTGGAAAGGAGGTGAAGCTCTTTGGATGGGTCAATAAAGAGATACTATTGTTCAGTAATAGTCAAGGTGAGCTGTCTTTGGTAAACAGCTGTACAAGGGAGCCACTGGATTGAAAACAGCTTTTTCCCAATGTTTTAGTGTGTGTGTGTGTGTGTGTGTGTGTGTAGAATAGTTTTTTTTTTTACAAATAGTTTATTGTCAAATTAGTTTCCACATAACACTCAGTGCTCATCCCCACAAGTGTCCTCCTCCATGCCCATCCCCCCTCCCCCTCTCCCCCACATCCATCAGTCCTCAGTTTTTTCTCAGCATTCAAGAGTCTCTCATGGTTTGCCTCTCTCCCTTTCCCCCACCATTTCCGCCCTTCTTCTCCCCCTTGTTCCTCCGTCAAGTTCCTCCTAATCCTCCTAAACATGCAAACATATGATATTTGTCCTTCTCTGCCTGACTTATTTCGCTCAGCATAACACCCTCAAGGTCCATCCATGTTGCTACAACATGGCCAGATTTCATTGTTTCTCATTGCCATGTAGTATTCCATGGTATAGATAAACCAGTGTGGAGGTTCCTCAGGAAACTAACAATAGAACTCCCCTATGACCCAGCAATAGCACTGCTAGGAATTTACCCAAGGGATACAGAAATGCTGAGGCATAGGAGCGCGTGTACCCCAATGTTCATAGAATAGTTTTTTTTTTTAAAAATGCTTTGGGTAACATCATTTCATATACTTAAAATTTTTATTTAAAAAATTAACCACTATAGTAAGATATGCTTGAAGAGCTTGCATAACTATTTTTTATAGATACCCCCAAATTATATATTATTCAGGACTGACATTGTTATTTCAGATGATATATTATTTAAAGAAAAAAGATCTACAGGAACTTTCTTACTTACTCTAAGCAAACTTTGGGGGGCCTCCTGAGACAGAGAATGAGTTATCCAGTACTGGTTCTTCTTACAGTATTACTGGGTGTATCCAATTTGTCTAATGTGCCTGTATATATTCAGTTATATTATAGGTCAGTACAGTTTTTGCTAAAATTGGTCATGTCAAAACATGCTATCTTTTACATTTACTTCATCAGTTGTCTGGTTGGTTGAAATAGGTGTATTCAGTCTTTTGTAGACATTGAGCTTATGGCTCCTTGAATTTATTTCTACTCTTTCCAGTACAAAATGCCACTGAATATAACACCCTAACTATAATGGCTTTCTGCATCATCATTTTTCCAGGAATTCTTGTCCATCTCACTGAATGTGAGGACAGGACCAAAATACAAAATCTGTCTCATTGATAACTGTACCCACTACGGCTAGCCACGGAACATAATAGAGGCAATTATCTGCTAGTATTTGATATTACAAAAATTTGACAAATCGAAAAATACCAAACATCAATGTAAGTAAACATGCATTTTTTTTTACTCATGTGTAATGATATCATATCCACATGCCTTCCCTCTGCTCCAAGCTGCCCTTTTCTATATTCTTGGTATTATTCTTTAAAAAAAAAGTTTATTTATTTTGAGAGAGAGAGAGAGCATGAACAGCGGTGGGGCAGAGAGAGAGAATCCCAAGCAGGTTCCATGCTGTCAGCACAGAGCTGGGCATGGGGCTTGAACCCATGAACTGCGAGATCATGACCTGAGCAGAAACCAAGGGTCAGATGCTTAAACACATGAGCCACCCAGGCACCCCAGCACATAATTTTAATTCCTAAACACTCTCTATTTGGTGTTGCTTTTACAAACAGAGTTACTCCAAATATACTTTCAAACCCATTTTTAGGATATATTCAATAATTATAAATTTGCACGTATTTATCAAACAAGACTTGTTCTAATAATTAACAATTTGCCTTTTATTCATTTGTTTCCTCTTTGAAGATTTTGGGGAGGTATAGGAAGCTGTACTCACCTGAAACTAACCAACTGATGGAATGCTACTCAGAGACAAGCACAGGGCATTAGATCAATGACTGGCTCCCTGCTATCTCTTACCTGATCCCCTTGATAACCACCTAGGAACTCTGCCTTTCTTGTTCAGAGATGTTCTCTTTACTGTGTTCATCATTAGAGATACCATTTACTTCTCATGGTAACTTCTTCATGCTTCTTGATTACTGTGTCTCTAATCTTTTGAAGACACTATAAGCTCATGATAATATCTTACATCTGCATGGGTCTGCCCTTCATATCATCAAAGCTGGTTGTATCTCCCTTGTGCTTGCTCCACACCAGCAGATAAACATTGTCATTCCCAGTAAATCCCATCCTAATTTCAACTCTCTCAAGCCCATGGTTACCAGAGAGTTGATGATGCTTTTGTGGTCTGTATTCAGGCATTTTTGAAAATGTAAAATTAACCAGTTGGCTATACATCACACTTTGGTCACGCTCTAAAATGTGTGGCAGCTTATGTGTTCTTGATTCTTTATTGACTTCAATGATGACAACAATAAAGTGTAATGAAGACTGGGTAAAATAGGATACACACATTTTAATTTTTTACATCTTGTTTTTTTTTGATGTCAGACCTTATCAATGGTGACACATTGCATAAAGTAGGCTTTGGAAAGAATCAGGAAAAAGCATGAAGGCAAACAGGTTGGACCATCATAAAGCTATATCATTTCAAAAGTGAAGAAATGGTTTCTATGTGTCACTATATGGTCTTTCCTTTAAAATATTTGCTAACCAAGAGGCTCATTCCTTTAATACCAGCAATTCTCTCAACGAAAACAACTTTTTATTCACCCACATAAAATACTAGGTTTTTGGAAACAACAGGAGGAAAACCCAAAGCCACAACAGTAGTTTCAAAGGCATCAATTGTAGTGTTCCCTCAAATTACCTTGTCAAGCTCTTAGACTGATCAGCCTTTGAAATAACAGAAGTTAAACACTTAGTACAGTTTGAGGTGGAAACAAAACCACAATTCTTTACTTCTATGTGTTTGGTGAATGTGTATAGTATTCTCTTGCAAAACACAAGTCAAATGCTTATAATAAAATATTGTGTTTTTCTCATATAGAGCAGCAAACATGATTAGCAGTCCCCGAGATTGGTCAGGCTACTGGAGCTATCATTTGAACAGCCAAGGACACCCTTCCCAGAAAGTCTGGAGTCTAACTCTTCTTGCCTTCTGAGGAGGGAGGATGTGCCAGGCGAAGGTGTCAGAAGATTTGTTTCCCAGCTTTATTGCTTAGCACGTACGTGAGCTTGGGCAAGTCATTTAACCCCATCATATGTGATATTCTTTACCTGTGACCTATTGTATGTTACCTTACAGGCTTATGGGTGTTACTGCAAATAAATCAGTATGACTAGATCATGGGTCAGTCTGGGGACACTGGAGAACAAGGAAGCCAGAACAGAAGGCAGGGTTCAGTTGTTGAAAGGCACACAAAGCCACGGTAGGGACCTAGGGTTGTATTTTGTGAGATTTGTATTGGTTTTCATACCTAATTCTCTTTTTTCTAAAATTCAAATTAGTTAACATACAGTGTAGTCCTGGCTTCAGGAATAGAACCTAGCGATTCATGTCTTACATATAACACCCAGTGCTCATCTCAACAAGTGTCCTCTCTAACACCCATCACCCACCTAGCCCATACCCCCACATAATAGCCCTCCAGCAGCCCTCAGTTTGTTCTCTGTATTTAAGAGTCTCTTGGGGCACCTGGGTGGCTCAGCTGGCTAAGCGACTGACTTCGGCTCAGGTCATGATCTCACAGTTCATGAGTTTGAGCCCTGCATCGGGCTCTGTGCTGACAAGTCAGAACCTAGAACCTGCTTCGGATTCTGTGTCTCCTTCTCTCTCACCCCTCCCCAGCTCGTGCTCTGTCTTTATCTCTCTCAGAAATAAATAAGCATTAAGAAAAATTAAGAGTCTCTTATGGTTTGCTTCCCTCTCCGTTTTTACCTTATTTCCCTTCCCTTCCCTTATGTTCATCTGTTGTGTTTCTCAAATTCCACAAATGAGTGAAATCATATGATATTTGTCTTCCTCTGACTGACTTATTTTGCTTAGCATAATACTCTCCAGTTCCAATCACAGTGTGGCCAATGGCAAGATTTCATTCTTTTTCATTGCCAAGTAGTATTCCTTTGTATATATACCACTTCTTTTTTATCCATTCATCAGTCGATGGACATTTGGGCTTTTTCCACAATTCTTAATTAATCCTTTGATGTGTTTATTATCTCCCCAAGCAAACAGCAACGTTAGGTGTCCTGAAGGAAAGTCACCCGCTTTACTTAAGAAGACCTGTTTCAGTTAGACCCTTTCATGAAGGCACTGCTTCATAACCTTGCAAACAAGGAAATAAATCACAAGGGAGCAAAAAAAAATAAACAAATGTAGTGAAGAGGCGCCCGGGTGGCTCAGTCAGTTAAGTGTCCGACTTCGGCTCAGGTCATGATCTCACGGTTTGTGAGTTTGAGCCCTGCATCGGACTCTGTGCTGACAGCTCAGAGCCTGGAGCCTGCTTTGGATTCTGTGTCTCTCTCTCTTTACCACCGCCCCCCCCCCCCAAAACTGGTACTCTGTGTCTCCTTCAAATATAAATCAACGTTAAAATTTTTTATAAAGAAATGTAATAAAAAATAAAAATGTAACACCGATCTGAGTAATGTACAAAGCACATGTGATCAAATTCATCACAAGTATCATAGGAAGTCCAAAATTTACATTTTGCAATCTAGATCTTCACTTTACAATAAAATAATCACATGTGACTATTAACCACTTAAATGTAGTTGGTTAATGTCAACCTGTGCTATAACTGTAAAATCACAGCTTTCAAACACTTAGAAAGAAAAAAATGTAAAACCGCTCATTAATATGCTTATACTAACTACAAGTTGAATGGTAATATTTTAGAATAGTGTTAAATAAAATGTATTGTTACAATGAATTTCACCTCCTTTTACCTTTGTAATGAAGGGACTGGAAAATTATAAAACTACGTATATGACTCACATTCCATTTCAACCAGAAAGCATTGTTCCAGATCATTCTGGAGCAATACTAGAAACAGAGCATCTCAGCACCATCATTTTCTCTTTATGTATTTTCTAAAGAATGAAACATCTTGAAAACAGATGTTTCATTTATCTTTATACTTCTTGGAACAAATGCGTATATATTTTTTTTAATTTTTTTAAATTTTTTAAAAAATTTATTTCTAGGAGAGAGAGAGAGAGACAGCATGAGCAGGGGAGGGTCAGAGAGAGAGGGAGCCACAGACTCTGAAACAGGCTCCAGGCTCTGAGCTGGCAGTCAGCACAGAGCCCGACGTGGGTCTCGAACCCATGAACCGCAAGATCATGACCTAAGCAAAAGTCGGACGCTTAACCGACTGAGCCACCCAGGCGCCCCAGCAAATGCGTATATATTGATGGCCATGTGCTTTTAAAAAAAATTAGAAAGTTGGGAAATCACCGTGGAAACTCATGATGTGCTTGCCAAACTTGAGCCCTGAGGTGACCTTCGTAGTTTGCTGTGATCAGAGTCTTTGTGAAATGGTGTCAGTCCCAAAAGTCTCTCTTCCAAGAGGACCAGGGATGTGTAACAGCCGTGCAAATAGATGGAAATAAAGCGGCTATGGCTATAAATAAGATGGGCCTCTACATCTACCTCTGACCTCTACATCAGAATGGGCAATCATCCATTGCCGTCAAGTAAAAAATAAATCGTTTTCATTCTCTTGTTTATGTTTGTGTTTTGCCTCCACTTCTGTATTTTTTTTTGCCCGATCCTTTCCAGCGATAAAGCTCTTTGCATGATTTGACTTGCTCTTTTACAGTTGTGCTAATGACACGCACAAGGTGGTTAGTTTTAAAATTATTTTTGCTAAGTGTCAGCATTGAAGGCTTTAAAAAATTTTTTTAACGTTTATTTATTTTTGAGAGACAGAGACAGAGCATGAGTGGGGGAGGGGCAGGGAGAGATGGAGACACAGAATCTGAAGCAGGTTCCAGGCTCTGAGCTGTCAGCACAGAGCTGGACGTGGGGCTTGAACCCACAAACCGTGAGATCATAACCTGAGCTGAAGTCAGATGCATAACCAGCTGAGCCATCCAGGTGCCCCGCAGCATTGAAGGTTTTGTATGTGATGGGAAAACATACCACTTGTGCATTATTAGATGATCTGTTAATTGTAAAATTATTCCTGGCTGGAAGAGAGCAAGACAGGCTTTTGTGTGAAAATCAAGCTGAGCGCTGCCCCAGTTCAATGCATTTTTACTTATTGGTGGGCATGCAACTGATTATGACCATAATTCCAAGTTGGCTCCTATATGTTCCAGACTTAGAATCCCAGAGAGGTAATACACTGAGACTCCGGAAATGCCTTTGGGCAAAAATGTCTGTCACATCGGGTGACATGCGAAAAATGAAATGAGTCATCTAAGTGTGTGAGGATGCCGAAGCTAATCCTCTGATCACATCAAAATCGCTGTGCAAGTACTGCAGTCGTAAGCAGATTAGACTCTGATCCATTTGTCCTGGCAATAAAGAAAAAGAGCAAGGGGGAAAAAACCACCCCTTGAAGGTTTACAAGCCCGTATCTGAGAATATCTTGTTGTTTTTATGTGTAAGAATAGAAAGGAAACCTCTTTATCAGTTGTTAAGTTTTGACACTGGTAGGGATAATGAAACAAAGAGCGAGCATTAATCTTCAGGCCCACCTGCCAATTTCAGCTTCATCTTCCCATGAAAGATGCACCTGTTAGGCCAGTTGGTCCATTTAAAAGTGGTTTCAAAGACCACACTCCCTGGCTGGCGAATCTCAATGGCAGGCACATACTCAGGGCTGGAACTTTGTAATTAACTGCTGGCACAGGACCCTCCGTGCAAGCCAGTGATGATTCAAAGCCATGAAAGAAAGAGAGAGAGAGAGAGAGCCACCGCAGTAATAATAATAATTCAACACCGAAGGTTTTCACAGCTGGCGTGTCAGTTTGGCATGGCTGTTCCCCTGAGCTGTTAAGGATGTCAGATTTTCTCATGACAAACACAGAAGGGTGGGGCTCACTGCACGGAGTGTTCAGGTCTGAAGAGCTTCATGATCATCAGTCTGGGTTCTGTGCGTGCTCTATCGGAGCTATCAGTTAATTGTCCTGAAAGCCCTTTGCAATGAATATACTCAGAGCCAGAATTTCCACACACGGTCTTTAATTTGATGGAACGTCAAGTGTGTTCAATACCAGCCTAATAATACCAGGCATAAAATAATGCACATTTATGCTTTAAGTATTTAGGTATGTGATCATCCTTCAGACTCAACTAAAGTTTGTTTTCTCCAGGATTTTTCTCACAAGGGGCCCTTGTCTTCAAAGTGCCATTATCAATATTGTCATTTTCTATAAAAATACAGTTTTTAGTTGCCTTTAATATTTGGATATATACTTGCTGACTTGATGTTCCTCTGAAATGAAAAAGAGAAAGAAAATAGTAAGAGGGGCGCCTGGGTGGCTCAGTGGTTAGGCTTCCGGTTGTGGCTCAGGTCCTGAATTCCTGATCCGTGGGTTCGAGCCCTGCATGGGGTTCTCTCTGTGCTGACAGCTCAGAGCCTGGAGCCTGCTTTGGATTCTGTGTCTCCCTCTCTCTCTGCCCCTTCCCTGCTCACACTCTGTCTCTCTCTCTCTCTCAAAAATAAATAAACATTAACAAAAAAAAAAAAAAAACACAGTAAGATAATCTAGATAGGATCTGGACCACATGGGAGGGAGGCTATGCTGAGGTTCTGTGATGAAATTTCCTGACTCGATTTAGTGTTTATCTCTCCTCTCAATAGAGCCACAGCAAGGATAAGACAAGAACACCTTAACCAAAGGTTAATATCATTGTGCCCACAAAGAGGGCACTATTAAGCCATGGAGTCAGGATGACAATTGTGCCCTGGCCCAGTACTGACTTGCAGCCCGTCTGGGGAGCCCATCCTCATGGTTTGTGTCGCCCACAGTGGCGTTCCAGACTGGAGGACGTGTTCAGGGTTGCTTCCGGCTTCATCATTTCATTGCCTCCAAAATAGAATCCGCCCATCGGGGAGAACCTGATGTTATGAAGAGCAAAGGAATGAGCACAGAATGATAATAAAGCCACAGGGCTCTTGCCAGAGGCAAACCAATGCTTCAAGGCTTACCGTTGGCACACTCATAAAGGCAATTTATATCTCAGCCATTTAGCAACTCGTACATTGTCTTTTCCAGCCATGTTCTTTTTGAGGATGAAATTTGTGTCATTGAAACAGTGGGCATTTGACCACAGCCCTGATATGAGTGCTGGATCTTTATCTTAAGGCATTTTCACCCTGTATCTGCATGGGCGTGGGCTCACAGAGTATGGATGATGACAATGGATGTGTGACAGAGGGCGTTGAAAATGAAACTGGGACGCTTGGTCAGGAGCCTCAGAATTCCCATCTGTGTGGCTCCTGTGAAGGGGAGGCAGGCTTTGCGGTCTCAGCCTGGATCTGGGATCCATCCTCACAAGCTGTGGGCAAGACGCTTAACCTGCTGGGGCATCTTGTCTTCAACATCTGTGAATTACAATTGTAATAATGCTTATGTCAGACGATCATGGGAGCCAAGAGGTATAAACATGCCATGTAAACAGGCAAATACTCTTCAAATATTAGCTACCACAAATTTCTATTATCTCAAATTCAGGAATCGTGGGACCAATTAATGGGAAGGGCTATTATCTGGTCAACCTCAAAGTTGGAACCAGAGCATGTGTGCGCAGAACTCAGTACCTCTTGATACAGACTCACAAAGTTGATTGTTAAGGACATCTTCAGGTTTCTGGCATAGGATACTAAAGAAAATATTATTTCTCGACCATGTGATTCTCTTCAAGAAAAGCTCTTTCTTGGGGGCATTTAAAAGGGACAAGGGGTTCGGTCACCGAAATGGAGGTAGTTCACTCTTGCCTCAATAGGGATTTCAATATTATAGAAGGAGTCTTCATTGGTTTCCAGCATATCCAAAATTTATCTTTGGTTTCCAATACGAGAATGTGTAATGTCTGTAATGTCTGTTTTCATTGTAGAAATCATTCGAAACATAACCTATGTGTTCTTTGAAAATTGTCCCAGTTGCCTACTTGACTAATCTCATGGGCTTATATGATGGCATGTTAGGTGGTTTGTTAGTAGGTCTGCATTTCAGTGTATACAACTCAGAGTCTGGGACACTGGAGGGTCTTAGAAAAGTTACTGAACAGTCGCCTCACATTCACAAGTGTATATTGAACCTCCAGGTTGGACTTTTTTCTTTACTCAGCAGAGTGTTTTTGAGCTTCACCTCTGTTGAAATTACTTGAACTTCAATCACAGTACTGTATCTGAACTTCATTTCCATTTTATAGATACACTACATTTTACTTATCCATTCGTCAGTTGGTTGATACTCGCTCTGATTTATTTATATAAAAGATTTCGTGTGGACAGGTGTTTCCAGTTCTCTTGGGTATATAGCTACGACTTGGCACAGGGTAACAAGTCAAAGGGTAACTATATCAAGCCTTCTGAGGAATGGCCAGACTGTTTTCCACAGTGTCCGCATCAATTCACATTTTCTACAAGTGTGCAAAAATTCCAATTTCTCCGCATCTTCACCAATACTTATTATCTTTTTTTATTTTACCCACCCGAGCGAGTATAAAGTGGTACCTCACTGTAGTTTTGAGTTACAATGATGGCTAAAGATGTTGAATATCTTTTTACGTGCATATTGGCCATTTGTATATTTTCTTCAGAGAAATGTCTATTCAACTCCTTTGTCCATTTTTATTTGGACTTTTTTTATTGACTTGTAAGACTTTTCTGTATATTCTGAATATAAGTCCCTTCTCAGATACATGATCTGCAAATATTTCCTCCTATTCTATAGGTCACCATTCCACATTCAAATGGTTTCATTTACAGCATAAAATCTTTTAATTCTGATGATACTGACTTTATTAATTTTTGCTTTTGTATCTTAAGCTTCTGGTTTGTATACAGTAAATAATTATTTAAAAGGCATGAGATTTACATCATTGTTTTCTTCTTAGAGCTTTTATGGGTTTAGTTCTTACATTTAGGTCTTTTATCTAGTTCAATTAATTTGTATATATGGTGTGAGGTAGAGGTCCGGCCTTATTATTTTGCATTTTGACATCCCATTGTCCCAGGCCATTTGTTGAAAAGACATTTCTCATTGAATTGTCTTGCCCTGTAAATTATCGAATGATTGTAAATGTGAAGATTTACTCCCAGACTCATAATTCTATTCCATCGATTCTTATGTCTATCCTTATTCTGGTTTCACACTGTTTTGATTACTGCAACTTTGTGGTGAGTTTTGAATTTGGGAAGTATGAGTCCTCTATCTTTGCTATTCTTCAAGATATATTTGGCTATTATGGATCCTTTGAATTTGTATAGGAATTTTAAGATCAGCTTGTCACTTTCTGCAAACCAGCTGGGATTTTGATAGAGATTGTGTTAAATTTTTAAATCATTTTGGGGAATATTGCCATGTTAACAATATTAAGTTTTCTGATTCATGAACATGGCTGTCCTTCCATTTACCCAAACTTGCTTTAATCTTTTCAACAATATTTTGTACTTTTCAAAGTATAAGTTTTACACTTCTTTTGTTAGATTTATTCCTATTTAATAATTTTTATACAACAGCAAATATAACTTTTTTTTAATGTTTTATTCATTTCTAGGAGAGAGAGAGAGAGACAACGTGAGCAGGGGAGGGTCAGAGAGAGAGGGAGTCACAGACTCCGAAATAAGCTCCAGGCTCTGAGCTGGCAGTCAGCACAGGGCCCGATGCGGGGCTCGAACCACGAACCACGAGATCATGACCTAAGCGAAAGTCGGACGCTTAACCGACTAAGCCACCCAGGCACCCCAACTGTTTCTTAATTTGATTTTTGGATTGTTCATTATAGGTGGATGTAAATGCAATTAATTTCTTATATTGATCTTGAATCTTGCAACCTTGATGAACTTATTTATTTGTTCTAATAGCTTTTTATCAAGATGAAATTCACATAAGATATTTAAAGTGTACAATTCAATGCATTTAGTACATTCACAAGATTGTGCAGCTACTACTTGTAATTCCAAAATATTTCTATTCACCACAAATAAAGACCATGTCTTATAAGGAGTCACATCCCATTCCCATCTACACTCAGCACCTGGCAACCACCAGTCAGCCTTCCATTTCTATGGATGTACATATTCTGTATATTTATATTAATGGAATCAACTCATTTTATATATATATAAATATATATATAATTATATATATATATAATTATGCTCTTTCAATATATGAGAATGTGTAAGGATATATGTCTATACTACTTATCCCAGGACTATTTACTATTTTGGTTACTAAAGTCTTGCAGTACGTTTTTAAATCAGGAAGTGTGAGTTCTTCATCTGTTCTTTTTAAGACTGTATTGACTATTTAGCTCCCTTACAATTCCATATGGATTTGAGGACTAGTTTTTCCACTTATGAAAAAAAAAAAGTCATTGGAATTTTGATAGAGATAACATTGAATCTGTAGATTCTTTGGCAAGTATTACTGTTTTCATAATATTAAGTATTCCAGTCCATGAAAACAGAAAGTTTTTCCATTTACTTAGATCTTTTAAATTTTCTTTTGGAAAGGCTTTATAGTTTTCTGTGTGCAAATCTTTCACCTCATTGGCTTTGTTTATTCCTAAGTATTTTACTCTTTTTCATGCTCTTGTAAATGGAATTATTTTCTTAATTTCCTTTTTGGATTGTTCATGCTTAGTATACAGAAATGTAAATGATTTTTTGTGTGTTGACTTTATATCCTGCTACTTTGCTGAATTCATTTATTAGTTTGAGTAGTGTTTTTGGTTGTTTTGTTTGTTTGTTTGTTTTGGCATGGATTGGGATTTTTACATAAAGGTACATATCATCTGTGAATAAAAATAGTTTAATTTTTCCTTTCCAATTTGGATGGCTTTTATTTCTTTTTCTGTCTATGACCTCTAGTACAACGTGAATAGCACTGATAAAAGTAGGTATCCTTAGAGCACCTGGGTGGCTCAGTTGGTTAAGTGTCCAACCCCTGATTTCAGCTCAGGTCATGATCTCATGGCTCATGGGATGGAGCCCCACATCGGGCTCTGTGCTGACAATGTTGAACCTGCTTGAGATTCTCTCTCTTCCTCTCTTTGACTCTCCCCTGTTCTCTCTTTCTCTCAAAATAAATAAACATTTTTTTAAAAAAATGTAGGTGTCCTTGTCTTATTCCTGATTTTAGTGTGAAAGCTTTCAATCTTTTACCATTGAGCATTATCTTGGCTGTTGGCTATTCATAAATGCCCTTTATTATGTTAAGGAAATTTACTCTATTCCTAGTTTCCTGAGGGTTTTGGTTTTTTTTGTTTTTTTTTTTTATGAAAAGGTACTGGATTTTATCAAATGCTTTTGCTCCATCAAATTAAATGATCATTTTTTTCTTCATTCTGTTAATTATGTGGTATATTATATAGATTATATGTTGAATCACCCTTGAATTTCTGGAGAAAATCCAACTTGGTCATGTTGTATAATCATTTTACTATGATATTGGATTCTGCTTATAGCATTTTTTGAGGATTTTTGAATCTCATAAGGCATATTGATCTCTAATTTTCTTGTGTTGTCTTTGGCTTTGGTATGAGGGTAATACTGCCTTGTAGCATGAGTTAGAAACTGTTCCCTCCTCTTTTAGTTTTGTTTATTTGTTGGTTTTTGGAAAATTTTAAGAAAGATTGGTGGGTTGGTGTTACTTCTTCTTTAAATGGTTGATAGAATTTACCAATAAAGCCATTTGGTCTGGGACATTTTTTCATTGTAAGATTTTTGATTGGTGATCCAATCTCTGTTTTGTAGTTATTTGCTTAGTAGTTACTGTGGGGATTACAACCAACGTCCTAATTTCTAGCAATTTAGTTTGAGTTGATATCCGTTTAACTTCAGCAGCATACAAGAACTCTGCTTCTAAGTAGTTCCATCCCCTATGCTGTTATTATGTTGTTATTGTCACAAATTACATTTTTATACATTGTGTATAAGGCAGGGACAGAGTGTGACAAAGACAGGTAAAAATGCCACAAATATTAAAATGCCTTACTGCTTCCTTACTGCTCTAAATGATCTTTTTCTTGATTTATCATTTGCTGGGTTTCTGCGAACTTCTGACAATTTTTCAGAATTATGACAAAGTTGAATCAGACCATTTTTGCTTGATTCTTTGGTGTTTCTGTGAAGTGACAGGCCCTTTGTGCTCTCTAGTCTGCCATTTCCCTGACACTTCTCCTTTAACTGAATAGTTCTTTAACTTGGATTCCCTTTAGTTCTACCTCTACATTTGTGTCCTATGCAAACAGGGGTTTTACTACTCCCTTTCCAATTTCCATGACACTAATTTTTTTTTCTTTGTCAAGTAGCACTGGCTAAACCCTCAACACAAAATTGACTAGAACTAATGAGAACAGATATCCTTATTTTGTTCCTGATCTTGAAGGAAAGCTTTGGGTCTCACTACTAGTTATGCTGCTTGCTATGGGTTTTTCATAAATATCTTTTATCAGGTTGAGGAAGTTCCCTTTTATTTATTCGTAGTTTGTTGAGTTGTTTGTGTTTTTTTTTTTTATGAAGAAAGGGTGTTGCATTTTGTCAAATGCCTTTTTTACGTATACTGAGTTGATAATATGGCTTCCCCCTCTCATTTTTTTTCTATTGAAATGGTGCATTTCATTAAGGGACTTTCAAATATTAAACCAAGTGTGCATTCCTGTGATAAATCCCACTTGGTCGTGGCATACACCTCTATTTATATATTACCAGGTTTGGTTAGACAGTATTCTGTTGATAATTTTACATCTGTAATAATAAAGAAAATTCTGTAGTTTCATTTTCTTGAGGTATCTGTCTCATTTTATTATCAGGGTACTACTGGCCTTCTAGAATGAGTTGGGAAGTAATTCCTTCTCTTTTAATTTTTTGGAAAAGTTTGTGAAATATAGATGTTAATTCTTTAAATATTTAATATGATTAATTAGTAAGGCCATCTGGACCTGGGATTTTCTTTGTGGGTAGTTTTAAACAATCTATTGTAATTCAATCTTTACTTATTAAATATCTGTTTAGATTTTCTATTTCTTGTTGGGTCTTGATAGTTTGTGTCTTTCTAGGAATTCATCAGTTTCATTAAAACTATCCAATTTGTTGGCAAATAGTTGTTCATAATAATCTCTCATAATCCTTTTTGTTTCTGTAAAATCATCTCTTTCTTATGCCTGGTTTTAGTAATTTGAGTGTTCTATCATTGCAGTAATTGTTGTTGTTGCTTAGTATATCTCAAACTTTTTTGTGCGGTTGATCTCAAGCTACTGAAACAAAAACTACAGACCAGACGGCTAGAACAGCAAAAATTTATTTTCTAAGAGTTCTGGAGACTAGGAAGTCCAAGCCCAAGGTGCTGGCTGATTCCGTTCTGGTAAAACTCTCTTCCTGGTTTGTGGATGGTCACCTTCTTGCTGTGTGCTCACATGGGTTTTCCTCACTGCACACATGCAGAGAGAGAGAAGGAACTCTCTGATGTCTCATCTTACAAGGACATGAATCCTATTGGATCAAGGCCTCATTATTATGACCTCACTTAAACTTAATTATTTCCTAAAAGCCCCATTTTCCAAATATAACTACACTGATGATTTGTGCTTCAAAATATGAATTTTAATATTCAGTCTGAAACATCCCCCTCAACCCTCCAAAATTCAAGTCCTTCTCACATGCAAAATACATCCATCCCACTCCAACAGCCCCCAAATCTTAATTCATTCCAGTATCAACTCTTAAAGTCTCATCTTCACATCATCTAATTCATATATGGGTGAAATTCTGGGTATGGTCCATCCCGAGGCAGAATTCTTCTCCAGCTGTGAAACTATGAAACCAAACAAGGTATGTGTTTCCAAAATGTAATGGTGGATGGGCACACTGTAGACTTTCTCTTTCCAAAAGGGAGAAACAGGAAGGAGGAAAAGGGTAAGCTTTGTTATCCCTTTGATGACAAGCAAACAAATCTGAAACCTAGCTAGGCGAATTTCATTAGATTTTAAGGCTTGAAAATAATCCTCTTTGGTTCAATGGTCGGCCTTCCAGGTTCCCAAGTGTGGCAGCGTCACCAACAAGATTCAGAGTAGTGCCTTGACCTTTCAGGTCTTCAGAGTGGCCATGTCCCTTTGGGCTCACATGACTTTCTGTGAGGATCCTGCTCTTAGGCCCTTGGCAAGCATACACGTTCTCCCTCAAACCAGAGAGGTGGCCGTACTCTTCAAAATAGAAGAGGAACCAGTCCTGCCTTCTAGGTTTGTGGTAGAAGTGGCAGTTTCGATGACCCCCAAATCATTGTAAGAATGGGGCCTGAACTCATAGGATTTGTGTCCTTAAATAAGAGACACCAGAGAACTTTTTCTCTGTCCATGTGCAGAAACCAAGGAAAAGCTATTTAAAGACAAAGCAAGAAGATAAACTGTCCATAAGACACAAAGAGAGCTCTCACCAGAAGCTTAGTTGGCTGGACCCTTGATCTTGGACGTTTAGCCTTCCCAACGATGAGAAATACATGTCCATTGTTTAAGCCAGTCATTTCACCTCTCCAAAACTTTGTGAATCTTGGTTATCTTTTAGAAGAATCTACTTTTGTTTATGTTACTTTTTCTGGATTGTTCTGACTCACTTGCCTTTACATCCCTTTATTTCGCCAGCAGTTTTCAGGTGCTAGCTGCTCTGCTAAGATTCTAGGAATATAGATGAAGAAGTCATTTTTCTTGCACTCATGGAGTTACAATGTCTTCTACATTCATCTGAAACTTTAGCATGAGTACATCTCTTCCTGTAAAGCTATTCAGAAATGAAGATCACTAAATCACACATAAAGAAATTATGTTTTTGTTTGTTTGTTTGTTTTGTTTTTTTGCTGTAGGTTGTTACCTAGTTCAGGTACTAACCCAACCTAACGATCATTAGGTGTTTACGTTGCACTTGTTTATGAACCATACATAATTCTAGTGGGTGAATCAGACATGAGAAGACAGACTGAGGATACAGTGAGGAGAAGCTCCAAGAGAAGTATGCAGGGGCAGTTGGGAGTTACAGAAAACAGAACAATAAGGTTTACAGGTAAAGTCAAGGGTGAACAAGGAAAACCATCAGAAGGAAATGACAAACTGAGCTAAATTTTAAAAGCCTAAGTCTTAACCAGTTAAGAAGATTGGAGAAGGGAAGTTTATCCCAGCTGGGGAGGAAGCCAGAATAAGAAAATACATGAAGTGGGAAATTGCCTCATGCATGCAGAGAACCATACACAGTCTGTTGTGGGTGGAGGGTAAGGTGCCATCTCTGTATGAATGGCTTGCTTAGTTATGCCTTTTTCCCCCCTCAGACATCACTTTTTAAAATGTTGATCTGGGTTTCTTTGGGTTATCGTTCTTTGAAGAAAAACTGTATGGATTTAGGTTTTAAGTTCTCTTTGATTAGGTTACAATACCATCTTCGAAGCATGGCCATTCTGGTATAGTGTACTTACCAAGAGACCCAACTGGTTCATTAGATCAGTAGACTCGGCACATCAGTGAATTCGTTTTCAAGGTATATGAGCAGCTAGGTGGTGGTGATTATATTAAACGTGACATCTATTCCATTCAGTTAATTAATGGCAAAAGCAAACAGCTGCTTTGAGATGAGGGACAATATATTTTCCATCCTCTTAACCAGAAGAATATTATACGTACATGTGGATGATAAGTGAGAAGTAGTAGAATTGACAACCTATATAAAACCAAAACTAAAAATAAAATAGAGAGTCCATAATTCTTGATGTGTGCATTGGAAACTGAAAATAATTTTCAGTATTGTAAAATATTTCTCTATAAATACTTGTATTCTATACATTTATATTTATAGTAGAAACATTTTTTAAACCAGATCAACTTGCTTTGTCACTCATTTTCTTGACGTTCACTTAAAATTATCCTGCTACTCCAGTCATAGAGCTTTCTTCTCTGAAATTTTTGGTAGACCTGTAGAATTAATGTGGAAGAAAGCCAGAATTATTAATTCAATGAAATTTCCTACGGTACCCAGCTCTCCAAGGAGGTTTAAAATTCTTCTCTTCCTTGGCTATGAAGGTTGTTCTTAAGAGGAAAAGATGGGCCAGGGGGAAAGTTATTAGGGAAAAAATGGTATTGCAAAGCCAAGTTAAGCCCAGAGCAAGATGTTCTTATCCCTTTGAGCTGTGCCATGACCTGTCCATTAAACAAGATTTTATTCCTGGAATCTCAGTGGTAGATAAAGTCCCTAGATGCCTCATCAACCAGATCGTTTCTTTCTTCATTTGTCTCTGGCTTTAATCTTAAAATAATGTGATGTTTTGAGTATCATGAAACTATTGGTACTTAGGGTAGCATTTAACCAGAGTAACTACTTATAAAAATGATTCTTGGGGCACCTGGGTGGCTCAGTCAGTTAAGCACCTGGTTTTGGCTATGATTTCACAGTTCGTGGGTTCGAGCCCCGCGTCGGGCTCTGTACTGACAGCTCAGAGCCTGGGGCCTGCTTTGGATTCTGTGTCTTCCTCTCTCTCTGCCTCTCCCCTGCTTGCCCTCTCTCCCTCTCTCTATGTCTCAATATAAATAAATAAACTTATAAAAATTTCCTTTAAAAAATTATTCTCTTCCATCTGGCCTGCTCAGGTAGTTCTTGAACATAGAGCAAATCAAGGGAGCCTTTCCAGAAGTTCTTCCCAAATGCAGATGGATACTCAGTGCCCGAGGGTGCCATTCTTACAGCCAGCCACTTGTCCTCATCACATGAGTCATCCTTTTGAGACCCAATACTGAAAGGTCAAGTCGTGCTTTTGGACGATGATATTTAAAATGACATAAAATAGGCAGCTGTCACTGGATGAGCTTTTATTAGGAATGTACCTGCTACTACTTTCAGTACTTTTTCTTAAACTTGAAATGTAAAATCTATACTTGTGAGGTGTTAGGCTTTTCTAGATCTCTGTTTCCTTAATGATAACATGAGTGAGTTGGACAAATGGTGTCTACTTTTCTTTTCAGTTCTAAAGGTCTATAATTTATCTTGTGACATCCAAAAACTGCCCTAGTGAAGATAACAATTATTTATATTGCATGACTTATAGATCATCTATCGATATAATCTATCGTGCTGGCAGACACTGTGTCATTCCCAACACAGCACAATGCCAACAGCTGAAATGGAGTGCACCACGGAGCAGGTTTTAATTTGCTAAGTACATTTTCATTAAAATAAGAAAAGTGATCCCTAAGAAATTGCCTTAATTATTTCTCTCTAAAAGCCTTGAATAATGCTCTATTAATCTGCTTCTAATTTTAGATTACTTAAAATGGACCACTTAATAAATATTTATCACCCGAACACAAACGATGTAGATATGTCCAAGTGAGTTATAGGAGACCAAAGTCAGGACAGGTGGTCAGTTGACAGAGTTATGGGGTCATGGGCAATTTTCTAACTTTTACAGATTTCATATTTCTCATCCTTTTATAAGTGGGCTTCAATATAAAATATTCTATACATGCTTCTCAAATTCCCAACGTTGTGAGACCTTCGTTTGAACGGACATACTGTATTCTCTAATGGAATCATTTTACTCTTTCAAAGTTTCTCAGTGACTGAAAGGAGCAGAAAGGTCAGAACAAGCAGCTTACAGTTAGGACAGGAGGGGAAAAAACCCACTCAGTGCTTCTACCAGAAGTAGAATTGTTATTTTAGTGAAATAAATATTCATCTTAATAAAATTAAGTTTTATTGAGAACTTAAATGCAGTTGGGAATCTGGACTTCACATTCCCTTTAAGTTATGTGTGTGGAGCCTGAGGTCTCAGATGGTATGAATAATTACAAATGTTTGAACACTTCCTGTGAACTCAGCCTCTTGCTGGTCCTCCTTGCAAACACACCATGAGGTAGACATTATCTCTTTCTTATCTGTGGGGTAACTGAGGTGGAGAGATGTTCCTTACTTCCACAGGGTCAGATTTTATTGACCATCCTTGTTCTACTCAAAAGGACCATTATTCCTTTACTTTACCTTCTTTAACTATATGCGATTCCATCATGGCAGCCCATGGAAAATTCCACGTGTCACCCCTGGTAGCTGTCCACACATGCACGCACACCCCTGACACCCTCACACACAGGGAGGGGCCCTCCTGGAGGTGTCCCAATCAGATACACAGCTGGAAACTTGGACAATGACATCTTTTCAACCTAGGTAATTTCCATGTACAACATTGGCATGGATATGAGTGCTTTAAGCTTAAGTAAGATTCATTCTCAAAGTTATAGACAAAGAATTTTATGTGTCTTCAAATTGTATGGTAAAATTGATCATGATAGGAAGGTCCTGGATTCACGATAGCTCAGTCTCACTGACAGAGGAAATATACTAGGTCAAGAGGTCACACGAGGGGCATCTGGGTGGCTCAGTCGGTTAAGCATCTGACTTCGGCTCAGGTCATGATCTCACGGTTTGTGGGTTCGAGCCCCACGTTGGGCTCTGTGCTGACAGCCAGCTCAGAGCCTGGAGACTGTTTCAGATTCTGTGTTTCCCTCTCTCTCTGACACTCCTCTGCTCACGCTCTCTCTCTCTCTCTCAGAAATAAATAAAACACTAAAAATTTTTTTTAAAAAAGAGGTCACATGAGATTCAGTGTAGGTATCAATTAACAGTGTGTTTACTTTATGATAATCCTGCATTCTGCTTCAGAGACAGAAGCCATGTTCTAATGGACAAACCCCCAGGATCAGACATCAGAGTCTTCAACTCCCACTGAAAGAAGGCTGTTCAGCAAGAGAAAAAGTGAGTGATACTTTTGCAGATTTCCTGACGTTTTCTTATATTCCCTTCCTTTGGATTGGGGGAGGGGTGTAGCGTGAACACAAAAATGTATTCTTTTATGGAACTTATTTCCTCTAGGAATCAGATCATTTTCCTGCTATTGAAAATTTTCCACTTCCATATTCTGCCTCTTCCAACTTGTTCTCACTATGATCCCCACAAACCTCTATTTTCTTAGCCTAAGGCATCATTCTTTCTCTCATTCTACCACTTTTTTTTTTGCCTTCCCCAGGTATTTCTCTCATCCTCTTCCTTGCCCTCCCTGCTCACTTACCCAAGGCTGGTCACTGCAGCTCTGTGTCTTGGCTGGGGGCAGTAGCAGCTGTTAGGAACACAGACTACACAAAGAGGTGCCCCAGTTCAATCCTACTTCTGCCACCAAAACATTCTCTGCCACTTTTTTTTTTAACTTATAAAACAAACATGAAAAACCTCCTAGATCTTTTGTACCAACTCCTAGAGCTTTGGGAAAGATAGAACTTATAAAACACCCAGGACCTATAAAACATCCAGCATTGCCCAGAATTTAGTTGGCTGATCATCATTATCACTTCCCTCAGCCACATCCATACTCAGTGTAAGAGACAGATGCAACCTTGAACAGTAACACAGAATCATATAAGTTTGGTGGCTCAGTGTTCTCATTCAAAAACTAAAGCTGAGAATTACTATCTACATCAGGAGCTATTTTCAGGGCTTGAGCTGTAACAACTTACGTTTCCCTCGCTTCTGATGGTAGATGAATTCTTCAAAAATGTTGCCATATTCTTTAGGAAATAGTCCAGTGCTCCATTAATTCAAATAGAACTCCACTGGACTGAGACCATGCTCCTTCCAAAGGTAATTGTCTGCCTCTCTTATTCCTTAGAGAGTATTTGGAAAATGACCTGGGGCTCTTTAGACACGTGCAAGTCCCAGAAGGACACTTCTTGAGCTAAGTAGTCACCTTTCCCTAAGGGTCACAGATACTCCTAAATTCAGAAAGGAATTTATCTCTTGAAGATAATACATTGCATTTGAGAGAGATAGTTTGCACATCTGAGCACCGTTCCTTTCCTGATGTTATAACTGATCAGAATTAGGTGACATTAAGGGCAGCTAGGGAACACACAGTGAATGACAGAGAGACCAACTCATGCCAACTTCGCAGATGAAACTGTGTGGGACACAAGTGTTATTTTCTCCTCCTTTTCCTATCTTGACAGACACCTTTGTCCCCTTCCTCAGAAGGACCTCAGTATATTCCAGGAGCCCCAGCCCCTAATCGACCATAGACAGATAATAAATGCAAGTCTACCCCAAACCTTAGGAGGTCAATTCTAAGGACAGCTACAGAACCCAATGGGCACGGTCAGGATAAGGAGTCAGGATAGAAGAGTTTTGACATTCCATGGCTTTCTTCTTTCCTTCCTTCCTTTGTTCCTTCCTCTCTCTCTTCCATTCTTTCAGTGTTTATGTGTGTGTACATGGTTAGCTTTGAATTTCTTTAGGCTCTTTGGCTGATATGAAATGAATGCCAGTGTAAGGTGTAAGGCCGTTGACCTTTGGCATCTTACCTTTAGAGGCATTAGGATCTCCGGTGGCTGCAGGACCTATGGATGTGTTTCCAAATCCTTGTTCCATCAGACATGGTGGCCTGGTGGGTGGTTGCTAGATGAAAGACGTGACTGGGATCTGAAAACAGGTTTTAGTTCAAAGCCTGTTGTACTTCAGAGATAAGGAGCCCAGAAAAATCTTATCTTCCAAGCCCATAAACTTTAAGATTTTTTAAATGTGTATTTATTTGGGGGAGTAGGGGCAGTGAGAGAGCGGGGACAGAGGATTTGAAGTGGGCTCTGTGCTTACAGCAGAAAACCCAATGCAGGGCTTGAATTCATGAACAGTGAGATCGTGATCTGAGCCGAAGTTGGAGGCTTAACCAATTGAGCCACCCAGGCGCCCCACTCCATAATCTTTAAGTGCCACTGGATGGGTGTACATCGCAGTCTCCTTCTGCTGAACTGGAGCATCCTTACACTTCAGTGGCCCTTCCACAAAAATGGGGTGCCTCTGGAAGGTAGAGCTGCCCTCCCGAGTTGGGGCAGGGATGTACCCCAGGCACTCTCCCTAAAGCTCAGGACCAGTAGGCTGGGAGCAGGGGACACACTGCCCAACCACACACTCTTCCTTCTCAGTCATCACGGACATTTGGAAAGAACCATTGCTCCTAAAGAATCCTGACTTGTGTCGTCACATTTCTATTTGACAGAAATACAACTACTTGTATTGAGTTCTTCCTTTGTGCCAGGTGTCCTTTGAGCAGTTTGTATGTCTTAAGCATTTAATCTATAAAACAATGACATAATTCAAGCACTCTTAATATTCTTTTTTTGTAACAAGGGAACTCGGCTATGGTTAAGTTAAATAACTTACTCTAGGTGGTAAAGAATGGATAGAAGGTGAAAAAACTCAAATTCGAACCTCAGTCCTAACCCTAACCCTAACCCACTGTCTCCAGAAACCTCACTCTTAACCACTATGCTCTACTGAACAGTTACCTGCTCATTAACATTATTTGGGGACTAGTGAGAGTTTTCAATATAAAATCAAATGTGCAGGAATTACTAGATAATGAAAAATCAGATAATTTCAGTAAATACATTAATCCAGGGAATGACCAAATATGGTTTTGAGCTAGTGAGATGAAGACAGTATCCAAAAGGCATAATTGTCTCATTTATGCCTAAATTCTACATCATTTTCAAGGAGAAAGATGCTCTAAAGGATTAGAAGAAAAAGCATTTGTGAGAGTAACAAAGATGGGATTTTAATTTTGAAAGTTGCATTGACCATCTTAAAAAAATATTATTTTTCCTTGTAAGGCTTTATCTTGCCTCAAAGATGCTAGCAAATAGCCACTATATTTTACCCCTGAAATAAAACGCTGTCAAAATATTACATTAGTTATATAACAACCCAACTACCGAGAACACAAATATCAGGTCCGTTGCACCCCAAAGACCAGCAAGGAGCAAAGGAAATGGAAAACATCAACATTCAAAATGATTTTCCATGAACTGAAAGCTCATTTAGAAAATGATAGATTCCTTCCCCTTGTGAGCTGAACACCAGCTGTAGGTCAATGGATATTAAATCTAACATTCAGTTTTATATTCAAACACAGTAACAATGGAAATCACATCCAGTTTCCACAAGAGGCCAGATAAATAAGGCAAAGAGGTAATAGAGGTGTGCGTTTCTGGGATTATGACCATCCCCAGGATTTTGCCCCAACAACGTGTAGAGCAAGGCCCAAGGTGTCACATACATGCTTAATACCTACTTGTTGACTGAAGGAAGAAAGAAGTCATCACAACTGATCTGCATGTTCGAGCAGGTTCAGGGATAGGCTTCGAGATATTAGTGATCCATACCATAGAATTTTAGGGAAGCTGCGTCTTTGAAAAGCATAGGGAGAGGGTAATGTGCTTTTTATGTGTCTGCATTTTTTTCCCTCAACTGACAGAGACATAAATTGCTTCGACTCATTAAAGAATCTAAACATGTTAAAAATCACTCCTTGATAAAAAAAAAAAAATACTCCTCTCCAAAGTGAGTTTTGTTCAGGAATGGTGATTGAACTCTAAACTTACATCGATGTAAATTGACCAGATTACTTAAGATGACAAAATTTCCACTGGAAATGGGGAAAGGGAATGTAACACAGCAAGTTGTAGCTTTTTTTAGCGTTTATTCGTTCGTAATAGTAAAGGGTCACAGTGGTACGTGTGATTGCAGTGCTAATTCCATTCTACCAGCATTACTCTCTGTTCTTTCTTCCACATGGATGGAATAATAAACTTTGCTTTGTCTCTAATGTTGGGCTGATTGCTTCATAGAAATAAGTGATAGGAATATAACATCATATCACTCTCTTGCCTAAATCCTTTCTTTGGATTCCTTTGCCTTTAGAAAAAAACCTTAGATTCATGGTAATGACTTCTGATACCCTCCAGGCATACCCTCCTGACTAATTGTGCTACATTATTTCCTATCAATTTCCTCCTCAATCACTAAGCTTTGGTCAAGATTGGTTTGCACATAATATTTGGTTCTTTTTCTTTTCACTTGTCACAATTTCTAATCATATATCTATTTGCATGTTCTTTCGTTCAGTGTCTTTTCTTCCAGTTCATCAGGGAGATGAGCTTTGAGAGTGTGCTCTTTATTTTTTAAAATTTTTTTTAATGTTTATTTATTTTTGAGAGAGAGACACAAACAGAGTGTGAGCAAGGAAGGGGCAGAGAGAGAGGGAGACAGAATATGAAGCAGGCTCCAGGCCCTGGGCTGACAGCACAGAGCCCGATGTGGGGCTTGAACTCATGAGCTGTGAGATCATGACTTTAGCGGAAGTTGGATGCTTCACCAACTGAGCCACCCAGGCACCCCTAGAGGGTGTTCTTTAAGTAAAGGTGGGACTGACCCCTGACTTCAAGGACACTTGCAATGCAGTGGGGACACAAAACTATAAACAAGAGCCAGAGAAGTATATAAAAGGAGGTATATCGATTGTATGACACTCTCTGACTACACTGTGAACATGATGGCAGTTAGGGACAATGAGTGATATGAACTAAAGTTTTTGAAACAGGTTTTGAATGGAATGAAGCCTGAATGGATATAACCGAACTGGTGGGGAGAGGTGGTTCAGTGGGGAGGATGCTCGAGGTAGGGATGAGAATTACTGTGAGATTGCCCCACAGGGGTCAGGGGAGGAAGAACTGACTAAAGCAGAGAAACGGTGTTTGACTTGATTGACCTTTTGTTCCCAGAGCACTTATGGTAGATGTTGCTCCTGAGCCCTCACCTTTGCCCAGAATACAGACCACACCACAGATCTGATGGAGTTTAAGTTGTACACAATTCCCAGAACTCCATTAACTCCCTCTCTGAGGATTTGGATAGATTTGGCAGAAAAGTTTGCAAAGGAGTTCAACACATTGCTCATATTCACCTTACCTCTTCCTCTTCTCTCCCCACACCCGGCCCCCTCAAAACAGAAACTCCATTATCTTAAATTCATGAGGCAGTCAATGAGGTACAGTTGGCTTCACTAATGATGCACAAATTCACACATTACAGAAAAAAATAATGGGACTTGAAGATGCTGATTGTTGAGACATCCCCCAGAGTTTGTTTACATTCTTTATCAAGTCCATTGGCTTCATTCTTCTTGTCCCACATTACTTTCCTCTGGCTGAAGTTAATATGCCTAACTCCTGGACTCAATCTTTTGCATACATAGGACAGTTTAATGTCTATGTGCACATTTTGAGAAACAGCTACAGTGGGAGTTAGCAATTTAGGTCTTAGGATTAAATATTATCTGATTTCTTCATTTATCTATTCAAAAATAAATACTCCTTGATATTCCTTGATGCTGAATTCTACTATATGATAAACACCTTAGTGGAAATCAATTTTTCAGAACTGTTTTATGATAGCTGAGCACTTGGTTCATGTGAGGAAAATGGAGGAGACCCTACTGAGTCCAGAAAGGAAGACAAACATAGGGTCCTCATGTGAACACTGTGTACACTTAGTGCACCACAGAGGAAGCCATTTTAAATGGGATTTTCTGTAAAAAGAGCACCTGGAAGGCAGTGTTTGGAGCAATGGATGTGAGTAAGGCTGGCACCCAATGGCTTGCTCTTCCAGACTTTGTATTACAGACAGACAGGGGTGCCGCTTCGAGACATGACAGCCTTGACAGCAAGTGACACCTTCTAGGATCTTTTCACACATGCCTTGTTGATAAGCATGGCTCCCCAGCCCCATTCTCTGTCTCTGAAACCATTAATTTCTAAGGTCTTGGAGCTGAGCTCCACAAGACATACAGCCTGAATAAACTCTTCCCTACTAGTTGGTGTGGTGTCAGGATGCTACCTTCTGAGGGACAACTGTCCAGATTCTGTCAGCATCCACCAAAGGCACCACACTGGCTTGCGGGGGTCCTTCCTGTGTGCCATGCTCCCAGGGATCCCAGGGATGAAGAAGGAGCAGACAGAGCCCCCTTCCACGGCCAGAAACCCTTACGCCTCTGACTCTGAGCACAGGGTTCCTGTGCAAACCATGTCTGGGGGAAGGAATCTCCCTAGAGAAACAGAGAACTTGTTTGGTCTATTGTTCAAAGTGGCTGGTTTTAAAATTAACCAATCTGCTTTACACGAACAAACAGTTTACGACTCCAGAGTCATGCTGGTACTTTTATGATTTCATATGCTATTTTTTTTTCTTAAAGCTTTACATTTTGTGAGTTCTCTCAAAGTTCAAGTTGTTGCTCATTATTTTGGAAAAGGGAACAAATTCTTATATTGTATTCAGAGGCCTTTTAATAAATGTAACATTACAAAGGATTGTCACTTGGGCTCTCCTGAACTGGAGTGTCGTATAGAAAGTTGGTCTGTGGGCATGAAATAATATAGTGTTTCCTTTTTCTTTCGGTTATGCCTTTAGGTAAACAAATACACCCTCTTTTTCTCCTTATTATGCATTTTCTCCCCTCAGCCTAAAATGTCTTGACTCATCACAAGGTGTTTCTCCTGAGTTATTTCCATGTATGTGATATCTACTTGAGAATTACCAAAATAGTCATTCTAGAATATAGTTGTTTATTTATCACACACCCCCCCCCACCATGTCCCAAATAGCTGATGATCTTTCAAAAAAACAAACTCTAGGACAACATCAATAGAAAATGCAACAAATAACCTCACATATAAATTAAAACCATTGATCACTCTTTCTTATGTCTTAACAAAAAAGATGAAATGTATTCTCCCCCCCATTAAAAAAAATAATGGCCCAGAAACATTTATTTTTCTTTGCTCTTCAAATTTGTCTTTTAGGAGTTGAGAGCAGATGAAATCTTTTATCACTATATTTAGACGTCAACCAGGCAGGTCGGTGCTATGGCAACCACTGCATGAAGAAATGTTAGCAAGAGAGGCGCAGGCGTGCTCCGAGGAGGTGCTTACTTAGAGCCACTCGACTGAGATGAAAGGTACTGTCTGGCCAAGACTATGTGCCCTGCTGCTCTTGGACCCCTGCAACAGGGGAGGGTGGGCCGTCTGAGCACAGCCATCCCTCTGGACTGCCCAAGTTCAAGAAATGGCTGAAGGATGGATGCAAATGAGCCTCTGTGCCTTAGTCTCCTCCCCTGAATCTAGGCTCCTCTCATCACCAATGACTCTGTCTTGTCCTTAAAATTCCTGCTCACCTTGAGTCCCAAGATTATTCTAGATGCTCACTTTGTACCCAGATACCAACAAAATAAGCTCATTCCCAGGCATTTGTGGTTTTCCTGCATGCTTGTCCGAGGGTTAGAATGCCCACAGGCCATGGGGGCTTATCCAGAGCTTGTCTTTTGCCAAATACTGTTTTAGTCACGAGACACAAAGAAGTGATGGGACAGGCAGGTCTTCTTGGAGCTCATGTTCACTGGGAGAGAGATGGATGATGCAATACAACAGTAAGTAAGCATAACACTTGTAGAGTAGACACTTAAAATGTCATAAGTGGAAGTGATGTGAGAACTACTAAGTGAGACAGTTCTCGTACAATGGGACTGGGCTGGTGGGTGGAGAACCCGGAGAAAGCTGCTCTGAAAGACTGACACTTGAATTCAAACTTGAATGACAGGAAGCATAGCCACCCAAGACCCAGAGAATGGGCTTCCTGGGCGGACAGTGGGGCAAAGACTCTTGGGAAAGAACAGCCCTGCTGTATTCCAGGAACAAACAGAAGTCCAGTGTGGTGGGAGAGCAGCAAGTGCCAGGCAAGTACCAAACGGCACCCAACGCTCTTCAGAACCACTCCCGTCCATAAGCACCCCTCAGAGAGGTGTGGGAGTCCCCTGGAGAGGGTGTCCCCTGACATCTAAAAGCAGAGAGAGTGTCTACCTCAGTCACAGTGATGACATATGCCAATGCCAGAGTGACGATAGCATAGCCCTCTGTTCATGCACTCTTTGTGTGGCAGTCTTCTTTCACTAGGACTCAGTTGGAGCATTTGGTAACCACACCTGGAGACACGCTGAAAAGAGGCAGCAGGCCTGGCTGAAAGGTGTCCTTCCCTCTCAGTGATCCTTAGCTCCTAGCACCTCCATTTCCTCTTCCTCTGAAGTGAATTCTTTCTTTCTTTTCCAAGGAGGCTCTCTAGTTTCTCATGTGATAGTACCCCTATCAGTTTTCTAAGGGTACAGCAAGGCCTACATTTGAGCAGTTAGGGTTCAGCTTGGGTCAAGTGGGTTCTTTATTTAAGAGTGCTTACTTACCTGTGACTCTGTCTTGAACACCTCTTCCTCAGCACTATTGAGAAACCTACATTGTATAGGTGATGTGGACACCAGTGGACTGAGCCACAAAGTTCCATGATGCTTCTTGGAAAGGGATGTAGAGTCAGTGGTTTTCCTTGCCTGGGTGTGAGGGCTTTTCTCTTCTTGTTTCATTGCAACAGGATTTATAGTGATCTGGGCAGCTCTGCATTTCCACTGTCTCTAGCTGAACAGGCTTAAGAAAAATAAAGGAGTCTTAGAAAAGGCAAAGGACTATGGGAGATAGTACCTTAGATTAGCCATGCTGCTATATGGAGACATGGGCATGGAGACATGCCCTAGCGAGGGATATGAATTAGAAACCAAAGAATTTATTTTCTTTAAAAAGAAGATAAGGCATGTAGGACATATAAGGAACTATGGTTGTGCAAATATGTTTTTCAGGTTAAAATATAATTTGTTCTGTTTCTGAACTTGCTATTCAGAAGGAGGAAATGAATCTTCCTCTTTGAGATACTGACCCTTCGACTAGTGAGAACATTTATTATTTCTCACATTTAATAGGAACTGTGGAGAGAGTCAGGACATTTTGGCAACTGACTCAAGAAATATTATGAGAAACCTACCAAGCAGAAAACACGATACAAAGGCTTTGTAGTGGCTGAGCCCAAGCAAGGGCAAAGTACCATTGCTGGCTTATTCACTTAATGCACATGTATTGATTACTTCCGATGACTGGTGTTCAGTTCATAGCTGTGTTAATCACACTTTCTCCCAGGGGTTCTTGTGAGAAATAAATGAGATAAAGTTCCTTAACAATACTTGTTAACTGGCAGTGAATTGGTAAATAATTATTTTCTGGTCCCTTTTCCAACCTTTTTCAAGATAACGCGCTTGATGTGGACGGCTCTTAAAACAAAACAAAAAAAAAACAGAAACAAAACCTGAAACAAACAAGCAAACAAAAACTCACTTCCAACACCCATCTATTCTTTTTTTCTATGAGTTTTACATCTGGAACTCTTATCACAGCAATGGTATATTAGTCTGTGGAGGCCACCGTGACAAATGACTACACACTAGGTGGCTTAAACCACAGAAATGGATTGTCTCACACTTGTACAACTAGGTGTCCCAGAGCAAATGATCAGCAGGCTTGGTCTATTCTAAGAGCTATGGCGGAGTGGTCTGTTCCAGGCCTCTCTCCTTGGTGTGTGGAAAACTATCTTCAGGTTAACATGGCACCCTCCCTCCATATGTCCAAATTGCCCCTTCTTACAAGGACACCAGTTATACTGGACTGGAGCACACCCCACTGATCTCATCCTAGCTTGAGTCATGATATCTGCAGCAATGTTATTTCCAAATAAGTTCACATCCTGAGGTCCTGGGGTTAGGATTTAAACATATGAAGTGAGAGGAGCAGGGAAGAGGGACCATTCAACTCACAACAAGTGGTATTGTTTTCCTCTGAGTATCTGAACAAACCCTCCTCTGCTCTCTCTTTTGCTCTCTTTACTTCCTAAAATCTCTCTGCTGAAATCTCTTGCATCCTTCAAGTCTAATTCAATGCTCACCTCTTCCATGTAGCTCTGATTTCTCTAGCTAGAGTGGAATTAAGTTTTTTGAATCCTGTATGTAGTTACTTTATTTTTAAAATAGTTTTGGGGTGTCTGGGTGGCTCAGTCAGTTAAGTGTCTGACTGCTCAAGTTATGATATCACGGTTTGTGAGTTTGAGCCCTTCTTAGGGCTCTGTACTGACAGCTCAGAGCCTGGAGCCTGCTTCGGATTCTGTGTGTGTGTCTCTCTCTCTGCTCCACCCTGGCTCATACTCTCTGTCTCTCTCTCTCTCTCTCTCAAAAATAAACATTAAACTATATTAAAATAGTTTTATTTATTCAAGTACTTATTTTCTATTTCATTAACATATAGTACTATTCAATCAATCAATACTTTGAATGAAAGAAGGTATTTGTGAAGATTTCTTCTTCCCCAGAAGGCTATAAACTCTCAAAATAATGGATCATGTTTATACTTATTTTTATACTAAATATTTTTTATTAAGTTTATTTATTTAGAAAGATTGAGCACAAGCAGGGGAGGGAAAGATAGAGAGGGAGAGAGAGAATCCCAAGCCCTGTGCTGTCAATGCAGAGCCGATGTGGGATTTGAGAACCCTGAGGTCATGACCTGAACTGAAATCAAGAGACCATGACCTGAGCTGAAAACAAGAGTCGGAGGCTTAACCAACTAAGTCACCCAGGTGCCCCATAATAAATATTTTGTTTTTAATTTTTTAATGTTTATTTATTTTTGACAGAGAGAGAGAGAGAAGGGGAGGAGCAGAGAGAGAGAGGGAGACACAGAATCCAAAGCAGGCTCCAGGCTCTGAGCTGTCAGCACAGAGCCCGATGCAGGACTCATCTCACCAACTGGGAGATCATGAGTTGAGCCAAAGTTGGAGGCTAAGCCGACTGAGCCACCCAGGTGCCCCTATAATAAATGTTTTTTTTTTTAACACAGATCCTTGTATATAGGGTGGATGCATGGAGAAAATGTGCAAGCGGGAAAAGAGACAGACGATTTGGGAAAAGAATGCCGATGGATGACATTTCCCTGGTAGACTTTTCACAGTCCAGAGGCTAATTCTTTGCCTTGTTAGCTTTGAAAACTGATTCCAACAGCAAACAGAGAGTGGTCTTGTCTTTAGGATAAACACATGCATGAGGTCGATGGACAAAATCAGAACATCGATTTATGAATTCACAGTGAGAAATGAACTGTCATAAACACCGCAGGGCAATGTCTCTTGGTTAGTTTTATGTGGGAAGTCAGATACAATCAGAAGTTTGCTGGATGAGCATGGGGTCAGATCAAGGGAAAATCAATAAGTGATTTGAATATTTAATGGCATCCGACGAAGATGGTCTGATGCATTTATCCCCACAGTTGTGATTATCTTGCCTGGGACGTACCAGCCTCGAGCCTATAGGCTCCGCACACAGGTGCTACCAGTGTCTGCGTAAAACTAAGTATCTTGTTTTATAATCTTAATGGATCATATCTTACTTTTATATCCAAACCAATACTTTATGGCTCCCCTATGGTGGCACTATAGAAGAATGCAGTTATTTCTCAAATATTTCTGAGAACTTTTGTCCCAGTTATCATTTACTATCTGTCATTCCAGAGTCTTGCTCTTCAAACCCTCTCCGCGCCCACTTCTTGCTGACTTACTACAATCTCTATGCTGCTTTATCACTCACTCATATTACTGAGTCCCAACACCTGTATATTACCTTCTTTTTCGTTCCCCAAAGAAGTAGAACGCTGAACTGCCCTGGTTAACTAATTTTCTGGAAATATGTGTCATAAGGGAATTTCAAAACATGAAAGGGGTAAAAAAGCTAACCAGACTGACCAGCTAGTACTTCTCCCAAATATTACTGGCCGTGGTCCATCACAGACGGTTTCTTAGTGGTAATTTCTGCACTGCCATGTTGTTGCAAAAACTAGCTTACTCTAGTAAGGGGTCTTAGGGCACCTGAGTGGCTCAGTTGGTTAAGTGTCTGACTTCTGCTAAGGTCTTGATCTCACAGTTTATAGGTTCGAGCCCCCATTGGGCTGTCTGCTGTCAGCAGGGAGCCTGTGTCAGATCCTATGTCTCCCTCTCTCTCTCCCCCTCCCTCGCGTATGTGCATGTTCTCTCTCTCTTTCTCAAAAATAAATAAACGTTAAAAAAGAGATCTCTATCTCTATCTTCTCTCATTGCTCCTAAACTTCCAAACTACCTTCTCCAGTGTACATGTAAAACTAACAAAATCTCTTATTTGAAAAAAATCCATGTACAATTATGTATCCTAGTTTTGCACTTAGCTTTGTTCTAAAAATTATTCATATTGTTGCATAATCTGAATGGTTGTTTTACTTTATTTTTTTAATGTTTGTTTTTGAGAGAGAGAGACAGACAGACAGAAGGCAGAGCGTGAGTGGGGGAGGGGCAGTGAGAGAGAAGGAGACACAGAATCTGAAGCAGGCTCTAGGCTCTCCTGCTGTTTAGATACAAGAGAAGCACCATTTATTCTAATAATAAAAGATGGCATATAGAAGTTTTAATAAAATGACTGCTGAAGCATTCTCATTAAAACTAATAAAAATTGGGGCGCCTGGGTGGCTCAGTCAGTTGAGCATCTGACTTTGGCTCAGGTCATGATCTCACAGTCCATGGTTTCAAGCTCAGTGTCAAGCTCTCTGCTGACAGCCCAGAGCCTGGAGCTGCTTCAGATTCTGTGTCTCCCTCTCTCTGTCCCTCCTGCGCTCATGCTCTGTCTCTCTCTCTTTCAAAAGTAAATAAACATTAAAAAAAAAAGTAGGACATTTGTTGAGATGAGCACTGGGTGTTATATGTAGGGGATGAATCACTGGATTCTACTCTTGAAATCATTATTGCACCACATGCTAACTAACTTGGATGTAAATTTTAAAAAATAAGGAAAGAAAGAAAAAGAAAGAAAGAAAGAAAGAAAGAAAGAAAGAAAGAAAGAAAGAACAAAAGAAAGAAAGAAAGAAATGTCAAGAGGGTATTTTAGTTTTACTATTAAATCTAATCAAATCAATTTGTAGGTGAGAAGATTTGGCCCGATGTGACTAGCCTAGATTATAGGTCAGGCAAGGCTTCCCCAGACCTAGACTCCATTTTCTCTCCAGAATAGCAAATGGCCTTCAAAGCCACAAATCAACACAAAGGGCCAATATGCTGTCATACCCTGATTCTCATTTCATCTACCTTATATTTACCTAGCAAACTTCTTATAATTTGTTTTTTGAGAGAGAGAGAGAGAGAGAGAGAGAGAGAACACACATGGGGAAAGAGGGAGAGAAAGAATCTCAAGCAGGATCCATGCCCAGCATGGAACCTGATCTCAAGAACTGTGAGATCATGACCTGAGGTGAAATCAAGAAGCAGATGCTCAACCAACTAAGTCAACCAGCTGAAGCACCAAGACACCCTAGAATTATTCTTTTATTTTTATAGATAATGTGTGGCTTGTGCATTAAATTGAGCTGTTTGACAGAGCTCAGTGTTTCCATATTTGGTATTTTGATTATGAGTACTTCTGTCAGGAGGTGTTGTGAATTAGTGGCAAGCAATCTGCCTTGAAGTCACCCCGACAGGAAGCCCTGGACCCAGTGGGATAATTATGAGCTCTGGAGTTGGAGCAGCCCTTAAAGTTTTGACTTGGTAGTCCTGTGACATTGGTAAAGGCATCTAACCCTTTCACCGCCTCACTTACTTGTCTGTCACATGAGAAATAACACCTAACTTACAGGGTCATGTAAGGACTGAATGTAGTGCACTAGAAAACAGTATGGCGGTACATTGGTTTTCCACTGTGGAAAACAGTATGGAGATGCCTCAAAAAATTAAAAATAGAACTACATATAATCTAATAATCCCAGTACTGGGTATTTACGCAAAGAAGACAAAAACACTAATTCAAAAAGATGTATGGACTCATTTGTTTATTGCAGCATGAATTACAATAATCCAAGATATGGAAGCAACCCAAGTGCCCATAGATAGATGAATGGATAAAGACGACACAGCATATATATATATATATATATATATATATATGTACATGTATATGTATACACACACATACACATACACACACACACACACACACACACACACACACACACAGTGGAATATTACTCGGCCCTAAAAAAGAATGACATTTTGCTATTTGTGACAACAGGTTAGACCTAGAGGATAGAAATGCTAAGTAAAATAAGTCAGTCGGAGAAAGACAAATACCACATGATTTCATTCATATGTGGAATTTAAGGGGAAAAAACCCAAACGAACAAGAATAAAAGAGATGATGGAAAAAAAATACTGTCAAACACAGAGAACAAACTGGTGGTTAGAAGAAGGAAGGTGAATGGGGGGGATGGGTAAACAGAGGGACTGAGAGCACATTTACCTTGATGAGCACTGAGAAATGCACACATTGTTGAACCACGATGGCACATCCGAAACTAATATATCACTGTATATTAATGATTCTTGGATTAAAAAATAAAAATAAAAATAAATGTAGCCTCTTCCACAGTAGTAGATACTTAATAACAAGAAAGGCTTAGAGTAGTTTCTCTGTTTTATGTGCCCCTTATCAGATTTGTGAGTCTGGGCAAATCATTTAAGTCTTGGAGTCTGTGTGTGCCGACCGGCCAAACAGAGAAAATCAAATCCACCTGACCGGAAAGCTGGGAGAATCCAACGGTAAAAACAGGTAGAGCGGCATTCAATACCTACAAATTTGTTCATTCTTCTCTCCCTCCTTCTCCTGACAATAATTTGTCCTGGTTAATCTGAGCCTGTGAGCTGTTTAGAATAAAATATGGGGTAGAACTTGACAGCAAGGATTTTCGTATCTCAGTGGCAGGAGACCCATCACCTGCCCGGACACTGGAAAAGAGCGAGCAGCTAATGCATCGAGTCGTGGTTTTCTTGGTTTGGCAAACACCCCCTCCAGGGGATTTCTGCTGAGAGGCTCTTGCCTTTAGAACAAGTTTCTTGCATCGTGGAAACCCCAGCTCTGCGCAGAGCTGGTCAAGCACACCCCTCTTGGAAAGGCTTACAGATCCGGGAGAACACAGAACGGTTTTAACCCAAGCTGCCGGGCTTATCTCACAAAGAGAGGAGGCTGGAACTTACGACTCAGCTTTAGCCAGGAGCCGCCTGTGTCTTCGAGAATGAAAGGTTCTTCATGTGCCCCTCCCAGGTTGCACGCACGTTGAGGATTTCATCGTTGCTAACCGGGATCCAATCTCAGGCAGGTGGTCGCGCGCACGGAGGAAGCAGGTGCCTTTATGCCTTTGCAAACGTTGGATGGGTTAAGGGGGCAAAGCCCTGACCAGCATTTGAAACAGCGAACTGTGAGAGAGGCCTCTGTGAACGCAAAGGCACTGTGGCTTCTGGCTCAGACCTGCTCCGAAGAATATGCACCGGTTACCCTAAAAATCACAAATGGTGTGTTTTTCCTTTTATTTATTTATTTTTTTTAAAAAAGCAATTCCTGGGGCACCTGGGTGGCTCAGTCGGTTAAGCGTCCTACTGTGGCTCAGCTCATGATCTCACGGCTCGTGGGTTGGAGCCGTCGGGCTCTGTGCTGACGGCTCAGAGCCTGGAGCCTGCTTCAGGTTCTGTGTCTCCCTCTCTCTCTCTGCCCCTCCTCCACTCAGGCTCTGTTTCTCTCAAAAATAAATAAACGTTAAAAAATTATTTTTAAAAAGTAATTCCTATCATAATTATCAGTTTGTTAATAATCGTCTGGAATTGTTTTGGAAAAGAAGTGATCTAGCCAAGCGTCTTTGTTGCTGTTACAGAACGTCATAACCGTTTCCATTTTCTAGCTATCAGAAGAGTTTGGACTGGACTCAGCATAACAGGGAAAGCTGGAGTCAGCAGAACTTGATCTTTATTTCCAATTTTGGAGCTTACTCGTTGAAGGAACTTGGGGGAAAAAATATAACGCGCTCACCCCGACTACAACAAAACTTAGATTCTCTAAGCTGTGGCCACCGAGAGGGATGTGAGGGTAATTAGATGATGCACACATGTAAAGCTTATCACAAGACCGAGCATCATGCACAGAACAGACCATTCCTGCATCTTGTCTTGCTTAATTAGGAAATGCAATTGGAAATTGGAGTCTGGGAATTCATCAGATCCATTGAACACTGTTCTCAAAAGAGTCCCAGTGTGATCCAACTGTAAACAATAATAGACTTACCTCTTATAGATGCTATGATTTATTTATATTGTAAGGCAAAAAAGAAAACATTTTGATACTTACTCTGCATTATATCCATCGGGCAATAATGCAGTCTGCTGGTGTCAGTATGCTCATTGTTATTTAATTTTTAATTTTCTGGCCTTAATTTTATTACTTTTTTTCAAAGAAGTGAATCATTGTCATCTGCTTAGAGCAAATTAAGTTATTAACAAAGTGTTGTTAAAAATCTTGAGTGAGTCTTAACAGTTGAACAAGAAATTCTTAAGAACATTGGATATTATAAATACCATTTATAATACCAAACATTTTGTGAACTATGAAATGCTTGGTATTAGAAATGTGAAGGGCTTTTGCTGACTCAATCACGAAAGCAAAAGAGGAAAAAGTTGCATTTTATTGTACACAGTTGTATCTCATTATGATTTAAGTAATTGGCTTGGTCTTAGAAATATCTGATTAATTCAGACACATCCAAACCAGTGAGAGCAATAATTATGTAAATGAAGCATGAATAATTAAAAATGAAAAATGGGGAGCATCTAGATCTAAAGCTTTTCAAAATATTGTGTGTGTTCTAGACACAGCGCATTATGCAGAGCAGCATCTAGGAGAGTAAAGTTAAGTAGAAAATCACATTGTAGACTCCTCAGTTTAATCTTAATCTAAATGGTACTCAACTGCCTCAGCACAAATGAATACATATGCTCATTATCATCTAGATACTATTCTGCCAAAACATTAATTTGGATTTTAATCTCCTTTTCAATTGGAAATCCAGAAAGGCAGAAATGTAAATGCCTTGTCCCAGGTACAGGAAATCAGGTGAGGCACACACCATCACCACCAATATTGGGCCAGGTAGTTTGAAACTAGTCATATGTTGGCTGGTAATACCTATGTGAGAATTGCCTTTTCCAAGGAAGCCTTTTTAAGTTCTCCTGTGCTATTTAAAATGGAGATATGTTTAGAGCCTGTCATCCAGTCAAAATACACATTTTCATTTCTTGTAACTTCTTTTCGTCCCTTAAGTTACCGTCTGGTATAAGTTTAGGCCCAAAAGAAACATAAAAGTTTTCAAAAATAGCTCATTTTCGCTAAATTCCTGCCTTTCTGCTCTAAGGTAGAAGTAATATAAACACTGGAAAGTATACTTTGTTGGCTGCTATGGTGCCCAGATAAAGCCTTGATTGAAATAAAATGAAATGTATTTCCTTTTCCTGATTTATTTTTTGGTCTTCACAGGTTCTATAATGGAAACAATTTTATCTTGCATTTATTATATCCTTCTTCACATAATTTGGTCCTAAAGTATATGGAAAATATGCCTAAAGGTTCAAGAAGAACCAACAGAAGAATGTGAAAAGTTTGGACTAAATGTATCTTATTTGGGGCAATGTCTGCTTTCAGGGAGACATTTTCTATATTCCTCCCACAGAGTACAACAACCAAAAAAAAAAAAAAAACCCTATAGAAATTATACATATAACAAACATAAGAAGATTTTGGAAGGTGGAGAGAAGGTAGACTGACTGGAGACATCAGGACCTGAGGAACAACATGAAGATGAATTCTCTGGCTTTTCTTTTGCCTCACATTCCCAGACAGACTACTGGAGAAGGTAGCAACCTAGAAATGCCAATGGACACAGACTAAAAATAAAAAGAAATAAAATAAGAATCCTGTTTTCTTCAGTCACATGACCAGGAAAAAGGCAGAGTTGAAAGACAGAAAATCTTCTAGGCAATAACCACTTTACTCTAGCCAATACCACAAGGGGAAAAAATGTGTTGCTTCCTTATCCTTCCTACCAAAGATTGAATAGAAAGCCTAGATATTCACCCTCTCCAGACTATAGAAAGATACCTCAATCTTCTCCATGAGTGTGATATCAAAGAATGGGTAGGAAGTCAAAACTTTCATCTGCTGGGTGGTCATGAGACTCCCTTCTTCCACGAGGGGTCAGCGAAGACCATATTAGGATCCTGAACTTCCATCTTATCTGGTAGCATTGAGTTGTTCTTCCATTTCCTCCCTGTAGTGATATGAGAGGGGGATTAGTGGAGAGTTGGGACTTTCACCAGAAATGAAGCACAGGGTAGGTTCTACACCAAAAGTATAATAAGAGTGTATGATGCACAATTCTACACACATTAATTTGACAGCTTAGATGCAATGGACTGATTCCACAAAAAACATTTACTACAACTCACCTAAGATGAACTAGGTAATTTGAATAGCTTTGCCACCATTAAGGAGATTGCATGTGTAATTAAAAACATTCCGAAACAAGACATCTCCAGGCCAGATAATTTCACCAGAGAATCGATTTAAAGAATTAAGAAAGATTTAAAGAATTAGCTCCAGTGCTACACAATATCTTCCAGAAAATAGAAATCAAATTTGCCAATTCATGTTACAAAGCTTGCGTTTAGTGTTGTCCGGATACTAAAATCAAAGACAATATGAAAGAAAAATAAAGGCCAGTGGAACTCATGAACATAGACACAAACATCCCTAATAAAACATTAGTAAACATAATTTAGCAATTTGTATAAAATTTTATATTTTAATGAATGGCATTTATTTGAAGAATGTAAGGCTGGTTTAGTCCTTAAAGATTAATAATGCAGTCTACCATTTTAACATAAAAAAATTGCACGACTCGGTCAATTGATTCAGGAAAATCATTTGACAAAATGTAACACCCATTCATGATTAAAATATCAGAAAACCAGGAACAGATGGGAAGTTCTTCTCTGACAAATAAACATCCAAATAAAGGAAACCTGCAACTAACATGATATTTAATGATGCAAAATTAAATACTTTTTCCCTAAATACGGAGAAACAAGCAACAAGCAAGGATGACCACCAGTGTCATCACTATTATTATTTTTAAAAAGTTCTTATATTTATATTTATTTTTGAGAGAGAGAGAGCAAGAGAGAGTGTGAGTAGGGAAGGGGCAGAGAGAAAGGGAGACAGAATCCAAAGCAGGCTTGGGGCTCTGAGCTTGACTCAGGGCTCAAAATGACAGACCACGAGATCATGACCTGAGCTGAAGTTGGATGCTTAACTGACTGAGCCACCCAGGTACCCCAATGTCATCACTATTATTGAATGTAGTATTAGAAATGCTAGCCTCTTCAATAAGGCAAGAGAAAGAAATAAAGGCATACAACTTAGAAAGAAAGGGAGGGAACTTTCCCTATTCACAGATGGCATGATCATATATGTAAAATTTCCCAAGAAATCTACCAAAAGAAAGAAAAAACTTTTAGAATTAATAACTGAACTGAACAAGGTCACAGAATTCAAGATCCACACAAAAATATCAATTGCATGTCTACATACTAACAGTGGATACGTGAACATTGGAATGTAAAAATATGGTACCACTGGGGCACCTGGGTAACTCAGTCAGATGGGCATCTGACTCTTGATTTCAGCTCAGGCATGGTCCCAGAGTTGTGGGACCAAGCTCCATGTTGGGTTTTGTGCTGAACATGGAACCTGCTTAAGATTCTCTCTCTCTCTCTGTGCCCCTCTCCTTGTTCCCACTCCTCTCTCTCTCTCTCTCTAAAAAAATTACAATACCACTTATAATCCCCCCCCAATAGTGGAAAACTCTACTTAATATGGGTATCAATATGGGTATCAATTCTCTCTAATTTGATATACTGGTTTAATGCCATTCCTATTGAATTCATAGCAAGTTTTTTTATATAGAAAAGATTATTCCAAAATAATATATGGAAAGGCAAAGAACTAGAATAACGAGAAGCAATTTTGAAAAAGAATAACCTGTGAGCAGTCTACCCAATTTTAAGATTTATTATATGGTTTCAGAAATCAAGACAGAGTGGTGATGAAGTGATAGATACCTTGGTCAATGGAACAGATTGTAGAATCCAGAGATAGTCCCCCACACATCTGCCCAACTGATTTTTAACAAGAATGCAAAAGTGATTCAATGGAGGAAGGAAAGCCCTTTCAACAAATGACATTGGAAAATTTGACATCCGTGAGCAAAAAACAAACAAACAAAAAAAACTCATAAACTTCAGGGGCACTTGGGTAGCTCCGTTGGTTGAGTGCCCAACTTTGGCTCAGGTCATAATCTCCCGGTTCAGGAGTTCGAACCCCACACTGGGGTCACTGCTGTCAGCATGTCAGCGTAGAGGCCACTTCAGATTCTCAGTTCCCCTCTCTCTGCCCCCGACCCCTGCTTGCACTCTCCGCAAAATAAATACGTTTTTAAAAAACCATAAACTTCAACCTGTATCTAATGCCTTATACCCAAAATAACTCAACATGGACCATGTATTTAGATGTAAAATATAAAACTACAATATTTTTAGAAGCAAACGTAGAAGAAAAACTTCAGGATCTAGGGTTTCACTAAGAGTTCTCAGACATGAAAAACATAATTCATAAAGAAAAATAAATGATAAACTTGGCTTCATCAATTCAAAACTTCTGTTCTGCAAAAGACCCTGTTAAGATGATGAAAAGATAACCTACAGATTGTGAAAAAAATATTTGCAAGCCACATGTCTGTTATAAAAATCAAATCTAGACTATGTAAAGAACTCTCAAAATGCAACCGTAAAAAACAAAGACTAAACAAATCCAAGTAAAAAAATGGGCAAACAGCATGAAGAGACGCTTCGCTGAACAAGATATATGGAGAGAAAGTAAAGGCATAAAAGATGTTCAAATTACTAGTCATTAAGACCACAATGAGACAAGGGAGCCTGGGTGGCTCAGTTGGTTAAGTGTCTGACTTAGGCTCAGGTCCTGATCTTGCAGTTCAGGAGTTTGAGCCCTGTGTCGAGCTCTGTGCTAACAGCTCAGAGTCTTGAGCCTGCTTTGGATTCTGTGTCTCCCTCTCTCTCTATCCCTCTCCTACTCATGCTCTTTCTCTCTCTCTCAAAAATAAATATTTAATTTTAAAAAAAGAGACATGTGATTCCATTTGTGTAATATTGTCACAATGACAACATATGGAGATGGAGAAAAAATTAATGGCAGGGAGGAGAGCATGGCTACAAAAGGGAACCATGTGAGAGGACTTAGCCAGAAGGAGCTAGTTGCATATCCTGCTGAGGTATGGTTACACAAGTCTACACACGCAACCATCCACATACTCTGCTGCAGCGTCAGTTTTCTAGTTTTGATTTTGTCCTCTGTGTAACAGGTAACCAACCAGTGCAGAAGGCTGGGTGCTATCTTTGCAATTTCCCATGAACCTGTAGTTACTTCGAAAGAAGAACTTTTTTTTTTTTTTAATCCTAATTTGTCTCTGATGGTGTGTGGACCTCACTGTCTGCATGATACCTGTGTGTCAGAATCAAGGAACCCTTTAAAGTGGATGCGATTTTTTTTCATTGAGAGACTTGTCCATCAGGTGATAATTTGGGTCACTGCCTTCTAGGTTCTGATCTCTTTGACTCAGGAATGATCGAAGAAGTCCTACCTGAAGCTGAAAAGTTTGGGAAGCAGCATCTGCCTAATTTTAAAATGCATAATAAAGCAACAATGGATACTTTTCCTTGTTCTATAAATAAGACACTTCCTCTTTCTTTAATGGAGACAGATGGGTTGAGTCCCTGCTGAGTGCCCATTAAGGGAAATGCTGTCTGGTTCATATATATCTAGTTGCGTAGAATATGGTAAATGATTCTGAAGCTAATGTCTATCATCTAAGACCTTTTTTTACAGTAGTACATGTTTGGTATGGTGAAAAATTCCTGAAAGCCATTTATTAATCCTAGATTTAATTATAATTAAACTGGAATTCATTTAGTTTTTGTTTCAGGATAAAGATGTCTAGAGCAAGTTGATTTTTTACACGCTTTGAGCTTTTCATAGAATGCATAGCTACGCGTAATTTGGCAAGCCACTCTAGCTGCACATCTTTCAACATCCATTGGCGTTACTTTCCTGTGCGGGGGTGACCCAAATCATAGAATTAAAAAGACCTTCCACGTCGTCTGGGCTAGAGGGCTCAGACTGGCAGCGGGCAAGTGTTCTGTCTTGAAGCAACTATTATTTAATGGGATTTCAATATGTTTGGATTAGGCCCAAGATATCCCCAATTGGCCACAGCCCAACCAGGCTCTTTGGGTCGCCTCCAGGACTTTCCGACTATGCATTCCTTACTTGGAATTTGGGTGGGAAACTCCTCTTCCTTGTTTAGTGACCCCGTGGATGAAAAAAGCAGAGGTGATGGGACACTCAGTGATCTTATCAAGGTCACAAGGCTACTTCCTTGCAAAGCTGGGTCTATGTCCGGGTCTCAGTCTTCTCCCCGATTTACTCCACTGTCTTATACACCCAGTGTCTTATACACTGTTTCATACACGCAGGCATTAAAAAATAATAATAATAAAATAAAATAAAATAAGTCCTCGGGGAGAGGGGGGTTTCCAGAAACCCCACACGTACAGAATTCCCCCGTGTGTTCAAAAATGCTCACAGGAGCAGCTCAGAGGGAGATCCAGGCCGAGCTCAGCGTGATCTCTTACTGCTTCGTGTAGACCAGACTCCATGGCAAGAAACAGCCTGCTTCTCTGTGCCAGTTGCCTCCCCCCCTCACCCCCAGTCCAAATTGATTTTGTGCTTCCTGTTTTCCTGTGCTTGACAAAGAAAGCAAAAGTAACATGCTGTCAATGGCTAGTTGCCAAAAAGGCAGAGTGGCCTTTAAAAAAACATCCCTTGCTTCAAATTTCCAACCGCAGTTCAAAGTCGCCTTCCAAGTAGACCCTGCATTATGCTAATCATATGCTAAATCGTTAAGGTCTTCCTATTTGTCTATTGATTGTTTAAGTAGAATGTTATGACAGGGAAGTTTTGGTGCTGGAAGTATCGATCGCCTTCAGTGCGTTCTTAAGCTGGCAGCTCGAGTGTATACATTACACTAACTCTGATAAATTGCACATCATAAGCTGTTTCATCTCGACCTTTGATGTTGCACTAAAGCCATCTTTTGGGGACTTCAACATTCTAGAAACATTGAGAAAATAGGGAATGTATAAAAACAATATTAATAATCATTTATCATTTATTGAGTGGCTTCTCTAAACCACGAACCGTGGTAGGCATTTGACCTGCATCAATTCTAATATACCATTGTGACTTATAAGGAGTACCATCTTCTTTGTACATTTGGTGGAATTGAGACTCAGAAAAGTGAAGCCTGCTAAACTCTCCTGGCTGCCAAGACCTATGATCAGGATCTAAACCTAGATCTATATGAGTTGAAGCCCATGCTCTCCTAAGATTGTCTGCACGTTGCCTAAAGAATAATTCCAATTTACTTGATCTCATTTTGGCCTTGAGCCCTGGAGTTTCAGACAAATAGTTAGACGCTTGGGGTTTCAAACTTCTAGTAAAGTCAGGTCTCCTATTGGTGACGAGGTGGAGGGCATTGGGGTGGAACGAGCACAGCACAGCAGAGGCCCTCTGTGAAGTAGGAGCATCCACAATTAGATACACACCTGGTATACCCAGAACCCAGTGCACACTTACTGGTGGTCAGGGCACACCTACTGCCCATGTGGTGACCGTCTCCAAGAAAGCTGGCAGAGGTGAGGTTTGAGGGAGAAGAGGGAAGTAGGATTTAGAAGGGGTACTTTGACCCCAAGTGGAGTGAATAGAATTTTCCAAAACAAGGATGTTTTGTTAAAAGGCTAACTAAGTTACGGAAAGGTTTTCAAGTGGAGATCCATAGAGATGTCTTAGCACACAGAAGGCTGGAGAGGAGGCACAAGTCGAAGAGGAGGGAGAATGGAAACGGCAGCAGTCGGGGATCCTAAGGCTTGAAGCAGAGCAGGGCTGGGCACCCTTTACACAGGGGAGATAATGTATAAGCTTTGTCCTTCACGGAGAGTGCTCCATGGGGGACGAAACTTCTGAAACCAGAATTAAATTGGCTTGGAATATTTGGAAAGTAATCACAGATCATATAAAAATCAATTCACAGTTGTCTATTTTAACCTCAGAATTTGGGAAAGATTCTTTTCTTGACTCCATAGTTCTCTCCCTCTTCTCTTTCTTTCTCTGCCATAGAAAATAGGACCCTTTGACCCTACCATTCATCCCATGAACTTCCTTCCAAATGTTACCTTCTCAGCAGAGCACAGCCTACTATATCCGTTTGCTAATTGTCCATTCACACATTACATGGATTAGCTTTCCGCCAAACAAAAGGGCAGCCATTATATTTCACAAAGTAATTAATAACAACACTCTTTCTGTCAACGGGGACTAATAATTTTCTTGCTCTCTTTCTAGAACACTATGCTTTGAGCCTCGAAAATCCTCTCTCATTTTCATGGTTTTTTTCCCCTCTTTAATACCTTTTTCTTATCCAGGTCTTCATTCATTAATCCTTCTTATGCCTGGCTCATTCTCTCTGAACGTAAGACCGCTTCGTTTCCTGCTTCTACCGCAAACTGTTCTTTTACTAAGCTTTGGGCTCTGTTCAAAGTCCTTCAGAATATGGTTTCCTCTTCGTTCCTGTTTTCCCTTGTAACATTATTTACCTAAAGCGTTTAGAAATGAAATGGCAAGATGTTTTTTTCCCCAGAATTGACTCTCATCAGCTCTTTTCCCTGGAGAACAATATGCCATCAAAAACTAGATAGGAAAGTGCAGCATGGTTTTTATTTCAGTCCAAGAAACATTTGTTGCATGCCGCCCACTTACTAAGTCATGTGCGAGATACATAGACTCTCACGATACAAATAAACGGTCAGTGCCAGAAACCCTCCTGTCCAGCACCTTTAGGGTCACGCTCCATAGCCTTTCTCCTGGCTCCTGTCCCAGGAAAATAGACTTCCCCCTCTTGTCTTAAAAAACAAACAAACACACACACACACACACACACACACACACACACACACACCCTGGGCCACCCCCACCCACAGCTACAACTGATGCTCTCTACTTTCAGAGGCAACCTTAACCTTTACAAAACAACACATTCCGTTTCTTACCTCCCTCCTTCCGCTCCTATCCGGTGTCCTAATCCTTTCTGCTCCTACTTTTAAATATATATAAAACCTACCATTAAAAAGCCAATATTTCACACTGTACCTGCACCTGTCTGCTTATAAGTCTGTCTTCCTTCCCAGGCTGAGCCCCATGAGGACAAGGGGCATGTTTTATTTCTGAGGTTAAATCATGTGAAATTGCTGTTTAAATTGCCACTAGCCATTTTAACTTAAAAAACAGAAATTCCGGTTCAACCTACTACTCCGTATCCTTAGCACCAAATACAGTGTGAAACTCAAAGTTTAGGTTCAATAAATACTCAGTAAGTATGAATTCATATATTACATTTCACACCCTATGGACTTATTAAATGTTGTCAAATATTTTAACTGATACTCATATTTTGGAATTTATCTCCTTTTAAATCATTTGTCCTCTAGAGCTTCAAGCATCAGACTATATTTTATTGGAAGATAATGTTATCTATATATTTATGGAATCTAAATCTTATATATTCAAACACAGATATCAAAAGTGTATATGAAGCCATATTTAGATCTCTGAAGTAAGCCATATTTAATTTGTTTTAAAAAAATTTTAAATATTTATTTATTTTTGAAGAAGAGAGACAGAGCAAGAGTGGGGGAGGGGCAGAGAGAGAGAGACACAGCATCTGAAGCAGACTTCAGACTCTGAGCTGTCAGCACATAGCCCCACGCGGGGCTCGAACTCATGAGCCATGAGATCATGACCTGAGCCCAAGTCGGATGATTAACCGACTGAGGCCACCAGGCACCCCAAGCCACATTTAATTTGTAACTGTTATCATATTATAATCATTAAAGTTGTAAAAATTTGAAAAAATAATTTTATTACTATGCAACAATTGTTTCCATTTATATTTAGGTATGTTACTTTAGAATGAAAAGATGATGCTTTTATTATGCTTTTTGATGCTTCCTTTTAAAAGCAAATTTCTAAGTTATATTTAGAACAGTAACTTGGACATTTTTTTCTTATCGGTGGCAGTGTTTAAGTGCCAGTTGACCCTGATCTCTAGCCATTTCCTGATTTGGGGACTTGAGTTCACCTTAAAATTTTCATCTTCAGAACCAATAGAGACTTTCTCTCTAATCAGAAGCATGTCCTAAAAAAAAAAAAGAGGCAGAAAAGCATTCCATCCTTCATTCTCCCTAGGAGATGTGTTTCTTATTTTCTTTGTCTTTGAATTATTAATGTCCCATTCTCTTTTCAGTGGCTTTTTCTTGATCCTGGATGTGTTTGTTGTTGTTATTGTTGTTTAGGGTTTTTTGTTTTTGCTTTGCTTTTTTTTCCCTCAGTAAAGCTGGCATCATATTTCTTCATTATCAGCAAATCAAATGCATCCTTTAAATAAGCTAAAAGAGTTGAAAGAAAACAGATCCAACACAGATCTCAGGAGACACGGGCAGCTTTTATGTCAGGAAGGAAAATTATCACTCAGGCATGGACGCCAAAGTGTTCCCCTGGGATTTCACTTCTGCTCATCCCAGAATGCCAGGGAAGTGTGACGGGGGCAAATTTGACTATGTGCGTCCCCATGGGGGAGGGGCACACACGGATAGATCTGTTTGTCCATCTTTTGTGAAAGGCCGTGGGAAGCAGTGTCCAGCAGTCCCAGCAAAAAAATTCAAATAAGAGAAAAGGAAAATAATCTTTAGTCATAAACGGTGTCATATGTACCTGTACCTACCCACTATGTACAATGTAAGGTACATTGAGGTAACTCAGGTAAGGATCGAAGTTCTGCTTTGGCAAGAAAAGTCCAAAGAAAGATGCTACAATTAAGAAAAAAAAATTGTCATTGTGCAAATTTCACATTCACAAAAGGCACAGTTATTCTCTGAGATTTTTCCAAGTGAAGGAAGAACACAACTTTCTCAAGGGTAAAGTGTGTGTGTGTAAAACTGTATACTGGAGAAGATGAAGAGTTTGAAGCACAATGAGTGGATTAGAGTTGAACACAATGACTCTGGGCAAATGGTGTGGGTGTTGGACTACCTCAAGTAGAAGTGGAAATAAGCTTCCTCAAGTGGAAGTGGAAATAAGAATTCCTGCTTCTCAGGGTTACTGTGAGCGTTGAAAGCATTGGACGTTTGGAAATGTTCTGGAAATGTAAAATGTGGAATGGGTGTTAACTGTCCTAGCTTGCGCTTCCTGGGGAAGGAGTTTGCATCCTGTGCATAGTCGCCTAGCCCTTAGAACTTTATACCTCTGCCTTTTATCTTCTTGCTGGACCTGGAAAGAAGATGCGGTGAAGCTGATAACCTGGGGGCTGGAGAGTCAGAACGACTTTCGTTTGAATCCTGGTTCCATTACAGCTAATCCTTGGAAAGTTACTCAGTGGTAGGACACGAGGCAGTATATGTAAGTAAGTGACAAGGTTCTGTAACCTTGAATTTCATCTCTATCACTTAGTAGTCTTGGAAGTCTTAGGCAAGTTGTCCAATCTCAATAGCTATCTCTGTCAAATGGAGATAATAATACATATTTCTCATAGTATTGAAAGCGGTAATACTAATGATGGATAATATTTTTAGTTCGTGTTTTGAGGGTGTGAAATAATAAGAATATGGATGAGCAGACCCCTGAGTCATGCTAAGGTGGCCTGAGAACGCTGTGTGTCGGCTACAGCCAGCATTCAGAGAAGGAACTTGGGGAAGCTCTTCAAGTCAACGCTACTTTGCTTCCTTTCCTTTCTTTGGCCACAAATTAGGTATTACGACACTACATCTGAAGAAAACTCAGAAGAGAGCTCATTTATGCTTGTGAAGTGAATAAATCAGTCTGATCCTCAAAACTCACCAGACAATCTGGTGTGTAGGGAGCTTGGGAGAAGGCCGTTTAGCAAATATGCAGACTTCTAATCTCCCCCATACGTGAGAAAAGCAAGCTGTCACAGAAAGGGGCAAATGTGTCCACAAGGCTCACCAGACTAATTCCCACGCTACATGGGCTGCCTACAAAATGGGCACAAAAAAAGAGTAAGGCTTTTAAAGATACTCTTCCCTAGACCCCTAAATATGGATTGTTTTCAACGACCCCTCTGGCTACATTCATAGAACACACAGGCTAGACACAAGGCAGAGGTTCCAGGATGGTAAACCCTGTGGATCTTCTACAGTCCCCAAGAAGAGGGTGGGAGGTGCCGTTTTATTCACGTGAAATGGGATAGAAAGCCAGTTACCATCACGAAGCTCCACAGAGCCTAGTTTACCTTACACAAGAAGGAGAGATGCCCCAGACCCCCAGCCCAGGCAAGAGTTGTCTAGGGACAGGCAGCAATGCCCAACTCTGATCAGGCAGGATAGTGTAGCCCAAGATAAAAACCACAAACCATTCTATAGAAAAATGGAATTGGAACAACAATCCATCCTGTCTATAGATTTACTTCTGTTTTTCCATTCTCTTTGTGACAAAACCCAAGAGATGTGTTGGATACCTCGCTACAACTCATTATGACCTGAAGTCTATGCCACTAAGGTAGCTCTCTCTCTCTCTTTCTCTCTCTCTCTACCTTTAACACAAAGAGCCAGCAATCTCCCAATGCATGTGGCTGAACCAATTTCTCTCCTTATAGTAATACTATTGTTTATAATAATAATAATAATAAAATAAGTAGTTATTATTCCATAGAGGATGTGATAGGTAGTAGTTCTTCTAGATAGTAGCTCATGTACTTCTCACAGCAATCCCAGGGAATAAATGTTCTCCATTATAAGGGAGAAACATTTGGCTAACCACCCCGAATAAGGAATTCTTAGTTAGATGTCTGTAGTCACCACATATTTTGAAGGTGGTGGCTTCATTAAATTCTCCAGGCAAAGAAAAATCTAACACTATGTGAAGCTTGGGTTCCAAATCCTGTTAATGATCTTTCACTGAAGTGAATACAGCAGGACCAAGATGAACATTTAATCTTTCTTATTTTGAACTCCTTTCCCCTTATTTTACCCTTGTTCTCATTTGATCATGGAAAGGTAAAGTCACCTGTTCTCAAGGGTGAAGAGACCACAGATGAATCTAGATAATTGGTTACACTATAAGATATGAAAATATTTCAAAATGGAAATATGGAGTCTAAACAAGATGAACTAAGAAATAGTTAATCCAGGGGCACTTGGGTGGCTCAGTCAGTTGAGTGTGTGACTTCGGCTCCGGTCATGATCTCATGATCCGTGGGTTCGAGCCCTGCATCAGGCTCTGTGCTGACAGCTTGGAGCCTGGAACCTGCTTCTGATTCTGTGTCTCCCTCTCTCTCTGCCTCTCCCCTGTTTGTGTTCTGTCTCTCTCTGCCTCTCAAAAATAAATAAAAACATAAAAAAAAAAAGAAATAGATAATCCAATGTCAGCAATCCCACACAAAGTCATGAACTGTGTTCTCTGTCCTGAAGTGCCACCTCTAGCATCTCTAACCAACATTCACTGGCAGAAATCTATCTCAGCAATTTTCCACAGACATGAGATGGAGGAGGTTCACCCATGGAAGATCCAAATGATGTCAATGTACCCCCCCCCAAACAAAAGATGATCATCAAATGATCAGTAAAGTCTTCTCTGCATCCTTTGGAGGCCAGTTTTCTGAACTTTCCTTTGCCTGTCTGCATTCATGTTGTACCATTTGACATTGCCCCAACTCTTAAAGGTGTGCTTCTGGCTAGGATTTGTAACAAAGATAATAAGACTTTATTCCCTCAGTAGCAACAAGAAACACCCAGATAAAATTATGAGCATGATTTTTACAGGCTAATAAGAAACGGTGTATAAAAGTGAGCCCTGATATGCTGAATTACAGAAAGAAATACGCTTTTATTTGCTTAGCCCCATACAATGGCAGCTTCCATAAATGAGGCCAGATACCTAATACTGATGTGGTCAGGTAGAATTGGTTAGCTCTACATAGAGAAGTATTTCAGAAATGAGGAAAAATGAGCTGAACCTTAGATTACAATAGAGGCTGACAGTGCTAATAGCAACTATGTATGGAGACGGATGTGAACTGGACTTAATGTGGTGATCATTTCACAATATATACAAATCTAGAATCAGTATGTTGTACACCTGAAACTCATATAATGTTGGGTGTCAATTATATCTCTATTAAAAAACCCCAATAAGGGGTCAAGTTGAAAACAATGAAAAAAACGAAAATTTCTAATCTTTGATAAAAATTATAAACCCACAGAACCAAGAAAATAAAAATTACAACAGAGACAGACAGACTGAAAGAACCCTATGCAGTTTGCTCAAATACAAAGATAATTTTAAAAAACACTTTAAAGTGGTAAGAGGAAATGACACATTCATAGAAATAACGATAGGACTTATAGCTGATTTCTAATCAGAAACAATGTAAATCAGGTGATAATGGAATGGTATCTTTAAAATGTTAAAGGAAAAAGTAATTAACAACCAAGAATTTTGTTCTATTATTCAGGGAGAATATTCTTCTAGCATTAAGGTAGCAATAATGACATTTTCAATAATGAAAGGTGTGAGAATTTGTCATCAGCACACTTGTATTTTAATATTTCAGATGGAGGGGTACCTGGGTGACTCAGTTGGTTGAGTCCAAAATATACATTTTCTTCAAGGGCACATGGACCAGTCACCAAGATATGCCATACTTTGGGCCATTGAAAGCCTCAATAAATCTAAAAAGAATGAAACAATATGCGTTAGAAACCATTAACAATAAGAGGTTTTAAAATTGCCCATGGAATTAGATATTAAGCAATGCCCTCTGAGGAAGAAATCACAGGGAAATCAGAAAACACTTTGACTGTTAATATTAAAAAAATCAAAATTTATATACTACAGGAACATCAGTGTTTAGAAAAAATATATATAGTCTTAATATGTTTATATTAGAAAAGAAGAAACTTTTAATGTCAATGACCGGCATTTCCATGTTAAGAGACTAGGAAATTTAGAGCAAATGAAACCCAAAGTTAGCAGAAGAAGGGAAATGATAAAAATGAAAGCAATAATCAATGACATTAAGAAACCATATAGTAAATCAATACGGGCATTATGGGTTCCCTGAAAACATTATTAAAATTGATAGATCTCTAGCAATGCTATTCAAGAAAAAAAGCCAATTACCGATATTAAGAATGAGATAGAAGACATAGCCATTGATCGATTGTTAAAAGGAAAGTAATTGTAAATACGTTTATGTCACTAAATTTTATGGATTACATAGGATAGACAAATTCCTTGAGAGACAAAATTATCAAAACTGACATACAAAGAAATAGAAAATGTGAGTTGCTCTCCAACTACTAAATAAACTTAATTCATAATTAGAAACCTTTCCATTAAGAAAACTCCAAGCCTAAATAGCTACCTTGAATAATAGAAATTTTAGACAAAATCTCTTAGAAAACAGAGAGGTTATTACTTCCTAATTGATTCAATGATTTTGCCAAAACCCTAAAACAAAAACCTGACAAAGAACATTATAGAAGTGAAACTAAAGACAAACATTCATAATGAGCCTAGGTATATAGAACTTTTAATACATATTAGCTAATTAAATCTCACGATATATAAAAAGGATAATACATCATATGTAAATGGGCTTTACCAAGGAACACAAGGTAGGCTTAACAGTCACATCCGTGTTATTCACTACCTTAACATTTTCTACAGAAGATAAATTACATAATCATCTAAAGAGAAAAAAACATTTGATAGATTGAAAGTTCCATTCATCATACAAGTTTTCAATAAACTATAAATAAAATAGACTTCATCATTTTGATGATGAGCATAATAAAAGCCTAGAGCTAATATTATATCTAATGATAAAAACTGTATTTCCTCCCCTGTATTAGTGAGGGCTCCACAATAGCTATCTCTATCTCTATTATCTACACACACATATATACACATATGAGTTTTATATTTTTATCACCCTTTCATCACACCTTAATAAAAAGTATATACATATATATGAATTGATTTATGCAATTATGGAGGTCAAATCCTAAGATGTGTAATGTGCAAGCTAGAGATCCAAAAGACCGGATGGTGAAATTCCAGTCCCAGTCCAGAAGTGAGAAAAGTCAATGTCTCAGCTCAAAAGCAGTCAGGCAGATGAAATTCCTCCTTATTCACAGAAGGATCAACTTTATTTTTCTGCTCAGGCCTTCAACTGATTGGATGAGATCCATCAACATGGTGGAGAGCACTATGCTTTACTCAGTCTACGGATTCAAGTGTTAATCTCAAGAAACACCCTGACCGGTCGAGGTAACAAATAAAATTAACCATCACATCTCCTAATTTCAGGAACAAGTCAAAGATATTCCTCTTTCACCACTTGTATTCAACATGTAGTAGAGTTCCTAGTCTGTCCAATTAGATAAGAAAAAGAAACAAATCGGGCCACCTAGGTGGCTCAGTCGGCTGAGCATTGGACTTGGGCTCAGGTGGTGATCTCACGGTTCGGGGTTCAAGCCCCGTGTCGGGCTCGTTGTTGTCAGAAAAGAACCTCCTTTGGATCTTCTGTACCCCTCTCTCTGCCCCTCTCTGACGTGTGCTCTCTCAAAAAAGAAATACAAACATTTAAAAAAAGAAAAAGAAATAAATGGCAGAAAGACTGAACTGGAAAGAAAAAGGAAAATTGCCTCTACTGGGGATGTAATTGTGTATATAGGAAACTCAAAGAAAGATTCCAGAAAATAAAAAGTTATTAAATTTAATAGGTGAATTTATTGAGGTCATGAGATATAAAATTAATATGCAAAACTCATTTTATTTCAATACACCAGTGGGAGACAATGAACAAATGAAATTCAAATAAAACCATTTATGACACTATCAGGGAATGTAAAAGAGGAAAACATCAGATATCTGTAAACTTCACACTGAAAATTACAAAACACTCTGAGAGAAAGTAAAGAAAATACAGGTAAAGGAAAGATACTGTATATTCATTGATTGGAAGTTTCAATATTATTAAGACATCAATTTTCCCCAAACAGACCTGTAGTTTCAATGTAATTTCAATCAAAATAGAAACTGGCCCTTCCTCCATAGAAACTGATAAACTGGTTATGAAATATGTATGGAAAAGCAAAAGAACAGGAAAAGCCAACATAAGATGGAAAAAGAATAGTTAGAGGACCAGTAATACTTGATTTGAAGATTTGCCATAAAGCTACAGTAAACCATAGGCTGTGTAGTTGGTAAAACATTAGGCAAATACGTGAACAGAATAGATTCTATAAATAGTGTCACTTTTGGTTAGTTTATTTCCATGAAAGCATCAAAGCAATGCAATAGGGAGAGGAATATCTTTTCAAAAAATTAGAACTAGTGGTTAACTACATGGAAAAAATAGTGAACTTTGACACTTTCACCACACCTTAATTTAAAAAAATTATTCAATAAAGGAGCATAAACCTAAATATAAAATCAAAAAGTATGGAGATTCTAGAAGTAAATATAGGATGACATATTCGTGACTGTCAGGTAGGTATGGATTTCTTAGAACACTGAAAACAAACCAGAAAAATATACAAAGAAATTGATAAATTAGACTGTATCAAAGTTAAGACTTTTGCTTTTCAAAAGATACTATTAAAAAAATCAAAAGGCAGATAGATGCCAGCCTGGAGAACATATTTGCAATTATTGTATTTGACAAAGGATAGGTATCCACAATATATTTATAAAGTAGAAAAGAAAAATAAAGTAGAAGTAAAAATTAACCTAGAAGTAAAAAACAGCAGTGTATCTAAGTTAAAAAGTACAAGAAAAGAAACTCCATTAAAAAATGGCAGAGGACTAAAATAGAGATCTCTAAATGGCCAATAAGCACATCAAAACGTATTCACTATCATTAGCCATCAGGGAACGTCAGATTAAAACCACAAGGAGATGCCATGCCTTCCCACCAGAATGACTAATTAAAAAGGCTAAAATCACTAAATGTGGTCATTGGAACTCATATATTGCCGGTGTGAGTGTCCAGTGGTGCAATCATTTTGGAAAGCAATTTGCCAGATTCTTGCAAATTTAAACACAGAACTTTCCTACGACAAAGTGAAACCATGTGCCTGTCTTTTCAAGAAGAGACTTAGGTAATGAAGCCCAGAGAGGCTTTACCCACAATTTCCTGAAACTGAAAATAACATAAATGTCCATCAACAGGAGAAGGGAGAAACGTATCACATCATTTTCATTCAATGGAAGACTCCTAGATACTAGAAAGAACCAACAGCAGTTGCATGCATGCACCCCAAAACTTTGTGCTGTGCAGATCAAGAGATCATGCTGCAAGATTGCATCCAAGTAGAGACTTAAGAACATGTGAAACTTATTTATAGTGATAGAAATAACAACAGCGGTAGCTTCTTGTTGGAGAGATGTTTAATGGAAAGGAGGACAAGGGGACCTTCTATATTGATAGTTAAAATGTAAAACATGGTGTTTTCCTTCCTATGTAGGAAATAATCCAGCCTTCCCTTCTATGTGTTTCTGTCCTATGTGTCTCCTTTACTATTCAGAAAACACTTCTGGTCATGAGACATGCGAAGGATTTCCCCTTGCATGAAGCAATTGTCTGCCACACCAGTTGGGACTTCTACAACTTAATTCATCCTGAACCATCTACCTGGAGGTAGTATAGATCTCAGTGGTTAAGGGCTCAGTCCCACCCCCACCCCTACACACTTCAGATAAAGTCTGTGCTTCTGACCAACTGGGTACAGATCAGAGTTTCCAATTACTGACTCACTCTTTGGGTTCAATTAATTTGCTAGAGTGGCTCACAGAGCTCAGGGAAACACATTTACCAGTTTATTTAAGGATGTAATAGGGGACACAGGTGAAGAGCCAGATGAAGAGACATGTAGGAAGAGGTCTGAGAGCACCTACCCCTGGAGAGTTGGGGTGCATCACCCTCCAGTGCAAATGTGTTCACTCACCCGGAAGCTCTCCAAACCCCATAGCTTCTCAATTTCTACACAGGCTTCCTCACCCAGGCATGGAAAATTGACAACTTCATTCCCACTCGTGCTCCCCTCTCTTGTGCACTGGGGGCGAAAATACCAAGCTTCTAATCGTGCCATGGTCTCTCTGGTGGCCAGCCCACACCCAGGAGCCATTCAGGAGTCCACCTGAGAGTCCTGAGAGTCGCCTTATCAGGAGCGAAAGATGTTTCCAGTGCTCTCACCACTTAGGAATTTCCAAGGGTCTTAGGAACCCTCTGCCAGAAACAGGGGCAGAGACAAGTATGTATACTTTCTATTATCTCATCATGGTCTCTATCTCCCGTCAGAGTGTGGATCACACAGGTGCAAATCTTCATCAGAACTCGTGGAACTGGAAAATTAAGATCTATGCATTTCACCGTGCAGGAAATCATACCAAAAGTAGAGAAAAAGAAATATTTAGATCACATAGTAGGCCAGAAATCCACCCTCATCTCTATTATCTTGGGTTATGCTCAACTGCATCAACCAACAAAGTTCGGATGGAATTGAGGAATGAAGAGTGGATTTTAACCACGTCCATAATACAGAATAACCGTAGTCTAAGTTGCTTACATTTTTCATCATCCAATAACATTTTCATCAGACTGAATCAACTCATCCTTTGACTCCCTCTGATGATTTCGGAGAAGTGGAAGTTACAAGACATATGCAAAGCTTTTCCTCTCTCATATGTTCCTTTTGCTCAGCCCTGGCCAACGGATCCCATTCTAAGCTCTGGTGCGATCCCAGGTCTCTGACTCAGTGGCTGAAGTTTGGGGTCAACTTCAGCTCAAATTTATCCAGTTCCCTTCGTACCTTCAGAGGTAGGATAAGCCAATGATCACACAGTTACATCCCCATCGTTCAAGTTTCAGGAGCTCAGTGAACACTGCTGTGGATGGCAGCCACCACGCCACATCTACAAGATGTCAGAAGTCCAAATCCCAGAGCCTGATGGGACCTCTGCAGTAGCCGACATCCAATGTGCTTAAAAGAACCTTGCATAGTAGTGTCTCCCCAGAAGAAGGCTATTCCCAGAAGCCAAACCACGCTGCCTTCTAGAGCTTTGTGGCACGGTTAGCTGTACAGGAGAACGGGGGCAGTGTTACTAGGAGGAGGTGCGGAGCGAAAAAGCAGGGAGAAAAAGAGAAAGGCGTTTTCCTTTTTGTTTATCTCAGTTACCCAGACTCTCTCACCAGTGAATTTAAAATGCATTGGGGGAGGCTTCCCATAAATAGGTTAGCTGCAGAAATATTCCCACAATGGCGCAGACTGCCTCATCTGAGGAGAGCGGCTTCAGAAACATTGTTTTTCTGACAAACTTTAGAAATTTTAAACGCAGGCAATGCTCACCCTTAGGTCTTCCCCAAGGCCTTCTTATTCTCCTTAGCATCCTTCATAAATATTTAAAGAGCACTTTTTTAACCTCTTTCTTTAGCTTCTGCATTCCTGATACCTTAATCCAGAGGTGAAGAAGACCTCAGATCTAGGACACTCCTCCTTTCTGTGAGCAGTAGTAGCAGAGAGCTCTCCAAAACATGCCATGCATGGCCCTGCATTTCCTGGGAAAGGAGAGAAAAGGCAAAGATATTCACCAGTGTCCAAAAGGCCCAGTTGGAGCCTCTCCTCAGGATCTCCTATTCTTTGGTTTTTTTAATGTTTATTTAATTTTGAGAGAGAAAGAGAGTGAGTGAACAGGGTAGGAGCAGAGAGAGAGAGAGATCGAATCTCAAGCAGGCGCTGCACTGTCGGCACAGAGACCGATGTGGGGCTCGAACCTACAAACCGTGAAATCAGGACCTGAGCTGAAATCAAGAGTCTGGCACTTAGTGGACTGAGCCACCCAGACCCTCCAGGATCTCCTAATTTGAGGCAAGCCTGCCTGGCCCCGAGGGGCCCCTCTGTCTCCTGCAACTAGACAGGATATGCTGATCGTGGGGTCCACCAGGCTGCAACTTGAGGTGCCTACAGCGAGGCTGCCTTAGCCAACCTGTGAAAAAGCCTCTCCCCTAAAGCTTTCTTCTCCTGCGTAAAACTGTGCCAATTAGTTGTGCAGCTGCCTTTGCAGCTTGGGGGTCCCAAGGGACCCACCCTCCATTGAACACGCTGAACTTCGATTTGCTGAGCAATGCTAGATCTGTCATTCTAAAGAAAAGGGATTTAGGAAGAAGGCAGTATCCCAAATCCTGGCCTGGCTAACAGAACCACAGCGCAATACATTCATAGGGAAAATTAACACAATAGGGCAGTGAAGGCAAACGTGTAAGCTGTATTATTAAACCACAGCTGCAGCCTCAGATTTCCACCTGGACGCTTACCCTTGTGAGCCTGGTGGCATCTAACTAGATCAGGGAGGGCAAATTCATGGCCAGTGTGCTCTGCTGTCCCATGAGACCCCCACTGCCAAGGCAGATAATCCATCATGGCCTCGGAATCCTTCTCCGTGTAACAACGTGGCACAGGAGAGGAAAGCTGTTTACACTCTTGCACTGGATTGAAAGTACATCTAAGAAGCCTGTTCCTTAGGCTCTTTTTCCCAGTCTTTGTTCCTTCTTGTCCTAAGGTGGGGAAGAGTGGTAATGAAAAAGATCTCTTCTTACCAAATGAGAGGCAGGCTAAACCCCTTTATAATCCTAGAAGAAAATTATTAATGTTTTTTTAAAAATTAGAGAGACCAAAGTCTTGGGACCCACCAAGAAGGTTTTCAAGTAGAAATGAGACTTTTTTGTGTTTTATCTCAAACCTTGGCCTCATAGGTCCTGACCCATATCGGACCTCTGACAAGGGATCGTGGTGGAAGAGGGGCGGGGGCCCAAACTTCCACTCGTGTGGGAATGTGAAACTAATATATTTGCACTGTCATCACTGTGTTAAAAGTGATTGTTGTCATCTTCAGTTTCTAGATTAGGAAACTGAGGCTGGGGAGACACACTTACCATCTTGCGGTCACAGAGCCAATGAGAGTTGGAGCTTAAGTGGAAAGTGCCCGTGACAGCAGTCCCTTGTGTTCCCCCATTCCTAGATAATCCCCATTCTCCAGAGGCCTAGGACTCAACAGGGTGTATGGATCCCAGTGGGGCTGCACTTAATAACAGATCAAGATGGTATGACTTATGGGCACTGGGGAAGCCTACCTCCTCACCACCCCACTGAATCCCAAGAACCAGGTACTTGGGGCTCTACGATAAAAGATTCATTGTTTTGGAAAAATCGTGACTTACAGTAGACATTTTTGTTTTAATCAAAACACTCCGGAAAGAAACGAGCATCCTCTATCATTCGTGTCTGAGCACTGTACCTGTTTGGCACGTGTCACAAGGGACCCAGCTTTAAGAGAGCACAAGCTACCTACCGGAGAAGGAAGGAGACTGCCTCCTGTAGAAAGGAGTTAGGCAGGAAAAGCTTCTCTCTCACAGCCTTGTACAGAGAGCCTGCCCTTCGCCCAGGTATCAGCATAGGGCAAAGGTGACTCATGGGTTCTACTAAGTCAACAAGACAAGGTTTAAGCTCTCTTCCCCATGGTAGGGGAGTGGTTAGTCCTAGAAACACAGGGGGCTTTCAGTAGGCACATTTTCTGGCATATTATGTGAGTTTAACCTGTTTTTCTGATGCTTCGTAGCTAAAGTGTTAACAAATCTTATGTTTATATTGATTTATTTGTCAGAAAGTTCATTATGAACCCTGAAATGCCCAAAATGCAAGAAAAAAAAATCTCAGTTTCCTCCATTATTGATAAAAATGTGGAGCTGACTCTGGTACTGAAACCATTCTTAGCTCCCACGAGGCAAAAGACCTGGACCCAGTGTGACCGAGTATGAAATTAAAATGTATACAGGTGGTGCTAAAGGTACAGGAAGTGGTGACTATCTGGGAAAGAGAGTGCATTTGAACCTCTGCACATCCCGGCCTCAGGACCATTCAGACCTTGCAAAAGACCAAAGATGAATGTTGGTTATGTTTGTTGTGTTAATAAGTTAGCGTTAGGCACACAGACATCATCATTCTCTTCGTTTTAGGATTTAAAGAAAATCTTTGTAATACTGGGTATTTATGTCGGCTACTTTTTTTTTTCCTTTTTTAAAAAACAGGATATTGGGTAATAGCTACCTGAGTCTAGGGAAAAGAGCAGGTAGGGTCAAAGGACAAGTTTGTGACTGGCAAGTTAGGTATTGTGTTCATGGCGAGGATTCACTCTGGTTCTTTCCAGTTAATTGTTCATATCTTTTAACATCTGCTATAGGGACACAAGTCCCGTTTGGTCCTTCATTCCCATGCTGTTGCTGTGATAGTCACCCAGGTCTGTGAGAAGTTTCTGGGGCTATCTTCTCCGTCCCCACCCCCCCCCCCCGACATCATATTGCTAATCAGTTCCCAAATCCTTCAAGATCTTCTTCCCCAATAAGCAATGTTGACTTTGACAACCGCATAGATTGTGAAAAAGGAAGGGTAGTGTAGGGCTTCTGCTAAAGGTATGTTCAAGTGTCAAAACTCCAGTGGACAAACCACTGGAGAAAGAGGCCGGGAAGGAACATAAGGAATATTGTGAGGATTAGATGGAGGCCAGGAAAGACCAAGAGAGTGACCCTTTGCCTGACTTCCTCTAGAATGCATTCTATTAATTATTATTATTAGGACAGCCTATGGAATCCTGCTTCCTTTTTCTTGTCAATATGTTTATAGTACTCTAGAAGAAAGATCTTAATTTGAAATTCATTGCCATCTTTTACTATCCGATTGTGAGAAGTCATCTCAAATTTCCATGAAAAGGGGGATGAGTTTAAGCAGCCTGACCAAATGGAAAGCACTTATTCCATTGTATCCTTTCTGATCACATGTCTTCCTGTGTTCCCAGGACATTAATACAAGGTAAAATATCTGAGTATGTTGGATATTTACTTAAACTGCACTTCCAACTATGTGACTTTCTGGCACACAAGCCTTCAAACTCAAATCCAAATCCCTTTATAGAGGGCTTAGCCTTCCCTTTGACTTTTTCTTTTATATCCAGACTGGGCGATTTATGGTTTCCCAAGTTTATTCTTTTCCCCCATGCTATCCCCCATATGCCTCTGACAAAATCCTAATTCTTTGTTTTAAATTTTTTGAGGTTTTATTTAGTTTTGAGAGAAAGAGAGGGACAGAGCATGAATAGGGAGGGGCAGAGAGAGAGGGAGACACAGAATCTGAAACAGGCTCCAGGCTCTGAGCTGTCAGCACAGAGCCTGACGCGGGGCTTGAACTCATGAACTGAGAGATCATGACCTGAGCTGAAGCTGGACGCTTAACCGATTGAGTCCCCCAGGCATCCCAAAATCCTGCTAATTCTTTAAGGTCCAACTCCAAGACGCTTGGTGATTCCTTCTCCTGGATGTAAACTCCTCCTCTTTCTGCCCCCTTAGAACACATGCAGGGGTCTGTGTGTGTGTGTGCCCTTAATCTACTCCTCCTCACCACTTTCTATTATACAGTATTCGTGCACAGGCTATGCCCATGTCTGAGTGTAAATACCTTCCGGGGAGAAAGACGAGTGTCTTCATTGCCCGGTGCCCTCCGTACACCCTAATACTTGCAGGCTGTACAACTCCAGTGATCCCGAAGGCCTGTTTGTTCACCCCATTTGTCAAACCATGACTGGGTGGGGTCTCCATCCCTCTACACACCCCCTTGGAAGTTAAGATGTGCCCGTTGATAACTTGGAAAGTGCATTCCTCATGTTTAAAGAAGAGAATATTCACTCTGTAACAAGACACGGAACATCCTGGCATCTGTCTGTTTGGTGCAGTCACAAACCTGAACCAGTCAAGACCTCAACTTTTAATGCTCTGACTTTGATTTAAAAAAAAAATTCTAGGTTTATTAATTTTGACAGATATGGAGACAGCGTGAGTGGGGGAGGAGGAGAGAAGGAGACTGAGACTCCCAATCAGTGTCAGAGCAGTGTCAACTATGGGGCTCAAACTCATGAAATCATGTGATTGTGACCTGAGTTGAAAGAAACCAAGAGTGGGGCACTTAACGGACTGAGTCACCCAAGCACCCCCTGTCTTCTCTATATTTTAATACCCTCACCTTTTCCCCTTTTGAAGGCTGAGATAGTCCACATTAAAACAAAAAAAAATCTGGGACAACTAGAGAGAACTGAGTTTGGGCATAACTGAAAAGGACTTGGTAAGCTCTCCTTAAGGAAAATGGAGCTGAATTGGAGCTCCCCCAGCTATCTATCAGTGTCTTTTATATTCAAAGATACTGCCGCTGTCTCCGTTGCTAAATATGTGCACGAGGAAGGCTGAAAAGACCAATGTGAGCAGCTGTCCTTTCTACAGTACATTTGAATTAAGGCTGTTCTTTCCTTAGCAGCTGTAGATGCTGTTTGTTGAGCGTGTTGCTATTTTTGATACTGCTTTCTTCAAAAGAGAAGACAAAGAAAAGAAAGAAAGGAAAAGTCACACCATCTCTGGTCAGTCTCATGTCCAGCTGTTCTGTGTCCATCTTCCTAACTCTTACAGTTTCTGTGCCCCATTTTTGGTTCACCTTATGGTGATGCCTATTTACTGAATCCACAGTTGAACATTAGGCTCACATCTGGAGCCTCAGAGAAGTTGCAAATCATGTTTCAGTAGAGCCGGTTCATGAGGTGCTTTCCAGGACTTCAGGGTTTTTTTTTTTGTTTGTTTGCATCTAGCGATTTATTAATGGGTATTGGTTCCCCAGTGGCCCTGGTTAAGCCACTCAGAATGAGGCGTATGAGATTTGAGGGGAATGCAAGCCCCCGCACCATATGGCTTTAAATCCCCTTGTCTGATCGGCATTTAAACCTCCAGTACCTTGACACCTCACTTAACCCGTCAACCCCTCCACAGGCATGGCCATCACCTTGATTGGTATCCTAAGATCTGCTTAACGGACACGTTGCCCAACCTGTCCCCTAGGGCAGAGTGTGATGACGGTTTCCGGATGTTAACTGGTGAGGAAAAATCTCTGGGTTTATGTAGATGAATATGTAACATCTAATCCCCATGGGCTTTCTCTCCCTCATTATGACGGACCAGTGGAACACAAGGTCTTGCATAATCTCTAGGCTCTAGACATTTATGCCTCTGGCTTACGTTCACTGACATTAAAGACCCCACACTCCTAACACCCAGGTTCTCCTGTGTCACTAGAATACTCTGTTCATTTGAGCCCACTGCCCCTTAGCCAGGCAGCTCAAGTCTTCCCTGCTGTGACCTCCTCTGCACGCAGCTTCCATGATCATTCCATCCACCGGGGACGTCCTAGGAGAAAACAAAGATGATCTGGTATTTCCCTCTATACAGCACTCAGTGGAAACCATTCTAAAATATTCATATTCTGCTTACAAGCTGTGGTCCTCCACAGTCAACCCTAATACCCCTCCTCGTGGCGAGAGGCACTGTGGCCTCAGGGTCACTGTCGTGGTGCTAGAACTTTGTGACCTAGGCTTATTGTTATGCTCTGTACCTTGGAGCGTGTGACCCTTGAAAGGTGTTTTCTCCTCCAGTTAAGTTATCTGTACAATAAGAATATGATAACATTTACATCATATGGTTCATATGGGAAATGAGTGATTTACTCTATATGTAATTTATACAAATAAATACAAACTAACCAAGCTCTGGAAATTTCTCATTCACATACACAGTTTTGTGTACAATTTATAAAAATCTATAGAATCTACCAAGTCCATTGTTTTCAGGGTGTTTTAACTGGTCAGGATTTTGCCAGAACTGACGAGTTGACAGCTGATTTGCTTTATTTAGCATTTTATTACCCACCCTCCCCTTTTCTGGTTGTGATTTCAAAGAAATCCTTATCTTTCTTCAGCAGCTTAAAGGTCATGGGAAAAATATGTAGAATATGTAGACATCCTTTTCTACTCATGATTTTAAAATATTAGAGCAGACTGTCTAACTTTGGAAACCAGTATCTGTATATATAATAATGTTTACTAAAATATTAGCATATAGAAAGCCATACATTTCAATCAAATTTCACTGAGAGTTTATAAATGCACTTAAATATGCTTGAGTCTACTGTTTTCTTCATGTGTTTTGTCATAAGTCAAATCAATGAATTAGGTTTCAGCATTTCTCCTTGGAAGGCTGGTAGAAGAGTATATTTCTCACATTTTATGAACACAAATCAACTAGCCTGTCATGATCACTTAGGCCAAGAAAACAACCACTCATGTTTATTAAATGCCAGAGCCAGGCTGAAACCTTCATGAAGAATGAGCAGATTCTGTACAAGTGAGAGGAATAAAAAGTATCGTTCTTTGGGATTACGATTAGTACTTGTATTAGCAGAAAGTTAGTTTAGTGAAACTGTGTAAAGTGACCTAACAGCAATCTTATAATTTTGTCAATGAAATAAGTGAATGTCAAAGAGGGTGAACATCACAGAGCCTGGTACCTTTTGACCAAATTCACTGCCCTTCCCACTATACCTGCCTCATTCAGCAAAGGAGCCTCTGAGAAGAGAAAATACAGTTAGTGCAAAGCATTCAGAAAGGAAATCTGGAATTGTTATGTGCTCACCAAAATCTCAAATGTGTTCGATGAGTCAATGCGGCCCCAAGCCCAAAGGTGATGCAGTGAGCTCCCTTCTTTAAGTCAGATCGTCTCCAAAATCTCTGTTTTTCTCAGAAAAAGTCAAATCTCCCATGACTTGCTGTCTCACCTGGCCAGAGCATCAAGATCGACATCATTAGGCTCTAACAGCATTCCTTAACAGCATTTCACAGTGGGAGAAGAAGAAAAAATTAAAGTGTAGAAATTGGTCTTGTGTTGCCTCATGTTGTTAATTTGATGTGATTCGCTAAGCTGCTGTTTGGACTGCACTTTAAATGATATCAAAACTCACCTTCAGAGTTTTGAGATTTGTCCTCATAAACCCCACCATCAACACTAAATAACTTAAATTTTTTTTGTTTAAATGTTTATATATTTTTGAGACAGAGAGACAGGGCATGAGTGGGGGAGGAGCAGAGAGAGAGGGAGACACAGAATCCGAGCTCTCAGCACAGAGCCTAACGCGGGGCTTGAACTTACAAGCTGTGAGACCATGACCTGAGCTGAAGTCGGACGCTTAACCAACAGAGCCACCTAGGCTCCCCACTAAATAACTTTCTAACATGATCTGTAAGCTTTATGTTAGGATTTTTGCTGGGGGGAGTGTGCGGTAATAATAAATACCTCTCAAGCAGGATTTCTCTCCAAGCCTCAGGCTACTGGTAAGAATAAATACACAGAGACTCTTTATCTATATCTGAATGTTTAGCATATTAAAATATTTTATCACTTGAGTATTTTTCTCTTATAGCTTATGGCTGGTTTGTTTGTTTGTTTGTTTGTTGTTTTTTAGGTAGCAATGCAGAAGTCCAGGGAGAAAACACAGTCCCTTCTGTACAATAGGTCTGTACACAAATTTGTGTTTTGTCTTGGAGTGGAAACATCTTATAATTGTACATTCTTTTTTGATTAAGTTTTTAATTTTAATTCCAGCATAGTTAGCATTATATTAGTAATATTAGTTTCAGGGGTACAATATAGTGATTCAACAATTCAACACATCACAACAAGTGCCCTCCTTAATCCCCATCAACTATTTCAATGATCCCTCCCTTTCCCGACCTCCCCTCTGGCAACCATAAGTTTGTTCTCTATAGTTAAGAGTCTGTTTGGCATCTCTCTTTCTCTCTCTCTCTCTCTCCCTTTTACTTCTTTGTTTTGTTTCTTAAATTCCACATGTGAATGACATCATATGATATTTGTCTTTCTCTGACTTACTTTGCTTAGCATTATACTCTCTAGCTCCATCCATGCCCTTGCGAATGTCAATATTTCCTTCTTTTGATGGCTGAATAAATATTCCAGTGTGTGTGTGTGTGTGTGTGTGTGTGTGTGTATACCACATCTTTATCCACTCACCTGTTGATGGACACTTGGTCTGCTTTGATAATTTGTATATTCTTAATCTATTGATATATTCCATCTTTACCTCTAGACTTTCTAACTTTCTTCACTCTGTTAAGTTACCCAGGTCAAGATTCTTCTGATTGCAAGAGATAGACCCTCAATGCAAATTAACAGAACCCTAGAAAATGAAATTTGTTGGTTTGGGTTCCTCAGAAGCCTAGAGGTAGATTTGGCCTCAGGCAAGACTGACTCTAGAAACACAAATGATATTGTCAGCTTTGCTCTCTTTCTGTCTCTTTCCTCTTTCCCATAATTTCTTCTGATTCTCTCTTACAGAAGACATGCTTGCTCCATTTTGGCAGGGGGAAAGGCAAGCCAACCTCAGATTTACAACTCTTCAACATCGCTCAGTATCTTTTATATAAAGAGACTTCATCTCTCCCCAGTCCAAACGTTCTAGGAAATGGACTCTGATTGGTCAGGCCCCCAATCATGGGTTAGTAAGTGTTGCCAAGGGGAGAGGTTCCTGGTACAGATCGAGCCTGGGTCACATGGGCACACCGCAGGTGGAGGTTGAGATTGGGTTGCTGTAAGTTATAGCTCCGTTAGGACCTTGAGAAATGGGAAGGAATTCTGCAAACAGAAAGAGATGCTATAATCAAAAGAAAAGGTATTGGAAAATGTGCTAAAGAGACCAAAACTGACAGTTACCATAGTTTGGCACACTTGACTTCAGCTTTCTCAGCAGGGATAACTTAACGACAAGACACGTGGTTCCAAGAGACAGGATGTGGGGCCAGTACTAATGATTCCCCCCTCCCTGTCTGAGGACACACTACCACTTCTTCAGAACAGAGATGTTCTTTAGTCATTGTCCTTTATGTGAAACTCCCACTCTCCTCTCTGCATGAATAAGGGTGGGTGCAGCTTTGCTGCCAAAGGACAGAAGTAGATCTCAGAAGTGCAGCTGGGAGAAAATGGAATCGCTGTCAGGGAACAGGTTCCATAGTTATTAGAACACTGGCTTTGTGTCAGGTTCAAATCTCAGATTGACGACACATTGGCTTTGTGACCCAACGTTTCTGAGACTCGCTTTTACATTATTGGGTTCTCGTGAAGATTTATTAAAATAATATACATAAAATATAGGGCAGAACATGTGGTGACAAGCTCTTCAAAAGCAGTATCCACTATTATTATCCAGGATATTATGATTATTATTACTACTGTTTTATTATTATTATTATTACTTCTTATGCTTCTCAAACTGGAAACGAAGGGCAACAATTTGGGATGGTGGAACCCATTAAGGGCCTGATGGGATAATGAAACACATTGTTATGTAAGTGCACAAACTCTCTCACACAAGAACCCTGTAGTCTCACCTTAGTCTTCAAAACTCCCACTGAGTTAGATGTCATTAATATCCAGTTTTCAGAGGAGGAAGATGAAGCTTGGTGGGATTGTGATTTTATCAGGTCACAAAACTGGTGAAGTCACAGAGACAGGATTCAAACATAGGTTTTCTGTTCTCTCTTAATTAGACCACACGGTAGAGAACTATTTTTCTGAGAGCCCAGCATGTGCCAGAGAATGGCCCTGCTAATCAGATGGCATGATGGGTATGGACAGTGGCCTGAGAACACCCGAGGATTCTCGTTTTTGCCAGAGATCATCTCCGAAGGTGATAATAGCTGGCAAGCTGTGACTCGCTTGAGAGAAAGGAGGTAAGAAAAGTTCAGAAGGAGAGAAGCAGAATGAAAGAAAGAATAGGCTGGAGATGGGGATGAGGAAAATCAAACTGCCTGATTACGACTTGCAGGAAATCAATGTTATTTTTTAAAATTTCTTGCCCTTTTTGGTAAAAGAAACCAATGTATCCTTGCCCAAAGGCAATGCTTATTAGACAGTTTAAGAAAGGGGAAAAAGAAATAATAATATCCATTTTAAGAATAAATTGAATTAACTTTTCTCCTTGACCTTGAAGACTTTTAACCTTTGCGAAGTGATGCCCTAAGGGATTTCTGTAAATGCAAACTCATTTTTGCTCATTGAATTTGTTATTTATTTTATTCCCCTTCCCGTTCAAAATCCCTAAATTTTAACTTACACATCCTATTACTCAAAATATCACCCTGTAAAAACACTTTATCCAATAGCGACACAGGGATTTAATTTTTAACTATTATTATAAACCCAATTTTCAGCTTGCAGTTTTCTCAGCTATTCTCACATTCTTTTAGGGACAAGTTTTGGAAGTCTCTGGAAGAGAGCAGCAAATAGATATACAGCAAGCCTACAATCCACACTGGAGCTTTGAAAAATGTCAAAGAGGGCAGCCATGAGATGAAATCACAAACCTGTCCTCTGGGCCCTTTATCTGTATTTATTTAAGTTTTACCTTTTGATTCTCTTCCATTGTCTTTCCTGCATACACAAACAAAAGCCAGAATATAAATATATGAACAAAAGAAATGTTATATAGACTTCAGTTATTCACTGCACCCAAAAATATTGTGCTCCGAAGAGGCAAACGTGGTTGATATATATGATCTCCAATGTGAGATAACTTCACTCTTATCAGGAAGGGAGATTGGATACACAGTTTTAAAACATATATAAACATAAAAGTGAATGTCTGATTTTGTTGTCGGGGTAATACTGACCCCAAAGAGATTGTTCTTTCTATTTTTTGGAAGAGTTTGAGAAACATTCTTTAAGTGTTTGATAGAATTCATCTGTAAAGCCATCAAGCTCTGGGCACTTTTTTTCGTTTTTAACATTTTTGGATTACTGATTCAATCTGTTGACTTTTTATAAGCCTATTTAGATATTCTATTTCTTTTTGAGTCAGCTTTGGTAGCTTGTGTCTTTCTAGAAATTTTCCATTTCATCTCTTTCCCATCCACAGAAGAAAAAGAGCTGAAGAAACTGGAAATCAACTACTTTTATTTGATCCACCAGAGACCTGAGGTCATGGGGCTCCCTGCTACCCCGTGCCCCTGGGGACAGACTAGCAATATGGAGATGTACAATTTAGTGGAGCAGAAACCTCCAGGAACCAATAAGTGCCAGAGTAGGGAATCTAAGCTCTAACTGAGAGGTTGCTGGGGGCTCTGAGTGAGAGCTGAGAATTCTGGGAAGCCCTAGTCATAAGGGACCCCCCCTCATACTTTTGAGTTTTATCTCAGGGAGCCCTACCAACATATCACAGTCAAGATTGGAGGAAAAACTCCCCAGTGCTCCTGGCAAGTAGAGGAATAAAGGAAATGTGAAATATGCCAGAACCTTCTATCCTTGAAAAAAAAGCCTGTCCTCAGGACAAACCTTCTCCAGAGTCTAAACCATTGGGGTTTTATCAGAGTCTAACTCCCCACAAAATGGGAAACACCCAACTCCAGTCCCATCTAGACTTGTTTCTTTGTGCAAGGGGGGAGGGCGGGAACAAAACAAACCAGAGAAACATGTGTGGAGATTGTACCAGAGGGACACAAGGTCACAAAAAGACTGAGACCAAATCTTAGGACAATAGAAATGGAAAAATGCTGAAAGAGATATGGTTCCGTAAAAATCTCTTTTGTTTCAAGAATCCAAACTCCACTCAAGTCTGCTCAATTAAAACAAGAAAGTCTCCTTTTGAAAGAAGCAAACAGGTCTTACCCGTTCCCAGAGTCAGAGGGAAAAGCTAAGACAGACTCTGAGGGCCCAGGAAGACTCCATCAGACCCCACATGGCCTCTCATCTCTCTCTCCTCTCTGACTCCACCCCCTCCCCCCCCCATCCCATCCTCATCATCCTCTGGCTGTGAGGCCAAAATGCTAAGAGCCCTCTGGCCTCAAGTCATTGAAGCAAGGGAATGTTCCTTCCCAGATATCACAGTTTACTGCTTCCACATTCAGGCTTTTGTTCAGTGTCACTCGTCATAGATGCCTTTCTTAAAGCCTTCTATAAAGTAACACTCACCCCGTTCCTCGTTCCTCGCTGCTTCACCCTGCTTTATCTCTGTTCATAGCACTTACCAGCACCTCAGCTTCTATATGCCTTCATATTCGTTTATTTGCTCTTTCCCCTCTAGACTTGGCCATGGTAGGCTCTTGGTACATATTTGTAGAATAATTGGATAAAAAAAATGGATGAGTGAAGAACAGATACCAAGTTGGCTTCAAGGACCAGACTCTCTACCTCTCCTATCTCTTGCTTTCTCGGCTTCTCTTAATGTGTTTGCTTCATTCTCTTTGTTCTGCCAATCAGCTTCTGACTCTCTGGCCCCTTATTACGTTGGGGACACATGACCTAGTCACAGACACCCTGCCCTGTTCTGCTGATACCTTTACTCAGGTGTTTGCGTCCAACCTTTATTGACTTTCCTTTCTGTCTCTTAGTTCAGCAACAATATTTTTCCAGCAGAATTGCTTAGTTTGTCTTGTTTTTCTATTTTTGGGTTGGGTTGGGTTGGGTTGGTTTTTTTGGCAGGTGGTGGTGAGAATGGAGAAAGGGGAGTTAAGTAGATAGTATGCTGCTATCTACCCTTTGTACATTAACATTCTTCTAAGGAGGGGTTTAGGAAGTGGAAAGCAAGCACTTGAACTATGTATTTTCAAGGTAAGGCTTCAGGGGGAAAACAACAAAGAAAAGAATAATATATATTTCCTGCGCCCCTGTTGATTGTCAAATGCTTTGATCGACACAGGGAATGCACATCATTCAACCTTTTCCAAGCTAGATAAGCTTTTTTTGTTTTCTTTTCACAGAAAGATTAACCGATCATCATGGAACATTAGACTAGAATAGGTGGAATGGAGATGCAAACCCCAAATGATTGACTCCAAAAAATCAATGTTCGTTCCCTTCTTACATTTTACCTTTGGGTGAGGTCTACTTTATTGTGGAAAAGGGTATAAGGAAGGGCTTTAGAAAGGAAGGAGCTTTTGCAAGGAGGTAGGCTTGTCATTGCCAGATATGAGAGAAGGGCATTGGTGATGGAGAACAGAGGAGCAAGGTGGACTCCCAAAAAGGAGCAGCTTGGTTCACCTGCAACACAGAAGGCAGGGAGGGAGAAATAGTCATTCGGGATCCAGTCAGGTGAGGCTAAAGACTTTGGATATAATCCACCTTGAACAAGGGGTGGTTATGCATTTCTAAGAAACAGAACAGTTCAAATGTTGTAGCGTAGCTTTTAGAAAGTGAGATTTTCTATTAGTATAGCTCTCAAAGTAGGTAGGCTCTATTAGTTTTCCTGAACTGCTATAACAAAATACCACAGACTGATGACTTCAACAAGAGAAATTTATTTTTCACAGTTCTGGAGGCTGGGAAGTCCAAGATCAAAGTGCCAGGCGGTTCAGTTTCTGGTGAGGGCTCTTTGGGCTTGTAGACAGCTGCCTTCTCGCTGTGCCTTTCATGGCTTTTCCTCAGTGCATGGGCATGAGAAAGAGAGAGAAGGAAGGGAGGGTGAACAAAAGGGGTGGGAGGGGGAGGGAATGAATACTCTCTGGAATCTCTTTTTATAAGGATACTAATCCCATCAAATCAGGACCCCACTCTCGTGACCATCCCTAACTACCTCCAAGACTATCTCCAAATATCATCTCACTGAGGGCTTGGCATTCAACCCAATGCATTTTGAGGGAACACATGTAGTCCATAACCTTGGCCAATCCAAATAATATATACAATTAATATATAAGATAGTTTTAGCCTTCCTGATGAGTATCTGTTTCCTGCATGCATCAAAGTGCCCTTTGGTGGGACCTGGAACTAGAAGAGGCAGGCTTGGGAATTGACACTAAGAATCCAACACTGAATTCTTTTCAGTGTTGATCAGTTTAAACTTTTCTGGTAGTGCTTCCTGCCCTCACACAATGTGAGCCACCACTCCAATCTGAAATGTTCCTCTTCAGCTGTCCTTGCCTCCAAATTCTTGCTGATCACCTCTTCTGACTGTCATCCAAGAGGTTTACGATCCAGGAAGGACGCCTATAGCCCAAGAACTCTCTCATTTATAGGAAACATAAAGCAGAGATTCTTGTCCTCATATATCCCAATAAGCCATCTAAAAAAAGAATGAAATAATAAATGTCTCCTCCAGGCTCTTTACTCTGCTTTATCTACCGCTTTACTCCTCAATCATCTCATCCTAGCACAACCGGCTCAAAATCATAAAATAATCTGGGTTTGAATGAAATACAGGAGGAAAGGGAGGAGAATGGGCATTTTCCAAACAACCCTGCACTAGATATCCTGCCAGATGCTTTATGTGCATTTCATTTAAGGGCCGGACACCCCTACAGACAGTGTATTGATATCCTTCCCATACAGACAGGAAAGCTGAGGCTCGGAAGGATTTAACTGTGGAACTCATTCACTGGCCAGTCAAGGAGCCAGCCAAGAAGCAAGGGTCTCATGGGCTGGCATTGACATTACATGTCCTGCTGCCCATAAAACTGTAATATTGACATCTGCAGGATTTTAGTCACTTGAAACAGGGTGAAGTCTCTTAGCAAGCCTTAGCAAAGCTTTAAATCCCTCCTGGGTCAGAAGACCAAAAACCCTCCTTCATAGATTTCCCTCATCTAGAGGGGAAACAGGAACGTGGGGCTTTACCAGGTCCACTACTCATCACTCATTATCAGTGAGGCGTACTTAACGCTCATGAGCAAATTTTGGCCCCTCCAGGGATCCTAAGGTTCTCCAACCAGGGGCCACGTGCCCTTTCTCTGACATAAGGCTTCTGCGTGTTCTTTTGCATTCTGCCGCCATGCAGTTCAAGCCTTTCTCTGTTTCCTGAACCACATGTTCAAAGGAAGGTGCACATTGTCCCTGGAATTTAAACAGCAATGTCCATAGCCTTCAATCAATACGTCCCATTCTCTTCCAAAACGACACCAACTAATACCTTCAAGGAGCCAGATATTTATTTCTGCTGTAGAATTTTACCCCAGACATAGAATATTTGTAAAAAATAAAATAAAGCTCTTCACATATTCAGCTCTTTTTCTTGGACTGTCTCACAGCACCGAATAAAACTGGGAGCAAAAGGTGGGTTTTCAACAGGCATCTATTTCATGCATGGTCTGGATGAAGTCTTCAACAGCAACTGGTTATTTTTTCCAGTGTGATGAAAAATAGCAATTTCATTCATCTTCAGAGCACAGGTAGGTTGATTGGGCTTCAGATAAAGTGGGGATTAGTCCTTACAATTAGTGTGCGTGTTTGCTAAACTGCCTAGTGGATTTAGGTTGGGCTCTACCTGAGGCAAGCATGTTTTCTCTCTCCCCCACGTGGGTGATTGACGGAGTGTGATGGTAATGAGCTCCTTGTTAGGAAGCTTTGCCAGTGAGTCCACTGTTGTGTTTCCCCAGCATTTATTCTCCATGTACTTCTCTTTTCTTCCCCAAGTAAATGCTAATTTTATTCCCCAGATTTCCTCACATGGAACGATGAGGGTCCTCTAATTATTTCAAAACAATACGTGAATAACATTTGTAAGTTTAAATCTCCTTAATATGTCATCCATTCACGTGCAATACGAAGTACTTTGTTAGGAGACGTGTAAATAAAGACTTGTGATGTGAGTTTGTGGTCTGTGTGTATTTTTGATACACCCGAGTTAGCTCCTATTCAATTATTTGAACTAAGACCCTGTCCTTCCACCCAACAGCTCATAGTCCAGGTGACTTTTAATAAGATGATGTGAGATGGTCATGATTAGATGTCTCTGTTTTTTTTTCTCCAGAAAATCTTTCACTTGATCTGTATGGAGAAACAAAATAATGCATTAAATGAATAGTGTTGATAGCTGAACTGGACACTGATTGGCAAGGCCTTTTTTTCTTCTCTTTCTGGAAATTTCTAGCTGTTCCTTTGGGTGGGATTGCCTTCATGCCTCACTGAAGGAGTGAGCCTTGACTTAGCCCCATGGCTGTGTTCCATCCCCCTGGGATGTGTTATGGATGAATATGTGTTAATGACATGAAGACCACTGGATGAAGAGCTCTCTTGAAGCTGGGTCTGCTATGGTTTAGTTACATTAGCCAATAGATGAACCAGTTTGCTCAAATCAGTTGGCATCATGCCTTCTGTTTCTGGAAGCTGAAGCATGCTAATGGATGAAAACTTCTAGTTACCTATGAAAGATTGTACATCTACTTCATTTTAGTGATAATTTCCCCAAGTTTCCCTTCTCTTTCTCCTTGGATATTTCTAGATCATAAAGGCCTTAACTCTTTATTCAAATTTTCAAAAATAATTTAGCCAAGATACTCCATGGAACTCCTCACTTGCCTCCTAAAGGAGTTTGAGAGTCAATCGTTCAAGAAGTACCAATGGAACACGTACTATGTGACAGCTGTTGTCTCTTCAAAGAGTGCTTCCATTTTTACGCTTTTCCTATGTGATGTCCACATATTTATTGTGAATAAACTATGTACCATATGCAGTCAAATATGTGACCTACTGGTTTAGTCTAAACTCCTCATCTTAAAATTGAACCTAAAAGAAGTTAAATGATTTGTCCAAGATCTCATGGCAAATTTCACTCTTAGAAGGAAATTGCTCGCTTCTTAATCCACCACCCAGTGGTCTTTCATCACACTGTGCTGTCTCCTCACATTGATTAGCGTTACCTTTGCTAATAATTATGATATTATTTTATTCCAGGCCTTAATTGCCCAGATCACTTTGGCCTGCAAAAACTGAATCAGAAAGCTAGCAAGAACTGACTTCCTTATGAAATTTCTAGCACTTCCTATTTTCAGACAGGCTAGAAATACCCTGTGAACAGCCTTTCTTATAAGATTTGGCATCTGCTATGATCAGAAATAAGAAGTATAGAGGTTGGAGAAAATTAACTAGAAAAATGAACCTGAAAAGTCTTAGTTCTACATACACATGGGAGCTTTTTTTTTTTTTTTAAACTTATTTCTGAGAGAGAGAGAGAGAGCAGGGGAGGGTCAGAGAGAGAGGGAGACAGAATCTGAAGCAGGCTCTGGGCTCTGAGCTAGCTGTCAGCACAGAGCCCAATGCAGGGCTCAAACCCACAAACCATGAGATGGTGGCCTGAGCTGAAGTTGGACGCCCAACCGACTGGGTCACCCAGGCGTCCCCACATGGGAGCTTTCAAATGTCAGATCAGACCCTGATGTTGCCAGAGCTCTCCTGATGTCTCATTATAGAGCAAATGTGTATCCTGACTTGTCTTGTGTTCACAGCAGTTATTTGCTTAACACAAAGGTTGTATGCTATAAGGCACTAATTTCAGAATTGAAATAAAAACTTTTTGTTTTCAAAAATCAGATTCAGTAGTGATTATTGACTGACCATGTTCCCTAGGCTCTACCATATTTCCCAACAGAAAACCATACAGTCCTCTCGGAAGTTTATCTTTATTTCCCTGTGTCCCAAAAAGTAATGATTCCAGTGATTCCTGAGAGAATCCAAGTAGGCAAATAAGGACATCATATTAATTCTTCAGAAATATAATTTCCTTATGTACTGTTACAGTAGCGCCTGGAACAGATTTTAACTCCAATCCTGTGAGTATAGTCTGGTTATTTGGTATCAATATTCATCATCCTAAACCACTTCATTGTGACTAGCTATGTGTTCTGTTTCATTACCATGTCTTTCCATTAATTGTGTACCATATTAATCCTCTTCAATACTGTAGTTGATTTTCATGCATAAATATGCCAAAATTATTCTACTTGTTTTCTACTGAGGATAAAGAATGCTTTCTTTTTGTGGCCAAATTACTTCTGGAGGCAGGGAACTAGCCTTTCCCACACCTGTCTGTCTGATCAGGGTGTTCATCCAATGTGGATTGACACCATGCGGAATGTATTTTGACCATTAAACTCATTCAAATACCTTGTTTTTATTTTGATCAAGTAGTGATGGTGGCAACTTGATCTAAAATCTAAATTTTGATCTAAAATCTCTAATTTTAGAGGTTGTGCTTGGGAATTATAGTTCTAGGCTTCTCAAGAGGAGAGTAATTCCCAAGTTGCTGTGTAAATGGAGCAGTGAGCAGAACAATCAAATGAATAAACTAGAAAAGATTTATTTGAAAAGGGAACAGAAGGCCCAAATTGAAGAATGGGGGTATCCAATTTTAACAACAAAAAAGGGCATTTCTCTTTCTGCTTTCTAAAATGTCTAACGCTTCAGGGGCACCTGGATGGCACAGTCAGTTAAGCATCCAACTCTCGATTTTTGGCTCAGGTCATGATCTCACGGTTGGTGAGATGGAGCCCTCTGTGGGGCTCTGCGCTGACAGTGTGGACCCTGCTTGGGATTCTCTCTTACCTTCTTTCGTGGCCCCTCCCCTGCTCATTATTCTTTCTCTCTCTCTCTCAAAATAAATAAATATTTAAAAATGTCTAAAACTTCATACAGATATTTAATACAGGAGATCCTGGATAGGTAGGTAGATAGGTACATAGTCACATATGTGTACACATATCTAACTGAGGATTTTTAGCAAATAAATCACTCCAAAAAATCCATGGACACCAAGAAACAACTAGGATATTTTAAAATTCATTGGGGTAAAAAGATCTACAGAGGAATAAGAAAGCATTTTTATACTGACACATATTTATTGAGTTAACTCTGATGACCCTGTTCCTATATACTTTGGCTATCATTATTCTAGAAGAAAGTTGTTACCTCTGTTGCCTGTAACATTTAGAAGATGGGTAGGATGCCACAGGTATTGAGTTTTGTTCAACTGAGGGCCTTCTAACAATACACACTTGAATATATCCACTTTGGATATATTATAGTTGTTACTGTTATAATAAAAAATGAACCCTACTCAAGGTTTCTTAATAGGGAAATTTTGTCAATAATTTGTTCGATGGTATGGGTGCCTCCAATGGTTTTTACAGTGTGCTTTCAGCACAAGCTTAGTGAGTGACTTGAGTTTTTTTGTTTTTAAAAATCTCAAAATATAAGTCCATTTTACTCATGGTTTCATTTGACTTATTTACTTGTTTGGCAAACACAACCATAGCCAAATCCTATTTTCAGAGTTCACATGCCCTTTCTCTGGTGGCCAAGAGCAGGAAATTCTGCCCTGATTCCCTGGAGTACTATGATTTGTGGTTAGCTTCATGGTAGTTGAGACAGTATTCCTCTTTTTCACACTCCTTGTCTCTTACAGACCTTTATTCCTATGTTTCTTACACACTAGAAACATTAACATCCCCAAAGATGACTTCAAGAACACTTTGGGATAAGCAGGTAGTTTCAGAGCTTCAGCTGGAAGCTGATTATTAATATGGTCATTTTCAGGGTTCAAGGGCAGCACAAGATTCAGGAATCTAGAGCTTATCTTCTATTCCCTCTGCCGATCCTAGAACCATGGCGGTAACAATTCTTGACTTCCCCCACTCCCACCCTGGCCAGATCCTCTCCCTACCTGTGAAGAATTTCTGGTACCTTATTCTCATCATCTATGGGGGGAAAAAAAGCTGTAGACTCCCCATTTCTTGATTCACAGTAGTTATTTGACTCCCCCCACCCCCAACCCAAGGAAACCTAATCCTACCTTGTGAAAACAAACTCCAACTGACCTCCATGCCCTCAGATTCCATGACATCGGGCCCTCAACCAGAAGCAGAACCTGTGTGAATAAAGCACATGTCAATTTTGTGTAGAACTTGCGTATTTCAAAACCATACCCTGCGTCAAATTCATGAAGTGACACTAGATCAGTAATTAAGTCCAGGAACTTTCTGAAGTCTTGGGGAGGCTTCAATATTCATTGTGTGTCTCTTGCATGGTTAAGTGAACCAAATGTCCCATCCAAATCTCCCTCCTGAGAACTATTTCACAGGAGACTACAATTCTCTTTGTTCTTGTTCCTACATGAAGCAGACAGTTAGACGTCATGTTTATAAATTTAGAAAATAAAAACTGCATTGGAATAGACAAATGAGTTTGCTAGGCTTTTTATGCTATTTAATTTAATTATTCACACCAATCTTCTGTACATTTTGAATATGTTTCGGCAACTCCTTAAGATCTACCCATTGTCCAAAATAACATCTGTATATTGTGGTGGATGTTTTACTAACTAAGGTCTGTTTATCATCACCTTAAAATAATTTGTCATGATTCAATGTAATTCAATTGAATTCAAATTCTTCTAAGTTTATGTAAAAGATGATCACATCTTTATTCTTCCTGATAAGTGGTTTATTATGTTTCTAGAATTTATCTATAACATACACTAGAGCATTTTGGAAGCTGCTGAGCCATTAAAACATTAAATACCTATTATAATTCTGAAAGAGCGTTGGGTGTTTTTGTTTATTTGGGGGTTTGGGTATTTTTTTAATGTAGTATAAGCTTGAGTATGAGAGAAAAGAGAATTATTCCAGCATTTCCCATTTTAATTTTTGTATGTAGTCCTATCTTTTTAGCAGAATAATTAAGAACATTTTACATCTACATATAATTTATGAAGAAGTTATGTTGAAATGTAAAGCCACTGGGTTTACCAATGACTTCCAGTTTTATTAGACAAACAATAAGGAGTTCCTAATTCCACTGCCTTCCACACCTTCCTATTTTCTGAGGCATGCACGAATCACCTCAGTTTGCTGCCATACTTTTTTTCAGTGATCTTTAAAACTTAATTAGGCAAAAGGAAACCAACAGCGTCTGAAACGGGGCCCAGTGCCCTTTCAGACTTCAAAGGGAGCTCCCAATGCCAGAAGTGACTCGGGAGAGGAGAGGAGGAGTGATCGTGGGGTCTCTGGGCACCTTACAATCTGCCTTCTATGTTCTCTTTGAATGACGGAAGCTCAGGGACCCAATCCGGAGGACAATTAAAGGCAGTCATGAAACAGAATTTTTGTGTATCAATACCAGAAACATACGTATTACGAAGATGAAGAGTTTAGTAGACCCAGTTTTCACTGGCCATCTTGACTTTATTCCATTTAGTTTCATGGTTTTGAAAATTCTCTTAAATGTCCCTATATACTTATTTTCTTGTGAAATTTAATTGCATATAGTTAAGTAAACATGGCATACAATTCATGCCTCTTTACTCTTTGAAATTCTGCTAGCTCTGCATGGAATGTGCTTCCCCACTCTGCTGGCTTGATGAATTCCTAGTAATTCTTTAGGAGCCCTCATCAAACATCATCTCTGCAAAACCATCCCTGATTCCAGAGGGTTGATTATATACTGCAGTGAATCTTTATTCTATCTAATATGTATCACTGATAAACTTTTCATCCTCTGTTTCTGGTATTTCTGTGTGTTTGCCCTGCTGGATTAAAAGCTTTTTGAGGGGCGCCTGGGTGGCTTAGTCGGTTAAGCGTCCGACTTTCGCTCAGGTCACGATCTCGCGGTTCGTGGGTTCGAGCCCCGCGTCCGGCTCTGTGCTGACTGCCAGCTCAGAGCCTGGAGCCTATTTCAGAGTCTGTGTCTCCCTCTCTCTCCGACCCTCCCCTGCTCACGCTGTCTCTCTCTCTCTCCTACAAATAAATAAAACATTAAAAAAAAATTAAAAAAAAATAAAAGCTTTTTGAAGGAATGATTCATATATCCTCCACTTTTTATCCTTATCTACCAGGGGCCAGGTTTAGTGCATGTGTGTGTGTGTATCAAGTTACTGCCTATTATTGTTTCCAATTTTTATAGCAATTTCATAGCCATCACACAATGAGGCTGTAACATCTCTAATTTGTTTTCAGGTGAGGAAACTGAGCTCAGAGAATGTTGTTCACAGAAGCAACATTCCTAAGGGAAAGGACCCAGAATTTCTGTCCAGAATGAAATCATGGCCAGCTGGACCGTAAAGTCTGGGCTCACTTAAGGCATGGCTGTGCTCATTTCCAGCAGACTTCTATACAGATCACATTTGCAGATAATTGGAAAGTATACATTCAATGTTTGTCGAATGAATGAAGTCACTGATTTTAAAAATTCAGACCACTCTCGGGGTGCCTGGGTGGCTCAGTCGGTTGGGCGTCCAGTCGGTTCAGCTCAGGTTATGATCTCACAGTTCGTGGGTTCGAGCCCCACGTTGGGCTCTGTGCTGAAAACTAGCTCAGAGCCTGGAGCCTGCTTCAGATTCTGTGTCTCCCTCTCTCTCTGACCATGCCCTGCTCATGCTGTCTCTCTCTCTCTCTCAAAAATAAATTAAAAAGTTAAAAAAAAATTCAGACCACTCTTGGTGGTGATTTGCACGATATGCGTGATGATCAGCTCCTGGTCTACAGAACAGATGCCTGTTTCTAGAAAGAATAGATCCCAGAAGACAAAGCTACTGCATCGTTTCTGGTTCCCCAGAAAACTCCCCTCAAGTAGGTGTTGCATGAATATGAAGCCTAAGGATGCGCAAAACACCGAGGCCACCTCCTTCCTGGTTACAAAAACAGGTGGAGTAAACCCCACAAGGTTGGAGGACATGGTTCAAGTTAACCAGATAACAAGTGGCAGAGAAGGGGCTAGCATTTAATTTTTCTGTATTTCCTCCTTTATTACATACCTGGATGTTGCTTTGTTGTACATCATTGTGACTTCACCTTTGTATGTTCTGCCTTTGTATGACTCCTAGATTCTGAGTACGGGGGACTCAAGGGATGAGATAACTAGTGTTAACCTCCCTCACACTTTGGTTCCAAAGGGTGAAATAAGCCCAGACCCACTGGAAACATTTCTGCTCTGGGCGTTGATGACAAGAACTCCTGAGAAGAATATGGGATGAGATGTCCAAAGCCGAGTTGGGAGGAAAAGTTATACTTGTGGTTTCTCAAGCTGCCGGTTGTTGGGTATGGGTTTGTTGGGTCAATGAGAGGCCATTGCAGGGAAGGCAAAGAAAGAGTCAACTGAGGCTAGGAAAGGATGAGGAAGTATTGTGGGTGAAAGTGTCTCTGGCACAGAAGCCTTGGCCAAACTACCTACTTAGCTGAGGCTGGAGACCATTAAAATCTGGTCCCCCTGGTGCTGGCTAGAAAAAAATCACATCACAGAAATCTCCCGTATTTCTGTAATCCAGACCTTCTATCCACCTCTTTCTCCATTAACCATGGTCCCCAAATACCACAGGGACCAAAAGTGGGATCCTAGTCTATATGACATTGAGAATCCAACTTTCTTGGCTCCCAGGGCAGGGCAACTTTGGTCTCACTAGACTATTAAACTTGTGGGTTTTCCGAGCCATGCAGAAGAGTGACTCAAAAAAGCAAAAAGAATTTTAAGGAGATTGATTTTGTTGAATTTGAATTCAATTGATCTGTATTTTGGTTTAATAATGAATCAGAGTTAGATTCAACTTTGTGACTTATTTCAAAGTCAGTATTCTTTTTAAAAGCCGTTGATGTTACGTCTTCATTAAAATTCCAGTTTTGTATTTATATTAAAAATACTCTCTTGGTGAACCTAGATACTTGGCTATAGAGAAAAAAACTGATGGTTACCAGGGGTGAGAGGGGTGGGGGAATGAGTGACGGGGATTAAGGAGGGCACTTGTGATGAGCATGAGGTGAGGTACGGAATTGTTGACTCACTAAATCATACACTTGAAACTATTACACTCTACGTTAATTAACTAAAATTTAAATAAAAACTTAAAAACTACTCTTATTTATTCTAACAACATTAACTTCTGACTTCTTAGTTTTTTACTTTAGTAACTTTCCTACAAAGGAAATTATCATTGGGTTCAGAGATAATTTGACTTGGCACCCAGGACGATTAGAAGACAACATTTCAAGACGGAGTGTTATTCCCATTGAGCCAGGTCCACACAGCAGGGCACGTAACTTCGCTGGATTACCTGAAGGTGCAAAAAGAAAAGAAAACAGAAGCCAAAGAAAGAGGGAGAGGAGAGGGGGGAGGAAAAGGTATACTAAATACGTACAAGTGAAGTCTGTAAATGTGCTATAGGACCCCAATACCCCCTCTTCAGTTGATCCTCAAAGTCCATCTTACATGCTACTTTTTTATACAAAAGTACTTCCAATAAAGATAAGATTTCTCACCATTCTATAAAACATAGATAGCAATTACTTCATGTAAAAACATTTTTCCAACCTTAAAGGACCTGCAAAAGAGATCAGAAGAGCTTGTTACTAGGTAAAATCAGGAAAGTGCATCTCATAATATGGTTGGCACTGAAAGTGTATGTTGCATATAGAAACTTACGCAATAAGGACGTCACTTTTTCTCCAGTGTGTTTTATGGCTCTGATTTGTGTACAGTGATGTGCACTGTGGCCACTGACCTTCGTGCACCTGCACACACACACTTGCACTCCTCCTTCTGTTAAAATAATAGTTTTCTCCTCATCTTTAATGTGCTCCTGCCTTCTTTTGTTCCAACTTCCCTTTTCTTTTCCTCTGCAAACATGCAAAAACCTTTTTGGCCAAATGTGCATCACACTGTGTGGACCAGTAAGTGCAAGAGGCTAAAAGAAATTAAGTCCAGGTTCTGACACGTGGAATGAGGGGGGGCAGAAACAAATTTACGGTGACTCCAAAAGGCAGGTAGTTAATATAATTCTATTATTATGACCTCATCCCTGCACGTTTTTGGCAGACTTGTGTATTACTTTTGCAGGGCTGCCGGAACAGTTTGCCACCAAGTGGGCAGATTAAAATAACAGAAATTGATTCTTATGGCTGTGAAGGACAGAAGTCTGAGATCAAGGGGTTAGCAGGGCTATGTCCCCTCACACGTCTCTACAGGAGCATCTTTTCTTGCTTCCAGCTTCTGGTGGCTCCTGGAGACCTTTGGCTTGTGGCCCCATCACTCCAATGTCTGTCTTCCCATGTTGCCTTTTCCTTTGTGTTTCTTTGTGTCCCTTCCGTCTCGTATAAGGAAAGGGCACTCTCCCTGGGAAAAACAAATTGTATACATTATGTTAACACTTCAATACAAAATATGAAAATAGATACTCATTTAAAATTATGTTTTTCTGAGAGCGTTAGGGTGGCTCTGTGGATTAAGCCCCTGACTCCTGACTTTGGCTCAGGTCATGATGTCACCATTCATGAGATCGAGCCCAGTGTTGGGCTCTACGCTAACAGCATGGAGCCTGCTTGGGATTCTCTCTCTCTCTCTCTCTCTCTGCCCCTCCCCTGTGCTCGCTTTCAAAATTAAAAAAAATACATATGTTTTTCTATATCATTTACTTTTGTTACAGTCATGCTATTATTTAAACAATAGAACTAGTTAACAGTATTTTTAAAGTTTTTTTTAATATTTATTTATTTTTGAGAGAGAGAGAGAGAGAGAGAGAGTCCGAATGGGGGAGAGGCAGAGAGAAAGGGAGACACAGAATCCAAAGCAGGCTTCAGGTTCTGAGCTGTCGCACAGAGCCTGACGCAGGCTTGAATTCATGAATCACAAGATCATGACCTGAGCCGAAGTTGGACACTCCACCAACTGAGCCACCCAGGCGCCCCAAAGAGTAGTATTTAATAGTAGGACTAATTAAATGATATGTATGAGGAAATATAACAATATTTTTCATACTTCTGTTCTTATTCACAAAAAATTATTTTAAACCTTGGGTATTTAAATTTCATAATTCATACTGTATGTTTTTAATATAAATAAATGTAAGACTTTAAAGCAAGGAAATTGTAAGGGGCAATAAGACAATTAAACAGTTATTGTTTCTATATATTTAGAAATAAAAATGAAATATTTCTTTGGGCTCCATAGTTACACTAGGATATTTTCTCTTTCTTTTGTAATAATACTTCTCTGAACTACCTGTAGCTTTTAAGACCCCCTTCTTTTCTTTTATGTAATGGTAAAACTAAAGATGATCAAACATAATATTCACTTTGATATGTACCTGTGCACTTATCAAGCCCAGATTAGACTGACTTCTGGTGTCAGTCCAGTGTGATGACATCAAGCTAAAAACGTGTTCGTGTATGGGATACTGTTAAATATTACATACTAGAAACGGCAGGTTTTTTGACTTGTAGGAATTTGTTCTCAGCTCCCCCAGGATGCGTATTCACTTGGTACTGGAGGCTTGTCTTGGTGGAGCAGTTGTTGATGGCCGATAAGGCCTTCTACATCTGTATATTCATCGTATAGGCTCTTCATGACTCCCATGGCCGCCATTTTTAACTTTCCAAAGCACATTAGATGTCATCGTACATTAAATCTTTCATTCTCAAGGCACCTGGGTGGCTGAGTCTGTTAAGCATCTGATTTTTTATTTTGGCTCAGGTCATGATCTCACAGCTCTGTGAGTTCCAACCCCATGTTGAGCTCCATGCTGACAGCGCAGAGTTTGCTTGGGATTCTGTCTCCCTGTCTCTCTGCTCTTCTTGCCCCCAAAATAAATAAATAAACATTAACAAAAAAGAAAACTTCCTCAGGGAAAAAAATTTCCAAGTAGAAAAGTAAGGCTAACTCATGAAATTGAAGTAGGATTCCAAATAAGTTAAAATTTTTAGTAAAGAAATGAGAGATCCCTATTTAATTCAGGTGGTTTCCTGGTGAAATTTTTTGTTTGTTTTTGTTTATTTATTTGAGTTCTTACGTAGTCTCATTTTCAAACTGAGGGCTTGTTTTCCTATATGAGGTTTTGTCACAGCTCACACATGATATTGAATAATGTGGGCACAGTTAGTGAATCCTTTATGGCCTCTTCAAAGATCAAGAAATTTTATTATTTTATTATTTTAATTTTTTTATTGAGACATAATTGACATACATCATACTAGTTTTAGATTGCAACATACTTATTTGACATAATTGTCACAATAATTTTAGTTACTGGGGCACCTGGGTGGTTCAGTCGGTTAAGCATCCAACTTCGGCTCAGGTCATGATCTCACAGTTCATGGGTTCAAGCCCCACGTCGGGCTCTGTGCTGACAGCTAGCTCCAAGCCTGGAGCCTGTCTTCAGATTCTGTATCTCCCTCTCCCTCTGACCCTCCCCTGCTCATGCTGTCTCTATATCTCTCAGAAATAAATTTAAAAAAATAATTTTAGTTACCATCTGTCACCATACAAAGTTAGTGCCATATTATCGACTACATTCCCCATGCAATACATTATATCCCCATGCCTTATTTATTTTATAAGTGGAAGTTTGTACTTCTTGATCCACTCCACCAATTCCCCACCCTCAAACCCTGTCACCTGTGGTAACCACCAATCTAGTCTCTGTGTGTATAGTCTGGTTTTGTTTTTGTTTTTGTTTTTAAGGTTCCACATATAAATGAAATCTTACAGTATTTGTCTTTTCTGACTTATTTTAGCAAAATTCCCTTAAGGTCCATCCATGTTGTTACAAATGTCTAGATTTATTTCTTTTTTTATGGCTGATGTGTGTGTGTGTGTGTGTGTATGTGTGTGTGTATGTGTGTACCTTTTCTTTATCCATTCATCTATTGATGGAAACTTAAGTTGCCTCCATGTCCCCTACTTTTATGGTCTATTAATAATTGCCTTACATATTTTGGTGGTGCTATGTTAGGTGCATATATTCATAAATGTTGCTTGTTTTTGCTGGACTGCCCCCTTTGTCATTATATAGTGCCCCCTCCTTGTCTTTTATTACAGTCTTTTAAGTCTATTTTGTCTGGTATGAATATAGCTACTCCAGCTCTCTTTTCGTTTCCATTCATCAAATATATTTTTGTATCTCTTCACTTTGAATCTGTGTGTGTCCTTACTTCCAAGGGAGCCTCTTCTAGGCAGTATGTAGCTGTGTCTTGTTTAAAAAAAAAATTTTTTTTTATCCATTCAGCCTACCTTTGTGTTTTGATTGGAAAATTTAGTCCATTTACATTTAAAGTGATGACTTGATAGGTATGTACTTATTGCCATTTTGTGAATCCTCCTTTTGACTCAGAACCTGGAGTCTGCTTCAGATTCTGTGTCTCCCTTTCTCTCTGCCCCTCCCCCACTCGGACTCTGTCTCTCTCTCTCTCAAAAATAAGTAAATAGTAAAAAAATTTTAAAAATACTGTTAACTAGTTCTATTGTTTTGTTTAAATTTGTTTCTCTCTTTTTGTAGTTCCTCTTTTTTCCTTTATTCTATTTCTCTCTTTCCGTGTGCTTGGTGACTTTTCTTAGTGTTGTGTTAGATTCCTTTCTCATTTTCATTTGTGTGTTTACTAAAAGTTTCTGCTTTGTGCTTATCATGAGGTTCACATATATCATCCTATGTATATAGCAGTCTATTTTAAGTTGATAGCAACTTAAATTTGAACACATTCCAAAACTTTACTTTTTTACTCCCTTCACCATGTTTTTTTATGTCACATTTTACATTTTTTTAATTTAATGTATTCCTTAACCATTGTAGTTTTTGTTAATTTTACTATTTTGTCTTTTGACCTTTATACTTTATGCTTTTTAAGTGATTAATCCCCTTCCTTTATTGTATATTTACCTTTACCAGAGAGATTTTTACCTTCTTATGCTTTCTTCTATTAATCAGTGCTATTTCTATGCAGCTTAAAAAAATTCTCTTTAGGGGTGCCTCGGTGGCTCAGTTGGTTAAGTGTCCAACTTCGGCTCAGGTCATGATTTCACAGTTCGTGTGTTCGAGCCCTGCATCAGGTTCTGTGCTGACAGCTCAGAGCCTGGAGCCTGCTTCAGATTCTGTGTCTCCCTCTCTCTCTCTGCTCCTCCCCCATTCATGCTCTGTCTCTCTCTGTCTCAAAAATAAATAAAAAACTATAAAAACATTTAAAAACATTTTATTTAACGTTTCTTGTAGGGAAAGTTTAGTGGTAGTGAACTTCTTTAGCTTTTGCTTATTTGGAAAACTCTACATCTCTCTTTCAATGTTGAATGATGATTTTGCCAGATAGAGTGTTCTTGGTTTGAAGGGTTTTTCCCCTTTCACTTTGCCTATGTAATACATTCCTTTGGCTAATTCATCAAGACACCTGTCTCAGCAGTGTTCAGTTACTTCAGGAATACAAGGCTAACTTTATTTTTTTTCCAAATGAAGCTTTTTTGGCCAACAGAAATACAAGAAGGGAGTAAAAGTATGGATAATCACCCTGTCTTAGTTTACTCAGGCTGCGCTAACAAAACACCACAGACCAGTGGTAACAAATATTCAGTCCAGTCCACACCCCAAGTAGAATCCTCAATTTGGTTAGTGTTAAATGACTGATTTTCCTGGCTGACCATAGGGGACATCTGGGTCTTCTTTAATTCACCTCTATCTTTCAAGGTCAAATACATTGAATAAAAATATTTAATATTGACTCTGTTTTACTACCTACCTCTCTTCTGAGTCCATATGGTCCCTCTCTAAAGTTGGATTATACATTAAAAATAGAAATAAGGGTGTCTGGGTGGCTCAGTTGGTTAAATGTTTGACTGGATCTCTGCTCAGGTCATGATCTCACAATCTGTGAGACAGAGCTCTGTGTCAGGCTCTGTGCAGACAGTGCAGACCCCGCTTGGGATTCTCTCTCTCTCAAAATAAATAAATAAATATTTTTTAAAAATAGAAACATACTAACAAAGGCCCTAACAAAATCTGCTTTCCACCTTCACCTGATATGAACCTTTGGCAAAGGTTAACATTAATGTATATTCTGATACAGCTTCTGCATTGGAATCTATAGGATAAGCTCAGTATCTTCTGGAAGTGTGTGGGCTCTTTGCAGAATGGGGAGGCCATCCTATGCCCCGTGCTAGCCGCCTAGAGCAAGATAGAACCTTGAGTTAGAAATCAGAATTTTGTGTGAGGGCTTTAAATAGACAGGCAAAGGAGCCAGACCTCTTTCTCTTGGCCTAGATGGAGAGACTAACTGTGTAAGTAAGGTGAAGAGAGGTCTATTCAAGATGAGGTTGCCCAAGCTGGAGGTGAAGGGTCTCATGAACGAAGATTTAAAGAAAATGAAACAAACCTTACGGATACTTGGAGAAAATGATCCCAGAAAGACTGAACAGTACATGCAAAGAATCTGGGCAGTAGCCTTCCAGGTGTATTTGAGGCTCATAAAGAGAATTGTGTAGATTGAGTGGAGGGAGGGAATGGATGAATAGGGTCAGAAGGACCCTGGTGGCCCAGGAGTCAGATTATGCATGGATTTGCGTGCCAATGTGAAAACGTTTCTTTTTACGTGGTGAAAGACGAGAAGATGTTGGACAAATACAAGTTAGGGCTGCCTTCCTGGGTGTGTGACCAGTGCAGGTACACAGGGCTCCATGCTTCGGAGGGCCGCGCACCTTAACGCACTGCATTTGCCGTCTTTTGTTCTTTGAATCTGTGTTTTGTAAGTGAATTCTGATCTGATAATGACGCCTGTGCCACAGACTTGGAGCCTCAGCTCACAAGTGGCCTCCCTCCCTCTCTAGTATGGATTCTCTGCTACCCACTCACCATCTCCTGGAGCTCTAGCCTTTCCTCACCCCCCACTCCACACTCTCACCTCTGTCCCATTCCCGTGGTTATCCTCCATCTTCGGGGAGCCCTGGGTACAGAAGTGGGGAGTGTTGGGGTCAGGTGTATGCTCCATGGTATTTCAGAGGGAGGCAAGGTGGTAGTCTTCCCCTTCTCGGGCTGGCAGCTCCAGGAGCATTTGGAGGGGTCCCCTGTCCACTGAGGACCCAGGCACTGGGTGTGTCCCAGTGCAAAGGCTGCAATCTCTTCAGGATTGTTTGGCCACTATGAGTTGAGGCAGAGGTTCATGGGAAAGGAGCCTGGCTTCCTTGCCCTGGCCAGGGTCCTGCATTACCATTCTGTATGGGACCCCGCAACTTATGTAGCCGAGACTGATGTGAATCCATGACGAGCGTCACCTGGCTATCTGAAGGATCACTCCGCCTGCCATGTTGCCTGTAGGGAAGCAAGGGAGGGAGACAGGAAGACCAGGAGGGAGGCAGGAATCCAGGGGGGAGATAATCGGGAATCAAATCAAAGTGGCATCAGGGAAGATGGTAAGAAGTGGTCAGATAAAAATAGACTTTGAATGTAGAGCCAAAAGTATTTTCCGGCAGATTAGATATAGGGTCCAAGAGAAAGAAGTGGCCAAGAATGACTCTACAATTCTTTGGTTTGAGAAACAAAAGGAAAGAGTTTCCATTAACTGAAATGAGGAAGAACAGATTTTGAGGGGTGTGGGAAGACTTGAAGTGCAATTTCAGACTATTTAAATTTGAGATGTCCATTAGGCATCTGAGCGCAGACGTCGAGAAAGCTGTTTGATGTATTCTGGGGTTTAGGGCATAGCCAGCCTGGAGAAATAAATAGGGGAATCATCACCATATAGATGGTATTTTAAAACATAAGATTTCGTGAAATTATCGAGGGAGCAAGAGTATACAGAGAAAGATTTGAGGACTGAGCCTATTTAAAGATAGAGGAAATGAGAAAGAATTAGCAAAGGACCCAGAATTAGCAGAGAGGCAGGCTTGGAGAAGGAAAAAAACCAAGAGTCTGTGGTACAGTGAAAGCCAAGTGAAGAATGTATTTCAGTGAGCAGGGAGGTCAATGCCTCCGAAGGGCCTGAGTTAAGAGGAGAAATGGGATATTTAGGAAAAGTAGAGATAGACGGTGTGCACTGGGTGAGAACAGTTTTTCTGGAGGCTGCTCTGGGTTTATCTGAGTGTGTGCAAGAGGTTAGGAGGAGAGGAGGAGCTGAAGAAAGCCAGCTTAGGTAACTCTAGAAGAACTTTGTGTGGAAGCTTCTAGGGAGACTTAATGATGGCTAAAAGGGCATTGGAATTAAAAAATGTTTTGGGGTGTGTGTGTGTGTGTTTGTTTTTGCTTTCTTTTTAAACTAGTGGATAAATAAGAGCATGTTTGTATGCCAACTGGAATGATCCAACAGAGAGAAAATCAACGATTATTGAAGTTAGCCTTGAATTGTGCTCCTGAGAAGTGAGAAGGGGTGGGAGCTGGTGAGCAAGTGGGTCTCCTTGTATGGGCAGGAGGCTGAGTATGTTGGTACACATACTGGTAGGCGGGAAGGGAGGTACCGAGAGCTTTGTGGGTTCTGTTCTGATGGCTTCGTTTTTCTCAGCTAAATGGGAGGAGATGCCATTTTCCCTTTGAGAAGGGAAAATAGAACAAAAAATGATGATTTCGAAGAGTAGAAAAGGGACAAGTAAAGGCACAACGTGATGCTGAGCCTAGAGTCCCCTGCAGGCTTTTTGTGGTGGGTGGAAAAGGAGCTCAGACAGCTTGGTTGCACCTTTCCTCTGCCCACAGCTGGTTGGAGGGACTCAGGCTCCCAGTTAGTGGAAAGCAGGGTTTAAACAGGCTTGGTGTTTGGTTGAGTCAGAGAGACAACAGAGATGATGTGTTTGAGGCAGGACTGATGGTGGCTGACCATGAAGTTCAGCTCTTAAGGAAGAAAGTACAACTGCGGGCAAGATCAGGTTAAAAGTCATGAAAATGAAGTAGAAAGGAATCCCGGGGTGCCTGAGGGAGTGAATTAAGTATGCAGGAGGGATTAACCACAGTGGGATGCTTGCATGGTTTAGATTACAATGGAGGTGAACTTCTGACATAAAGTGGAAGATCAGATCATTGAAGGAGAGATTATAGTACACTGAGCCCAGGAACCTGCATTAAAAACCAACTGATTCAAGATGCAGTCAGTCCAAGGTTGGTATTTTGAGGAAATCTAATTTTAGGGAGAGTTGACAAGCTGAACATTATGTTTGAGAGTTAAACCAGGAATCATGAGGGAGTGGAAGGGGCGTCTAGGTGGCTCAGTCGGTTGAGTGTCCACTTCTGCTCAGGTCATGATCTTGTGGTTTGTGAGTCTGAGCCCCCTGTCGGGCTCTGTGCTGACAGCTCAGAGCCTGAAGCCTGCTTCAGATTCTGTGTCTCCCTTTCTCTCTGCCCTCCCTCGCTCACGCTCTCCCTCTCACAAATAAGTCAACATTAAAAGAAAAAAAAAAACCAAGAAAAAAAACCATGAGGGGGTGGAAGAAACATGAAGAATATTAACAGAATTGTGTATTTAGTGCTTGAACGTGCTGGACATTGGACACGGTGTTAGTTTACATGTATCATTTAATTTATTCCCGGCAACAACGCTGGATATTAGAGACTATGATCATCCCTATTTTACTAATGATAAACACGAGAGCCAGGGAGGTTAAATAACATGCCCAAGGGCGCCTCTGTCTGAGTCTAAGCTCTGAGTGCTTAACCATTATGTCCATTAGCCTTGACAAATGCAATGATTATGATAGAGCAGGTGATATTAAAATCCGGATCCTGAGTTGTGAATAATAGACTTACAGGATTAGAGACTCTTGAGAACAATATTGTATACAAAGCCCAGTAATATGCATTATCTCATCTAATCCTCCTATGAATCCTATGTATTAAGCAATTTGCCCAGATCCTGGGGCCAGTAAGCAGCAGAACCAGGATGGGAATGCTCATCTACTTGCTCTCCTTCCACTAACTTCTTGTCTCATTTCCAGAGATGGTCCAGACAGAAACTTTTAAAAAGGGTCTAGACAGTTTTGAGTAAATGTGTTATTAAGGAAACCATTACTAGTTATTTCTTTCTTAGAACCAAACTGGGTAAGTCTCATAATTCCGATGTTTCCATGGGAACATAGTTAGCACAGAATGTAGCATTCTTCCTGTTATGGAATGTTCTTTCTATAAATGCATGCATTCATTCAACTGTAATTTACCGAGCAAATAGTCTGTGCAGGTGCTGTGCTAGGTGCGTACGATACAACTGAATAAGAGAGATCCCTGCTCTAAAAGAACCTTCAGTCGCTCCAGGCCTTGAGAAGCTCAGAAACTCTGCAAGTCCTTTTCACATCTGGTACAATTTTAAGGCAGTGCGTTTGACCTAGAATACACTCCATCCCTTAGGATCTGTCACCTAAGAGATCACACCCTTCCCCAGTGAGACCTTGGTGCCATGGAGATGGAATCTTAGATTTGGACCCTGGGGAAATCGCAATAGAGTGTTGTTTTAGAAAGGATTTTCTTACTCCAACAGGATCCAAGTTTAAAGCTAGATTTAAAAATATGCCCTTTGCTTGGCATTCTAACTGGCTCGGTGATACTGCATTGACCTTTGTTCACCACTTGGCCATGACTTTTGCTAGACATCACGGATTTGTACATGCCAGGTAATGCTTATGGGCTCTGTGGCCCAACACCCGCCTGCCACTGGATTAGGAACCGCCAAGTAAGAGAGCGCCCAGGACCCCAGTCTGTAAGAATATAGGAGGCCGCCTGCCTCTAGGCGCGGGGCGAGTGGTCCAGCTTGGTGCTCCAACAGCAGATGAGCTGCAGCACCAGATGCCCGGTGTGGCTATTTCTACCCGCCGAGAATTTTCCCCCTGCACTTCTCCTTCATGATGCTACTAATTAAGAATGGCACACACACGCTAGTTCAAACAGAGCCTCCTGTCTACGACGGGGAAGGAGAGGAGGGTGTTATGTTTTGCCTCCAGATTTAGAAGACCACAACTGGTGTCTTAATGGCAGTGTAACACGTGTTGCCTCACTTCCCTCTGGTCTTAAAACACGTGAGTCACAGTGTAATTAAAGAATTACACCCTCTGTCACTTACACTGCAAAAGTTAAGTGAGGCAAAGCAGACTAAGTTTTCTTGTGTTTTTTTTTTTTTTTTTTTGTTTTTTTCTTAAATGAGGATCCTACATGCGTTGGGTTTTTAAAGGTTTTTTTCAAGCCCCCAACTATCCTACATGCTCTTCATTTCTCATCTGGTGAAGCAGTCACATCACAGATTGAATTTATTCGAGTCATTTCTGGAGCTGTGGGACCACACCTCAAGTCCCTAACTCCTACAGCTTTAAGAGAAGGGGATTCTAGTCTTGGAGTAGGGGAGGTGGCGCCAGCTCGCGGCTCCGCCACTCCCTACCTGCCGGCGGGTACCCCGTTTCCCCTGGGTGGCCGGCCCCGCCCCGCCTCCCCGCGGCGCCGGGAGCCGCCGCCAGGGGTGCTGCGCTTCCCTCCCGAGGGGGAGAGGGCGGAGGGCGGCCGCCTGGGGTGCTGCGCTTCCCTCCCGAGGGGGGAGAGGGCGGAGGGCGGCCGCCTGGGGTGCTGCGCTTCCCTCCCGAGGGGGATAGGGCGGAGGGCGGCCGCCAGGCCGCCACTCCCCCCGCTCAGCTGCTGCCCGGCGGCGGGGAGCGCGTGGGGCGTGCCGGCCGGGCGGCGTGGGCTTGGGCGGCGGAGGGTGCCCGGGCCGCCTCCTCGCCTCCCGGCAGGGGTGCGCGGGCACAGCCCGGCGCGCGTCCCCTCCCCCGAGGGCGCGGGCTGGGGCTCCCCGCGGACCCGCCCCCTCGCCGCCGCGCTCCGGGGCCGCGGCTCCACGCTGGGCTCCGAGCCTCTGCGGACTCTGCGTGCCCTCTCCCTTCTCGGCTCTCCCGAGGCCGGGCACGCCCACCGCCGCGGCGAGCATTCGGGGCCCCAGTGTCCGAGTTACACCCCGTCTCCCAAACGGCCGCCAGTCCCAGCTGCACACCCGGGGCTGGTCCAGGTACCCGCAGCTCGGAGCGCAGTACAAAGAGGCCTGCGCCCCCCGAGGCCTCGCCGCCGCCACACCCGCCCGTGCCCACTCTTCTTCGACCTCCGCGAGGGCCGGACGCCGAGACCCCTCCTCTCGGCGCCCTCCTGCCCCTCCCCCGGTGTCGTTCAAATCCACCCAGCGTGCCCCGAAATCCCGTGAGCTGGGGCCCCTCGACCGTCCCTCTTCGACCTCTCCGCCGCCGCTCCCGGCCCCGGGGACCGGCCGGCCGCCCCCCCCCCCCCCCGCAGGCGCGAGTCTCGGTCCCGGCCCCTCCTCCGGGGCCCTCCTCCTCCCTCGCCCCTCCCGAGCCGGGGTGGGAGCGGCGGCAGCTGGAAGAGAAGGGATGAGGTCATCCTCTCCCTCGGAGTCAGCTGGTGGAGGAGAGGAAGCGGGAGGAGGGAGCGCGCGCGAGGGGAGGAGAGGAATGTGCAGGTCCGAGGAGCGCCGCGGCGGCCGCTGCTGCTCCTGCTGCTGGCGGCGGCGGCGGCTCGGGCGGCAGCCGCGGGGCCGGGACGGCGAGCGGCGCGGGCGGCTGCCAGGGGCGCGCGCGGGGCGCCGCCAGCCGCTTGGCTCCGCGCAGGCAGCCAGGCGGCGCTCCTGCCGGCCCCGGGCGCGCCGCTAGCCCGGCCCAGCGCCCAGCCCGGCGGGCGGCGGGCGGCGGCGGGCGAGCCGGCGCAGGAGCGGGAGGAGGGGGAGCCGCGCCGCCGGGGAGGGAAGCCGGGGCGAGGCGAGGAGGTGGCGGGAGGAGGAGACAGCGGGGAAAGGTGTCAGATAAAGGAGGGCTCTCCTCCGGTTTGGAGGCATCATGGCCGCTAAGTCAGACGGGAGGCTGAAAATGAAGAAGAGCAGCGACGTGGCGTTCACCCCGCTGCAGAACTCGGACCACTCGGGCTCGGTGCAGGGATTGGCCCCGGGCTTGCCGTCGGGGTCGGGAGCCGAGGACGAGGAGGCGGCCGGGGGCGGCTGCTGCCCGGACGGCGGCGGCTGCTCGCGCTGCTGCTGCTGCTGCTGCGCCGGGAGCGGCGGCTCGGGCGGCGGCTCCGGGGGCTCGGGCGGCCCGGGCGGCGGCGGCGGCGCGGGCTCGGCGGCGCTGTGCCTGCGCCTGGGCAGGGAGCAGCGGCGCTACTCGCTGTGGGACTGCCTCTGGATCCTGGCCGCCGTGGCCGTGTACTTCGCGGACGTGGGCACGGACATCTGGCTCGCCGTGGACTACTACTTGCGCGGCCAGCGCTGGTGGTTCGGGCTCACGCTCTTCTTCGTGGTGCTCGGCTCGCTCTCGGTGCAGGTGTTCAGCTTCCGCTGGTTTGCGCACGATTTCAGCACCGAGGACAGCGCCACGACCGCGGCCGCGGCCAGCTGCCCGCAGCCTGGAGCCGATTGCAAGACGGTGGCCAGCGGCGGGTCTGCAGCCGCGGAAGGCGAGGCTCGCCCCTCCACGCCGCAAAGGCAAGCCTCCAACGCCAGCAAGAGCAACATCGCCGCCACCAACAGCGGCAGCATCAGCAGCGGGGCCACCCGGGCCAGCGGCAAGCACAGGTCTGCGTCCTGCTCCTTCTGCATCTGGCTCCTGCAGTCACTCATCCACATCTTGCAGCTCGGGCAAATCTGGAGGTACCGTATCAGGGGTGGGGAAGCGGGAGGTTTGCTACTGCTACTACATCCCCACTGCTTTGCTTTCGCACGAAAATTCTTTAGGGCTGCTGTGGTAGTAAACCTAGTCACACTCTTTCCGTTTTTTTTTTTCTTTTCTTAAACTGGGTTTTGCATTTGTAAGATTTGTGACCACAGCCGAAGGTGGGAGGGACGTGAAGAAACAAGGGACAGGCAGCAAAGTGGTTTTGATCAACCCATCCCCTCTGTGTTCCCACTCTGTTTCACTAGCTTCTCTGTGTTTATATGCTGCCCCCTCCCCATATTTAGTGATGCTGTTTCAGTGGATAGGAGAGGACTCTGTCACATCTTCTAAAAGTCCTTTTTTATTATGTTGAATTTGTGGTGTATCTTGTAATTTGGATGGCTTCTTTTGTTCCCTGTTCGTAATTCTAGTTACATGGGAATTCTTACTGCTCGGAAGTATCCACATTTGAATTCTCACTGTTAGAGAAGTACTGTGCTCCAAGTGAAAAGCTCAGTGGGGAGACAGCTATAATCTGTAATCTATAACCTGTGTCTATACCTATCTCCAAAGATGAGTTGGTACACTTTTGTGATGTCTTTTCTGGTTATCATGCAATCCCCCCACGTTCTGATTTCTCACATAACTAAGAAACCTTAGAAAAGGGGCGGCGTGTCTTGTAAACTTTAATCAGACTTGGCATCTTGGCTGCCTGCTACTTGTCATCCGATCTACCAAGTCGTTTTGCACAGATATCACTTCCACATAGACCCTGGAATACAAAGCTAAACTCTCTGGGCAGAGTGAGCTGTCCTCTGAGCAGTCACTGCCTCGATTGAGGAATATAATGAAACAGAGCGCTCAGAAATATGTTCCTTCAACTTATATGTGTTTTTAATAGCTTTTTGAAGCGACATTTAACATCTACAAAAATTCTTTGTATTGAAGCACTTAGATGCTAACATTCCAGAGCTATTTTTTTTTGGTTTACAAGGAGTGAATAAATAGGCAGTGTAAGTAAAATGAGGAAACATCCTAGTAAATGCACCCATGTGGGGCTGCGCGGGGTGCCCGTGTTTTTTTTTTCAATTTCATTTGTAGTTATCTTTGTGATAAAGACATTATAAATCATTAACTATGCTGTGGTATCCCATGTGGAAACAACTTAGAATTTGTGGAGTGGGACTAAAAACTTCTTTTATTTGTGGCGAACAGTAGTGTTTTCATTGAGAAGAGCAAGTGTGGTTATTTTACAGCCTTTCTTGGGACTGTTGGTTGCTTTGTAAAGCAGGGTAAAGCATTGCCATAGACGACAAACTTCACAATTGTGAAACTTTTCTTTTTCAGACATACTTTCTGGAAAAGTGGTGTATGAGAGGCAATCAGACACATTGATGTTGGAAACCTCCATATTCTGGATTCAAAAGACTGAATGTCAGTTAAATGTGATAGGTGTATGTTGCATGAATGGCTATTATGAAGTCTTATGGTTTGATTCCCGTATTCAAATTTGGTGAAGAACTCAAATGTTCACATTAATTCTTGAAATTGGTTAGTGATTCGGTGCCTGTGATTCCTAGTTTTCATCTGCTAACATGGAAAATAAAAGCTTAACATTCCATGTGTTAACTTTTGCAAACTTTATGCAGGATTTGGAAATCAATTATTTTCAATCACCTTTGAAATGTCTAAGTTTATATAAATAATGCAGACCCTTCTCATACTAACTGAAGAACTACCCATGCTTCCTGCAGATTGATAGTTTATGAAAAATATGTTATCAAATTGCATGATGTGAAAAATAATTTTAATTATCAATGTGTTTACTAGAACTTCAAAACCAAACATTTTCCCAGTTGAAAAATGACATTTAGTTATCCCAGGAGATAAAATGCAGAAAGTGAGAAATAATTAGGAAAAGAAGAGGGCCTTTATACAACTCAGTGAGAGCATGGCCACGGGGTCAACTGGCCGTCCAAAAAGCTGATCTGGGAGGAGGCGGGATGGAAGGGTAAGGTCCCAACTCTTAGAGAAACCGTGGATACACATGACTCTTCTGTTAAGTATTTCTACAGGGTCTTCCTTAGAAGCTTTGAAGTTTTTTCTGCTAATGCATGGTTGTCTGGGAGGAAGTATTGTTGACAGTATTTTCAGATATGTGTCTACATTTTCAGAATATTATGTTTAAAATGGAAGTGTGAATGATCTAATCTAACTGTTCTTGATGCTTCTAGTTATGATATTTGGGGGATAGTGGGGTAACTTGGTGGAGGCATGGCCTAAGGTTCATCCTCACTTTCGCCTTATGAAGTATTTTGAAACAGACAAACAACCAAACAAACAAACAAACTTTAGCCCCAATGCAGGAAATTGGAAAGGGATCAGAAAAGTTCATGGAATGTAACTCTTAGATGCATTCTAATTGTTCCAACTTCTCTGAGTGTAGAGTATTGGAATGCGACTTTGGGCAGTAGGTGCATCTTTGATAATAAGCTGGGGAAATGCAGCTCAGATTATTATATGAGACCATTATCTTAGACCATTAGGATTCCTTAAATTAGGAGCACCCCTCTGCCTCTTTTAGCTTTTCTTTTCAGTGCATTATACACAAATGTTGCAGAAACACCGAGGTACCGAATGGTTCAAAGCTCAGGGGTTCATGTTTTAACACGCTACTTTCTAAGATCAATAAAATAGATTTTAGCTAGGTTGGTAACTGTTCCTTGTATTTCCATGAAATTTTAGTTATTTTAGGTAAGGGCGAGATTCTGAAAGTTTTCTGTAGATACAATCCTTTGAAATAGCATCAAAGTGCTTGCTCGTTCAGATAAAGCTATCTGAAACATTTTGGGCAAGACTTGAATGTATTTTTACATTTATTACAAATGCAGCTGCTGAAAGCAATGATACATATTCATTTTAATTAAAGTTTACAATGGGGAAGCAATGGCAGCTTTTAAAGTCACAGGAGTTGATTCTGGGAAAGAGCCATTTGAAATAATGAAGTGAACCTTTGCTACCTTGTGAAAAGAGCACTTATGACTTTAAAGGAAATGTGCATGCAAATGAATAAGTATTTTTTTTTCCATGTTCATTTCATATGATTCCAGAAGTTACTAAGAGTGCGGTTCAGCCAGTGGGAATCACAAATGCCCGATCGGAAAGGTTTTAGTCTTCGTTCCCATGATCAATTATATCTAGATGCCTCCTTCCTTCAGAATTTATGACTTACTCTCAAAATTCTAACCCAGTTTTTCCTATATATGTGTATGTATGTCCTTTTTTGGTTTTTTTCCGAGCATGCAGGCCTGTTGCAAACATTAGTGATTAGATGGTAGAATGGGGGAGTGTTTTTAGTCTTTGACTATTTTGGGTTTTTTTTTCTGAATATCTATTGTGAGAGTCATGTGGTGAAGACCTGGTGAAAGAACATTTCTAGTCTCATGCTTGATATTCCACAAAGTATAACAGATGTTCCATATTCAAATAAATGGGGAAAGGGCAGATTCAATGGAATTAAACAAATCTCTCTACAGCAGGACTTCTCAGAGCCTTTAATGAGCTGATGTGCAAAAAAATAAAATCAGCTAATGTTCAGTGATCAATAACTTTAAAAGTATAGGTATTAAACAGTCTTGTGGCACACAGGGAACTCTGAGAAATGCTGCTCTAAGTCGTTCTTAAATCTAGCCCAGCATGAAGAATAATACTTTTATATAGCACTTGAAAAATTTACAAATATTTTTATATTCTTTATCTCAACTATGCTTTACAATAACCTAAGAGAAAAATCATTACTATCCTTATATATGAGAAAAGTGGCTCAGAGAATTACCCAACTATTATGTGCTATAACTGGGAGTCAAAACCAGGCCCACCATACCCTAAGTCTGTGCTCTTTCTGGATCAGTTCACTATCTCCAAATGCCAGCTTGGATGATAATGACAACATTGTATAAAAATGACACTTGAACTTCACTAAGGATGGCAAAGTGGAAGTGGGATCTGCAGTTTAGACAGGTTAAGAGATCCGTCCAATAACAACACACCAATAGTCGACCAGCATAGGGCCTGGGGCTCAGCATGTTGGACTCCAAGCCCAGTGCTCCTCTTCTCCACCATTTGGTCATGTCGAACTTGTCGGATTAAATCCCAGTTGGGTAACAGGGCCTTGCAGTGACATCAATGATGAAATGGCTCATGCAGGTGAATACATGGAAAGTGCCTTGCAAATGATAAAAGGGGTTCTAACGGTCAAGGATGGGTAGGGAAAGAGCGTATAGGTTATGCCTGCGACACCTGAAAAAGTACTTCATCGATTTGGAGTTAGTTCTGAATTCTGATAAAGGTCAGGCAAAATTGATGCCCTTTCCCGAGTTCACTGAATGGTTACTTTTTCTGTATATTTGTGTTTCCCTCCACTGCGTATTAATGAATTTATTCATTCCGCATATAGTGAGCATCTACTCTGTGCAAAGCACTGTTCTAGCTACTAATTACCCCAAAATGAATAAAACACATCTTTATAAAAAACATCACCTTTTAAGGATTCCATTGTCTGGTGAGGAACTCAGAAAAATGAACAATTTCAATACAAGGAAATAAGAACTATGACAGAAACAGGAGACTCAAACCATCTTGGGGATTCACGTGAGACTCTGGAGTAGGGGATGTTTGAGCAAAAGTTCGAACGAGGAGAAAATCTGCTGTCTGAATAAAGTGGGGCAATGGCGGCAGAGCCTTGGCTATGACTTTCTGTGAAGGCATGGGGTGGGGGTGGGGTCAGGAAGAAAGAACAAGGCAGGTTAAGTGTGTCCTTTGAATAGAGAGTGAATGAGAGATATAGCTAGACATGAGGAAAGAGAATTCCTTGCATAGACAATGAAGTGGATTTAGATTTTATTCTGAAAGCATTCTAAGAGCCTGGGAGGGGAAGGGTTGTTAACAAAAGTGTTGAAACATTGTTTTATTCAAAGGAATGACACAGAGTTCAGTTTCAGAGGATATATCCTCAATTCTTCTCGGATTCAGTCATGTCTTTTTCATTTATTAAAATTCGTTGATTTTAAAGGGATCAAGTTTGGCTGTAATCAGAGTGCCTAAATAGGCTCAACAAGATTGGGGAGTGCTTTTTTCAGAAAAACAGATGGGTTGAAATTATTCATGGATTTATGCTAAAGTAAACTCTTGGCAAAAGTTTATTGCTGGCTACCTTTGGAAGAGATTTTCCTTCGGATACGGTGGTCTTCATGTTATTCAAATTTAGGTTTCCTTGAACTTAGAAACTTGTTCTTTCTGTTTTTGTAACACTTTTTCAATTTTCGGAGGGTTTGCATGTCTTTCCTATTTGATCCTCAGAGTATTCTCTGAGGTAGCCCTTTCATTTTGCAAATGTGGAAATTGAGACAGAATGTTAAGTGTTTTTTTCTCTCCAGGTCATATAGTTCTGCACTGATTCTAGGCTAGAATTCAGTATTGAAAAAAGGGAGGGAAAGAAGGCAACATGCGAAATGGTTAATGAGATTGGAGGTGATTAGGTAGAAGAGGAGGCTGAGAAGGTAAATGCCCCTGGCAAGTGCTGAAGGGTTGAAATGAGGGTGAGGCACTGGACTTGGGTGTGGGTCCTCTGGGACAAGATGGCACGGGGGGAACCTACCAGGGAGATTTTGAATCAATGTAAGGAAGCATTTTCTTTAACTACTCGAAGGCATCCAGAGATCAACTACGGTTCCTTATCAGCAGTGAGTTCCCCACCATCGGAGTGTCTAGGCATGGTTTAGAAAACTGGATGCAGAGTTGTAGCAGACAGAATCTCTAAGTATCATGCAGAGGGTTGAACTAAAAGCTCACCTTCCAGCCCTGAGATTTCATGACAGTTTTCATCATTAAATGCTGCTCCAAACGTAGTGGACAAACCTTTGCTTTTTCGTGGATGGAGGAAGTAGAAGTTTGCTTGAAACACTGCATTTATGTTACTTTGAAATCTATTCATTGGTTTATGGACCTGGTATCTTCCCGGGAGCACCACAAATCTCTGTAACATCCCTGAGTGCTGGGCTTGCTATTTAAATCTCCGAGTTACCTACCAGATATAAATCCACACACAACCAGACAGTCCTCTGTGCATTGACTGTGGTTTCTCTATGTGTTGGAATAATCTATGCATAAATCTAGGCGGTAGATATACTTATTTTAATATCTTTGCAATAACTAGTGCAAAAGTTGTGTTCCCCCCCCCCCACTTGAACCATATACTGTTTACCTCACAAGGATGAAAAAACATTTTATGGTGATTACATTCTGATGGAATTACAGGCTTCCTGCACAGAGTAGTTAAAAGTAGTATCTATACAAATGGATGCTATCAGTTTTGAACAGTATCCACAAATCCTTGGCTCGGTAGCCTTGAAGGTCTTTGCTCAGTCACTTACAAAAAAAATTCTTTAAATGTTTGAGTATCCAAGTACACATCTTGCTATGAAATATGTTCTATATTTTACAGTTTGAGCAAAATCGTTTACCTGTGATACTAAATGACACCAGTCACTGGGTAACAGATAAAGAATGATTTCCCTTTGTATGAACTCATGGGCTAATCCAATTAGCACATTGCTTGACTTGCTTTAGAATTTGAAGGACGCCATAACTAGGCTCATGGAAGCAAGATCAGAAGTTAGAACTGGAATTTTTAGTCTTTTATTTTTATTTAATTTTATTTTTTAATATTTTTTATTTATTTCTGAGAAAGAGAGAGAGAGAGCATGAGCAGGGGAGGGTCAGAGAGAGAGAAAGGGAGACACAGAATCTGAAGCAGATTCCACGCTCTGAGCTAGCTGTCAGCACAGAGCCTGACGCGGGACTCGAACCCACGAACCATGAGATCATGACCCGAGCTGAAGTTGGATGCTCAACTGACTGAGCCACCCAGGCGCCCCTGGAATTTTTAGTCTTATGCATTACCAGATATAAGGGGCAGCTAGTCATGAAAAAGTGCTTGTCAGGTGTAATCTTATAAAATAGTTGTAATATGTTGATGGATGTCAGGGAAAACCAAAGTCTCTTCAATGGCATTGCACAGTTCTGACCACCACCAAGTGATTTCCTTCTGGTTGTATGCTGATGTCATCAGTAACTGACGGCATGGCCAGTCAGGAAGGAAGACCACGGGCCAGTCCTAGGGAAGTTATTCCCATGGCTATGGAGGTTACATGAGTAGGAATACATGCTCAGTGAACATTTACTGACCTGGGAATGAAGCCCAGGCAATATTCATTCTTCTCTATGAGAAGGGGGCTGTATGCTTCTTGAATTTCTAAGGGTGCAGTGACTCAGAAAGGGTGTTGTTATCTAGAAACAATATCACCCATTGTCCCAGCACTTTTTTTTTCCAATCGCTAGAATTAGAGGAAGTGGGGCTAAATTTCATAAAGTACTAGTTCTGCTCAGAGAAAGATGCATCCAGAAGCCCAGTTTGGCATCCCTGAGCTTGCTGATGGAAAAGTCAGACTAGGAAGACTTTGGGATAAAACTCTTTTCACTTTATGCTTACCTACACTTAACTGCTTGAGAATAGATTTATGTATTGACTAATTTTGGTATTTCTGGTGCTTCTATTTGTCTATGCAAAGAAGGTTTGTAGCTTCTGCTACATTCCCATCAATTGCCGTATTTCCTGTCCCTATAATCCAGTAATTTCACGTCTGGTATATCCACAGAACTAATACAGATTACTGATTGCAAAAGGAACTAAAGGAGGGTTAAAATGGAAATAAATCAGTCTGGAAATTTTCTAGAGACAATGATCTGATGGCCAGCATTACATCCTTTCACACCCTAAGATGACGGTCATGGTTAGAATATCGGTGATGGGTCTTCGTTCCAGAGGCAACTGTCCTTTGGGGAAGTGGACTATGTGAGGAGACGGAAGAGATGAACTGGTGAGACAGGTCACCTCAGTGCTCTGGGCTCCATGTGACCGAGCACAGCTCTTGGGTCCCCACAGAGTTTAAATTTTCATTTGGTTTCCTCCTTCCGAGCCTTAATTTTCTATCTGTATGATATGATTGGTCAAAAACTAAGATTCAAGATTCTTTCCAGGTCCAAAACTCTGGTCTTGCTTTTATTATAAATTTTTCCTGTTTGCCCAGTCCCCAGAGTATCAGCCCTACACAGTTTCTACCTGTTCTTCTAAGGACATCCTTAGAAGATCCTTGCAGCGTTTCTGTGGGTATGTGCAAGGGACTTTCCAGAGTTGATACTGTTAGCGTCTAACGTCTACCAACTGGTGTGATTCACACATGAAGACAGAACCTTAGGCCTTTCTGTGTAATGTAACTTATTGTGTGTCATTTCTGCATTTTAGTTATAATCAAAGAACACCATGTTCACAAAAACCCGTATCTAAGCATTTTGACGCTGATGTGGAAAGGGTTCCCCATATCACTAATCCTAAGGTATCTATCATGCAGACCTGGGAAGCCAAAATCACCCGTCCCATTTCCTGTAGTGAGGTAGGCACAGCTGGGGTGCTATGATGAGCAAATAACAATGCTTCACCCACTTAAAAAGAACTCTCCTTTACGTCAGTGAGAAAGCTGTTGTCAGAGCTAGGTGGGCTTTCAATTTCAAAGCCTGTCCTGGGTTGCACTGTCACTGATGTAATATGCTAGAAAATGAATTCAAACTCTGTACAAAGACACTATATCCAGGCCTGTCCTCGTTAAAGAATAGGGGAGTATGTTACTCGTGAAAGCAATGCATTAACCTTTCTTGGACAGGAATTGCCTTTGATCTCTAGGATGTTAGCTGTGTGTCAGGAAGCTGAATAGTTTTCAACCCCATGACGACGTTTCAAATATTTCATTTTAAAAAAAAAAATTAAGCATCTATTTTAAAATGATCTGAAGTATGTCAAACTATTTTTTCCTCTTCATGATTCATAAGTAGGCTGCTTGAATCAGTTCTACTTCTTTTGTTTAATTTATGCACATGCCCTGTTTTCTTGCCAGGGGAATACTTTTATATAAACAGAGCAGTGGGCAGTGTGTGGGGCGGGTGAGGATTAGTCAAACAAAATCATGCATATATGGAAAAAGTAGGATCTACAGTGCATATGGGTCTAAAGAGACTTGGGATGGCTTTGATTTGGCTTCCTATCAAGTACACTTGGACAATGTCACCTTTCTGAACCACCAGTCTGAGAGATTTCATCTGTATAAATAACAGAACTTCTTTCTGCGGCTCAGATAATAGTCGTGAATAAAGATATGGGGATTCTTTACAGTTCAGGTCTTTTTTCAGGAGCAGAGAATCAATAATCAAAACAAAGGTAGCTCTTGTAGCCATAACAGTAACAAAGTGATCCTCCGTTATTTCTACCGTTGGTTTATGGCCCAGTCACTGGATCGATGTAATGGTAACCCTGAAGAAAGAAATGGTCCTTCAGCAAAGCAGGGGAAAGGATTTGTAAAGGTTTCTTTATTTTGGTATATTTTCAGCTCATTAATTAATTTCCTGCTTTACAAAAGTAAAATTAATAATGATTATTTTTGTAAATGTGGGTCAGCGCCAGAAGTTTTCCGAAGAGATTTACGGCACCTGGATCTGTTATCCTACTATAAATTAGTAAGTATGTCCCATAGGGTTTTATATTTCCAGGGGACGACCAGTTATTAAGAGTAGTAGTCACAGATATATTCTATGGGATTTTTCTTGACTTGGTGATGGCTGGGTTAGAAAAATCGAGTTCTATATAGGAGTGGGTAGTTTAACACTATTCTAATGAAAGCATAAATGTTATCTGTGTTCATACTTCTAAAAAGTAGTCAATAGTTATTAGTTACTTAAGGGCATAATATCTACCTATTTTATTTTTTTAATGTTTATTTATTTATTTTGAGAGAGAGAGTGGGAGAAAGGCAGAGAGAAAGAGAGAGAGAGAGAGAGAGAGAGAATCCCAGGCAGGCTCTATGCTGTCAGGGCAGAGACCCAGAGACTGATGTGAGGCTCAATCCCATGAACTGCAAGATCATGACTTGAGCCAAAAATCACGATTTGGACACTTGACTGAGCCACCCAGGTGCCCCTCTACCTACTTTAAAATAGGGTTGGAATGAAATGATTAAGATGGAGGAAACCTGAAGTTTCTGTCAAGGAAGCATGACCAAATACCCTGGAAACTATCATTGAGATCCATTCTCTGATCCGCTCCTAGGAGGTGAGAATATTGTAGCTAAGGCATGCATTTATGAGCCTTGAGAGAAATTAGGCCATGAGAGAAATGAGCAGAAATGGAGAATTTTGTTCCAAAATCAGAGGCTGAAATTTCAGTCCTTGGGAGTGTGAGTGGGAAAATGATACTGTGGCAACCATTTTAAAACTCATCACAGCAAAGCTTAAAGCAGGGCTTTGCTAGCCAGACCAAGCCAGAGCCATTAGGTGAGTTTGTTCTAAGAACAAAGGGGCACAACTCCAGTGGTGAAAATAGTCAGGTTTGGGTTCACTTGATATTGAGGGCACCAGCGGAGTCTGTGGTCTGAGGGTGTTTGACCCCAAGAGTCCTGGGTTAACACACAAATCAGAAGTAGGTAAGAAGTCAATGGCCAAGGCACATCACCACAAGTGGTGACATAATAGAAACCTGGGAATCCAAGTGAGATCCAGAAACAAACTTGTTAAATAGTAAAGGTAGGTGAAACTCTGAAATCAAAGGCATCACAAAAGCAAACTATAACTGCTTCAAAAAACTAAAGGGGAAATTTGCTTCATTTGTGTTCTCATTATATAATTTCTGCCTAGTCAGATATTGAAAGTAAAGCTACAGTTTGGAAGTCTAGTTCCTTTTTTTTCTTTTTAATGTTTATTTTTTTCATTTTGAGAGAGGGGTGGGGAGGGGCAGAGACAAAAGGAAGAGAGTGAGAATCCCAAGCAGGCTCTGTGCTGACATGGGGCTTGACTTCAAGAACTGGGGCTCCGATGAGATCATGACCTGAGCTGATACCAGAGTCCGACGCTTAACAGACTGAGCCACCCAGGTGTTCCATGGAGGTCTAGGTCTGATGGCAATAAGGGGAGGTTACAGAGCTGGGACTGCAGGTAGGTTCTCACTCCACTACTATTGATATGTGCAAATTCATTAACAGTCTACCAACTAAATCACGACTCGGTCTCTGTAATCAGTTGCTGAGAATAGAATAAGTGACAAAAAATAAGTGGTCAGCGATAACCTTTCAATTGTGGATTCCACAAATGTCTGTTTAAAATCATTGTAAGGAACATGTTTTTAAAAAGAATGTGCTCCCAAAAGGTTTAGTGTCTAGGGGAGGAGGGAAGTCATGTTCATGGCACCGCATCTATCTGCATATCTGTGATGTGCTGAGAGCAGAGCTCTCACCTTGCAACACAAGGTAGGATCTGTAACCAGTGTATTCGCATCTCTTGGAAGTGTCTCAGGAATGCAGAATCTTAGGGTCACCTAGACCCATCCACTGTAGTCACTACTATGAATCATGACCCATAGTTAAGCAGGACCCCCCCAGGGATTAGTGTGCACAATGAAGTTTGAGAAGCAGAGAGGGGAGCCATCCCTTCGTCTGAAAAGTTCAGGGATGATTACTCTGAGCTGAATATTCATGGAAGATATGATTGATCCAGATGTGTTAACCGGCTTTCTCACCAAAGTCCGTGCACCCACTATGAAAGCAAGGGCTGGTACTTGGAAATGGTTAACAGTGGGATCTCCTTACAAGCAATAGTATAAGCAAAGATATGAAAGCTTCCATTGACAAAGAAAGTGAAAGGTCTTCATAACACCTTTATGAAAAAGCCGTTACGTTATAGTTCCGTTGTTCACAACTGATCTCCAGGAAATTAATGCAGCCCATTGGCCACCCATCTCTCACAGTTCTAAGTACTCATGCCCTTGGGACAGATGGAAGGGACAAGCGTGGTGAGAGAGGGAAGTAGGCAGACAGTAAGGAAGGCACTGCCCGGAGTAAGCAGACACGGGACGGATGCAGCATGGCTGTGCCTGCTGCCAAGGCGTAACGACTGCTGTTTTTGCTCAGAGAGGTGGAGCTGGGCAGATAGTGGTATTCCTTCCCAGTCAGGAGTTTCTTAAAAAGCAGCAGCCCCGAGGGGGAGCAAATGACATCCCCCTCCCTGGCTGTCCAGATGGTGGGGAGGGAAGTCAGGTTGTGGGCCTCTCTGACCCCCAGCTTTTAGTATGATCGACCAAGGAGCCTCTGCCTCTGGAAGGGGAATGGAGAACCAAGGGAGGAATAGAAGGAAATGGAACGAGACCTCCAGGCCCGCGAGATGAGGCCCTGGCCAGAAGTCAGCAGGGCATTTTTATAAAAATAAGACAGACAGAGATCTGGTGACAACCCGCTTTGTGTAGTTGAGTCCCTCCCCGGGACCCCAGGACCGACCAGGTGGGCTCAATCGTGGGAAGATTCTATGCTACTATTTGTCCTCCTACGTGAGAACTAGAACACTCAGCCCTCGGATAGACTAGGCCCGTGTCTATATTGTAGAATAAAAAGAGAGAAAATAGAGAAAGGGTGACCTTCCCAGAAATGCTTCTTTTCCGAGTAGTAGTTTTCTCATCTCCCTTTCGTGCAACAGCTGGTGTTGCTATGCTCTCGCTTATGTTGCTAGGGCCCCTTCCCCCATCTGTGTGCTAGAATGTGATTGTTTCCGTCCGTGTTTTTAAGGGTTTCCATGGAGAGTGACTGAGTTAATTTTTCTAGGTCTGCACTGTCAGGAGGCGTGGTCACCTGGCAGGCTCTAGACCTGCCTGGCTTTCCAGTATGGTAGCCCTGAGCTGCACGTGGCTAGTGAGTATCTGAAATGTGTGTTGCAAAGGTTAAGTTCCCCGGGGAATCTGAGGACTTGGTGTTGGGGGGGAAAAATGGATGACAAACATCACATTGATAGTCTTCATATTGATTATGTGTTGAACTGATAACATTTTGGATAGAATGGGTTCAATAAAATATACTGTTTAAATGGATTTCACCTGTTGCTTTTTTATACTTTGTAAATGTGACCACCAGAAAATTAAAAGTACTCGCGTTATAGTTCTGTTGGATAGAGCTGCTCTAGGTAATGCTGTAGGTAAAGTTCTGGAGAAGCATGAAGAGGGAAATCCTAAGTGAAACGGCTCAAAACACAAATCAGAATTTACTAGAAGTTACCGTAGGAAGGGCAGTGAGTTGTGTCACCGCAGAAGCAGGCTGACTTAATGGATTTTGCAAATAAGATTACCTGCTGGTAAAAACTGACTCTTTGGGAGATAAAACCCCTAATGTGAATAAAGCCCGTTGTCTTCCCTGCTTCCTGCTTCGCTTAAGGCCTAGTGACTTGCTGTGCTTATTTGGTGGTTTAATAAATAGTATTTGATCATGACAAAAAGGACTAAATCTCTGTTAAGTACTATTGCAGCTGGGAAAGCACATTTACTCATCTGAAGTCATCCAGTCTTCTCTCTAGCCTCTCAACGTGGGTGTTATTATAGTTCTCATTTGAGGATGAACTCACTGAGGTTCAGAGGAGTAGGAGACTTGCCCAAGTGCATACAGGGGCTAAGTAGCAAGTATCGGCACTCAGAGTCATGACCTTGGCCTCCGTATCGTGTTCTTTTGCCACTGTGTCTTCCTACTCTTCGATTAATCTAAGGGGATCGCATAGAAGGGTGTTTCCTGACCTTTCAGACTGCCAACTGTGCTGAACCCTGCAGTGAGTTCAATTTTACTGTGTCACCAATGGAAATGAGTTAAGACTAGTTTTGGGATTTTGCTCAGACTACCAGGAGACAGATCTGATGAGAGAGGTCAGATCAGATTCTTGACTGAGCTGTAAACTTCTCAATTATAAAGTGGTGGGCGAGAGTTAGATGAGACAATTTCTAAAGTCCCTTTCAGTTCCGTTATTCTGTGAAAACTGCATGGAGCATATCAACTCCTTTTATTCCCCTTATTGAAAATACACACGGGAAGCAATATTCATGCTTTATTGACCTGGGCTAGGTTTCTGATAAACTACTCCCGAGATTGATATTTCACACCAAACTTCAAACACAGAGACCGTGGATCAATTTTATCCATAACGTGTCACTTTCATTCGAGTACCTCCTAGGAAAATGCATGTTTTTTCTATTGGGAAATTCATGCCACTAAAGAATATTAAGTAGGCTCCAGCCCCATGTGAATAGTATGTAATTAACCTGTATTTATGTCCTTATTTTGCACACAGTCATACTTTGCATCTATTAGAGTTCTCCTCCACATATGTTCATGAATTATGAATTCAGCTACAAGCATGCAAGGCAGAACCTCTCTGTCAGTCACATCACTTTCTCTGCAACCAGCACGACTTACGTCTATGTGACACAGCTTCAAATTCCACTGCTAAGCCCTGTCTCAGAGGACCAACTCAATACAAGTCTGGCATATGTAAGCACTAGAAAATTCATTCTCAAAGGCGCACAATTCAAGATTTTCAGAATCAGACACAACTAGTGTTTATAAAGGCGTTTCCAAATGTTTATTTTCTAAAAAAAAAAAAAAATTCCCCTCTGCGCATTGAAAAGATGTCCCCCCTTCTTTCCTTCCCTCCTCCACCAAGTGGATACAATTTGTCCTGGAAGGGCTTGCTAACTTCAGTCTGTTTTTTTTTAATAGTTTTTTTTTGGAGGGGGGTTGGCATTCAATGAAAAATATGTGGTATTGTTTTTCTTTTTAGTTCAATGGTATCTTTGCAAACTGTAATTTTTTCAGAGAGGCTGAGTGATTTCCAAAGATGTTTTTAAGGTTCATGACATTCAGTGGGTTCTGATTTACTGAATTTTCCCCCCCAAGTATTAAGTTCTAAGAATCATGTATATCTATAGCATGGTTATTTTTCTCATGATTTTCTTCTATGTATGCCCCTGATCATGTGATTATGTAGGTTAGGACGTGCTAGAAAGAGCAGAAAGAGTTTAATTAGATTAAGATGGTCTGGAGTAAAAATACTTTCATTCATTTAATAAATGTTTGTGAAATATTCACTGAGTGCAGCCTCTGGACACACCAAGAGTTGTAAAAGTCACTCCCTGACTTAGTTCACTGTCCTGTAAGAGCCTCTCGTTTATAATTGTTTATACCTCGAAGGGTGATATATCATCAACAATGGCAGGAGTAGAAATGTTTGGGGAATGAAGATGGAGGACTTCTCTGGAAGCTTTCACATGGGAGTAACATTTGAGTAAGCCCGAAGAGAATTCCAAGCAGAAAGAAAAGAAGGGACAAAGATAGTTTATGATGTATTCTGGAAAGGACTGATGTGGAAGATGTAAGGGAAAGACTAGGAACAGATCAATTTCAAGTTTGGGACCCAACCAAACTTACCCTAGGACCCCAGGGCTTCGGTGCTTCCCTGGGGAATCTGGACTTGATTCCGTTGGTGAGCGGAAGCTCACGGAACAAGGTCAAGGATGAATTTCCAAATGGTTATCTTTTCTAAAATAGTACAAATATTGGGAATATTGGAGAAGGACGTCTCCTGCCCTCTTCAGAGGCAGGGAAAAGATATGAATGAGGGTAGACTTGAAATATATTTGCAACTTGAAAATATTCTATAATGAGTAAATGCAATGAAAGCACTTAAGTAGGCTTGGACGGTTCTCACTGAGGATTCTGATCGTACTGGTAAGAACTCTATTTAATGAGCTATTGGAAAAGGCATAAACATAAACAGAGTTGGGAGCATGTTAAATAAAGATGCTCTGTAAATGTAGACTGGGCAATTAAAAAAGATTTACCAGAGAAAAGCTAAATACAGTATAGTGGATAATTAATGGGCCTTTGACAACTCAGTAATAAGTACCCTGAACTTTTAAAATAGCGCATTAACATCTGTGCATGTTGGAAGGAGGGTTTGTTTTTAAATCAACACCAGTTAGCTAGGAAATTTCACCACAGAAGTTAATTAGGGATTCCCAGTAAAGGAACTTGATGGCAACCTCCTAAGCCAAAGGTGACCCACTGCTATTCATTCATGGGTTTTTCACTGAGCTTAAAAGGAGTTTGGTTAAATTCCCTTCCCCTTTTTCTCAGTTCCCTTGGCCCTAGATGCTATTTTAGCTTTTAGTAGGATTTCCCTTTCTTAGTTTAGGAAACGAACTTCACTTTGTAGGTGGGAGAACTCCAACCTGGAAAAGGCCTCTGTAGGTGAAGGAGCATTTCCTGAATGGTCTGGGCCATTCGTCACTGGGACATGGTGAACCTTTGGTACTTAGCTCAGTTAAGATTACTCAGAAGAAGGTGCTTTTTGAGACCCAACCAACTTCTTTTATTTATTTATATCTTCATTTAACAAATTTAAGCAATTTTTAAAAATTTTTAACTTTTTAGTTAATATATTTTTTCAAGCAGTTTTAGGTTTACAGAAAAATTAGACGGGAAGTACAGAGTTCTCAGATACCGCTCCTCACCTTCAGTTTTCCTGACATTGGCATTGTATGTTAATATAGTACACTGGATACGATTTGTGGACCAATGCCAATACGTTATCATTAGCGAAAATCTATATGTTAGAGTTTATTCTTTATTTAGTAAATTCCACAGATTTTGGCAAATGTGTAATGACATCTATCCACCATTACGATGTGTTACAGAATAGTTTCACTTCCCTAAAATTCCATGTGCTCCGTCTCTTCGTCCCTGCCTACACCCAGCCCCTGTCCACCACTGATCTTTTTTCTTTGTCCTTTGTTTTGTCTTTTCCAGAATGCCATGTATTTGGAATCATATAGTATGTAGTCTTTTCAGACTGTCTTCTTTCACTTACAGTATGCATTTAGGGTTCCATCCTGTGTTTCTATGGCTTCATGGCTCATTTCTTTTCAGTACCGAGTCATACTGAAGTGTATGGATTCACTGCAATTATTCATTTCCTTAGTGAAGGACATCTCAGTTGCTTCCAAGTTTTGACCATTAGAAATAAAGCGGCTATAAACGTTTGTGTGCAGGTTTAGGGTAGATAGGTTTTCTTTTTTTAAGGTTTTTTTTAGGAGATAATTTTATTTTATTTTTAATGTTTTATTTATTTCTGAGAGAGAGAGAGACAGACAGACAGACAGTATGAACAGGGGAGGATCAGAGAGAGAGGGAGACACAGAATCTGAAACAGGATCCAGACTCTGAGCTAGCTATCAGCACAGAGACCGACGCAGGGCTCCAACCCAGGAACCATGAGATAATGACCTGAGCTGAAGTCGGACGCTCAACCGACTGAGCCACCCAGGCGCCCCAGGGTAGATATGTTTTCAGCTCATTTGGGTAAATACCAAGGAGCACAATTTCTGGGTGTTATGGCAAGAGTATGTTTATAAGTGTATTTTATAAGAAACTGCCAAACTGTTTTCTAAGTGGCTGTATCACTTTACATTCCCACACTTAACCACTTTTGAGTACCTACCATGTGCCCAAATCCCCTCATTTGAGAATACAAAGTTAGTGAACCAGGGCCCAAAATATTATTCTAGAAAGAGTTAAGATACCATGCGCTTGTCCAAGTGACAGATCAACTAAATTTTTGGAGTGGTTTCCTGATTAAGGACTCTGCTTTCTAGATTTTTATAGATTAAGATCTATACACACTACATAATTATTAAGTGAGAAATGGGTAAAATAATAGAAAATTTAAATGAAGAGTAAAATACTACAATTAATCCAAGGATGCACTTAAGTAGTTTTATCAAATTATTCTGCTGTATATCTAGATATTGAGTCTGGTTTCACATGGATGAAAGAAAAACTGTTGGAATAATACTAGCCTTTAAAAAAAATTTTTTTTTTTATGTTCATCTATTTTTGAGAGAGAGAGACAGACCCTGAGCAGGGGAGGGGCAGAGAGAGAGGGAGACACAGAATCCAAAGCAGGCTCCAGGCTCTGAGCTGTCAGCACAGAGCCCTCTACACAGGGCCCAAACTCATAAACCTTGAGATCATGACTTGAGCCAAAGTCAGATGCTTAAGTGACTGAGCCACCTGGGCACCCCATGCTAGTCTTTTCTTTTAATGTACCTTTGGGATTAGTGCTTTTCATGGACTTATAAGCTTGCTCAATAATTAATTATTTCTTGAACACAGAAAAAAATGCACAGCATGTGTGTGCATGTGCACACACCCTCTGAAATACTTTCTAGTCCTGCCAAAGACTTGGACGATTACCCTGGGGTAGCAGCAGCTTGATTTACTCACTTCTGCTCAGTTTGACTTTTGCCTCCTATGGACTTGAATGAGAATTGTATACAAATGAATAGAGAAAAATGGATTTCTCTACCTTTTAAAAGGCCTTGTCAAAATATTTTTTGAACTGTGATACTGTTAACTAAGATTGAGCAGAATTATTTTCATAATTTTTCTTTTTATTTTTGTACTTTTTTATGTTTTTTATTTATTTCTTAGGAGAGAGAGAGAGACAGCGTGAGCAGGGGAGGGTCAGAGAGAGAGGGAGTCACAGACTGAAACAGGCTCCAGGGTCTGAGCTGGCAGTCAGCACAGAGCCTGACGCGGGGTTCGAACCCACGAACCACGAGATCATGACCTAAGCGAAAGTCGGACGCTTAACCGACTAAGCCACCCAGGCGCCCCTATTTTTGTACTTTTTAAAAAAAGTTTATTTATTTATTTTGAGAGAGAGGGAGAGTGTGAGTGGGGGAGGGGCAGAAAGGGAGAGCGAGACAGGGAATCCCAAGCAGGCTCCACACTGTCAGCACAGAGCCCGATATGGGGCTCCAGCCCACAAGCCAAGGTCATGACCTGAGCCAAAATCAAGAGTAGGTTGCTTAACCAACTGAGTCCCCCACCCCATTTTTGTAATTCTTAAAAGCAGATAATGAATTGAAATTTTTGTTCTCATTTGTTCAACTAAAGCAACAAAGGAGATAAATGTGTTAATCCTTTTTAGCCTAAAGCATATAACTAGATAAATTTCTTTATTCCTTTGTATAATATATACTATATAAAAATACCTGGATATTAGTATCAAATGCCCCATATCTCCACCTTCTTTGGGTTTTAAAATTGTATACAAATATATGAGACCCTGAACATTTTACAAGCTGTGTAAAAACAGGTCTAGTAAGACTGGCTGAAGACACTAAAACTTTACAAAGTTCATCAAACAGCATCAGACATTCTATCTATTGAAAACTCTTAGCTTGGAAAAGCATTGAGATGTTTGCTTTTCTGTCCTGAGCATCAATGCATGTCTGTTGTTTAGAATGGGATAATTAGAGAAAGGGCTGAGTGTGGGCCACGCCCCCACCCCTGCCCTTTTTTGTAATTAACAGAGAAATGCTGAAGAATCACTTTTTCCTGTGCTTGAAAGGAAGAACAAAGTTTTAATCTGATACAGATAAGAAGGCTCTGAAATCTACCAAATTAGAAATGAGGATAAGATACAAAAACAATAGAAAAAGCAATGTGGTTCACCTGAACTCTAGTCTAAATTCTGTGACTTGCGGCAAAACGCTGTCTCTCTTTCCCTCTGTGTAAGAAATAATGAAGCCTGCAGTCCCCTGAGGCTCTTCCTGTGGTCACCGGGGGCCTCCTAGAGAAGTGAGAGGAAGCGGAACTGGCCTGATGGTGGACGACAGGAAAGACAGGGTGTGGGGCAGGTGTGTGTACAAAAGCCTCAAGAGCTCACTTGGGCCCCCTATTTATATACTGGCTTGCACTTTGAGGGATCTACCTGGATGTTAGTTTGCAAGCCTCCGGAGCTTCCCAGATGAAATTCGCAGTTGGCGCCTGGAACACGGATGACAGGGAGGGATGGGAAAGAAAGAGGCAGACCACTCCAGGTTGGTAGGTGGCCGTTTTAATATGCAGAGAAACTTACCAAGGCAAGGCTTGTCTTGGGCGGCAGCAAGGTAAGGGGGTCTCTGCACCTGCTGCTAAAGCTTAAAAGTTTATATGGGCTGAGAACAAATTGGTGGGGGAGGGGAGGAGGGGGGAGGTGTGTGTGGAGGAGGGCACTTATGGGGATAAGCACTGGGTGTTATATGGAAACCATCTTGACAAACTATGAAAGAAAAAAAGTTTATATAGAGTCCTTCCCTGGGTTCAGTCAAGTGCACTGTGAAATGCGTTCTAAACGCCACGTCGTTATCTCAAGGCTGTGTCCTTGGAAGAGCATCTGGGAGCCCGAATGGCAAGCAGAACCCACATTCCAGTGAGAGGGGTGGGAGTAGGGGGTCTCCAGAGCTGGAGTCCAGCTCACAGGTCGATCGGCGGTCTCATCTTTGCCATGACCCTGCCCAACACTTGCTTATTTCAGAAGCTACTTGTTCAGATTGCTTGGTTTTATCAGCCTCACACTAGTTAGTTTCATTTGTAAATTGCTCGCTCTTTCTGGAATGCGCACTCTGTGAGAGCGTAAACTGCTGTTCTCTGCAGTGTTCCCAGTGTGTACTATGGGTGCCTGGCACGTTGTCATTTAATACGTATTCATTGATTAAATGAATACAATGAAAATCAGCAAATTATTAGAGGATTTTATTTTCATTCCAGTGAAAGACAGGTAAATTACGCATTTCTCTATGTTCTGTTTTACTTGTGAATTTAGTCCGTGGATTAAAAAAGCATATGATACCCAAGACACCCCTTTTAGCACGCCTGACACCCTCGCTATTGAATTCTGCAGTTGACATCAGGCCAGTGGATGGAAGGAGAGGATTTCTGCAGAGTCAGGACTGACTTTGACCCCAGAGTGTAGGCACCAGAACACAAGAGCCTCCAGGCTGCAAAGACACTGCAGAGTTAAGTTTGACTGCGCGTTGCCTTTAAGAACATCCAAGGAACAGGGCTACCGGTGGAGAAAACTGCTGGTCTCCCATTGCAGATCCAGGATGAGCCTGGCCTTTTAAGAAAGTAGAAGCTTTAGTCCTGGTGGTTATTCTGCCCCTTTCCAGAAACCCCCTAAGAAACCTATCTCTGCATAATAGGCTCCCACAGCGCCCCTCCCACAGGGGACACCCCCTGGGGCTTCCTAGTGACAGCCCCAGGGTTTATTACCTCAGGTGGTCCCATTCTTATTTTGTCTTTTGGAACAGGAGTGAGCAAGAGATACAATCTGCACCATTTTCATAGACCTGAACCTGCATTTTACATTTAACAGTTCTTTTTTTTTTTTAAATGTTTTTTATTTATTTCTAGGGGAGAGAGAAAGAGAGAGAGACAGCGTGAGCAGGGGAGGGGCAGAGAGAGAGTGAGACACAGACTCTGAAATAGGCTCCAGGCTCTGAGCTGGCAGTCAGCACAGAGCCCGACGCGGGGCTCGAACCCACGAACGGCGAGATCATGACCTAAGCGAAAGTCGGACGCTTAACCGACTAAGCCACCCAGGCGCCCCTACATTTAACAGTTCTGATTGAACAAAAACAAACGGCAAGAGTGATCATCTCATCGCATCCTTTTTTACCTGCTTGCGCGGCATCATAAATTCCATTTACTTACAGCAACCCCTCAAAGTCCACTTGTTTTTCCTTCTTCTTCTTCTTCTTCTTCTTCTTCTTCTTCTTCTTCTTCTTCTTCTTCTTCTTCTTCTTCTTCTTCCTTCTTCTTCTTCTTCTTCCTTCTTCCTTCTTCCTTCTTCCTTCTTCTTCCTTCTTCTTCCTTCTTCTTCCTTCTTCCTTCTTCCTTCTTCTTCTTCGTTTTTTTTTTTTTTTGTCACTGTCTGAGGACCAGATGAAGTCTCATGTTTTAATTGTGTTCCCTCTTCCCTCCCTGTCCCCCCAGAACTATCATCTCATCGCTTGTACTTGGTTCCCACATGCCTCCCCTGGCTTGGGATGCCGGTCGCTTCCCCACACGGGCCACCATGCTTTCTCTAGATGTGATCCCTTCCCCGTGCTCCTTGGTTATTTACCAGCTGTCACTGCCAGTCCTGCTTCGATCCCCTCTCCTTATCTTTAATGAGCTGAGCACAGGCTGCATCTCTGTTCTTTCTCCCCAGCCTGTCCTGCAGAGGGTACCTGGCCCCTCCCCAGGCAGGGCAAAGATGCTCCGACCCACCCTCCTCTGGTGGCAGTGGCTCTCAGTTGGGTTCTGAGCCCCGGGCCTGCTACATGACTTAAAAGCCCACTACTGGTGATGATATCGATGATGTCTTAGTGGCCCTCATGCGATGTCTCCTTGCTGTAGATGGGTTGAGCTATCTTTGTCAAAGCATTCTCACACACTTTCAAAGCTAAATGAGGTTTTATGACCATTGCTTCTATCTCAAGGAGTGTTCAGCATCTGGAGAACGTGCAGATTTGACTGTGCTTTCGCTCTGTTCTTTTCAGAGACATAAAGACTGTGCAGCCTATTTTCCTTATTTTTAACTGGAAAGCTACTGTGAAGTTTCTAAATGTAATACAAGATCACTGTCATTTTCCTCAATAATGATTAATCTGCCTGTGCTTGAAATATTTCCATAAGAGTTGACTGGAGGTATTTACTAAGGTCCTACCTGACGGTAGACAGACATTCGCGGCAACACCTGGCCTTCTCTGCTAATCCCATGAAGATACTTTTCACTCATAAATTATACATTGTAGCATGAAGCCATTTCCCTGGACAATGGTGGTATACGTATACCTGATGTCAGCCAATAAAGAAATCCAATTTAACAAGGGATTTTCAGATGGCCACAGATTGTGCATGGAAACTTTAAGAAATACTATTTGCTTGCCACTATTAACTTACTGGTTTTCATTTCTTTACAATATATTGATAGGCCCAATAATATGGTAAAATATCCTTTTACACACACACACACACACACACACACACACGCACACTAATACAGTAAATTATCCTTACACACACACCACAACCTGTCAAAAGGCATATGACAAACTGTATAAATATCTTTGCAACACATAGTATGTATTACTGACAGAGGAGTTTCTCCTAACAAAATTCTCATCAATCAATAAGAAAAAGTGGCCAGTAACCACTTAAAAATGGACAAAGGACATGGGTAGATGGGTCACAGGAAAGAAATATTTTTAGCACACAAGAAAATGAACAGCTTCACTTACAATTAAAGACATTCATCTTTATGTTTAGGCTCTGTTTGCATCTGTTCAGTATATAAAATCTGCCGGTATTTTTTGAAAGCAAGGGCAGGGTCTTGTATTTATAGCATAAGTTCCAAAGCCAGGAAGCTGACCCTTAGGTTGAGATTCTTTCTTTTTTTAAGTTAATTTATTTATTTTGAGAGAGAGGCAAAGGGAGAGGTAGGGGAAAGGCAGAAAGAGAGAATCTCAAGCAGGCTCTGTGCTATCCACGCAGAGCCCAAAATGGGGCTTGATCTCAGGAACTGAGAAATCATTACCTATGCTGAGATCAAGACTGGAGGCTCTACCCACTGAGCCACCCAGGTGCCCCAAGGTTGAGACTCTTTTTATTCCTTCGCTTTTGTAGCAGGTAATCATAGATTGGGCCACCAAACACCCATTCTGGCTCCCTTCCTACTGTGTCTTATGTGATAGAAACTAGAAAGATTAAAAAAAATTTAAAAAGAAGGAAAGAAAGGAGGGAGGGAGGAAGAAATATGTTCAGTGTTTCCCACAGCTAAAGAGCCCAGGTTGTGGTAATAAGGTACATTTGTAATAGTTTGGAATGGTGCAGTGAGCAAGGTCAGGGGCAGGCTGTGTGCCCGGAAGCGCTTTGTTCTTCCAGGGAGTGATAGAGATTGGAAGGTCCTGTTCCTTTAATACTAGACGCTGAGCTGCAGGTAGTAGCCAGGACAGAGCTGCTGGAAGAAAGGTCTCCGGATGTGGTAAGTCCCTCTCGGCGGCCTTGCTCCTGGCCACAGAACGTCCAGGCTTGGTTCCTTGATGACCCCAGTGATCCTTCAAGTGATCGAACACCTTGTAATAAATCTTTCTCTACTTTGTCTGGCATCCTTTCAACAGATGCACTTCAGAAGTCACACTGTGTTTGAGAGATGGCGGGGAGAACAGGTACATAAATAGACAACCAATCAAAGCCAAGAAACTTCCATGATAAGTTTCCACTAGATTTGCACTTCTACCTACTTTACTGCTGAGAAACACTGTCAGTGAAAAGCTAAACTTGCTTTTGGTTCTCCCCAGTGAAGTCTCATAAAATGTTATTTTCTAGACATTTACTCATTCATTTAGTCAGATAACATATATCCATCAAGTGCTTCTCTGCACAACTACAGAAGTCGGGCATACTTTGATTTCTATGATCTATTTTCTTCTTAACTCATATAAACCTAAGTAGTAACTTGCTGTCTTCAACAAATCTTGACAGGAATCCTTTACAGAAATATAAAGAGAATTCAAAGATAAACAGGACTTGGTTTCTCAGCCTCAGGAGAATGTCACCCAGTGGGAGAAACTGATGAGAAAACCAGTCATCACAGTGCAGCGCGAAGTCCTTTATTAGCAGGCTGTGTGGATTGCTGTGGGAACACAGAGGAATGTGAGAAGCCAGTTGACAAACTCAGGGTTTCTCCACTTTTATTTTTTTTAATTTTTAAAAAATGTTTACTTAGTTATTTTTGAGGGAGTGAGGAGGGGCAGGGAGAGAGTGAGGGAGAGAGAATCCCAAGCAGACTCCACACTTTCAGCACAGAGCCTGATGTGGGGCTCAAACTCACAAACCCTGAGAGCATGACCTGAGCTGAAATCAAGGGTTAGACCCTTAACCTACTGAGCCACCTGGGTGCCCCGGGATTTGTCCACCTTAAAACCATTCGAGGGACACCCGGGTAGCTCAGTCAGTGAAGCGTCCGACTTTGGCTCAGGTCATGATCTCACAGCTCCTGAGTTCGAGCCCTGTATCAGGCTCTGTGCTGACAGCTCGGAGCCTGGAGCCTGCTTCAGATGCTGTGTCTCCTTCTCTCTCTGTCCCTCCCCTGCTCATGCTCTGTCTCTATCTCTCAAAATTAAATAAAAATGTTAAAAACCAATTAAACCATTGGGTAGCAAGGCAGCTAGAATGGCCTGAAAACAAGTGTTAAAACATATGGATGCCCGTCATTCCAGCTTAGGTGTGTGACTCTTAGAAGTGCCAGTTCCTCTGAGGCTTTCCTGATTGCACTTCTGAGTGTAGAAGAACCAGCATCCTCAGTGGGTGGGAACTGAAGCCATTTGCAGACTGCTGTGGCAGCCTTGAACATGGTTCATACTTCTCTATTGGGAAGATTGAGTCAAGTCTGTCCTGGAGGCAAGCCTTCCCAGATAGGATGAAAGGACTTCATTTTAAGAAGGCATATTGCTCTTCGTCACCATATAAGGGCACTGAGCTTTGAGCTTGTCTTGTATGATAGTATATACTTGCAGCTCACTTAAAATTTATCACATTAAGAAAAATAAAGCTAGTTGACATGGTGCTGGGAGGTTTTTCTCTGGCTGACAATTGAACCAACCATATAATTCCTGACATTTCAACTCTTTATGTTTGAACTGCACAACAGATAGATTCCTGATTTCACTTTTGGGAGAGATATTATGGGGGGAAAAAATCCCTCCAAAAAATGAATGGTACAGGTAATCAGAGTGCGAAAGGCATCACATGTTTTCACACAGAAACACCTTTACTTCCTTTTTCTCTCTTCTTGAATGTTTTTGAAAGAGAGGGGAGGGGCAGAGAGAGAGAGGGAGAGAGAATCCCAAGCAGACTCCGCACAGCCAGCACAGAGCATGATGTGGGGCTCAAACTCACAAACCCTGAGATCAGGACCTGAGCTGAAATCAAGAGTCAGACCCTTGAATCTTGCAACACTGCTGCTTGGTCACGAGGGTGGATGAAGATCTGGAGTTTGGGAGATACATATACAAAACTTTTATTTTGGGGATCATGTCAGCAATGATGGGCATGGAAGCCTTCATCAACAACACTGAATGAATCTTACAAACATTCTTATATTCCAGCTGAACTCAGGAGATTTTTTTCATTTCAATAGGGAAATCTTGACTTTATGACAAAACAGGGTTTTTATTTCCTGCCCAATCCCAAGAAGGGATGAATATCTGTTGAGTTTTGAAAATGGAGAGAGAACCCAAAAATCTCAGAAAAAAAATTTTTTTCTTTCCGGTTCCAAGGCTAGAAAGAGCCTGTATTCTAAATCAAGAAAATAATTTTCCAAGATAAAGGCGGGATGCCCTCAAGGGACTTCTCATCTCTGGGCAAATCCCAATAAAAGAATTCTCGTATCATCTCAAACACTGTAGTAAGTCTGGTGCCAGAACTTACTACATTTGGCCAGAATTGCCGCATTCCCAGAGCTGTGCCTCCTTGTAAAGTGAGGTTCCGGTAAAGGAAGATTTCAGCCTTCGCTAACCACAATAGTTTGACCTCAGTTATTTGGATCTTACCTCATTACTTTCCTGCAAAATGCTCATTGGGTTTAGTTATGGCCCGATTGATCACTGGTGACCGAGTAAGAGCAGTTTTGCCGAAGCATGGTGGGCAGACGCTGGATTTCTGTGGATGCGGGTCTGAATCAAGTGGGGTGGAGGTGGGGGTGGGGAGTGTGGGCAACTCTAGACAGACTCGACCTTGAGGCCCAGAAGAGGGGCTGGACGGGCATATGGACCTAGGAAGGGAGAAACTTTAAGATTTTTTATTCCTTTTATGTTCTTTCCTTTTCTTTTTTTGACGTGTTGATGTTACATGTCAAATAGAATCTGAAACATGTTTGAGTATGGTTGAGGAAGATCTGAGAGAGGATGGGAGGGGGAGGGATGGAAGGAAAAGGAGAGGAAAAGTGAAATGGCCCGGGACTGCCACCTCTGGTGACCCTGAGGGATGCTTGCCTGGATGGTGTTTGAGGAAGTCACCTGGAAAACCAGGCGGTGTAGAATGAACTGCATTCTTGCAGCATCTGTAGCACTGTGTGCCAGTACTCAGTGAGGAGGGTGGTCAGTGGTGAAGGCCAATGAATTCCAGGACATGAGAGGGATGCCCCCTTCCCCAGGCCGAGCTTTTTGGAGTAGCAGGAATGGGGGTGGGCAGTCTGGGTGAGGGGCCCCCCACATTATCTTGAATTGTCTTCCATGAGCCTCCTTGGAACTGAGCCTCAGGTTACCGGGTCTTTGCGCACCGCTTCTGCCTTTGCCCTGGACGGTGTTTCTAGACTCCCATCCCACTGTATGAATAACCAGATGACCAGACCCCGAATCATCTGTGAGAGAGTTCACACAACTCAGCCTGGATGCATGTGCGCAAGTGTTGTGTGGACACACACACGTCTCCTTGGTAAAGGGACGTTAGAGTCAGCCCCTGACGGTGTGGACCTGAGCGTACTTTGCAGGGCTGCTGGAGACACTCAGGGCTTCCATCCCCAGGTTTGATCCTCACCTGCTTGTTAGAAATGCAGAACATCGGGGCGCCTGGGTGGCTTAGTTGGTTAAGCGTCCGACTTTCGCTTAGGTCATGATCTCGCGGTTCGTGGGTTCGAGCCCCGCGTCGGGCTCTGTGCTGACTGCCAGCTCAGAGCCTGGAGCCTGTTTCAGTCTGTGACTCCCTCTCTCTCTGACCCTCCCCTGTTCATGCTGTCTCTCTCTCTCTCCTAGAAATAAATAAAAATATTAAAAAAAAAAAAAAAGAAATGCAGACCATTGGGCCACACCTTAAATCTGGTGAATTGGAACCAAATTTGTGTGTGAACAAGATCTCCAGGTGGTTTGTGTGTGTATTAAACTTGAGACATCCTGCTTGGAGATCCTCAAAAAACAAGCCAACAAAAACAACGAAAGGGTTTAATTTTCTCTACCTCAGATCATTTTTCTGAGATCCTTCTAAGCACATTCCAACAGCCTTCTGAACTTTCTTTGAACAAAGTAGAAGCATTTGTGTAATTACCTTGTTACAAAGTGGAGCGCACATCATCTAATTACATGGGTAATGGGTAACCATTCCTTTTTCATCTTACCTTTTCTTTTAAGACCCAGATCCTTTTGTCTTTCTAGATAAGAGCCCTCTTCCCTTGAAGCTTGGACCACTTCGGCTACATCAAATGTCTCACTTGAGCTTCCCCTGAATTTAGTGGAGTTAAATAAGTCATCTGCACAAGTCGTACGCTTTTCAAAAGCTTATTTGTAAAGATTTTCCAACATCTTCCTGATGGGAGTTTCAGGACAAGTGCTACTAATACTTGGCTTTGCACGCGGCTTCCTGAAAATCATTCTAGGGGCAAAATGATCATGTTTCTGTCCCCACAGAGCAATTTCATTGGGTAGAAAAAGCACGGGGCCCGAAGGGTGTGGCGCCGCCATGTTGTCAGTTCAGCCAAGGGCATGTCCAAGCCCCTGGACATCCTTGCAGGTGGGCAGAGCATTATGGGAGGGACGAATAATGGCGACTTCAGTGTATGGAGTTCCTGCTGTCACCAGGCCCTCTGCTTTGCCCAAATGACCCACTTTGGTCTCATAACCTGTCTGATCCCAACCGCGATTTGCCTGTTTCACAAAAGGTTGCGAGAGAAGTTAATGGCTTGTCTAAGATCATATCGTTGACAGGCAGAGCTGATCTGCAAATCCACATGTCCCTGACTCTAGTGACAGATTGTTAGCCTGTGCCCTAGAACTGCTTCTCAGAAGTGGAGGTGGTGGATTCTTAACTTCAAGGAGGTGTGGGAGGGGAGAGCGTGCGTGCCCCCTGAGTGGGGAGACTCCGGTGTAAGGTGGGAGTGGTACATCCAGGATGTTATCAGAGTAGAACTGTAGTCAGAGGAAGAGGAGAAGCCAAGGTCTAGGGCGAAGGCAATGTCCACTCTAACTGGCTGCCCCAGCCCCACCCAGTGCCCCGCGTGACGTTATGTGGAGCCACAGATGATCGTGAGGGTGGCTGGAGTCTCTGCTAATCGGTCCCGCTGGGTACCGGCTGGGGTGGTTTCAGGTCTGTGGGTGGGAAGTGACCAAGTGACCAGGCTGGTCCTGGAAAAGGTTTGGACACATGTGGGAGGAAAGAGAAAAAGGCATTGTTGCCTGAGCCAAAAAAGGGCTTTGTCTGCCCTGCTCCTTCCATTTCTCCAAGTACATAGTCATAAAAACGGGAACAGTTGTAGGAAAACAGCCACAGATTTATAGAAAAGCTGATGATGGAATAGGGGAGAAAGGAATATTAGAAATTTACCATGAAAGGCTAAGTGCAGGAGTAAAAGTAATTTAAAAATTATTTTTTAAAAAATTTGTTTATTTTTTTTAATTTTTAAAATTTTTATTTATATTTGAGAAAGACAGAGAGGGGGAGATAGAGAGAGTGTGTGTGAGAGGGGAGAGGAGCAGAGAGAGAGGGAGACGCAGAATCTGAAGCAGCCTCCAGGATCTGAGCTGTCAGCACAGAGCCTGATGTGGGGCTCAAACTCAGGAGCCATGAGATCACAAAGATCTGAGCCAAAGTCAGACGCTTAACCAACTGAGCCACCCAGGCAACCCTAAAAATATTTGCTTATTTATTTTGCAGTTGAGAGAGCAAGCAAGCAGGGGAGGGGCAGAGAGGCAGACAGGGAGAGAGAGAATCTCAAGGAGGCTCCATGCTATCAGTGCAGAGCCTGAGGTGGGGCTCGAACTTATGAACCGTGAGATCATGACCTGAGCCAAAATCAAGACTCAGATGCTTAACCAACCAAGCCACCCAGGCGCCCTGTGAACGTTTTTTTTAATCTGCTGTGGTTGGTGCTTCAGCATGAAGCTCCGGGAACGACAGGCACGTGGGTGTCTGGAGCAGAAGTGTGGATGAATGGGTTTCGATGCGGAAGGCAGGGACGTCAGCCCAAGATACACACCTGTTCTTCCCATCCAATTCAATGATTTTAGTTCTACGGGCAATACGCATGTCATCTGCAAGGTGTAGGTCAGTGGGTGGTATAACAGAATGGGGTGAAAGGGTGCTCCGGGGACAGGAATCTTTTGGTCCGGTGTGTCTGGTGTCTGTGAATATGCTCAAGAGAGGCAGATTCTTGTAACGGCTCCTACAGAGGGTTACTGAATAATAAGTGAACACTCTGGGGCACACAAAAACTGAGAATGTATTTACCAGTCAGAGTTGTCAAAGTCTTGAATTAGGTATTTTGATCCATAATGGATAGAGTTTGCTCCCCTCAGTAACTGTCATCAATTAAAAAGAAGAGATGGAGAGGGAGAATTATGTTGCACTTAATTTTGTCTGAATATTTAATCACAAATAATGGAGATGAAGATTTATAAGAGATATTTTGACATTCTGGGAGATGCAGCGGAGTTAATATTGTGGGAGCCTTTTCAGTTATGGATTGCCTAGAATGTGAGAAAGTCCGTAGTAGCTACAGAGACTTGAGCCTCCCAAATTCAACCTTTTAGATGCTTTGGAAAAGTTTTCTCCTAGACAGAATCTTCTTTTGGCAAGTTTCCTCAATTACTGAATTGGAAAGGAAAGTAAGAGACTTTATAACAACTGATTAGAGGGGGAAAAAAACGCTTTTCCCACGGTGCTCAAGTACAATGATAGCTGTTATGTATTAAGATTTTCTCCAAATGGGAGCTGCCCGATCAGTTCCTATGAATTCCAGAAGAAAAAGTGGGTGAACAGTAGATTGGTGGATGCTATTTGGGATGGAACATTTCTCTCCTTTTTTTCCAAAGTAAGTTGGATGTATCTAAAAATATTGGGGCTATTTGGGGAAACGATTGTGTATGTTTATGGCAATGTCAAGAGCCAGAATGTGCTTTGTGAAGGTAAAGAAAGCAAAATGTAAAAAGAGGAAAGGTCTACCCTGCCTTCATCTTTCATGTAAAGCCTAGAAAAGGACAAACAGAAGGCAGAATAAAAGACAGCGCAGGCAGTTTTATCTACATTTGTTCCTTTCATCACCTGCTCCATGTTCATCCCTCCTGGATGTCGGTAGCGCCATTTGCCTGGACACCTCTTAGCTCGGTGGCCAACAGGCAGTGAGGTGGATGGGACTGTCACAGACCTGGCTTCTGGCTTTCCCACTGCCATTCACTAGCTGCATGACTTGGAGGAAGTGACAATCTCTCAGTTGTAGTTTCTTCACCTGTAAGGGGGTAATAATATCTGTGACCCTGTCTTGGCAGTCTCTTGTACCAGATGAAGCAAATTTTGTGAAATTAGCTCATACTTCTTGTTAAAATAGCATATTCATGCGCACCACACCGAGTACCTCAGGTACTTTATCTCCTACAATTCTTACACCCTAAGCCCTAATTATCAGGCAAAGGATATGAGGTACAGAGAATTTAGAAGCCACAGAACTAGTAGGTAGAGAAACTGGTATTTACACCCTAGTGGAAGGGATCTAGAACAGTTTTGTTTTTTTCTTAAATGGCATGCACGAAAGAAATGCATTGTATGTTGTGAATCAGTACAGCTAGACAGGATAAATACAGAAACACATATATACGGACATGTGTCTGACATATATGTATGGAGCTATGCGTACATTATTTGTTCCATATGTTATGAATAATGAATAGAAATAATGAAGTTCTCTAAAACTCTTACCTGAACCAGTAGCTTCAATCTTCAGTCTCTTGTGATGTTAACTCTTTTATATCAGTTGAGAACAAGAAACGCAACCTCATGAAATCACGGCTTTCAGCACCACCATAATGTAAGCAAGTTGGTGAGAAGAAGCCCGGGGTACATGTGTTAACCAGATAGTTGAGTTTTCAAAGGATAGGAAAGTAAGGTCATAACGAAGGTTTTGCCATTGATCTCATCTTAGTCGATAACACCAGTTTTCAGATTTTTGGTGACTCCTTTTGACAACCTCCTTAGTTTAACATATCTCCATAGTTTTGACATATCTCCTTAGTTTAAATAATGCTTTGAGGCTTTCTGGAAATATATACATTCAAAATAAACATTTTATGGGTTGCCTGGGTGGCTCGGTTGCTTAAGTGTCCAACTTCAGCTCAAGTCATGATCTCATGGTTTGTGGGTTTGAGACCCACATCGGGCTCTCTGTGCTGACAGTTTGGAGCCTGGAACTTGCTTCAAATTCTGTATCTCCCTTTCTCTCTGCCCTTTCCCCGCTATTCTCTCTCTCTTACTCTCAAAAATAAATAAACATTAAAAAATAAAAAAGATATAAAATAAAGATTTTATATTTTAATTTTATTTCACACACTAGCAAAGTATTAGGCACATGAGAGTTTCAAGTCAGTGGTAGTATGTAGGGTAATAGTGTGTTTAATAGAAAATGCATGTCCCTGAGAACAGTGTAAAATCTTTTACTGGTTGTATTATCAGAAATATTGGCCAATAACCCAACAATAATAATTGGAGTAATTCACATCTATAGATCTTGATAATTTTTATTCATTGATAATAAATGAATTACAAGTCATCTCTTTACTGTGAATAAATCTGGTGTGTTTTATTGAATTGATAATATTGCCTTAATTACTGGTGGGGACCTTAATGTAGTAGTTGTACAAAGAAATAAGAAAACCTATTAAATCACTTTAGCTTAGTTTTAAACAATTTTAACTCCTAGAATAGGTTTTCAAAAATTTCCTTTTGCTTCTCCCGTGTATTATAATTTTAACTTCATAACAACTGGTATTTCGAAGGAAGAATACAAAAGAGAAAGCCTTGAAAAGACACTTATCTTTGAGGAATAGAGAGCTAATTACAATATAGCATGATTAAGCATCTGTCGTTTCCACTGAGGACAGAACTGGAGTCTGTGGCCTTAACCACAGAAGAAAAAATAATGCTAATGTGAGAACAAGTTTCTAGGTTCTGCAGTGGGAGTGTTTTATGTCTGTAATCTTTAAGACTGGACTCTCATGACAACTTTTGGGAAGATATCCAGAGACTCTTCTAGGAAAAAGGTTGGAAGGATTTATATAAAGTCCAAAGAAAGTTGAGAGGTTGGCTAGGGGATGAGTAGGTAGAGAGAGGAGGGAGCGGAGGGGAGAAGGAAGAGATAAACAAGAGAATTTCCGAAATTTCTTCCAGGCCTTTTAACGTCTGCCTAGAGATATTAAAATTTTAGGCGATTACTCCAGTTGTCCATTATTATCCAATCAAATGATATTTTGAGCACCTAGTCGGATCAGGGCATTTAGTTAAATTAAAGAGGAATGTAAAGAAAGAAGGTTTTCTAAGCCCTTTAAGGGATGATTATGTAATTGAAGAGAGAAAATATAAAACACCTGAAATCATCTGAATCGCTAATAATCTAAAGCTAAGAAGGATAAGAGGCATAGACTCTTAAGAGGAAATTATGGAAAAGAAAAGACCCAACTTTGGAATGAAAGAATCATTTGGATAGAGTATTTAATAATATCTAGTATACAAGGCACACATTAAGGTGTTTAAAATTAGTCTATTCTGGTATCCAGAAAGAGTGGCTGTTTCTGTATATTTAATTTATAATCTTGTATAGCTAAGAAAAGTCTTTTTTTTTTTTTAATGTTTTATTTATTTTTAGAAGAGAGAGAGAGCATGAGCAGGGGAAGGTCAGAGAGAGAGGGAGTCACAGACTGAAACAGGCTCCAGGCTCTGAGCGGGCAGTCAGCACAGGGCCAGACGCGGGGCCCGAACCCACAAACCGCGAGATCATGACCTAAGCGAAAGTCGGACGCTTAACCGACTAAGCCACCCAGGCGCCCCAGAAAAGTCTTAATACTGAGGCAAGATCTGTAGGTCAAGAATATTTGGGGGGCAGTTATTGGGGACACAGATTTCTATATTTGCAAAGACAGGAAGAAGGAGGCTGGCTTATTGTGTTGTTGTTGTTGTTTTGTTTTTATTTTTTTTTAATGTTTATTTATCTTTGAGAAAGAGACAGAGCACAGTGAGGGAGGAGCAGAGAGAGAGAGAGGTAAGCTCCAGGCTCTGAGCTGTCAGCAGAGAGCCTGACGGGAGGCTTGAACTCACGAACCCGGATATCATGACCTGAGCTGAAGTCCGAGCCTTAACCGACTGAGCCAGTCAGGCGCCCCAGCACATTTTTTTTTTTTTTAAATCCTGCCACTGCTTGTGCCTTAAAATGGTTACAAAGAGGTGAGGCTGTTTCCAAAGCAAGTTTCTGTTTATGGCTTCTCGTTCAAGAGATGCTTTTTTTAAATGTTTGTTTCAGGGTTGTCTTACCAGTTGTTTCTTTGCTGACATATAGCTCAGTGAGGCCAGTTTACTAGCTATTAGTGAGTTAGTTAAAAAGATACCATGTGCGAGGGGTTTGAAGCCAGTGAATTCAACAGGGCTTTTAGATAACTATGCTATGCTTATCCTCCAATAAGGTGTAACGCAGAGTGTTTGCTTGGAGGAAGGGTGAGAAAGAAGGAATCTGGGCCAAGTGGAGAGAAAAGTCTTGAATATTAAATCACAGGAAAATGTTCAGAGAATCTTCTAGAAAAAATATAATAAAGAGAAATGAAGTCTTTTTTTTTAGATGCTCTGGTAAAGAATACCTAGATATTTCTAAAACATGGGGGGTAAGAATTGATGCCAAACTCCATCAATGCGAAGACTGTGCATCTAATTAAAGATAACTGTCACTTAGTGTTTTCTCTTCTGAGATGAGGCTGGCGTTCAGCTCATCCATTTATTTGCCAAGTAGTGTTGAGGGTCTTAATATGCTGGGCACTGTGCTGAGGGAAATGATACGGCAGTTTCTGGGTGGTGATGCAGGGTTGAGGGAGGTGATTCCTCTGTTTAGCTTTGCTTCTGTATTTCTTCAGAGATGAGAGGGTATCGGTACCGGCTAAGAAGAACTCATGCAAGAAGGCAAATTGGATATGCAGGACAGAGAGGAACTAGCTTTTGAAGGAGGTCCTAGAAGAGAGTGGAGGGATCAATATCAAGAACATGTATTAAGTGTACATGCTTGAATAAGAAATGGAGCAGCTCTTCCGACTGAAGTCTTCAAGTTCTATATTTTTATTTTTTTATTATTTTTTAAATGTTTTATTTATTTCTGAGACAGAGAGAGAGAGAGGTAGTGGGAGAGTGAGAGCAGGGGAGGGTCAGAGAGAGAGGGAGATACAGAATCTGAAACACGCTCAGGCTCTGAGCTGTCAGCACAGAGCCCAACATGGAGCTCAAACCCATGAACCATGAGATCATGACCTGAGCCAAAGTCAGAGGCTTAACCAACTGAGCCACCCAGGCGCCCCTCTATACTTTTAAAAATATGTTCATTTATTTATTTTTGTGAGAGAGAGAGAATGAGTGGGGAGGGGCAGAGAGAGAGGGAGACAGAGAATCCTAAGCAGGCTCCAGGCTGTCAGCACAGAATCCAATACGGGGCTCAAACTCAGCAACCCTGATATCCCAACCTGAGGTGAAATCAAGAGTAGGACGCTTAATCCACTGAGCCACCCAGGTGCCCCCAAATTCTCTACTTAATCACTGTACTGTAGAGAGTGAAAGTGTAAAGGGTGACCATGTGTATATTTTTTTGTGTTGAGAGAGAATTCTGGAAACCCAGATTCAAATCCCCATATGGCTATCTGACGTTACGATGTGTGCCAGCTTCTGTGAGAAGCAAACAGTCCTGTTGACCCCATCTCTCTCCCAGGAGGGTCTACGGTGCCAACGAGAAAGAACTTGGAGCAGAAGGAAATGCCATTTAAGTATGTTTGAGCCCCAACTCTGATTACATGTTACTCAGAGGAAACTATACTCAGTACCAGTGCTGTTTTCAAAACGAAGAACCTAGAACACATAAATCTCATATTAAAGAGAAAATAAGCTTTTAGTACAATTATCTTCTTTGAGAAAATACTGAACTAAAACATCCAATTTCTCATCCACTACCTCCAAAGATTTGGTGGAGCATTTTATGAGCTAATAAATTCATAGTGTGCCTAGCCTAGGAAGAGTACTCAGAAATGGTTAGCGATTATTTCTATCATCCTCATCAATAAAAAACAATAATGAAGCCTTTTTACTTAATTGAATATGTACGCCATTAAGCCATGGCCTTAATTTACCAAATTATGCATAATTAAAGTTAATGTATTTACAAATCATTGATTCCTTTCTGTTTCAATTAGCTCACAGTTGGTTTTTAAGCTAGCTGAAATTGGGAAAGTCTTAACTGAAGAAGTTCACATCCTATTTTATTTATTAAATTGAAACATACTTTTTTAGACCCTTTTACAAGGTAGGGGTCTTTCCTTGCAGTGAATATTCTCTCAGTTACTCGGGGTTGGTACACTCTTGACAGAGTATCTTTTCCAGTGTAATCATCTCAAAGTCAAGTTTCATCTCCAGATTCTAAGAAAGAACCATCCATTTCTGACTCTGGAGTCCATTTCAGCTCTTGGAAAGAGAAGTGTGAAAATGTAGGGATGTGGCCTTAGTGGAAGTCTGTAAAAATATTTGCATTTGGGGCCATCGTTGTATTCAAAGATCATTATTAAAACTTCAGATTGTGATGCCATGTGTCACGGAGAAATGTGTTCATTTATCTTGTTGAGCGACGCTGTCGTTGCCGGGCCCACGTATCTGCACCTGAAGATCTCAGTTCAGCAAAGGGGTTCATCTCAAGGATGGGCGCAGAGGTTCCCAAACCCCCCACCCGCCACTCCGTGCTGGTGGCTGTCCTCCACCTGTGTGCATCACTTGCCGCGATTTGGGCGGTATCGGTGCACTAGAAAATACATCGATCCGGGTGTTTTCAACAATTCAGCTTCCTTTCTTTTCTCTCTTTCTCTCTTCTTCCCGTGAAACGGACATGACAGTGTGTAGCAGGGGACATACCGATTCCACGTCCATCCGAGCGTGGCTGCCGCGGCTCCCTGGTTACGAGGGCGCTTGATCTTTGCCTGGCCCCAGGTCAAGGGCCGTCCTGGGTGAGGCTTGAGGTGGGACCTTGGCCACCTTGGCCAATGGACTTCGGCCTGTTCCTGAGAGAATAACCTCCATGAGGTAGAGAAATAAAGTTAACATCATAAAGCCGTCTTGAGAGAACTTTCGAATGAACTGCAGAGAGTCCTTGGTGAATTTTCCCGCTGTGCTGTGGGGAGTATTTGAACTCGGCAGGATGGCTTACTCTGCCAGGCAGCCCAGCGGTTCCTGGATTGCCCCTCCCCCCTCCCTTCTGCCTCCGGTCCCCTTTCTCCGCCTTCCTGCGAGGTCTCCGCCCCCCATCCCACCCCAAGTTTGTAGTCCCTCCCCCTGGAATCCCTTCCTCCCTACTATCAGGAAGGATAAAACTGTGACCTGAGGTCCCTGCTCAAAAGGACGATGTCTGATTTCTCCTTTGCTCCCCTTCTCCTGTGTTTCCCTCTCTCTCTGCCCCTCCCCCCCATGGGCTGTCTCTTTCTCTCCTTCAAAAATAAATACACATTGAACAAACAAACAAAGATTTGGAGAGTTGACCTCCAGAGATTTAAGTACAGAGAAATCTTTTAAAAATAGTGGGACCTATGGGCGCCTGGGTGGTTGGTTAAGGATCTCTTAACCAGTTGGTTAAGCGTCCGACTTCAGCTCAGGTCATGATCTCACGGTTCATGAGTTCGAGCCCCGCATCGGGGTCTGTGCTGACAGCTCAGAGCCTGGAGCCTGCTTCGGATTCTGTGTCTCCCTCTCTCTCTGCCCCTCCCGTGCTTGTGCTCTGTCTCTCACAAAAGTAAAATAAACATTAAAATTTTTTTTAAAAATAGTGGGACCTTTAAGTATATTAATTCTTGGCATTCAGTAAACTCCTTTTTCTTTCATAGTTCCCAATTGAGTAAGTGAATCTACCAATCCTCTGAACATCAGTCCTCAATGGAGCCCAAAACCCATGTGCCTGAAGAAATATTGGGACTCACAAATCTGAAACCTACTGAAACTGACATAATCGAAGGAGAGAGATGCTGGGCAAGACTGGGGGACCCTGGGTTTGGGGACCTGGGCAGTTGGGGGTGATGGTTCTCTGTGTCTGCTAGGTCAGGGCTCTCTGCGGAATGGCTGCCCTAGTCCATTTCCTCCTTGTCAATCAGTAACAGTCCCCGAAACAACTGGCCATAGGTTCAAATCCCTGAATCTCAATCACGGGCTCTCAGAAAGAGGTTTGATTCAATTTGGTTGTTAGTCAGTCAGCGAGGAGGACAGCATGCGGGGTGGGGGGCTCATGCCGTTACACACTCAGCAGGAGCTGGCCTTCAAGGAGGGAAGCCCGCAAGGCTACGAGAACACATGTGCCGGCCCCAGCACCCCTTTCTTAGCTCAGCGCTCCTCAAAGATGCTTCGCCCGCCCCGCGTTTCCATCAGAGATGCTAAGCTGGAGCCTGAGCCTGGCTGTCTTTTTTTTTTTTTTTAATTTTTTTATTTATTTCTGAGAGAGACAGTGTGAGCAGGGGAGGGTCAGAGAGAGAGGAAGACACAGAATCTGAAGCAGGCTCCAGGTTCGATGTTGGGCTCGAACTCACAAACCGGGAGATCATGACCTGAGCCGAAGTCGGACACTTAACCGACTGAGCCACCCAGGTGCCCCTGAGCCTGGCTGTCTTGAAAGGCTTGTTTTCCTTTCTCCTCGTCTGCATCACCCCCTTGTTCCCCCACCCCCACCCCGTGACTCTCCTGGTTTCTGGGGAGCTGTTAGCAAGCTGTCATCTCCTCCCTGTGTCCATCCTCCCATCACAGGGGATGGATGTGGCTCCACTGTGGCTCCCCCGGGCACTGGTTCTTTGCCTCTCTGTTTGCTAGTCTAATTAGAGAATTTCATGTTATTAAAATGGATTCGCAGCCTTCTCCTTTCTTTCTCCATTTTTCTCAAAGTAGAAGTTGTCGCTATTCTTCCAGAAATGGAAGGGGTGGAGTGCACAAGGCGCCCTTCACATGATGGACGGATTGCACCTTTCCTGCCAAGGGCTGGTTCCCCTGCTCCCAACCCTCCGTGTCCTGGGTCCCGTGTATACCCCTGAGGTCAGATTTCCAACGGGTCCTCCTGGGCCCTCGTAAGAGGCCAAAAGCTTTTTCAAAATGAAAAGATTTCTGTGTTTTTAAATATTAATTAAAAAATGTGTACTCAAGTATACTTCAAACTTTCTTGTTTCAAGTGTATCATAGATGGAGTTTTTTTCATGACTTAGATTTGGAGAGTTGATGGGACACCTGGGTCACTCAGTCATTTGGGCATCCGACTTTGGCTCAGGTGGTGATCTCATGGCTTCTGAGTTCGAGCCCTGTGTTGTGCTTTGTGCTGACAGCTCAGAGCCTGGAGCTGCCCTGGATTCTGCATTTCCCTCTCTCTCTGCCCCTCCCTCGCTCATGGGCTGTCTCTCTTTCTCCTTCAAAAATAAATAAGCCTAGGTGGCTCACTTGGTTAAGTATCTGACTTCAGCTCAGATCATGATCTCCTGGTTTGTGGGTTCGAGCCCCACGTCGGGCTCTGTGCTGACAGCCAGCTCAGAGCCTGGAGCCTGTTTCGGATTCTGTGTCTCCCTCTCTCTCTGAGCCTCCTCTGCTCACGCTGTGTATCTCTCTCTCTCAGACATAAATAAAACATTAAACAAAAAAACAAAAAATAAATAAGTAAACATTGAGGCGCCTGGGTGGCTCAATCGGTTAAGCATCCGACTTCAGCTCAGGTCATGATCTCCCGGTTTGTGGGTTCGAGCCCCACATCGGGCTCTGTGCTGACAGCTCAGAGCCCAGAGCCTGTTTCGGATTCTGTATCTCCCTCTCTCTCTGACCCTCACCTGCTCACACTGTCTCTCTCTCTCCTCTCTCTCAGAAATAAATAAAACATTAAAAAAAACAATTTAAAAAAAATTTAAAAAACAAACAAAAAAGATTTGGAGAGTTGACCTCCAGAGATTTAACTATAGAGAAATGTTTTTAAAATAGTGGGACCTATAAGTATATTAATTCTTTGCATTCAATAAACTTTTTCTTTCATAGTTCACAATCTGAGTAAGCAAATCTACCAGTCCTCTGAACTTTGAAGCTAGAGACTTTGGATTGACATTTTCTGTCATGTTGTAGTAAGCATCCACCGCGTGGATATATGAAGTCTAATATGCATGCACACACGTGTACAATGAAATATAGCTCAATGAATCCTCACTAAACAACCCCCCCCCCCGCCACCCCATGTAACCAGTGCGCCAGTAAAGGAACAGAGCCTCACAGCCCCTTTTGTGCCTCCTCTGGCCAGTAGCCCTTCGGGGTGACCACTAGAATTCCTTCTAACACTCTGGATTAGTTTTGCTTGCTTTTTAAAATAAAAAAAAAATGTATGTTGTATTAAGTTTATTTCTTTTCAATGGGGGGAGAGCCGAGGGGGGTGGGTGGCAGAGGACCCAAAGTTGGCTCAGTGCTGACAGCATAGAGCCTGAGGCGGGGTTTGAACTCACCAACCACGAGATCATGACCTGAGCTGAAGTTGGACACAACCGACTGAGCCATGCAGGCGCCCCTGTTTTGCCTGCGTTTTAAAGTCACATAAATGGACCTGTATGGTGCATACTCCTTTTTGTCTGACTCCTTTCTTTCACTCAACATGAAACTGGGAGCACCCGGATTCATTGTGTGGTGTCAGGGTTCATTTAGTCTCATTGCCATGGGCTGTTCTGTCCGGCAAATTTGCCACATCATTCACTTGTTGCTGGGTGTTTGAAATTTGTTTCCTGTCTGGGCTATTAGAAAAAGTGCCATAGTGACCAATCCGGTGCATGTCTTTTGGTGACCATATGTGCGAGCGTGGCCAATGACTGGGGAGTCATGGTGTGTATATGTTGTGTCAGTAGGCGGTGCCCATTCGTCTTCAAAGTTGTTTTACCTTTTAACAATGATTTAAAATGTAAAGAAAAAAAAGAAAGAAAGAAATTATTTAATCTCTGATAAAATTTCATTTTTTTTTCCTTTGAAAGGCCTAGTATATTTTGGATTTTTCTCAAAAGACTTAATATCTTTATAACGTAGAGACTGCATTTTGCTTGCTTTCTGGAAGAGTAGGCATTGCTACTCATAGAAGCACACAGCACAGAAGAGATTAGAATTTTCCACGAAAAGAGACTGTTGTGGTCATCTGGGGGCATTTTGAGATAGAAAACACATTCTCCTGAACTTGGGGATGCCGTAGTCAAACTGAAGGAGGGACGGAAGAACGTGCTTAGAGTCCCTTACTTACAGGACGCATGTGCTTGTCATTGTCGTTCAATTCTACAAACAAGTTTGGCCTTCTTCTCTGAGCAGGGCAGTACACTGAGCAATATGGGAATTTCGAGCAAAGGCAGAAAGGAGCATTGTAGTGTAGGAGCTTAACCTTCAGTGGAAAAGCAAATCCCCGTCATATTTTTGCTCCAGTGATTCGTACTCTTTTCTGACATTTATCTTTAATAGCGAATCTGTCATTTATACCAAACTGACCCATTTCCTTTGGCTTTTTATTGCAATCCCCCAATTCAGACCCTCATCATTCCAGGATTGAATTATCGCCAACAACCTCTTGGCTAGTTTCCTCAACTGCACCCTCTGTCGTCTCTAATATTTCTGATCATGTTACCAATCGGATTCGTTTTTGTAAAACAACAGGTTAATTTTGCATCTCTTCCAGTCAGTGTACTTTAACAGGAGTTAAATACCCAAATACCTATGGGGTCAGGTGATGCATGTGTATAAGAAAGACCAAATAATAGCTTTTGCATATTATGCGTCTAGTAATACTCTTTAAGTCCCCTGAGAATTATGCTTTGTTCCAATCTCTTGGAATCCAGAGACCTCTTGGTCTCTCATTTTCATGATTGGATAAAAAGGCATTAAAAAAATTCACTTCCCTTTTAACCCTACGCTGAGAAAACCAACAGTGCAAGCCCAACTAAAACTAGTGCTCTAGGCAGTTGTAGCCACGATGGATTTTAGCTTAGTGTTTTTACATCTTCTGGTGTTTCAAAAGAAATGGGAAAGCCAGCTTTTTCTGTGAAACCTCCTTAAGTTTCGATGTTGACATCTAATCCAAATGTTTTGGGAAAAAACTTGAAAGTTAAAACCAAAACAATGTGATGTGTGGTCCCTGGCTGCCCGTCTGAGCCCTGGCATTTATGAAACACATTAACTGCATTTCTGTCATCCACTTATGGCCCTCAGTGGCTAGGCCACCTTCACTATTGTCATTATTTTCTGTTTTCTCCAACACATGTGCTTAACTTCAGCCCCTCCCTGCCTTCTTCAGAGAATACCTCTGCTCATTCCCGTGGCTGACCTTTGGCATTTTTGGATTTGAAATCTGCTCATACTACCTGCCACCATCCATTTCCACTTCCTTCTTTCCTTTAAAGCTCACTTGACATCTGACTTTGTCCAGGAAGCCTTCTTATAACTTCAGGATACATTGATTGCTTCTTTTTCTGAAAAGATTTTACATTGGTGCATTGGAAGTCACTGACACCACAATTGCCATAAACAATTTTTAAACTTTAATTTTCCTAACAAGATTGTTCTCAGGTTTTAGATTCACGGCTTAGCACCTCTCGCCCCAGGAATATGTGGTATTATTTGAGGGCATGCAGAGAGTATTTAATAGCTGTTATGTTTGGCTGATTGATTACATAAAATGTAAGGTAGCATCTACAGCCCTTTAAAATGGTTGCAATATTTTAACAACTATTCAGTTAGTGGTGATGCAGGCACACTTTAACTCAAGATATTTCTTTGCTATTTAAAAACGTGAAACGGGGGGCGTCTGGGTGGCTCAGTGGGTTAAGCATCTGACTTCGGCTCAGGTCATGATCTCACGGTTTGTGGGTTTGAGCTCTGCCTCCAGTTCTGTGCTGACAGCTCGGAGCCTGGAGCCTGCTTTGGATTCTGTGTCTCTCTCTCTTTCCGCCCCTTCCCGCTCATACACCCTGTCTCTCTCTCTCTCTCAAAAATAAATAAAGATGAAAATATAAATACACACATAAAAATGTGAAATAGATATAGTCTGGATTTTGAAATAAACTCATTTAATTATGTGTATGCCCCTGAAGGTGCATTTCCCTTGTGAAGTCCTTAAGAACAAGGCCATCTGTTTATGTGTTTCCATCACATAAACTTCATGTGCAATCGATGCAGAATGAGTACATGTTGGCTGCATAGTTCACTCCTGCAGTCTCATGTAGCGACTTGAATAGTCCCATTATCGCCAGCAGACTATTTGTGAAACAAACACATTATCACTCATTTAGATTTGGAAAAAAATGTTTTCGGCTTAGTTGGCAATGTTGGCAATGTATATATGATCTTGGAATGATTTTTATGTGTTGGCTAAGCCGTGATATAATCTCAGGCTTTGGGAGGATGAACAATGAAATCAAATTGTAACCCGAGTCAGGGCGTAGAGCATGAAATGTGATCTAAGGCTACACTGGTTTTTGCTTTGCCTTTTATGTTCTACAAAGTGACTCGACTATTAGTGTTCTAGGCAGTCTGGGATAGGCATTCCTTACCTACTCTGAAAACAAGATTGCAATTCCCGAGGCAAAGCCAGTGCTCTTCGTGGGCACCCTCCTGAACAATTGTGATGAGCCTAGCAGACAGACAGAGATAATTGCCAGGAAGATAGCTGGAAGTTGGGGATGAGAAGTAGGAGCTGCTGGTTTCCAAGGGGTTAATGAAGGAGGCTTTATGAAACAGTGTTACTAGCAGGCAATAATTACAAATGAGTTTTCAATAGGATAAATACCATTTTATTACAAGGTACCGTATTTTCTAGAGTAGCACTTCTCAATCTCAGAATTTTCTGCAGTGATGGAAATGTTCCCCACCTGTGTGTGTGTGTGTGTGTTTTAAAGTATTTATTTATTTTGAGTGAGAGAGAGCGTGAGCAAGCAGGGGAGTGGCAGAGAGAGAGGGAGGGAAAGAATCCCAAGCAGGCCCCACACTCAGTGTAGAGCCCAATGTGGGGCTCGAACTCATGAACCTTGAGATCATGACCTGGGCCAAAATCAAGAGTTGGACGCTTAACCAACTGAGCCACCCAGGCGCCCCTGCATCTGTGCTTTCCCACATGTGGCTGTGGAGCCCTTGAAATGTGGCAAGGGTGGCAATTGTGACTGAGAAATGCAATTTTTAATTTTAATTAAGAATCAATAGCTGCTAGTGGCTACTGTAGTAGACAGCATAGTTCTGGAGAGAAATATACCTTTTTTATGTCTTTCAGAAAGGGCTTAAAATAATTTTTGGTCTTCCATCCAGGTCAGGAACTCTGAATATCTTCAAGGCAGGTCCTTGCTTTTTAATTTCTCAAGGTGAAGTCTTTAGGCAGAGGTAGGATGTGGGCAGCGTGGATGGAAGGCATGGCTGACACTTGGCAGGGAAGAAAAGCCACCACTTCCACTGTTCCTTTGACACAGCTGTCCTCTAGGTGAGGGGACGTCCCTGCCACACTCCCTTCTACAGCAGCAGAGGGCGGAATTTAGCGATAGTCCTACCACCTAAGTGTAGGCTGTGCATTAACCAATACAATGAAATGCTGTTTTTGAGAATAAGTTGGGCATTTTATTAAAGTCGAGGGCTATATCATTTGATAGGTCTCAGTGTTAAACACATGCATGCTTATCGTTAAAGTCGGTTCGAGAAATCTTTCAAGTCAAACATCGACCTTTCACCAAACGTGTCCCAGTAAATGGGAGAAGCCGGTACATAAGAAAGCCAATGATATCTGCTTCATTTCCTATCTTAACGGCTTCAATTCATATCTGTTTTCACTTAAAAAGAGACTTGGAGTTTCATTTAGAAAAATTACCGATCCTAAAATAACTGAATAAAGCGGCTTATCAAATAGTACCGTATCATAAGTAAGAGACAGGTAAATCCTGGAGCAGTTAGCTGCAGCAGCTTCTAGAGTGAGCTGAGCACCGAAAGGGAGGACTCTCTCTCTCCTATTTTTAGAGACTGTGAGAGAAGCGATCTAATAACCTTTTCCGTTTTTTAATTATGAGGAACATCCTATTTGATGCTGAACCTTGTGATCCAGATTCTAATATAGGTACTTTGCAGATTCCCCAAACTCTTAAATGACAAACTAAATTATTTCCAATACACCAGCAGCAGAATCTGTGGCTTCTTCACATCCTGGACTCAGAGTGGAGAAGCTTTGCCTGTTGCTGAGAGACCTCTGTTGAGAAGAGGTGTGGGGTGCACTGATCGCTTGCCCCTTTCCCATTGAACCTGCACATTGGTCTTGAAATGTAACATTTGGTAAAGCATTGACATCTAGGCCTTGGAAACATGGGATGACGTTCGACAAGTTACCAGTGATGGGCAACAAGCAAAGCACACATCCTTCAGGCTGTAGGACCTGCTTGCATTTTGTGTATTTTATAGTTTACTGTCATAAATATGAAATTGTGCCCAAAGGGGGAAATATGACATAAGGAATGACCTCAATCAAGAAAACTAAAGCCACTACGTTTTTTTTTTTTTTAATGTTTGTTTATTTTTGAGAGAGCAAGCAAGTGAGAAGGGATGGGACAGAGAGAGAGGGAGATACAGAATCTGAGGCCATTTCTAGGCTCTGAGCTGTCAGCGCAGAGCCCTACATGGCGCTCGAACCCACAAACCATGAGAGATCATGACTTGAGCCGAAGTTAGACACTTTATGGACTGAGTCCCCCAGGCACCCCCTGCCACTACGTTTCTGAGTCAAGACTTTTGCACTTTGTAGAGTCATAGCTATCTTTGATGCTAGAGGACAGGGCTGTAGACATTCTGTAGGGAATGGACAGGGGCTAGAATTTCTGGTGGCCTTGGATCTCATTTCTCATTTCTCTAGCCTGCTAAAAAAAGTGTGGATGAGAAATATTGGTTACTTTACAAGCACACTGGTTCATGTTATAGCATTAATGCATGAACACTGAATGTTCTGCATAGGAGAGTTCTGATATATGAATTTTAAGAGGCTTGGATTCAAGAAGGAAATCTGTCACAGAGGCATGTAACTTCCTTTACTTAAGAATTATCACAGCTTAGGGGCGCCTGGGTGGCTTAGTCGGTTGAGCGTCCGACTTTCACTTAGGTCATGATCTCGTGGGTTCAAGCCCCGCGTCGGGCTCTGTGCTGACTGCCAGCTCAGAGCTTGGAGCCTATTTCAGAGTCTGTGTCTCCCTCTCTCTCTGACCCTCCCGTGCTCATGCTGTCTCCCTCTCTCTCCTAGAAATAAATAAAAATATTTAAAAAAAAAAAGAAAAAGAATGATCACTTAGGTGATCACTAATCACTTAGCTTAGGTTGACCAGGAACCCATGATTCCTATCTCCTTTATCAGAAGTGTCTCTCATGTCCAGACCTAGAATGCAATGTGGAGCTTTCTCTTTTACATCAATGTGATTTAAAAAAAAAAAAAAAAGTTAAAAAAAGTTTATTTACTTTGAGAGAGAGAGTGAATGGGGGTGGAGCAGAGAGAGAGCAAGAATCTCAAGCAGGCTCCACACTGTCAGTGCAGAGCCCAACGTGGGGCTCGATCTCAAAGAAATCAGGAGTCGGGCACATAGCCGACTGAGCCACCCAAGTGGCCCTCTTTTCTTTTCTTTTCTTTTTTTTTTTTTTTTACAAATAGTTTATTGTCAAATTAGTTTCCACATAACACTCAGTGCTCATCCCCACAAGTGTCCTCCTCCATGCCCATCCCCCCTCCCCCCACATCCATCAGTCCTCAGGTTTTGTCAGCATTCAAGAGTCTCTCATGGTTTGCCTCTCTCCCTTTCCCCCACCATTTCCGCCCTTCTTCTCCCCCTTGTTCCTCCGTCAAGTTCCTCCTAATCCTCCTATACGTGCGAACATATGATATTTGTCCTTCTCTGCCTGACTTATTTCGCTCAGCATAACACCCTCAAGGTCCATCCATGTTGCTACACATGGCCAGATTTCATTGTTTCTCATTGCCATGTAGTATTCCATGGTATAGATAAACCACATCTTCTTGATCCATTCATCTGTTGATGGACACTTAGGCTCTTTCCATGTTTTAGCTATTGTGGAGAGTGCTGCTATGAACATTGGGGTACATGTGCTCCTATGCCTCAGCATAGTGCCCCTCTTTTCTATCATTGTTAAATAATCAGGTCAAATAATATAAATTATATAAAATACTCCAGCCCCTACCAAACCATGTCCAATTTTCTCCAATTTAATTATCTAGAGGATTATAATTTATTATTTGTCCTTGAAACAATTAAAGATTTTTTTTTCTTTATTTCCTTTCACAATTAAGACCCAAAGCTAGACCCATGAAGTGGTCAATTAACTTAAAGGCAAATTAAAATGATGTGCAGCTACATTAAAATTGGTGATTTATGCCTCACAGCTGGGTGATAGACTCACAGAAGGAGTTCTTTGTAGAGAATGGACTTTCCTTCTTAATGATTTGCTTTCCTACTATTAACCCTTTAATTCTTGGAATGGAAGGTAATATTGAAGATACATGTACACATAAAACAAATGTTTGCATGGCTTAATCAGATGGCACTCAAAAAATACTGCTCAGGAAGCATTTGAACTTCTTTTTTGACTTGTAAGACATAGTCCTGTTTAGTTTTTTCTAGGAGCAGTGATTAATTGATTTGGATAATAAGCAGTATACTTTGCCCCGGTCTCAGGCAGGCGGAGTTTGCTGGCTGCCTATGTCATTCGAATTTCTGAGACTTCTTTATGACATGCGTGACCCCATCCACATATTCTAATTCCCACCGAACCATCTGATTGGTTCTTTCACTTACCTCAGGCAACTAGTTCTCTTTTCCAGATGAACTTCCTTTGTTCAAGTGCTAGCAAGGGAGGAAGAGCTATAATACTGTCAGAGAGAGCTTCCCCAAAGCATGTGAAGTCAGAGAAGATGCCAGAAGGTGGGAGCTGGGCACAGGTGCACAGAGACGATGCATCTGAAAAAGTTAACACACACACACACACACAAGTAGGAGAATGGGAGAACGGAAGAGAAGAAGCAGGCGTGGATGGGGTGGTGGGGAGCCTTTGGGATTGGAAGTTTAAATTTAGACCTAACATCCTGTTCCTCAGGGCTCCTTGGCAACATGGCGGTCTTTTTGATGACTAACAGGGTGCTCGTTCTCATCATGACCATCAACTAGAAAGAGCATTTCCAGTAGTCGCTGCAAGGTCTGCCCTTTGGAGTATTTACAGCTTGGCCGGGGCCGTAGCTAGGCAGCAGCAGGCAGACTGACTTCGGGAAAGAACTAAGTGCTGTATATGAGCCTGGTTCTATGTGACCTACTGCAGAAGCAAGCGCTTCCTGTACCACAAGCCATGAGCACCTGTCACTGCATGTGGGGCTAGGTATGGGGACGCTTGCCTATCAGAACACTTACTGGGAACCTTGGCTATTTATTGGTAACAATCTCATACAAGGGAAACTGTACTGACCTGTCATTTATCTTGGAAATGCCTGCCTTCCAGTGGTGCCTCGAGGCAGTAGAAGGACCAGCATCGTGAACCTGGAGATTCAGGTCCAGGACCAGTCATTCTGCCGCTGGCCATGTGTTATTCTTGGATGAGTCAGCATAAAGCCTCAGCTTTTTCATCTGTCAAATGCGGATTGATTGAACTTTACCTTGATAGTGCTTTGCAGCTCTAAGGTGATACGGGCGTCATTTCATGGGTTGCTTGGTGAAATTGTCATCGGTTTATGTAGTGGAGTCATGAAATTAATCAGAGCAATAGTTTCATCATCAAACGCTTTTCGTGACTGTACCCAAACACTCTGGGTAACTGTAACTGAAACTGCATTTTTCTGCCATTTCTTTCTCTTCTTGTTTTGGTTCAGTTTATATTCAAATCTGTGCTTATAAGTTAAACACAGCAGATTTATTGCAGACTGATGCTGGTATGTTTTCGTATACTGTATGAGTTGCTGAAGAAGGAAGTAGGAGGGAGAAAGTTGCTAATAGAGGGTTAGATTTAGCTATTCCAGACTATGTAGATAAAACATAATTTTAGCATCCAACAATTATGGAACAGTCTTAGTGAGGATATCACTCATCCTTAGCAAGTCATGTATGATCCTTCGTAACTCACCCATTTTTCAGGCCAACCCATGCCACCTCTACCAAGTGCCCCTATACCCATGTCCTACCCTGACGGCCACAGCTCAGCAGCGGGCCATGTGTCTTTACCCCACCTAACCCTGCCCTTGACATGCTCTCTGCGCTCTCTCTCTCTTCTCTTGTCCTGCTCAGGAACCTCCTTCTCAGAAAACATTTCCTCTTAGAAATCTCAGTTTAGATGTTACCAGAGAGTGAAACGTTTTCTTTTGTTTTTTTTTTTTCTGGACTTGTATAGCCCATCGTAACTATCTCTCAGATATTTATCACACGTCCCGACTACCTGAGTGGTTTTATATTCCAATAGACTGTGGGATCCATGGGAAGAGAATGGTGTCTTTTTCTTGAAGATCTCTGGGGTCTGATGCCAAAGAGCATTGCTCAGGAGGGTGGACGAGAGGATGGCTGAATGGGGAAGGGATGAATGCATTTGTCTAGGTGTGTGTCAGCAAGTGAGATGGCTACTATTCCCTTCCCTATTGCATTTCAGCTCTTTAAGGACCTGAAGCTGTGCCAAGTTATACCTGATTGAAAACAACAGTGTTTGATTTAGTAATTACTAAACGCACCTTCAGTATTTAAAGGAAGTTTAATAATGGTAACATCTTAGTACTTATTGTCTGTACAAGGATGTCGTTTATTTATTGGTCGATTTATTTACTTTTTGCTTCTCACCTCTCAAACTATAGGTCATAATGTACCTAAACCCAGCTCATGTGACCTATTGACAGCCCATCTCACACAGCAGCCTATTAATCGTTAACGAACAAAAATAGGCACTGTCTTATTAGATCTCAAATTTATACCTACATGTCTGGTTTGCAGAATAAAATTCACAAGTCCTTTGAAAAGACAGTGTCTGACCTTGGAAACTTATCCGGCCTAATACCAGATCTGACAGGGAGAGAAGCAGAGCATGAGGGAGGAGCAACAGGATGCAAGGTGAATTTCTGTCACCCACTTCATCTGCAGAAGACATGCTGTCCGCTGCACTGCAAACCGGTGTCTCTCCTTGTCCAGTACATGACACGACCACAAAGTGATCAGTGAATGCCACACATAAAAATTCAGTTGTTAGGCTCTTTCCTAAGTATAGATATTGCTACATGATTAAAAAAAAATAGGGGATTATCATGGAGGGTACACTCGACAAACTCATTTAGATGTTGCTTTTCATAAGTATAAAAATAATATGTGCTTCCTGTAAAATTTTAAATTTTTTTTTAATGTTTTTATTTATTTCTAGGGGAGAGAGAGAGAGACAGCGTGAGCAGGGGAGGGGCAGAGAGAGAGAGGGAGTCACAGACTGAAACAGGCTCCAGGTTCTGAGCTGGCAGTCAGCACAGAGCCCGACGCGGGGCTCGAACCCACGAACCGCGAGATCATGACCTGAGCGAAAGTCGGACGCTTAACCGACTAAGCCACCCGGGCGCCCCGTGCTTCCTGTAAAATTTTAGAAAGGGATAAAAAAAGAAAATTTATATCACTCTATGCCCTCCGCTCACTATCAATATTTTTGTTGAACTGCGAAGACAGAGCATCGATCCATGGGTGGGATTGGAACCAAGATGTCAATGGTTTTTATATCCTGTTTTCTCCTAGCATTTCATTATGAACATTTCCTCATATCATTAGATGGCTCTCAAAAACATGATGTTAATGCCTTATTAATATTCAGTGAATGCCTTTGTCATAATTTATTTAACCATTTCCCTAATGCCTCAACTATTTCTATTGTCAAAATACAATGAAGAGTCATGTGAGTAATTTCCTGGGTACATCTTTATTTCTTTAAATTAAATTCCCAGAAGTGTAATCACTGAGTCCAAATATGAAGGATTTTAAGGGTCCTGGCATGATGGCAAATTGCCTATCTTATCTTACATGTCTTCTAATAGCAGCAAAGCCTACTTAGCTGAAAATAATTCCCAACCCTTACAAGGGTAAGAAAAAAAAGTAGTTGTGAATTAACCTTAGCTAGAAAATTTCCCAAGAAAAGGGAATTAACAGAAGAAGGTGCTTTTAACATCAACTATCTTTATGAAAGAGGGCCCCAGATAGCAGATTCACCAGAGGTTAATGAGGTAGTAGCTCTAATAATATTGTCGTCTTTGACATCTCCATACTCTGTTTACGGCTAGGTAATAGACATTATGCACTTTAGAAGATACTCCAGAAGGTTTTAAGGCCTGATTTGAAATCCAACAATATCTCTCTGTTATGTACTGAAAAATGGTAGGTTATGTGCAGAACCTTCAATGGGGCAAAAATTAAGAAAATTTACACAGGCTTTGAAAATTCTATTTTGTTTTCAAGGAATGATACATGAATGGTCAGTCACTTCGATACCTAAATCCTTCATACTTAGAAAGTGTAGAGCACTGCTTAATTGAATCTCTCCAACTTTCATGTGACTTAAATTATATAGTAAATCTAGCCCTGGTCCTCTTCCAAACAGAGAGTGAAAATAGTTATTAATACTGATGAGTTGTAAAGTTGGTTACACCTAGATCATTGACAAGAGTGGAGGGGGAAGTCAACTGATTTACTTTGCTGTAAGTTCAGTCCATTCAGGGATTGGGGCCAAATGAGAAGTGAGAGTTATCGGAGAGCTGAAGAGATCAGGTAACACTGAGGTCCAATTCCAGCTCATCTCTTAACTACATTCAACACTGGGCAAGTCACTTCAGGTCACGGACCTCACTTGCCTCTGAAGTGTGAGGACGTGGCATACCTGGAGGACCTAACCTGAACTAACTATGGTACGTGCCCTTTATAAGTATCAACCAAAGGCTTTGGGACTGTCATGCTGAACATCTAGAGGCAATGGCTTCTATTCCAGGGGGTGTTTTTTGACCAGCATTTTTCAGGTTCATGCTTGGGAGAGTCCAGGCTCCCCCTGGGTTGAACTTAGTCTGCTTCCTTGGCTTGGAATGATCAACACTCAAAGTCCACACTAGAGTTGACTTTAATGGCCACATAAATTGTAGCATCATATTGGCCTTTCAAGGGTCTTCTTTTTTTTTTTCCTTAAATAATTTATTGTCAAGTTGGTTTACATATAACACCCAGTGCTCATCCAAAGTGCCTTCCAACCTTTATACAAGCTGAGTTTTATTTATTTGTTTATTTATTTATTCTTAACATAGTTTATTGTCAAATTGATTTTGATACAACACCCAGTGCTCATCCCAACAAGGGCCCTCCTCCATGCCCATCACCCACTTTCCCCTCTCCCCTACCACCCATCAACCCTCAGCTTGTTCACTATATCCAAGAGTCTCTTATGGTTTGCCTCCCTCCTTCTCTGTAACCTTCCCCATGGTCTTTTGTTAAGTTTCTCAAGATCCACATATGAGTGAAAACATATGGTATCTGTCCTTCTCTGCCTGACTTATTTCACTTAGCATAACACCCTCCAGTAAAGGGTCTTCTGGTTTTAGAATGAGGTGGGCTATTTGGGCTTGCTCAGCTTATATGTAATTTTTGGTCCAAGTGAGCTATAGAAAAAAATTTTTTACTGGAACAAACACAGAAAAATGGACATTTTCAGTGCTTTCACCTGCTAGTTTTTGCCCCAAGGAAAGATGTAAGGGAGAAAGACCCAGTTATTTTTGAAAGCGTTCGACCCTTAATGGGAGAAAATATTCAAAGACTATTCTATGACCTGTGGACCTTCAAAGAGCAAAAGTACCAACACTTCTGCCTTCCAGAGAGAAGACCAGGAGAGACTAGCACTGCTGTTGCTAGGAGAAGAACTACCTTCACAGACGAGTATCTACTTTAATGATAAAAATAAAACACCTGAGATATGGGTCAGGCCGAATCACTTATTTCTTCATACCTTATTGTACATGGTGAATCCTGAGAACATTCCACCAAGTTACAAGGACAACATGCTCCAGTTAATACCATTTTCTCTCTTTGAAAGGATTGTTTTAATGCCAGATCCCTCCTGTGAAGGGCTCAGTTCTGCTACCCTTCTGAGTATGGAAACAGAAATCAAGTCCTGGGTGTAGACAGATTGAATATTTCCTCTACCACTAACTTTTAGGTTTGGTGCTATCTCGAGTTCATGCCAATCCTCTCGGAAAAAGGAAAAGCAGCCTTGTTACTTCATGAAGATATTATACGTACAGACACCTCAGAGATATTGAGGAATTGACAGAGTTTGTTGGTGTAGAGTATGCTTTTGATGAGAGCATATTCCCAGGAAGGGTAAACACATTGATAAACTCATTGCCTTTGATCTTCCAACACAGTTTCTATTGACATTTCTTGAAGCCTTAGACACAGATTAGAGAGTATTCTGCCCATTGGTTGCATTTAGGGCTGTTAATGACAGGAAAGAAGATTGAATTCCTCTCCCTGTATACACAGGGAAGGTTACCAACATTTCCGTTCAGGTCTCCACATACTTTTGAACATAGAAATCTGTTTTCACTCTCAGTTACTAATTTAGCAATTGTCTCAAGAGATGTTTTTTACTGTACTTAAAATATTTTAGCAACGTCATGTTAAGTCTGACAATTGAAGTCATGGCTTTTGAGTCTCTCCACCAATGGAATTTTGAGTAAATGATTTGAAAAAGGTCTGTGTCATTTTTGTGTTGTGATGTTTTCTATGTATGATATCTATCATATGGATTGCAATCTTAAAACCCAACAAAAGTTGATATTTCTAAGTACTGGGGAGACTTTTTCTATTCAAAAATATTAAAGATTTCTGAGGAAAAAAAATGTGCTTAACGTCGGTCACATCAGATATTACATTTCACAAGCTGTGTAAAATATTGGATAATAAATGGCTAACTGGCTCCCTTTGGCTTGCCTTAGGCCTCAGACCTCACAGCATCCTTTTTGTATTTGTGGTACTAGGCAAAGTTCTCTGAGAATCTTTCCACTGGAGATATGCCACGGCCAAAGTCATCTTTGTAAGGACACTGCACTTTAATAGAGATAAGAAGCTCATTCCCACCATTAGGTTATTTGCAGCTGCAAATAACATAAACTCACTTAAAATGTTTTAGTAGAAAGTAGTTATAATTAATTAAAAGTGACTTATTTACTGAGGAGGAAGATAGGTCAATTAAATGGAGATTTAGAGGTATGTATTGACTGGGAGGGATCCCTTGAAAATGTATATTCACACAGTCAGGAGACGTTGCTAGTGTACAATGTGAGGATTAGGCAAGAATTCTGTTTACACATGGCAGATTAAACACATGGATGTCCTGAGCTCCATTCTCGGCACCCCCCCCCCCCAAGACAGAAAACTTCCCTCGCTTACCCTGTCTGCAGACCAGAAATTGATTCTCTAGAGAAATCGATCCAGAGAGCCTTGACTTAGGTCAACAGGTCCAGGAAGAGTAGAATTGAGATGTAAGGATGAGAGCAGAGATCGAATATCTTGGTGCCTGCTGACTGTGGGATCCCTACCCCGCCCCGGTGGGCTCCCCAAGAGCCTACAGCCAGCCGTGTATGCCTCCAAATTCTTCTCAGAAGAAAGTGAACAATCCCAGAGAAGCCAAAATCACAAATGCTCTTTTTTTTTTTAATGTTTATTTTCGATAGAGAGACAGACAGAACACAAGAAGGGGAGGGGCAGAGTCAGAGGGAGACACAGAATCCGAAGCAGTTTCCAGGCTCTGAGCTATTAGCACAGAGCCCGATGCAGGCCTTGAACCCACGAACCATGAGATCATGACCAAAGCTGAAGTTGGACACTTAACTGACTGAACCACCCAGGCACCCCAAAATCCCAAATGCTCTTATTGTGAACAGATAACAAAACCTAGCAGGCATTAGAATAACATTCCCATTGTGAAAAACTGGAGCCAAAACAGTTAAAAATAAGAACTCTTTTTGTTTCAGTTTTATAGATACAAAATTGACATACACACAATGTAAGATTAAGGTGTTTGCAAATGAATCAACATACGCATTCTGTGAAATGATTACCACAATGAGTTCAGTTAACAGCCGTCACCTCATATAGTTACCAAACACGTTTTTTTGTTTCTTCTTGTGGTGAAAGCATTTAGGAGTTATTCTCTTAGCAACCTTCAAATGTAGTGTATACAGTATTAACTATAGCCCTCACGTCGTATATTACATCCCCGGTACTTATTTCTTTTTAACTAGAAGCTTGTACCTTTTTACCACCTTCACCACATTTCCCCACCCCCATCCCACACTTCTGGTAACCACAAATCAGGTCTTTCTCTATGAGTTTTGTTTTTCTTTTCATTATTTTTTCTTTAGTCTCTGTCTCTGTCTGTCTCTCCCTTCCTTCCTTCTTTCTCTTTTTCAAATCCCGCTTGTAAATGAGATCATTTTCCTCTATGACTTATTTCATGTAGTGTCACATCTTCAAGGGCCATCCATGTTATTGCAACTAGCAGGACTTCTTTCTTTTTTTATGGCCGAGTAATATTCCATCATATGTATATATGTATGTGCATATAGATACCACATTTTCTTTACCCATTCGTCCATTGATGGGCATTTAGTTTGTTTTCATGTCTTGGCTGTTATAAGTAGCACTGCAATGAACATGGGGGTGCAGATATCTTTTGAAGTTAGTGTTTTCACTTTCCTTGGATAAATATAGGTGGAATTGCTGGATCTATCACTGGTAGTTGTGGTTTTAATTTTTTGAGCTACTTCTGTACTCTTTCCCACAGGAGTGATACCAGTTTGCATTCCCACCAGCACTGTACATGGGTTACTTAGCCTCTACAACCTTACCAGCATTTGCTTAAAAGAGTTCTTAGAGGAAATGTATCATAGGAGCAGAAGAAAAAAAATTTTAAATCAGAATATATGTATTTAAAGACAAGATATCCCATATGATATAAAATAAAAAGGTAATAAGGGGAACATCAGAAAACAATAAAGAGCCCTTGGACACTTAAAATGAGGTGAGAATTAAAACATGTTGAGGGTTTAGAAGAAGTCAACAAATCCCATAGAAAGTAAAGGCCTTAAGAGGAAAAAGATAAAAATCTTAAATGATTGCTCCAAAAAGTTTAACATAACTAACTGAAGTTCCAAAAAAAGAAAAAAAAAAAGAACAGATAAAAACTTAAGTGAGGATATTATAAGAAATAACAGATAAAATTGCAAAGAATAATATAAGCTTCTAAATTAAGAGACTATCAAACACCTAGTCTAATTAAAAATAAAATATGCATATACCCATGCTAACCATTGTAAAATAGTAGAATAATAGGGACAAAGTGTAAATCTTAAAAGTGTTAAAAATGAGACCACCCACAGGGAAGATCAGTCAACCTTCAAGTCAACATTATATATCAGGGAACAGTGGAGATATATACTAAAATTCTGAAAGGAATATGATTTGCCATATAACATTCTACATTCAGCCATTTATTCATCAAGTGTAAGAGTAAGATAAAGACACTAATGAATAAGAATGGAAATACGAGAATCTGGGCGTTGGACACAGGCAAGTGGCCCCAAGGAGCAGCCAGTTTTGACTGGAGCCACGAGGCAGGACTGTGGGAGGAAATCCTTGTTTTCCTATTGTTTTTGTGCATTGAGAAAATTACCTTGCTTGACTTTGACAAATCTATTGGAATGCTTAGGAAGAAATTAGCAATAGATACATAAGAAGACAAATTTAAGTTCAAATCATTGGATAAATATTGTAAGGATATGTAATCAAGTTCACAAGACAGCATGGAGCACCTGGGTGGCTCAGTCGGTTAAGCGTCCAACTTTGGCTCAGGTCATGATCTCACGGTTTGTGGGTTCGAGCCCTGTGTCAAAAAAAAGTTCACTAAACATCAGATGATGCTTACATCATCACAAAGTAAGATGTTAAGGGGGGGCAGATGTAGGGTGGGATAGAGGGCTTAAATCCTTCTCTTAATAGGTAGTTAATTCTGTAATCGTGTCTAAAATTCATAAGGTGACAAACAGAAACATAAGGAGATTGGAGATAAATGTCTGAAGAAATACCTAAAAGGACTGAAAGTATTTGTCTCCGGGATGTGGGCTTAGGCATCCAAGCTGAAAAGGAATAGAGCATGTGTTACCTTTTTCCCAACATAAATCTCTTAGTACTGTTTGACTTTTTAAAATGATACAGGTTTAACATTCAATGAAAGTTTAAAAATCCTTAAAAAGAATGAAGACACAGGGAATGGACTGCACACTAGAAGTGTTCAGAGAGTCAAAATCTTGTTGCATCTGCCTTGGACTGGGATGGGGCGCCTCTGTCAGAGGGCCCACATCGTGGTGTTTAGGGCTACACTAACGGTCTGTCTCTGTGAATTCTCCTGGTAACCTGGCCTCAAAAGAGAGGGCTGGCAATGGAGCTGAACAGAATACCCAGTGTTCTAAATGTAGTATCAGACCATACAATACCGAGCAGATCTTCACAGAGGAGCATCACATCATCTTCTAAATTGGTGCTCAGTGAATATATATATATTCAGTTTTCATTGTGTTTTAAGGTGCAGGCTTTTTCCTGCAGATAATTCATTGTGCTGTCCTCTTAACTCCTACCCATGGCTAGGGCAACTGGAAAATTAAATCATCTCTCTACCAGTTAGCCAAGTGACCTGTTGGCTTGTTTACTGTTCTCGGACTGGAAGGCTTTAGGTTTCTTGCTGGCTCAACCTGAACTTGTGAGAATAGAATGTGAATTAGAATATGAGTTAGAATATGGTGCAAGATCCATTTCCTAGGCTCTTTCCCTACTTTTGGTCTTTTGTGCAGTGGTCTTTCTTCACAAGCCTTCATGCACACACCACTCAAAATACACATTCATGCACACACACTTAAAATACACATTTTGCCGGGAAATAAAGACGAGTAGAATTAAGGTAATTTACCACCTAATCCATCAAGTACAACTTGACTCTTACTCTTCAATTTTTTTAATGTTTATTTTATTTTTGAAAAAGAGAGAGACAGAGTGTGAGCAGGGTAGGGGCAGAGAGAGAGGGAGACACAGAATCTGAAGCAGGCTCCAGGCTCTGAGCTGTCAGCACAGAGCCCGATGCGGGGCTCAAACTCACGAACTGCAAGGTCATGACCTGAGCCGAAGTCAAATGCTTAACCAAATGAGCCACCCAGGCGCCCCTTGAGTTTTACTTTTCAGCTATCCAATTCCACTTGATTCTGTACTGGCTTCTTTCTGCTGATAACATCTAGACTTATGGTGACTCACCTGAATCCCAAATTACCTTTCTGCTATATGTGCCCTATGGAACCTTTCCTATTCTGGCTTCTTGTCTCCTATCTGGTCAGAACTAATGCTATTACCACCACGTTGATACTGAACATTCCATCACCGATCACGTATCACAACCCTACTCTGGGTATCAGTGTCTGCTCCTCTACCATCTACAGCATGGCCCAGTCATCCTATGGAATTCTAGAGCAAACCACCATCTACACTTTGTGACTTTGGGCAAGTCATGAACTTACTGACCTTATTTTTAATCTGTCAACCAAATATTGATTCACATCCTACATAATTTACGGAGGTATTTATGATCGGGGTTAAAACTAGAAATAGTAGGAAGCTTACACGTCGAACTTATGCAGCCATGGTGAAGTTGGAATAGTATAGAAAGCCAGTTTGATCTAGACAAAAGGGAAAGGTAATTGGGAAATTCTTACCATGTCTTGCTTTTATTCGTCTGAGATTTAGATATGTCAGACAGCTCTGGTGTGGGATTTGGGTTAACCAACCCAGAGTTAGTACCCTTCCTGTTTTCCTTTTTCCTGTTGGTCACCAAGATGCCTACAAGTTTTGAGTTTGGTTCCACGCCTGGGGCTATGCCAAGGTCTCAGCTAGATGGACCATATTCATCAGCCTAACAAAGGGGGGTGGGGAGGGACTGTGTTAGCATTCCCAAGGCAGAGATCATACATAAGGGCCGCAGCTGGAGTTATGTCACCCAGAAATGTTTCCTGGGCATCACTGTCCTTGTACAAATTGGATAACAGTGAACCAAATCCAGGGTCACACGCAGGAACCAGTGAGCTAAGTATATTAAAGAGGAAAACGTGATCTGTGAGGCTGGGGAAGAGGGCCTGCTTCGAGTGCTTCAAGTCTATTGAAGAGCCATTCCTTCCCTTTCTGTCATGGAGGGGCCAAGATCATCCTTTCAACAGAGTTTTGTGGAGAGCGGGCAGGGGAGAAGAAGCTTTCGCATACCAGAGGGTGTAGACAAACCCGGCCTAATCTGACCTGAAGTTTTCAGTAAATATTTCCTAGCTGCCAGAGAGCACTCTAGTCCCAGAATGACCATTCAGGTTATCCTTTTTGTAAGTACTTATGTAAGGGACTGCTGAAATTGCTTATCTGGTGCATGCCTGAGTAGAAGGGAAATTGTTAATTGCTTTTAAATGGCATCAAAGCCAAACCAAATATAGGGAAGTATAAGGAAATGTAAAATGTACCTCTTCCATTTCAATCTCCCATACTTTTGTTGTAAGTAAAGTTAAAAATAAAGAAAAGTCAAAATAAAGTTTAAAAATCATCCACAGTTGTACCGCCTAAAGCCAACTTCCTCTTCTTCTTTTTTTTTTTTTTGCATTTATTGCATGATTTGGATCCCACAGTGCATAGAGCTTCGTGTCCTCTTATTCTTCATTTAGCAAAATAAATACCATTTCCCCACTGTTATAAGATCTTTAGTAAATATTTGCGATACCTGATCATGAGGTAATTGTATGTCATTATTACAGCTTATATAACCATTCATGTGAAAGATTGGTGTTCAACTTTGTTTACTGTTAGTAAACAGAACCTATAGTAATTAGAACCTATTGCTTTGTATGTTTAAATTAACCCTTATAACTTATCTTCTGGACCTGGCTTACGTAGTTCTGACTTCCTGGGAATGTTTGTCTATGAATAGGGCATGGAGTTTACTTAGTTTGGGCACAGTACAAGTACATAACTTGATTAGTGAAGCTTCTTGCATTGAAGGATTCTTTTTCTCTTAGGATTGAAAGAATAATGATAAGGGGCACCTGGGTGGCTCAGTCAGTGGAGCACCTGACTCTTGATTTCAGCTCAGGTCGTGATCCCAGGTCGTGAGATTGAGCCCCGTGTTGGGCTCTGTGCTGAGCATGGAGCCTGCTTGACATTCTCTCTCTCCCTGTGCACTTCTCCCCTGCGTCTGTACTCTCTCTCTTGAAAATAAGAAAAAAAATTGATTTAAGAAAGAATAATGATAAATTCAGTGTCTTCTATAGACGACAACATGGGATATGGTTGGTTTTAGCTTAGAACATTATTTTAACACTTAATAGCTGGCTTATCCTCCTAAAACTATAAGGAAAACATAGAATTCTTTTGGAATTGGAATTGGAAGTACTCTTTCCACTCATAAATATGACCTAAATGGCTACTATATACTATGCATTTCAGAGCACTGAGAAATGTTAGTGAACAAAAGCAAAGATCCCTGTCCTCATAGAGCTTAAATTCTAGTGAGCAAGATGAGAGACCATAAGCAAAATAAAGGATTTATGGATATGTGCATATACACACAGGCACACATATTTTATGTTACAGGCATAACACATGCTAGAAAATGAAGAGGGGAGTTAGGAGGTTGTTTCTGGGGAGCATGCAATTTTAATACTATGAGGATGTATCTTTGGAGCAAAGATTGAAGAAGTCATGTTGTCCTTGATGCGAATAGTTCAATAAGGAGGAAAGCCTGTGACTAAGGGATGAGGAAAGGAATGAGTTAGAAACATCAAACATATGTGACTCTTCAAAACAGTTTTGATGCAAGATTGAGCATCAAAAGAAGGCAAAATAAGATTCTGTCTGTTTGTGGGGCACTTGAGTGGCTCAGTCGGTTAAGTACCCGACTTTGGCTCAGGTCATGATCTCATGGTTTGTGAGTTCAAGCCCTGTGTGGGGCTCTATGCTGACAGCTCAGAGCCTGGAGTCTGCTTGGGATTCCCTCTCTGCCCCTTCCCCACTTGCACTCTGTCCCTGTCTCAAAAATAAATCAACATTAAAAAATTTTCTTCAAATGTTTCTCTCTGTTTGTTTAAGGCATGAGAAATGGCAGCTGATGGGGATAATCCAGAAGAGGGGCAATTGATTATGTTGGAGAGGGGATGAACCTAGGGCGCAAATCAGGAGTTGGCTTGAGCTATGTGCAGGGCTAGGTCATCTATGTAGCAGACTGGGTAACATTGCCAATGGATTCAGGTGGTGATGTGGTAGGTGAGTAGGTACGTTTTGTCTCTGACTGCTTCTTTAAATGACATAATTGGATCAGAGTAAGGATGAGAAGGAGGTGCTATGGATTTGAGTGAAAAAGAGAAGTTGTAATCGTCATCTAGGAATGCAGACAATGAGTGCACAAGGGAGCTAAGGTATTGTCTAGAAGAAGTACGGGTCTGGTCATGGATGAAAAATGAGGCCATCTTTGTGGTTATCTTTCCACTCCAGGTATGGGTGCAGACCTGAAGTCATGGAAAGCTTGATTTCACCTGGATGCGGTGTTTTTCACGTGAGAACAGTGCAGCAATCTGTATGCAATGCAAGGAATGTTTGAATTGGTTGACATGCAACAGAACTGGGGAAGAAGGGGAAAAGGGGGAAGGGACAGTGAAGAGGTGGCAGGCTCAATAGATCAAAAGTGCCAGGAGGGTTGGCGTTGGAATTCTCCAGGTATGAACTGGGAGGAAAAGAGGTGGTAGCGAGTTAATGGGGTGCTTGGGGCTGAGATTTCAGGGTGGTTGCTGGCCGCCACTCCTGGCAATAACAAGACCTAGAGGCAGTCCAAAGGTGGGAGGGGGCAGAGTGTGCTCATCTTGCACAACACAGCTCCCAGTAGAGCCTTCCCTAACGTTCTCAGGGAGTTCTTGTGCCTCACTCTGCATTTCTATAATTCCCTGTAAATATGCATTGTTCATTATTATCACCATCATCAGCATTATATTAGGTTGAACCACATGAAATTACCAGTGTTTGACTGCATTTGCCCACACAAAGGGCAATTTCATGTGGTTCAACCTAATATCTTTCATTAGCCTGAACTTCTTGAGGATAGCAGCCATGTTATACTCAGCTCTATAGTTCTAGCACTCAACCACAGTATCTCTCATATAACTGGATTCATTAAGTGTTTCTGAATAAATAAACAAAATTCTGAAAATATGACCCCACACAAAAGGTTGAAGGTACCATATGCCATATTCCATTGGGTGCATTGTTTCAACAGCGAAGGGCAGCTTAATGGAAAGGCAAGGTTGTGCGTTCTGGACACATATCAGCAGCCAGCAAGCAGTGTGATGGCTTCCGTGTCAAGCAGGACTTGCGTCCCATACTTTTTCTGTAGTGGCGATTCCCCTTCACAGCACTGCAGATGGCTGATACTTCCACATTAGCTGGGCACACACACTGGATGGAAGATTCATGAGTGAGCGGCAGCAGTGATGCTCTTTTTTATAGTCATGAGTACGCTGCAGATGACATAAAACTGGACACCCCTGTCTCTAACAGACACATTTGTTTCATTTGTAGACATGTTTTGGGGGGATATAGAGAAGCCTTTGTCTTAGACGTTTTCAAATAGATGAAGGATGTTTTTCAGTGCAGTGGATTTGGTTGGTTCTCTTCTTACGTCATGGTAGATACTGTAACTCCCGGATTTTCCCTGAGGACCTGAAGGGGACATGGTGCCCCTGAGGACCCGCTGTAGGCCAGGCAGTGATGGGCCCTTCAAACCACCATCTTGAGAAGCAGAAAAGGACAGGTAAGCAACGCTCCACCCTCCTGTCACCTGTCTCCATGGGCTGATGTTGGTTGAAGAGCAGTTCCCTTCCCTCAGGATGGAGTGCAGATCAGCTGGGTTAACACCTGGGCAGTGTTTACAAGCAACTGATTCCTCTCTCATTGTCACTGAGCAATTACTCTGCGTAGGTGTCACCTACTGCTTGGTACGTACTCACTCATGTCGTCACCACTACATCCTTTTGTCCATTTTCCAGGTGACAAAATGGAGCCTTGCAAAGTTGAACATCCAAGATCTTAAAAGCCCCTGTGTTCAGGGTGCCTGGGTGGCTCAGTCGGTTAGGCGGCCGACTTCGGCTCAGGTTATGATCTTGCAGTTTGTGGATTTGAGCCCCGCATCGGGCTCTGTGCTAACAGCCAGCTCAGAGCCTGGAGCCTGTTTCAGATTCTGTGTCTCCCTCTCTCTGACCCTCCCCTGCTCATGCTATCTCTCTCTCTCTCTCTCTCTCAGAAATAAATAAAACAAAAAACAAAAGCCCATGTGTTCTTGTCAGCCCCCTTAAAACCCTGCTGTACATCTTACATTTTCAGATAAACCCTTCAATAATCTGGCCTCTGCTCTCCCTCCAGTCTCCCCCTCTGCTCTTCTAGCCACTGTACACCTTTGATCTGACAGTGCTTTCAGGACTCTAGAAAGATCTTTTCACATGAGCTTCTCCTTACCAGTTGACTATTGTTGTCTAAATCATTTCTACTTGTCCTTTGGAGGTCCTCTTGAGCAATACCTCTTCCAGGAAGCCCTCCCTAACCTAATTTGAAGTCTTCCAGAATTCTCCTCTAAGTCCTGGATAATGTTGTCTCTCATCCACAGCCTATTGTGGTCACAGGAGTGCAGGACCAGATCCCCGTCGAGTCCGGGAGGGCATTAAGGATACACACCAGGCCTTATTTGTCTTTGCCTGCACAATGCCCCACACTAAGCTGACCATTAGGTATGAGAGCAGGATGTGCCTTTTGAAATAAGTGACTTCACTTACTTACATCCAGAACTTAGTAGCTGAAGGAACTGTGCTTCTTACCCTCTTAAAATCACAACTTCCTCTGCAAAATGAAGGTAATAATTAATATCTTCTTAATTCAAATGTAAAGAGTAAATAAGACGATATATTTAAATGCTCTACTCCAAGCTTGGTGCGTGGTAATCACTGAATAAATGACATTACTGTTATGATCATCACTTTCTAAATCTTTTACTTATTCTTTTATTTGAGAGATGGGGGGAGGGACAGAGGAAGATTCTACGCTCAGTGCAGAACCCAGTTCAGGGCTGGACCCTGGAATCATGACCTGAGCCAAAATCAAGAGTCGGACGCTCAGCCAACTGAGCCACCCAGGTGCATGCGCACCTCACAGGTACACAGCTGCTTCAAGAGGCTCCTTCACTCTCTTCTGTGATCCACACCGAGACCTCCGTCCACTCTTCTGTCCAAGCCACAGCTTAGCCCAGCCCCACAGGAATTCACCCTGAGGACGGAACAGGGCACACAGTCATCTTCTCCTGGCGCCCCCCACCCTCGGCAACCCTCCTGCCCTCCACACACTTGGGACCTGCCCTGCCTTCTCCATCTCTATTCGCCTGACCCTCTTCCACTTTCCTGGTGGGCAGGGTACTTTCAGCCATTGCTGCTTGGTGGGGGGAATGCCCCCGGAATAGAGATAAGTTCCCCATGTTCAGAGATCAGCTTCTGACAAGCTGCTATGCACATTTTACCGGTGGACCCCCTTAAACAATTAAGTACCTTGAGGACAGAGGTTGACACTTCCTACCTGGGTATTTTCCACCACTACTAGCACAATGCCCTGAACAGAGTAGTTCTCAGAAAATGTTTAGGAATTGTTTTTGCCCTGAGGGTAGTGCCTATAGGCAAAATAGATCCTCCCAGGACCAGCTCCTGTGATGGCTGGACCCTGAGGAAGTGGGAAGGAGAGCATGGGTCCTATGCTAACGCATGTTTTAATTTAAAGATTACAGAGAGAGCGAGAGGGAGAGTAAGACTGAGTCCAATCGGACCCACATATAAGCAGCATTACCAATTTTTTGAGTTATTTTGTGTTTTATTCCAAATCCTCCTGACACAAGTTGATACATATTCCTCCATGCCCGGGTCAAAAATAAGGGCAATTTAAGCCTGCTTCAGATTCTGTGTCTCCCTCTCTCTCTGACCCTCCCCTGCTCACGCTGTCTCTCTCAGAAATAAATAAAACATTAAAAAATTAAAAAAATATAAGGGCGATTTTTCATACCAAAAAGTGCTGTGGTCTGCTTTCCCATTCCCCAGTGATGACTCCCTGACTCACCCCTACCTCTCCAGTGTCCTTGAGGCCCGGGGTTCAGGATCCATCCTTTGAATTCTCATGAAGGCAAAGTGTTCATTTCCTGTCAAAAGGCAAAAATCTGTGAAACGATGGCCTAATAGCGCAGAGGAAGTAGGATGGCCCTTGGGAGGAAGATGGTCAGCTCCCATAGAAGGTGAAACAATGAAAATTCAACATGCTTGTTTTCCCCAATGGTTCCTTTTTGGATGAAGAGACAAAGTTGCTTAACTGGTCTTTATTTGAAATTAAAGTGCTGATTTGTAAGAACCTCTCAATGTGAGACTAATGACATGTTAGAGGTGTATGAATGAACCCATATACAGGAAGACAAAAAAGGAATCAGGCCTAATCAAAATGCCAGCTATTTTAAGATCTTTCCTTGACCATGTAATGACCTTCATACATATTATGCACCATTAATATTCATGACAATTATATATTTTTAATTTCCCCAATGTTATAAAACATTAATCATCAGTACCAGCAAATAAGATATTTTTGCCTGAGTAGTTCATATGAAATTTTGGCAGTACTAAACTTGCAAATATCATGAAATATGTCAAGAAAGAGAAGGAAGGGAAAGAAAGAAAGAAAGAAAGAAAGAAAGAAAGAAAGAAAGAAAGAAAGAAAGAAAGAAAGAAAAGAAGGAAGGAAGGAAGGAAGGAAGGAAGGAAGGAAGGAAGGAAGGAAGGAAGGAAGGAAGGAAGGAAGGAAATGAAAATAATCTACAAAACACTCACTAAATTCTAAGTGTTTACAATTAATTTTGGTGTCATAATAAATGTCAGGGAAGAAGCGTTTCAAAATCAAAGTGATCTAAATCTTCATGTCTTCATCTGAAACCGCAGAAAATATGGTAGTTGAGAGTTAAAGAAATTGGTGGAAAAATAGGACGTCCATGCTTCCATGCCCTGAGAGAAAGTAGGCAAGTACAAATAAAATGAGTCGGGATACTTTTTACCCTAGCTCTTTTTGTATCTTTCCCACTCAGAGTCAAGTGTGCTCTATTCAGAAATGACTTTGGGCATTACTTTAAACCAAATTTCTGGGGAATAGGGAAAACAGGTACATGTAACAAAATGGAGATTTGGCTATCTCTAGCAAGCAGATGAGTTGGGAAAGGCAGGAAGTAATAGTGTCAGTGGGACCCAATATAGGCGATATTGGCAACAAATAAGAACCAGTCCAAACGTTTCTGTTGTGTTTCGCCACAGAAGGTATCTTCTTTTCTTTTGCCATGGTACATAGTGCTCTGGTAATACTTAGGGACATTGGACCCTGAATCTTAGAGAAGTTCTAGCACTGTTGGAAAATGTGATGATAGAGCATGAGGAGGCTGGCTGGTTCATGTAGGAACAGGCATTCAGCCTGAGTCTTTAAAGATAAATATTTCATTTACTCATTTAAAAATATATATCTTGGGGTGCCTGGGTAGCTCAGTCGGGTAAGCGTCTGACTTCGGCTCGGGTCATGATCTCACAGCTTCCGGGTTCGAGCCCCATGTTGTGCTGCTGGCTCAGAGCCTGGAGCCTGCTTCAGATTCTGTGTCTCCCTCTCTCTCTGACCCTCCCCTGCTCATGTGGTCTCTCTCTCTCAGAAATAAATAAAAAACATTAAAAAAGAATAAAAAACAAATTTTAGAAGGAGGAAGATAGGAGGGTGGGTAAAATGGTAATAACGCCCATCAGCGATTTCATCCCTTTGTGAAGATTCAATCTGAACAGTAAATACCAAAGCCAGTATGAAAGTTATCAATTCAGGGTTACAGAAGGGCACCATCTCATTACTTTCTCTAGGTCTTCTGTGCTTTATATCCCATTTCTAAGATAATACCAGGTGGACAGGAATCCAGTATCATCACTGGTCCTTTCACAAAACCACAATGACTGAATGGGCACTCCAGATTGGGAATCCTCCCTCCTCTATATTCCGAAACGCCAGCGTGCAAAAACAATTCATTTCTCTCTGTTCCATCCAACTAAACTTTATTGATTGCAGATCAAGTGATGGTAGGCGGTTTCTTCAATTAAATACAAACTTAAAATTGTAGAACTACAATGGAAATCTCTGCTATTCCAAAGTTAAGCTTTGGACCTTGAATAAGGATGTTTATAGAGCCAAGTGATCCCAAGTAAAAAGGGGTCATTGGATGTAAGGAGTTCTTACTCTGCTCCTGACTGATATTGCCACTTCATGGTGTTGCATGTATCTTGAGTTGTGAAAGTAACCTATTGTCTTACACTATCATAAAACAGGCAGTCGTTACCCTCCTCCAAAAGCATTTTTGTGTTCACATTCTTCATCTTTGTGTACATCAGCCAGAGCTTACAGCGTATTCCTAGTCATACCAGTTTGGATTGTGCATGGTGAATAAGGTGGTAACATACCACACACAGCAGGCAGAATAATGGCGCCCAAAGATGTCCACATCCTGATCCCTGAAACCTGTGACTATGTTGGGGTACAAAGCAAAGGGGACTTCCTGCTGCAGGTGGAATCAGGGCTGCCAAGCAGCTGACTTTGAAGTAGGCGGGTACCCTACATTATCCAGACAGGCATAGTGTCCTCACCAGAGTCCTTGAAAGTGGAAGAGGGAGGGAAAGAGAAAGTCAGGGGGGAGATGTGAGCCAAGTAGGATCAGGGAGATGCTGGCTTTGGAGACGGAGGACTGGGGCGTGAGTCAGGGTATGAGTGTAGCCCTTGGAGGCCAGCAAAGACGAGAAGACAGACCCTCCCCTAAAGCCTCTGGAAGGGCCACGGCCCTGCTACCACTTTGATTGGAGTCCAGTGAGACCTGATTCGGGCCACTGACCTACAGAACTTCAAGAAAATTAAGTTGTATTGTCATGAGCCACCAAGTTAATAGGAAACTAATACAGATGCTCATGAGACTTTTTGCATTCATCACCTTCGATATCTATTGGTTGTGCTCATTTTAATCTGGAAGGGATAAAGACCATGATGATGGGCTCGGTCAGCACGTGGGGTAGTGGTGTTTCCCTCAGGTGTTTGAGCTTCTAGACTACAAATTTCCTTTTCTTTTAAAAATTTTTTGATGTTTATTTTTTGGGAGAGAGAGAGAAAGAAACAGAGTGTAAGCAGGGGAGGGGCAGAGAGAGAGGGAGAGGAAGACACAGAATCTGAAGCAGGCTCCAGACTCTGAGCTGTCAGCACAGAGCCCGACACGGAGCTTGAACCCACTGACTTGAGATCATGACCTGAGCTGAAGTAAGACGCTTAACCGACTGAGCCACCCAGGCGCCCCATAGACTACAGTTTTCCTCTGACTTTCTGGATTCGGTGAGTGTGTGGTACCTGGCAGAGGGTGAGACACATAGCTCATAGTTTCCCTGTCAGACCACAGAAGGTCAAATTCTTTCAACACTTCCTTCTCAAAGCAGTGAACTATGTGTTTCCCGGCAGTGTTATCTAATAATTTTCTGTCAATTCCTCTGCGATGGTTTTGGCATCAGATTATTATATACATTCTAGAAATTAATATTTACTGAAAACAGCAAATAGATTTACTTCATAGATTGTATTTCTTCAGTTAAGAGCAGAACAATGGATTGAAGTCCTCATACATATACATGCTATCCAATGAAGAGATAATTCAGGAAATAGCGACTAATATTGTTTATGGTTATGACAGAGAAAATAAATGTGGATTTCTGACTAATAAAAGAATATTTTTGAGGTGATGATGCTGAATTTTATTTGTGAGGCATTTGATAGAAAATGTATCCTTACAGGCATCTGTTACAGCATCTGACGGAAGGCAGAGTGAGAAGAAGGGAGATGGGACAACATAGGCCTTACTTCTGAGGGTCTCCATGTTCTTTCACCTGCTCATCACATTAGACTACCCTTTTTATTATTTTTTTAAATTTCTTTTTGAGAGAGAGAGAGAGAGAGAGCGTGAGCGGGGGAGGGGCAGAGAGAGAGAAAACCAAGCAGGTGCTGTTCTGTCCGCGCAGCATGGGGCTTGAACTCACAAACTGTGAGACCATGACCTGAGCCAAAATCAAGAGTCAGACACTTAACTGACTGAGCCACCCAGGCGCCCTTAGGTTGCCCTTTTCTTTATCCCCAGGCCTAATGTGTACCTTTGCACACTTGCCTCATGTCATTGAAATCTTCCTCTGAATGTTACTTTGTTTTCCTTACCCCTTTGGGAGGCGCTATCATCCATTCACTGTCCAGCTATAGACCCTGCAATTGCTATACACTCTCCCTCCCTTCCCCTTTCAGTCAGACAACAGTTCTATTTATGTCACCTTCTGGTGTCTCAGAGCTACTTTCTCCATTCTCCATCTATCCCTCCTGCGGTCAGACCCTCACCATGCCTCAGCTGAACTGTTCATCACTCCCTGGCTGGCCTCCTGTCCCCCATCCAGCCTTCCACACATTCTTCCCTCTGTTGTGACAGGGATCTTTCAACAGGCACGTGACCATTGTGGAAATGCTACAAAGGTTCCCTTTACTTAAAGAACAAGGGTCTTGGGTGGTTACTCACTTTTTCTCTGCCAGTTACCACATCTCCAAAATGGAGATAATGATAATAATAGGCAATCTTATAACATTGTAAACACTTACTTTATTTTTAAATAGGTAATGCATTTCCATGGCTCAGAAGTCAAATCATCCCTAGTAAAACATCTTACCCCCATTCTTGGTCTGTCCAAAGGGTGGCTCATCTGCTCCAAATGGGCAGCAATATTTATATTGTCTTGTACCTTCTTTTATATTTTTTATACAAATAAAATGCATACATACATGTGTGCGTGTATATATATATACATATATATATATATTTATACAATATGTGATGTTTTTAAAACTCCCCCTTTCTTACACTAAAAAAGAGACTTGGAGTCAAAAACGTATAGAAAAGGAAAGAAAGTAAGTTGTGCAGCATTACAAGCAGGCTAGCCAAATTTAAAACAGCACAGGTGAGGGCACGTAGGGGACTCGGTCAGTTAAGCGTCTGACTTTGGCTCAGGTCATGATCTCGCGGGTCATGGGTTCGAGCCCCACAACGGTCTCTGTGCTGACAGCTCAGAGCCTGCAGCCTGCTTCGGATTCGGTGTCTCCCTCTCCTTCTGCCCCTTCCCTGATGGCTGTCTCTGTCTGTCTGTCTGTCTCTCAAAAATAAATGAGCATTAAAAAAAAAATCTAAGATAAAATAAAATAGCACAGGTATTTGGGGCACCTGGGCGGCTCAGTTGATTAAGGGTTTGACTCTTGATTCTGCTCAGGTCATGGTCTCACGGTTGTGGGATTGAACCTCACATCAGGCTCCACGTTGACAGTGAGGAGATTGCTCAGGATTCTTTCTCTCCCTCTTCCTTCTGCCCCTCCCCTGCTCATTCTGTCTCTCTCTCTCAAAATACATAAATTTATCAAGTTCACAATTTTTCTCTTTATATAATAATAAAAAAAAAAGTCAGTTTCCTGCATGATGAGCATATCCATGAAGTCTGGAACACATTTTCAGGTATCAGCAACGGAAAAGCCAGAAGTAAAATGGCTTCTCTGAGGACACTGGCAATTTATGGGCATATTCAAGGTTTCATTTATTTAGGAAACTAGAGGCAGATGAGTTTTCCCTGTTTTTGTTTGTTTGTTTGTTCATTTGTTGGATGGTTTGATTTGGTTTCAACACACAGTCTGATCGTTTTCTTTTTCCCTGATGGCGGAAGATGCGTATTCAACATGGCCACAAAGAAAGATGGCCGCGTTGCCTCTACACAGTTTTGCCACTGGAGCAAATACTTTTGTTGCTTAGGTACTGTGGTTGCTCACTTCATAACTTCTAGCCCTTGGGCTTTGAGTTGGTGCAGATGCTCACCCCCACGGCTGTCCTGCTTTGCTACCCCAGGGCACTCAGCTGGTAATTTAACCCCCTCTCCATGCTCTGCAGTGAGTATTACAAGTGTCAATGCATGCATGCTGAGGGCCATTCCTGGCACATCGCATGGGCTCGATAAATGTGTGTTGTTATTGTTGCCGTTTTATCAATATGCCCTTGCCCTTCCTGACTTCTCCAGCCTTATTTCTAAGTATTCCCCTTTTCCATTGTCTCGTACTCCAGGCCACACCAATATACAAATATATATAGCTTTAGAACATGTGCTGTTGTTTCATGCTTTATGCCTTTACTTGTGGCATCCTCTCTTCTTGGACTGCCTGCCTCTACTGTTCTTCGAACGCTTTTTCTGGTTTCCTCACAGAGGAGGTGACTTTTAACCTTATAGTGTCCCTCACACACTGCCTAGCACAGAGCCAAGCACATTGTAAAAAGAAAATGTTTGTGGAACTAACACGGTCATGGGACCCAGCACAATAGCCTTTCTCAAACATGCTTGCCTTGTAAGGTAATACTACCGATTAAGAATATGGATGTTTAATCCAATGACAAGCCTCATTTTTCATGTCATAAAATGTCTGAAAAAATGTCTTCCCAATGCCTTGCATAAACCCATCATCCTAAAATGTCAGGCTACCTTGCTTTTATAGGTCAGTTTCTATTTACAGTAAAAGCAGCACTACACATGGAATTTCTATCCACCTAAAAGAAGCATAAATCCAACTTGTTTCAAGTCCTGAATTGAACTCCTTTTGGGGAACAAAAGAATGTTGCTTGCACGAGAGCATTTGGATGGAGACCACATGTATATAGTGTGCAGTGCCTTCCTTGATGCTTTGAATACAACAGTTAGTAATGCTTGTTGAATGTCTAATTGAAGAACTTCTTCAGGAAAAAAATAGTACAACAGTCATCCTGAGGGGCGCCTGGGTGGCTCAGTGGGTTAAGCGTCCGGCTTCAGCTCAGGTCACGATCTCACGGTTCGTGGGTTCGAGCCCTGCATCGGGTTCTGACAGCTCAGAGCCTGGAACCTGCTTTAGATGCTGTGTCTCCCTCTCTCTCTGCCCCTCCCGCACTTGTGCTCTGTCTCTCCCTGTCTCAAAAATAAATAAATAAAAAATTAAAAAAAACAAAACAAAACAAAAAAACCCAGTCATCCTGTGATTTTAGGTTCATTCCTACTCCCCTCCATCTACAACAGACTGGTTCCCGGTCATAAGGTATCGGTCCGTACATAGGGAAAGACTCAAAGACTTAGGGCTTTGATCCAATTTTGTTTAATTAGCTAGGTGGAGTAGAAACTGTGATTTAGCTTTCCTAGTTGGCAAGACAATCATACACCAGTGAAAGAGAATTCAGGGAGAGGCACCTGGGTGGCTCAGTCAGTTAACCAGCTGACTTAAGTGTCTCTGGTCATGATCTCGTGGTCCTTGGGTTCAAGCCCCGCATCGGGCTCTGTGCTGATAGCTCACAGCCTGGAGCCTGCTTTGAGTTATGTCTCCCTGCCTCTCTATTCCCCTCCCCTGCTCATGTTCTGTCTGTCTCTCTTAAAAATAGATAAACGTTAAAAAATTAAAAAAAAAGATAATTCAGGGATTGGGTATTATTTAAGAGGTCTGAGATGGGAAGGGACTCAGGAGTTGCTGAAATGTCTCCCATGGAGTGTCCTAATGGTCGCCACCAACCATCCTGTAACGTGGCCTCTTTGTCTCGGGTTGTTCTCCAGGGTCTCATTAAGAGTATTCAACTCCTCTTCAGATGAGAAGACAATCAGACATGTGACCAAGAGAAGGTTTCTTCTAGTGGTAGCAGGGAAGAAATTAATTTCATCAGTAGACTTCTGAATTTTATACTACCTACACACTAATGCTTAACAGTATAATTCACAGCAACAAATAATAGAGTGGAGTTGCCTTGGCTCAGAATACACCCCAAGATAATGTAACGTCTTGCACATTATTACCGTCTGTGTGAGGTTTGTCAGGAGACCCAGGAGATGGTGGTCTATTGCAGGTAGTTAAGAAATTGAAAACTATAATTTCACCAGGTGGTGGAAGAGGCTTTTAAGACATTTTTCATGAGAACCTTAGGTTTTTGTAACTCAGCGCTACAATAAAAATTGGCTTTGTCAGAAAGCAGTTTTGTTTTCAATGTTTTTGTTGCCATGGAGTTAATTTGGCAGAGTATGAATAATATAAGAATAATGTAAGCTTGAACGTCCAGAGGCTTGGAACCGTGGTTGAGAGAGGCAGCTACTTGACCAATAATGAATGTTGACTCATTTTTTAAATATCCAGTTTTGTAATTGCAAATACTTGCTAAAATAATCAAGATGTATGCTTGGCCATTTAATGACTCAAGGAGTCTTTTTAGACACTATACTACATGTTCAGAGTTATGTCAGGATGCCAGATCCTGGAAGAGAGCATTTTGTTCACAACTTCATCTTCCTTAATGGCTAGGCCTTTGTCGCAGAAATAGAAGTGCAAAAGAACAGAAGTAGTGTCCGAATAGAAACAAAGCACTGTGCTTGATTAAGCTTTTATTTTGGGTTCTGTTTATAAAAACAGTGATCTGCCTTAGAGTCAGTTGTACATAGGAAAGGACATAGCAGTGCATACAAACATGGAAACCAATGGTAAATAAACAGATCATAATTTATCAATTATGTAAGTGCTCCCCAAGTCTTAGGGCATTTGCACATGTAGATGTTTGGGGGTGCAGGACCCCTTTGTGCTAACCGGGGGAAGTAGGTTAAGCGACATAATAGCCCCTTTCCACTCCATAGATGAAATCTTAATATCTATAAAAATAGAATTTTTTTCTCCATGTACTCAACAGACCAGAAGCTGAGCCTCCTTTCTAAAGCTTGATAAGCACACATCCTCTTTCTAGGTTCCTAATAAAGTAGATCATGGAGATGCAGGTGGCCGGTGACAAAACACAGATCTATATGGTCGAACCTAAGAACAAATTGTGCGTGGCCGCCATTATTTATCTCTCCCATATAAAACGTGCATTGCATCATTTTTCAAGGAGCTCAGAAGTATGTTTTCTATGAATATAGTAGCCCGAGATGGAGGTTAACACTGCAACGTGGACAGATTAGGTCCCTTCATGACTGGAAGGGCCCGCAATGGAAGAAACCCTGCCAGCTTTGTGTTCTGTGCACCGGCCCTCAGCCCATGGCTGGAGGGACACATGTCTAAATGCAGAGTGCCATGCTCCCTGGTGTGCCAGGGACTCCTGCTCATGGGCTGGGGGGCTGATACATGAAATCGGCTGTGTATAAGACTGTAGGAAAGCCTCCCAGCTAATTCTGATCATCAGGTTTTAGAAGCACTGCACAAAGCCATTCTTTCTGAAAGAAATCTGTTTGATTTATGGCAGACCCCAGACATTCACAAGGGTTGTCTCTCTAAACCTTTGTAAATGTCCAGATCCCCAAATATGGACAGGCTTCTGACTCTAACCTGACTTTATTGTTATGGAAAATCATGTGTTTCTTCTTCATAAGGCTCACGGCACACCCTGATAGACTTTTCACATTTGTGGACATTTTCTCCTGCTAGGCGGCCATTTTATTTATTTATTTATTTTCACAAGGAAATGATGGTGAGTGGTGCTTTTGTGAGAATCAGGAGCCAAGGATGATGGTAAAGGGTTGAGGTATGGAAGTGTTGATCAGTTATCTCACTCCCTGCTTCTTTTTTTTTTTTAAGTTTATTTATTTATTTAAGCGAGGGAGAGAGTGCACACGCATGGGAAGGGCAGAAGGAGAAGGAGAGAGAGAATCCCAAGTAGGCTCCATGGTGTCAGCGTGGAACGGGACACGGGGCTTGATCTCACAAACCGTGAGATCATGAACCGTGAGATCATGACCTGAGCTGAATACAAGAGTTGATGTTTCACGGGCTGAGCCACCCAGGTGCCCCTGGATAACTCACTTCTACACACCAACACCAATCTCAATGTGTACAATACACATTGGTGGTCAGCCACGTTGCAAAATCACAGATGTAATTGCCTAATGAGGTTCACATGACCACAGCAGAAATGTTCAGTTCACAAATGTCAATGGTCTGCCCTTCTTAACATAAGACAGCACGCTGCTTCTTGATTGGCTCTTCCATTCAGGACATCTAATAAGTATCAGGTTTTCACCCAGGGGCCATCTCAAGCACATTCCATTTTGCAGGCAGAATCTGAACACATGCCCACTTTGGACTGTCTTTCCCACTAGGCGTGCTCCTTATAAAGCTAACCCTTGGCTGGGTCTCCTGTTGGCTTTGAAAGTTATTCCCCCCAGACTTATGTTAGCTCTGTGGGTCACAGGGAGCAGGCCTGTGAGTCCTGGCAAATTCCCTCCTGCTGGGGAGAGATGTGTTTTCTTCGTCATTCCTCGTAGGCACCATTCACTGACACCGACTGAAGAGATATCATTGTTCTGAAGCTATAAATGTCACCTTGCTTCTTTCCCAGAGGATCTGGTGTTAGAGCATGGCAGTTGTGGACTCGGAGATGGTCCTGATCTGCTTTGCATATCTCAGTATTTTTCTTTGCCCCTTGAAAGCCAGGTTTTAAAAAGTATCATGTCCATAGCTACTCTGGCCAGTGGTACATAGGCAGCTGTGGACCAGTGCCGTGCCTGGACCAGCATTGGCTCATGTAGGGATACGCACTGCCCCATGAAGGGGCTCTAAAATACATCCTATCGAGGATTAAAATAAACCCTTTTAATAGCAGTGATTTCTCAGAAGAAAAAACATCGCTGGCAATTGGCATTGCCCCTTGGTTTTACTTTGTACACATTCTCATACTTGTGAGCATACAAATGGAGACAGTGGTCAGAGACACCGGAGCCTCTTCAGAAAATTGCTACAAAGCAGAGAATGTTATTCTTTACATCTGTTTCTCAAACTCAATGGCCTCAGAGTCCAGTCCCTCACTGTCTTCACTAAGTAATAGCTGAGAGATATTAAATAAGCTGGTTGCGTCAGTTTCATGCCAACAGCTCTGTGATCTTGGGCTAATAGCTTAAATTCGACGCCTCAGTTTCTTCATCAGTAACATGGAAGTGGTGATCTCACCTAATTCCCTGAGTTGTTTGTGAAGGTTGAAAAAGATACTGAACTTCAAGCATATAATGCAGTCCCTGTCATATCGCAGAATTTTTTATAATAATAACTATTAGGATTATTACTGAAACAGATCTCCTTACCCTAGCCAGCAGATAGTTTCTTCTATCACCCTTCCATGTGATCTCTTGATAAAATAGCATACTGTGAGAGGATAGAGCCCTGCTAACCATCAGAAAACCTGTACTCTTAAACCCATCTGGACACTAACTAGTCATGTGACCCTAGTCAACCAATCCAACTTCTTTGACTCCCATTTCTTCATATATCATATAAGGACTAGGAAATACACAAAAACCTTTACACACTCTGTCATCTCTAATAGTTCTGGGTCTACAAATATGAAAATAGCCACCCCAATATATCCTCTCTTGCTTTAGGCTCCTGGTTATTACCATGGCCCCAACTGCCTCAGTTTCCCCCAATAAGTAACCCAATCTTACTCCTCTAAGCAGCAGCTCAGAATGTTCACTCATTTGTTTCTTGTTAGTGGAATGTGGTGTGGTAAAGTGGATTTATCTGAACACTGGAGAAATAGGCGTTCTTTATTTTCCCTGAAAGAGTAGACAAGGGGAAGTGAGCTTCAGTGTAGCAGAAAGAGCTAGAAATCATGGAATCAGAGTCTGCTATAACATAATAGAATATTAGAGTTTGTCAGTAGAAAAAAACCCTGACAATAATAGCCTTAAATGCAATTTCCAAACAATATTTGAAATATACACCTTAGGTACTTGAAAATAAAACAGCTTAATTTTTCTGAGATGATTTAAGAACAACTCTGTCCAATAGCAGTGGCATGAGGATACTCCACCTCCTCATTCACTCTTTCATCGTGCATTTAGTGAGCGCCTGCTGTATGCTGGTGCTGATATGCTGGTGCTGATATGCATGCTGATATGCATGACTTCTCAAAATCCTTTCAGTTCTAAGATTCTCAGATGTTAGCAAGAGGTATTGTTTTGACCCCAAACAGATCGTCTCTCACATTTTCAGGCTGATATCCATCTGTGGAGGTCTACCAATTAATTGCTGTTTTTGTGCTGGGCTGCTGATCATCACGAAGTAACTTAGAGCCTAAAACTTACTGAATTTAAAAATCTGCTTTATTAATCAACTTTTTGTAAAGACGGAGGGAGTAAGTTTCAGCTTTGCATTCACATCTGCAAATGTCAAAGGCACAGCTAGTTTGAAGTAGGGTATTTATTCTCTACATTTTCCTCTAGAAAATGTGTGAATCTATTTTCGTTGCCTAGGTAATCACACAGTTTTGCTTCGGCTTCCTGGATGTGCGGCAACAGCACAGAATGGATTGCGATAAACAGCAGAGGTTGGCTGGTGTAATGGAATATTGTAGGAAGTCACTCAGCCTCACCCTTTTTAAAAATTTCTCTTCTGTGCTCTTTTCATTAATACTGTATTATAATAAAAATCACTAATACCTTCCTTAAATATGATCATATTTCCTTTTCAGGGAAATTAGCAATTTTTGAGAAGCCTTTATGGAAGAGTTTCTTCCTCTTCTAGCAGAAAGTAGAACTCTACAGTGTTCTCTTAGAAGACCTTGATTATAGTCTTTCTTTTTGCGCAATGATGTTTAAACACAATGTTATTATAATTATATGCATAATGAGCTATATCTTAATGTCAACACATGGATTATAAACCTTTCTATTTGAATGAAATGCTGGTTCTAATGAACTAAATTGTCTTAGATTGGGTTGTTGAAAAGATTCATGAGTCAGAAGGTACTTTATGAAGACCATTGATAGCATGCTGTATTCAGCATTTGTCGATCCTTAATCCATCAGAGGTTATCTGTATCGGCACGGCTGTGGGGAGTGGTATATATGCGGATATACCTGTATGTGAACAAGCATGAATTGGATGGATATGCACCTATTGTATCTAAGTCTTTGGTAAAGAAAATGAAATTCAGAGTTCATAGCTCTAATGAGGCTACTGCCTCCTTTATTGAAGAGATAACTCATTCCCTATGCTCGGGGAAAACAATGTGGCCAAGGAACTTGGGAGTCATTTTTTTTTAAGATGACTGTGGGAAAATATGCTGTTTCAGCATAATTACCTCTTCCTCTCCAGACTTCCTTGTCTACAAAAGAGAGACTCACTTTGTTCTTATGTAATGAGAAGCTACCTGACCCAGACAATGGCAAACTTACTAAAGAGTAATATTGATGAACGATGCTGATGTCTGATGTTATCAATGCAAATTGATTGCTGACCCCATTGCATAAAAACATTAAAGTAAATTTGGACTTTGAGTCCTATTGGCAAGTCTTCTGTGAATAGCTTCAAGCACCCACTGGGGCACCTGGGTGGCTCAGTCAGTTAAGCATTCAGCTTTGGCTCAGGTCATGATCTTGTGGTTCATGGGTTCGAGCCCCGCATTGGATTCTATGCTGACACTCAAAGCCTGGAGCCTGTTTCAGATTCTGTGTCTTCCTCCCTCTCTGCCCCTTTCCCACTCATGCTCTGTCTCTCTCAGTCTCAAAAATAAATAAACTATTAAAAAAATTTTTAAAAAGCACCTACTATGTCTAAAAAAGAGTCAATTTGAAGTTCTGAGGAAATGGACCAAGTCTTCTTTATCATCCTTACTCTGGCCTCTGATGTGCTTCTAGTGCTTAGGGTTCATTGCCAAATAAGCATCTATACTCTCCGCATCCTTCTTTGTGCGTATTGATTAGCTGGGTTTCGGATTATTGTTTCTTCCTCTGCATCTGTCTCGTTCTGGCCCTAAACCCTTCAGCACTGTCTTCTCCGGGCGGACTACATGTCTCCTGTACATGGGTCACTCTGAGGACCATTCCACCAGCCTCTTTACCTCCTTCCCTGTGTGTCTGCATGTTACCTCCTCCCTTTGCTCATATCCCCTCCCCCTTCCCTTCTTTTCTGCCCTGCTTCATTTTATCCTTCTGGGAACATCACTGGGGATTTTTATGGAAATGTTTTAAGCAAGCTGAGGGCCCACTAGTGACATGTAGTAGGCATCAGGTAAAGGTCTGTGCAATGACTAAGGAATAACACAGCTTCATCTTAGGAAGACCCACCGGGCAGCAGCGTGAAGGTTGAGAGACAGGTAAGCCGTTTAGGAGCCCACTGCATCCGTGCCAGTGGGAGATGATGAGGCCTTGACTTTGCGGAGGCAGGAGAGGAGAAACTTGAAATGAGAGGAAGTTGGGTGGTAGGAGGAAGAGGAGTTGGGGACTGATTATTGGGGAGGAGGAAGTGCACCTGAAGGCAAAGAGGGCAGAGAAGAAAAGAGAATTCCCATTTTCATTGGAAAATTTAAGAGCCAACCACCTTGAAAGTCCTGTTCTCTCCTCCTCTGATCTCCTTCAGATTGATTTCATTCCTTCCTTCTCTTGATTTCCATCACTCCGTAGTAAGTTGAAATTTTTTGGTTTTGTTGATTTTAAACATCTAAATTTTATTATTTCCTTAGGACTGAGGCTGTACCTGGTTCACTGTTGTATCTTCCATACACAACGTGACCACTGACAGGTCACAAGTCCTCAGCACATACCTGGGGACCCAAGCCCAGTTTAATGCTGTCTGCACTGGTTATTCTTCTTAGGTTTTCTTACAACTACCGACACATTCCACTGCTGTGAACTCTTCAGTCTACTGTGCAGTGTAGGTCAGAATTCCTTGAGCAACATACACATATATTTTAAATTTTTTGTTAAAAAAGATTTTAGGAGCGCCTGAGTGGCTCAGTCGATTAAGCGTCTGACTTCAGCTCAGGTCATGATCTTGCAGTTCATGAGTTCAAGCCCCATGTCAGGCTCTGTGCTGACCACTCAGAACCTGGAGGCTCTTCAGATTCTGTGTCTCCGTCTCTCTCCGCCCCTCCCCTCCTCACACTCTGCCTCTCTCTCAAAAAAAGAATAAATAAAAATAAAAAAGATTTTAGACATATTTAAGAATAACAAAGACAGTAGAATGAGTTCTGATATATTCCCTCTACCTAGAATCCCCTGCTTCTAACATCTCATATAAGCATGATATAATTATCCAAGTTTAAAAATTAATACTAACACAGTATAATTATGTAGTATAGTATAATAAACAGTATAGTAAATTAATATTAACACAGTACAGCATGAGAGTATAATAAATATGGTAGAATTAACATTCATATTAACTTATATATAATATAGTATAATTAATATAGAATAGTATAATATAGTATACTATATCATTCTATATATATTATAGTATAATTATAATATACTGTAACATAGTATAATTAATACAGTATAATAATGTATACATGATTTAATGCAATATGACCAATAATTAATGCAAATGCTATTACATACACAACAAATTTAATTCAGATTTCCCATGTTTTTCTGTTAATGTTCTTTTCCTATTCCAGGATCCAATCTGCAATATGACAAACTGTTTTCTTTTTTTCTTAGTCTCCTCTAATTGCTCAAAGTTCTTTCCATTTATCTTCACTTTGTTTTATGGTCTTGATGCTCTTGAAGGATGTTGGCCAGGTATTTTGTAGAATGTACCTCACTTTGGCTTCACCTGATATTTTCTCATGATTGACCTGACATTTCAGGTTTCGGGAGAGAGTGTCCCCTTCTTGTCACAGCCTCTGAGGAGTCCTTGCTATCAATATGTCCTATTACTGGTGAGATTAACTTGATCCCTTGATAAAGATGGTGTCTACCAAATTTCTTTCTCCATCATGAGTCACTGTTGTCCACTTTGTAAACAACTTATTACATCCACCCATTCTCAAGAGAAGAGGATTTAGCTTTTGCCTCCTGGCAGAAGAAATGTCAAAGAGTTTGCAGACATGTGTTAAAACCACTGCAGTAATGAGTATTTTGGAGCAGATATTTTGAGGTTATGCAAATGTCCTGTTTTTCCTTAATGTCACTAATTTTAATGTCCATCAATGGATTTTTTTTTCTTGCAGCAATTATTGCCATAGTGATGTGTGGCAATTTTCTGATTTTCTAGTATTTTCTACGTTTACTGATTGGAATTCTTCTGAAAGCAGGACATGCCCCTGCTTCCCCATTTGCTTATTTATTCATGGACTTGCGGATATTTATTTTATTCTTTGTGTTAGAATCCAGAACTATCATTCTTTATTGCTAAAATTGTTCCAGTTTTAGCCATTGGAAACATTTTTCGTTCAGCCTCTGAGTTCTCTTCATATGACCCATGACTTGCTTTTGTTTCGGTTTCGTTTTGCTGTTGCTGTTGTTTTGGTGGGGGTAGCGGGGGTGGTAGGTCTACGCTCTTACTTTTTGGCACAGCAAGATGCTGTAGGCCCATCTAGCATTTCCTCTGCCACAGTCTTAAAATTAGCATTATCTCCCAGGAGCCCTGAGGCCTTTGACTGGAGAATCTTGTTTAGAATCTAGGATCTGGACCAAAAAATGTGCCAACTGCTCCTTGGAAGACTGCTTCTAGTCCCTTTCAGCAGACAGGAAATTCATGCATGTGTACTTATGCATGTACACACACTCATCTATGTTTCCCTATCTATGTAGCATTTATCATCTATCTGTCTACCGATTAAAATTAGCACAAGTTCATACTGATGATTGAACTCCAATCCAGCCCCACAGTTTCATTCTACCACTTGCTTCGTTACAGCTTCATTTGCAAAGTTGAGGCCCAGACTGCCATGACATACAGTACACTTCCTTATGTGTTCAACCCTTGTGTGCATGTGAAGTTGTGTTAAAGTTGGTATGAAGTAGAATGCCGGTCTGTGGACAGTTGTTTTTTTCTTCAGCATCATAATATCCAGTCAGAACACTGTTTTCCGAAGTTGCTTCTCTATCCCCTTCGCTGTGATTATCTGCACATTTGTAGTACAATTAGATTTATTTGTCGCAGGCTGTGTTCCCTCTTGGATTCCTCCCACATATTGGGTGACTTTTTTTTTCCATTTAAATAGAGTAAAATTCACTCTTCTCGGTATGCAGGTAGGAAAAATTCAGAGTTTGCATATCTCCTATCATTGTATCATCCAAGATGTTCTGTAAATCCCCAAATGCCTTCATGTCTCCCCTTTGTGCTCAATGACTCACTGCACCCCCAACCTGGTGACAAGGGGTAGCTTTTCTGTCCTGCAGTCTTGCCTTTTTCAGAAAAATGGAATCATTTGACACATAGCTGCCGGGGTCTAACTTCTTTCACGTAGAAAATACATTTCAGATTCATTTCTGTTGGGACAACTGCATGGCTCAGTCAGTGAAGTGTGGCGCTCTTGATTTCAGGTTTGTGAGTTTGACCCCTGCTTCGGACTCTGCACTGACAGCATGGTGCCTGCTTAGGATTTTCTGTCTCCCACTCTCTCTGCCCCTCCCCCCCCATGCTCTCTCTCTTAAAAAATAAATAACAACAACAACAAAAAGATTCATTCCTGTTGGCACATGAGTCAATTGTTCATTCTGTCTTATTGCCACGTGATATTCCATTGTATGAATGGGTATACCTCCGTTTACCCATCCACTTACTGAAGGACATGCGAGTTGTTCCCAGTTTGGGGAGATGGTGAATAAAGCTACAGTTCTTAATAAAGATGCTGATAGGTTTTTGCATGAACATAAGTGTTCAGCTTACTTGGGTAAATACCTAGGCTTTGCTGAGTCGTATGATGAATGAATGATTGAATGGTTAACTTTAATAGAGACTCCAAATGCATTTCCAGGCTGGCTGCAACATTCTCATACCCTCCCACCAGGACTGTGTGAGATTTACTCCCCATTCTCATCTGCATTTGACATTGCCAGTGCTTTCCTTTATCTGTCCTAATGGGTGTGCGGTGGTGGTGCGTTGTGGTTTTAACTTGCATTTACTAAATCTCTAATGACGTTGATCTTTTTGCATATACACACCTGCCATCCACAGTTCTTTTTTGATGCACTGTCTACTCAGATCTCTTGCCAACTTTCTGTCAAATTGTTTTCTTATTGTTTAAGAGTTCTTTATATATTTTGGAAAGGAGGTGTTTTGGTTTTTTGTAAAGCAGGTATGTGATTGGCAAATATTTTCTTCTCATCTGTGGCTTGGCTTTTCATTCTCTTTAACAGAGACACCACGTAAATTGCCAAATTTATGAGGATAGGGTTATTTGTTTGTAGCATCCCATCATTCTCCCTTTCAGTGTCTGGGGTCAATACTGATATTCCCACTTTCATTCTCAGTATTGGTCGTTTGCATTTTCTTTCTTTTTTTCTTGTTCAATCTGACTAGAGTTTTGTCATTTTTATTAACTTTTCCTAGGAACCAGCATTTGGTTTCATGGAGTTTCTTTTTTTTTTAATATTTATTTTTGTTTTTGAGAAAGAGAGAATGAGAGAGAGCATGGGGAGGCAGGGCAGAATGGGGGGAGAGAGAGAGAGAGAGAGAGAATTCAAGCATGCTCTGTGCTGCCAGTGCAGAGCCTGACTTGGGGCTCCATCCCACGAACCATTAGATCGTTGAAACTGAGCCCAAACCTAGAGTCACTCAGGCACCCATGTTTCATGGATTTTATTATTTTTTTCTATTTTCAATTTCATTGATTTCCACTCTGATAAAAATTAGTAAATAAATAGTAAATATTATTGCCTTTCTTCTGCTTGCTTTGGATTTGAACTGACTGATGTTTGTTTGTTTGTTTGTTTCTGGTTTCTTTTGGTGGAAGTTTAGGTGAATGATTTGAGAACTTCCTTCTTGTTAATAATATAGGCATTAATCCTACACACTTACCTACCTATAAGTGCAGCTTTAGCTGTGCCCTGCACATTTTGTATGATATATTCTCACTTTTTATTAATTCAAAATATTTAATATATTTCCTTGACAAAGCAGACTTTGATCCATGGGTTATTTTACAGGTGTGCTGTTTTAATTTTCAAATGCTTGGGATTTCCCATACATCTTTTTGTTATTGATTTAGAGGGTTTTTAAAAATGTTTATTTAGTTTGAGGGAGAGAGATAGAGTGTGAGCAGAGGAGAGGCAGAGAGAGAAAACACAGAATCCGAAGCAGGCTCCAGGCTCTGACCTGTCAGCACAGAGCCCGATGTGGGGATCGATCTCACAAACCCTGAGATCATGACCTGAGCAAAGGTCAGACGCTCAACGGACTGAGCCACCCAGGCACCCCTATTGATCTAGAGTTTAATCCCATTATGATACGAGAACACACTTGGTATGATTTCTCTTCTTCTCAATTTGTCAGTTTGTTTTATGCTCCAGAATATGCACTTGAAAAGAATGTCCATCATAGAGTTGTTGGGTGGAATGTTCTAGAAATGTCTTTTAAGTCAAGTTGGAAGATAGTGCTGCTCAGGTCGTCTGTATCCCTACTTATTTTCTGCCCCTTGGTTCTATCCATCATGAGAGAGGAATGAAGTCTCACCCACAGTTGTGGATTTATCTATCTCCCTTTCCAGTTCTATTAATAGTTTTGCCTCACGTAATTTGACTCTTCGTTAGGGATATCCACACTTAGGACGGTTTCTGTTCTCTCCCCTCATCGCCTCTTTCAAGGGAACTTTCTTGGGATTCTTACCAAACTTGCCTGAATGTGTGCTGGGTTCGTGGAGAGGAACCCTACAAGAGACCACCTTTTCTCACCCCTTATTCTGCCTCCCTAGAGACTTGACCCCTTTTGAGAGCCCAGACTTAGCCTTTAGTGACTTGTTACAAACATTTTCAGCTTCGGCTTCTTACCAGCATCCATGGTGTCCAGCAGTCTACCCCGGGTTCAACAAAGGCTTGGATTCTGCTGCTCCCTGTAAACACCTTCCTTTGTCCAGATCTCATCATGGTTGGTTCCTCTCCAACCTCAGTTTTCCCTTAGATTTGCTGTTTCTTCGATCTTTTCCTGGTTGTAAAGGTAGGAGCGACCATCTCCATGTTTCCAAGCTGAAACCGGATGCCTCACAAATATTTTTGAGAATTGAGAATTTGTTTTTGTTAGTGCTGCCGTCTCACTGATAGAAATTTGTGCCCTTTTGCCCTTTGACTTCCCGTGTTTATAGAAATCATGGTCCACTGAAGCTCTCCCCTGGCAGAATATTACTTCTGTTTTTCTGGACATTTCCAAGCATTGACATTCACAATGGAAACTGTGTACAATTGGCCCTTGGACAAACACATAGGTCCACTTATACGTGGGGTTTTTCCCAATAAATACAGTATAGTACTTTAAATGTATTTTCTCTTCCTTGTGACTCAATAACATTTCCCCTTTCTAACTTAATTTATTATAAGAATATAGTGTATAATACATATAACATATACAATAGGGTATCAGTAGTTAAGTTTTGCGGAGTCGAAAGTTATAAGTGGATTTTCAACTATGTGGGGTGTCGGCACCCCTAACCTCCACTTTGTTTGAAGGTTAACTGTATTCCTCTGCTGTTTTTTCCTATAGTTCTGTGTATCTGTACAAATACATTGGTGCTTTTTGGGAAACAAACTACATATAAGTGTCTATGGCATGTTGGGTGGGCTCACTGCTGAGTACGTGTCAAATAAGGGAAAGATCATCTCAGTGATAATTGTTGTAAATGTCACTCACTTTTGTGGTCCCCAAAACAATATTTCTCCAGATTTAGCCTCAACTCTTCTGCCTTCTAATCTGTGTATGTGCTGTGTTTAGGTAATAGAGATCATATTTCTCAGGAGTAGTTTCTGTTTTCCTTTTTTAGGGCTAGATCATTATTAGTCATGGCATAGTAATATGCAACTGAAGAATTACTCAACTCCAAAAAGGCATAGATATCACTATCTTAATATTCAATAAGGAATGCCAGGGGCGCCTGGGTGGCTCAGTCGGTTAAGTGTCCAACTTTGGCTCAGATCATGATCTCACGGTTCTTGGGTTCGAGCCCCACTTTGGGCTCTGTGCTGACAGTTAGCTCAGAGCCTGGAGCCTATCTTCGGATTCTGTGTCTCCCCCTTTCTCTGACCCTCCTCTGCTCATGCTCTCTCTCTCTCTCAAAAATTAAAAAACATTCAAATTTTTTTAAAAAAGGAATGCCAGTCATTCATTATCATTCATTAATCTGATACCATTTGAGATTCAGGTTAAAATTGTAAAAAGAAAGAAAAAATAAGAAATATGGGCAGTGGGCGCATAAGCCGATCTGGGACATTGCGTTGTTAAGCAGTGACACAAAACAAATTTCTTTTTTAATAGCTCGGCTTGATGAAAAGGGGTTAGAAAAATACGGGGATCTGGTTCTTATTGCTTGAGGCAATCTCATTTGCAAAACCGTTTCAAACCAAAGCCCATCTATCACTATGTAAATGATCTAGAATAATTTTTTTTTCAGTATTGATATGTCTGAATTTAGAAACCCACTGTTACCTAGTGGCACTGAGACAATAATTCCTATTGAAAGGTCACCTTCCATTGCTTTATCCTTCCTTTAGGTCCTCTATACATCCACTGTACACACATCTCCCTTCGTGCAGCTGTTTTTCATATCCGCTGGGTTTTCTGACAGACACAAATAGAAAATCACCACAATTGGAATGACTTCTTAATTAACTATTAAGACAATTGAGAAGCTAATGAAAGGTCTTCTTGTGGCCGTACCCATTAGCCTCATATTTAGACTAATAAGAATGGAACTAGGTGAACTTTTGGTGAAAAGCAGTTGTATGTATTTAATCATTATTTGGAATGCAAGAACTCAGACTGTTAAGGGTTTGCTATCATTGTCTGTAGTTAGGTACAAAGTGCCTGCTTAGAATGTGTAGTTCAAGTCGGAGAACTATATGCATGAAAGCTGTTGCTCAAATGACGACTTATTAGTGGACAGTAGACGTTTTCCAGAAGATGGTAGAAGAGTTTGATTCCACCTAGAAGCTAATCAAATGTTGACGACCCACCCCCAGGCCGTAAGGCAGCCAAGTTAATCATTAAGTTCTAGGAACTTCTTAAGCACATGAAAGCCAACGGGGATGATAAAAGAGAAGCATGAAACCCGTCATCCAAAACGGTTGGTGATTGCTAAACCGTTTATTTCTTTTGGGGAAGTGTTCCACATTTACATCAGGAAGAGACTTTCTAAGGTTTCGGACATTCACTGTACCCCCAAAGACTGTAATAAAAACAAACTGCAAACTCGGGAATCCAGGGTCTGCATTCTCACTGGCCCTGGACTATGTTACCTCTTAAAATAATGTAAAATATCAGTGTGAGCGCAAGCCTGACCCTCGTCACAAAATTGCTGATTTGTGTTTTTCCTAAACGGAGAAGTAATGGGTTAGACTTAGAAGCTCTGCTCTTCTGATTTATGCAGTTACATGGACCCCATTCATGTTAACAAAGTACTTAATTAAGTCAAGGAGATGACAATATCAATAAGCATTTGAAAACAAGGTTTGGCTTTAAAAATTCTAAAAGGGGTGATCCGTCCGAGATCATCAGCTGTGGTATTCTTTTACAAGGTATATATGCTGTTTTCACCCTCAAATGTGCTTCATAAGATATCCTGCTTCTCTTGAAGGAAATTACGCTCCTGAGATTAAGATAATAATAGTAATGAAATAATAGACTGTCATATTTATAATCAGTAATTATGTAGTCACCAAATAAGTAGCCAGTATCTAGGGAACAAGCAATTAGATGAGCTATGATTACTAAAGGAGTAATTATGATGAAAGATAAACCCCTCTTACTTGTGCTTTTTTTCCCCCTTCTCTTAAGGCTGGTATTTACATAACACAGCCCCTAATCCACAGAGAATGTTTGTTTTGGTCTGAGACAACGTGCATCTTGCGTGCGCAATTTAATTCAGGAAGCCTTGGTGCACATGGATTTGACATTCTCGATTTCAGCCTGGTGACTGACGGTTGGAAGGACGGCGGCTTAGTGTCACTGGTCTACAGCCCGGATCTGAATCACTTAGTCACGGTTTCTGTGCAGGACTGTTGACTGCCTGGCCTTGTACTCTTGTGTCAAGACATGGTTGGGGGTGGGGGGGCTCCTCTCATCTAGGAGAGAAAGATATCTGGACAAAAAGATAAAAATAGCTGCTATGGATAGCAATGGAACTAAAGAAACATAGTTGGTATGGTCTGAATATTTGCATCCCCCAAGATTCCTATGTTGAAATCCTAACTCCCAAAGGTGATAGCATTAGCAGTCAGTGCCCTTTGGAGATGTTTAAGTCACAAGGGTAGAGGCTTTGTGAGTTGGATTAAAAGGCTATAAAAAGGCTCCACCGAGCTCCTATGCCCATTTGGCCCTGTGAAGATAACAGGGAAGGTCTGCATGTGACCCAGTAGACAGTTCTCACGCAACCATGCTGGCCCCTGATCTCGGACTCCTGGACTCCAGAACTGGCAGAAACAAATTTCTGCTGTGTGTAAGCTACCCAGACTGTGATATTTTGTTACAGCAGCGAGAAAGGACGAAGACAACAATAAACACAAGGGAAAACAACTTGGGCGGGTGGGGAATTACATACTGAAGATGTTTGGAGAATTCTCAAAGTTCTTAGAGCATGAGCCTGTGAAGAGTAAGGGGCTTTGATGACATTGCTAGACATGGCTAGTACTATGTTTGTTTGTTTATTTGTTTGTTTTTGAGCTAGTAAGATCTTGTTTTCACTGGTACAATGGGACACAAGAATTCCACTTAAGAGAGAATGGCATTCAAAAAAAAAGTCTATATTTAGCAAAAACACCTACATTTCAAATGGACCTCAAGGCTGTCATTTTCTATCTGTGTTTGGAGGATATTTTAACGTTTTCTCAGATCCTAGATAATTCTGTCTATTCATTCTGCACATATACAGAGAGAGCTATGATAAGCACAGAGGCATGGAGATGAGTAAGACCGATCACCAATTGCTGGAAATAACATGATGGGTCAATATTTGTAGGGAGTTCCCATGAAATATGTTCAGGAGGTTTGTTTCCTTTTACTGGTGAAAGTTCCCTTTCTTTTTAGATCCAAGTTAGTTATAAGAACTGTGTCTCTGACAAACTGGTAAAGATTGAATTTTCTCCCTCTACTTGGAAACTTAAGAGCTTTCTTCAGCGTGTGTATGTTTTTTTGCCTTTTCTATGAAGACAAAATTCAAAACAAGTTCTTCCTCATGAAGATATAATTTTCTTAAAAGTATAAAGACAATTTGTCAAGGGAATGCTATTAATTTTGTTTCAGCAATACAGATATTGAAGTAGGTATGTAAGCCTGGGTTCGTAGACATGTACAGGACTGTATATTTAAGGTATAACTAGAATTAAAGTTATAGAACATCTCTTGCAACTAACCTTTTACAGTTGTTTACTAGTATTTCATGAGGCATAGTCACATGATGGTCTTCTGACCTTACCCGTGAAATCAGTCTGATTTAATTTATTCCTAATTTTACTTGATAACATAGGAGTTGAATTTATCAAGAAGATAATCACTCATTTCCCCTAAACAAACAAACAAACAACTTCACAACTCTTTGAAGCCTCTTAAAAGTCCACAGTTTGTCCAAAGCAATCCTTGGTGATTAAAAGAAGCCAAATAATAAAAAGAAGAAACCGGATAGGAAGAATAAGACCCCATGTTAAGTGGCCCCGTAGTTCAACAGATCTAGCCTCGTTAATCCTCTAAGTTTAAAAGGGGGAGCATTTTTAAAAATATTATTATTATTATTCTTTTTACTACTGACACTGAATTACACATATTTCCCAAGCGAGTTGGTATCTACAAAAGAGTATTGAAAAATGATTAAGAATTCTAGGTCTAGTGTCCAATTACTAGGGTTTAAATCCTTACTCCGCCACTTCCTAGACAGGCGACAAGTTCAGTGGCAATACTTAGTGATTGGGTGAGATGGGCATGTTACTTATCTTTGCAGCCCTCAGTTTCCTGATCTATGAAATGGTAATAATAATAGTAGTACCTACTTATGTACTAGGGAGCCTGAATGAAATAATGCAAGTTAAAGTCTTTAAAATAAGTGTTCAATTAATGTCAGTTATTATTTATTCAACGAAAGTATACGGAATACCAGCTCTATGCTAAAGGATAAGACACACAAGTCTCTTCTGGTATCTTTATTGGTAGCTGGAAATCTAAGCACACAATTGTAATTCAAGGCACAAGTGTAAACCCAAAGGACTGGAATCTTGATCTACTCCCTCTGCTCAACTAAGTCCCTGACTCCCACACTCATGAGTTTACTTGTGATTTAATAGAATTGTGACTCCAGTTTAGCTTAGTTTATTTCAGCCTTTCCCCTCCCCCTGCAGAATGTGCTTATCTTGATACATCTGAAAAAGATAGAGTTTTGCCTGTCAGCTAGTGATCTTTTTTTAAAACTTTTTTCAAAGATGCAAATGTGCTGAGGCTTCTTGAGAAATTATCTGCCAAGTCACAGCTGACATATGAGTATTTGTATTTGTCAGGATTTGGGTTTCCTGTTCATTGCGAAGTCTCTTTTCTGTCCGCATTTGACTGTGATATAATCTATGCTGAGTTTGTATGAGTTTGAATCTCACATTAGGCAAAGGAGAGGGAACGGGAAACGGGTGTCCGCACAGTCTGAAAATCTACATGGCAGGTCCTTCTGTCATATTTTAATTCATTAAAGCTAGAGTTCTTATTTCTTAAGGAACTTGGGTTCTGTTAAGGAATATTCAGAAGGATATTCCTGAACCAGTATCAAAATTCCAGCTCTGGAGTGAATCACGGACCCCCTGTCCAGAGAGACATCAAGTATATCATTAGGTTAATCCATTCCAACTCTACTTGAAACAGACTGGCTTTGCCCTGTATCTGTATAGGGAAGCTTTTGAAATCAACTCTTTCTGGGACCATGTTTATGAATGGAGCCCGGGACGGTTTGCTGCCTATGGACCTGCCCATTCTTTTCACAAGGATTTGTGAAACGCCTCTGATGAGCCTGTGTCCCAGCAAACCCCTGTTGATGCAGGCATACCTCGTTCTGCCCTGGTTTGCTCTGTCGCACTTCGCAGATAACTGCGGTTTTTACAGACTGAAGGTTTGCAGCAACCCTGTACAGGGCGAGGCGGTTGGTGCCGTCATTCTTTTTTTTGTTTTGTTGTGTGTGTGTGTGTGTGTGTGTGTTTAGGCTCATCAATTATTTATTTGCTTTTTTTTTTTTTTTTTTTTTTACAAATAGTTTATTGTCAAGTTGGTTTCCACATAACACCCAGTGCTTGCGGGGATGAGCACTGGTGCCGTCGTTCTGACAGCATTTGTTCACTTCGTGCTTCTGCGCCACATTTTGGTGATTCTCACGATACCTGAAACTTTCTCATCGTTATTATATTTGTCATCCTGGTCTTCTGTGATCAGTGATTCCAACTCACTGAAAGCTCAGTTGATGGTTGGCATTTTTTTTTTTTTTACCAATCAAGTCTTTTTAAAATTTTAAAAAATATTTTATTTATTTCTGAGAGAGAGAGAGACAGTGTGAGCAGGGTAGGGTCAGAGAGAGAGGGAGACAGAGATTCAGAAACAGGCTCCAGGCTCTGAGCTGTCACCACAGAGCCCAACGGGGGGCTCGAACCCACCAATTGTGAGATCATGACCTGAGCCGAAGTCGGATGCTTAACCAACTGAGCCACCCAGGTGCCCCAATAAAGTCTTTTTAAATTAAAATTGTTGTTGTTGTTTGACACAATACTCTTGCACACTTAACAGACTGCAGTAGAGTGTCAGTGTCACTTTTATACGCACGGGGAAACCAAACCGCTTATTTCACCCTCTCTATTGCAACATGTCCAGTTTCTTTTCTTTTCTTTCTTATATTTTTAAATACAATTCTCGCAAGACCTTGCAAGGTCTTAAGAGGAAAAGAACTGGTTTACAGTTGTATCTCAACCGCCCCCTCCCACAATAAGCCATCACACTTGGTGCCTGAGGCACATACCTTGATTTATTTATGCTCCTTTTGCACCTTTTTAACTCCAACCCTTCTGTGGCCATTAATCTTATGGATTTTTTAAAACAATTTCTGCACTTCTTGTTCCCCTTTCATGTCGTCCATCCAGGGTTTCTCTGTTGTTAGCTGACACCCACCCCTCTTTCTTCCTCAGGTCTTTCCATCAACCCCACAAGCCCTCCCTTCTTCCTTCTTCCAGAACTGCTAGGTCGGTCCTCACAGGTCTCAAACCCGCTGTGCCCTAACTCTACTCCATCGGAGGCTGGGTTTCCAACTGCACCTGCTGTCTGGGGCCGCCCAGGTCCCACTGTGGGCCCCTCAGCCACATTTTGGGGGGCCAGGCACCCACGGCCCCTTCCTGACTGTACCCTCCAGAAGCAAGTTGCAGGAGTTCTCTCCTGTTGTGACCGCCTGTTTGCAGAAAAAACAGCCCCCAGGCAGGAAAAGACCAGAAGCTTTGCAGGGCATTTCTGTGATTTTCTTAGAAACCCTGGGGCCGTCCCTTCGGGCCGCTGGGGCAGGTGCAGAGCTGTGTCCCCTGCTGGTCTTTGGGGACTCTGGGGAGGAGATAGCTCAAGGGCACACACTGTGCTTCTGGTCAGGACCACTGGCCACCTGTCTAGACGCTCTCCCCAACTCAAGCCCAACTCAGAAATGGCTGAGAGCATGAGGCCCCTATAGGCTCTTGGCTGGCCTCCCCCCCTTTCCCTCCTGTGTCACTCAGCCCTGGTCACAGAGCTCCCCGCTCACATCCCTCTCTCTGCTGCCTTTCAGCCTGTGCCCCAGACACCCTGCGGTCCCCCCCTTCCTTCAGGGGCTGGTCTGTCAGGCAGCTGGACTCTTTCAGAGTAACTGCAAGGTCGCGTTTCCTGGTGTCTCAGTGAAAGCGTGGTTCCCACTGGATGACCTGGTTATTCTGCACACTGACAGCTTGGTGCCCCAGCAGCCACCAAAATGGTATGTCTTACAACCCCTTCTCTAACTTTATGGAAGACACCATCTGACGTAGAACCCTGGTATGGTTCATAGCCTTGGGGCTCAAACCCCTCCCTGGTATCAAAGAAAGGCATGACTCGAATAGTGTTGTAGTGAGTGTAGCTAACAAATCCTTCAGCTGGTTAGCTGGCTTCTGGTTCTTTGCTTTCCACAAAATGGAATGACCTGGAAAGTTTTGAGGTGACAGACTATTAAATATACTTCCTGACAGATGACTGTGATTTGGAACATATAACTTGGAAAGAATACAGTGAATTCAGTAGGTCACTACTAGCAGGAAACTCTTTCCCTTCCTACTCATTAACGTGAACGAAGCTTCTAGTACTTCATTCTGGAAACAAGGGGCAAAAAGGAACAGAGGTGGTACTGACCCTTGTCCATCCCAGCAATAAATAGTTTTCACATACAAGTACATGATCCAATTTAAAAAAGCATTGTCTAGCTCATCACTGGATGTGTTTACCATCAAATTTGACTCTTAATAATTCTCTCTTAAAAGTCTTACCTATCTATATTTTTGATAAATTCTACACAAATGATAATGTAATTAAAACAAACAAGTTTTTCTAATGCTTTAGAGATCTACAGTTACACCAGATATTTTTTGTTTGCACTTAAAACGTGATTTTTGTTTCACAAAAGTCTAATAGCATGATCCATTAAGTTTTCAAAAGGAAAATATATTATGTTAGCCTAAAAGACAATGAGGTAGGTGAAATGGAAATAAAAATTCAAGGAGAAAAGGGAATTATAAAAAATGACCAGTGGTTTAAAAAATAATGCTTATATTTTTTTAATTGAGATACAGTTGACATTAAAACATTATGCTAGATGCAGGTGTACCATGATTTGACATTTGTTAGTATTATGAAGTGATCACCACAATAATCCTAGTTAACGTCCATCACATACCTAGTTATGAATTTCTTTTTCTTGTGAAGAGAACTTATAAGATCTCTTCTCTCAGCGACTTTCAAATATGTACTACTGTATTCTCAACTAAGTCAACATGTTGTGTATTGTATCCCAGAACTTATTTATTTAATAACTGGAAGTTTATGCTTTTTGACCCCCTTCACCCATTTAGCACCACTCCCTGGCCTCTGATAACCACAGATCTGTTCTCTGTATTTGTGAGTTTTCCTTTTTTAAGTCCACATGTAAGTGACATGATACATGATTTGTCTTTCTCTGTCTGACTAATTTCACTTAACATATTGCCCTCAGGATCCCACATGGTAAGACTTCTTTCTTTTTTATGGTTGAATAGTATTCCTCTGTGTGTGTGTGTGTGTGTGTGTGTGTGTGTGTGTGTGTGTGACATTTTCTTTGTCCATTTGTTTCTCAGTGGACACTTGGGCTGCTTCTACGCCTTGGCTGTTATAAATAATGCTGAAGTAAACATGGGGCTGCATATATTTTTTCAAGGTAGTTTTTTCATTTTCTCCAGATAAATACTCATGGGTAGAATTACTGTGTCATATAGTGGTTTTATTTTTAATTTTATGCGTTACCTCCATACTGTTTCAATAATGGCTGAACCAACTATTGTTCCCACCAATGGTGCATAGACTTTCCTTTTCTCCACATCTTCACCAACACTGGTTATTTCTTGTCTTCGTGATAATAGCCATTCGACAAGTGTGAGGTGATATCTCGTTGCGGTTTTGATTTGCATTTCTCTGACAATGAGTGGCGTTGAACACCTTTTCATGTACCTGTTGGCCAACTGTAAGTCTTCTTTGGAAAAATGTTTATTCAGATCCTGTGCCCATTTTTCAATCAGATTATTTGTTGGTTTGGTTTTTGCTGTTGATTTGTATGAGTTCTTTATAAATTGTGGATATTAACCCCTTATTGGATTTATTATTTGCAAGTATTTTTTCCCATTTAGTAGGTTGCCTTTTCATTTTGTTGGTGGTTCCTTTTGCTGTTCAGAAGCTTTTTAGTTTGATGTCGTCTCTCTTGTTTACTTTTGCTTTTGTTGCCTTTGCTTTTGGTGTCAAATCCAAAAACTCATCATCTAGACCAATGTCAAGGTGTCCTATGCTGTCTTCTAGAAATTTTATGGTTTCAGATAGTACATTCAGGTCTTTAATCTATTTTGAGGTACTTTTGTGTATTGTATAAGATAGGGGTCCAGTTTCATTCTTTGGCATGTATCTGTCCAGTTATCCTAATACCATTTACTAAAGAAACTGCCCTTTCCTCATGGTGTATTTTTGGCTCTTTGGTCATAAGTTAATTTACCATATATGTGTGGCTTTATTTCTGGGTTCTTTATTTAGATCCATTAATCTATATATGTGTGTTTTTATGCCAGCACCATACTGTTTTGATCACCATAGCTCTGTAATATAGTTTGAAATCAAGAAAGGTAGGGCACCTGGGAGGCTCAGTCGGTTAAGTGTCCCACTTCGACTCAGGTCATGATCTCACAGTCTGTGGTTTCAAGCCCCACATCGAGCTGTGTGTTGACAGCTCAGAGCCTGGAGCCTGCTTCAGATGCTGTGTCTCCCTCTCTCTCTCTCTGCCCCTCCCCCACTCGTTCTCTGTCTCTGTCTCTCAAAATAAAGACATAAAGAAAGTTTTTTAAAAAGAAAAAAAAGAGAAATCAAGAAAGGTGACTCCTCCAGTTATGTTATTTCTCAAGATTGCTTTGGCAGCTCAGGGCTTTTAAGGTTCCACATTTCCCACATATTTTTCAAATGGATAATTGTGGCTATCAGCTTGGTTGGATATTTAGTGTCTATTGCAACTATTTTAAAAATGACCCAGGAGGTCATATTTTAAATGGCATCAGTTTTGCATCCTTTTCAATTTCTAAAATTCTAAGAAAAAGTTTTAGACTTTCACAAAATGTTGGAGGATGTGCCTCGTTTTCAAAATTCTTTTGAAATCCAACAAATCTAGGAAGACTACTATTTAAGACACTGCCTGTGGTTTCATTTCTTTTCTTTCTTTCTTTTTTTTTTTTTGTTTATTTCTAGGAGAGAGAGAGAGACAGCGTGAGCAGGGGAGGGTCAGAGAGAGAGGAAGTGACAGACTCTGAAACAGTCTCCAGGCTCTGAGCTGGCAGTCAGCACAGAGCCCGATGCGGGGCTCAAACCCACGAACCACGAGATCATGACCTAAGCAAAAGTCAGACGCTTAACCAACTAAGCCACCCAGGCACCCCTGGCCATGGTTTCTAAAGGAGGCTATCTGTCGAAACCGCTTTGAGGCAGTTTTACATTTGATCAATACCAAAGCTCTGGCCACACCCCCATACCTGCCTAATCAGAATCCTTGGCCTTGTGATTTAGGAATCTCAGGTTTGATAAATCCCTCCAAGCGAGTCAGCCAAGGGGTTGGCTTGCTCTCCACTGCTTTATGCACCAAAAGACACAACCCCTTACTTATCCAGACCTTGTTGCAAAGCTTCTCTTCTCCAGGCCTTGGAGCTGAGGGTGGTGTCCTTATGCTGCCACTTGAGGTATGAGGGAAGCAGCAAGGGAAGCAGAGAGAGCAGTTACTAGTTCTGGAGAGAACTGTGCTTGTGCTAGCCTTTGCCACTTGCTGATCATGTGGCCTGAGGCAAAGCGTTTCACATCCCTGGGCCCCAGAAGACCTTCTTAGGCTGCTCAGAGGACAGTATGGCATCTAATACATAGTGATTTTATTTGTTTTTTTTCCTAAAGTTTATTATTTTTGAGAGAGAGAGTGTGAGCGGGGGAGGGGCAGAGAGAGGGGGAGACACAGAATCTGAAGCAGGCTCCAGGCTCTGAGCTGTCAGCACAGAGCCCGATGCAGGGCTCGAATTCTTGGATTGTGAGATCATGACCTGAGCCAAAGTCAGCCGCCCAGGCGACTGAGCCACCCAGGTGCCCCAGTGATCTTTTACTAAGAGAAAGTTTCCCCCAGTCCTTCAGAGTAAATATAATGACTCCCACATGAGAATGTGGTGTTCTTTTTTTTTTTTTTAATATTTTTTATTTATTTCTAGGAGAGAGAGAGAGAGACAGCGTGAGCAAGGGAGGGTCAGAGAGGAGGGAGTCACAGACTGAGACAGGCTCCAGGCTCTGAGCTGGCAGTCAGCACAGAGCCGACGCGGGGCTCGAACCCACGAACCGTGAGATCATGACCTAAGTGACAGTCAGACGCTTAACTGACTAAGCCACCCAGACGCCCCTAGAATGTGGTGCTTTCATGAAGGATTTGAATCCATTTTTCAAAGCTCGTAATTGAGCCGCTTAAAAATATTGCTGGTGTGCCTGGCTGGCTCTCTTGGTAGAGCATGTGACTCTTGATCTTGGGGTTGTGAGTTGAGGCCCCACATTGGACGTAGAGCTTGCTAAAAAAAAATTGCTTTTTTTTTTTTACAATAAAAAAAAACTCAACCAGATTATGGGTCTCCAAGCGCAAAGGTCACATGGGGCTAAAGACACGGTTTACTACTTAAGTCATTACTTAGTAGTAGTTACTCAGTAGTAGTTGCTAAGTAGTTACTTAGTAGTAACTAATTAATTCCTTAAATTTAAGTGCTGGAGAAAAATAAGGAACAGTTGAATTTGCTGAAGCAAAGAATGCATAAGGGAAAAAGGTGTTAATATGTAGATTTCTATTAAAAGAATAAGAATGAATTAGAGAGATGAAAGATGAGTTAGAATGTTTAAGACAGTGCAAAATGGAAGGGAAGAAGGGCGGTCCTCTCTCTTTCTTTGCTGCTTCCCAGGCAGGCATATCATGAATGTGATGGACTGGACACCAGAAGAAGAGTGAGAACATGTCTGGAGGGTAGAGTCAATAGAAGGTTTCTAAGCTGCTTCATCCACCGCCATTCCTGGTGTCGTTCATGGAAGCAAGAGAAGTAACTGGTAACACAACTCTGAATCGAGAGATGTATGGAGAGAAAAACAATCTGTATTCCCTTTTCATCATCTGTTATGACATCATGGACGTCAGTAGGGAGAACCCTCAACCTGGTAGTTGATGCTGTGCTTTCAGGTGCTCTATGATGCCACCAAGGCCACCGCACGTCTTGCTGATATACTTCAATCACTGTCTCAGTCACCTCCATATACTTATAATCTGATTCTCTGTGACTCTTTGACTGGGGATGTTCCTCCACCTTCCCATTCAGCACAACATTACTATTGTATCAATAACATTCAGTAAGAAGTATCTATCTTTAGTCACAACAGCCACTAATGAGCTTCTTGCAAAAATTGGATTTTTGTTGCTTTATGCGCCCAAGGTATTCAGTTCGTGGTAATTTCATTGTAATTAAATAGATGGATAAAATAAGCTCCTTATGAGCTTTATATTTGAAACTCTAAAATGGAATCTGTGTCACACTAAAGCGCTGGCTTCAGCTAAGTTTTTAGAAATGAAGTTTTATGACTAAGATCACCGATTCAAGGTAGGAAGCCGTGAGAAATTTCACAAAAGCTCTGTCTAATTTTATGCTGGTCCTAAGAATCCTGAGACTATCAGGACAAATAAATGGCCAACCTAAAAGGATCTACACTGGCCAAGTAATGTCAACCAAAGGTCTTGCCTCACTGACAATATCAGTACTCCTTCAGTGTTTTCCTTGAAGTATTGGAACATCTTTATCATGGCTGCCATTGATTCTAATATAGCAGCCAGAAATGAAGAGTGAAAGTACTCTGCCTGTACATATCAACTAGGCTGAAGACTCAAAATATCTGTGTTCCATGGACACCACGTACTGAAATGTCTGTGTTATCCTTACAGCGATTTTCTCAGAGTAATGACTGGCATGATAATGATGTTAATTCTCATCTGGACAACTTGTAGCTGGTGTCTAATCTAAAACAAAGGGGCACCTGGGTGGCTCAGTTGCTTCATGACCTTCAACCTAGGTCATGATCTTGCCATTACGAGTTCGAGCCCCGCATCGGGCTCTGTGCTGACAGCTCAGAGCCTGGAGCTTGTTTCAGATTCTGTGTCTCCCTCTGTCTCTGCTGCTTCCCCACTTGCACTCTGTCTCTCTCTCAAAAATAAATAAACTTTAAAAATTGAAAAAAAATTTAAAAAATAAAAACACAGCTTCCCGAACATCAATAATGTTTCTATGGAGTGTAGAATAGATGATCAAAAATCAGCAAAAACACTAAAAAAAACCCCTTAGAACTGATAAAGAGGATTAAATTATTAAATTAATGAGGGCCTAGGTCAAGTAAAATTATAGATATAATTTAAAATATGTACATATTTTGGGGCACCTGGGTGGCTTAGTCGGTTAAGCGTCCGACTTTCGCTTAGGTCATGATCTCGCGGTTTGTGGGTTCGAGACCTGCATCGGGCTCTGTGCTGACTGCCAGCTCAGAGCCTGGAGCCTGTTTCAGAGTCTGTGACTCCCTCTCTCTCTGACCCTCCCCTGCTCATGCTGTCTCTCTCTCTCTCTCCTAGAAATAAATAAGACATTAAAAAAATTTTTTAAAATATGTACATATTTTATTATATATGTTATATATAAATACATGTCGTATACATCTGTACTTATATAGCTACCACCCATGTGAGTGCCTTTATGTAAATTAAGAAGTGAGTTTCACTTTTTCTTTAATTGTTTTAAACGTTTATGTATTTTGAGAGATAGAGACAGAGTGCAAGCAGGGTAGGGGCAGAGAGAGAGGGAGACACAGAATCTAAAGCAGGCTCCAGGCTCTGAGCTGTCAGCACAGTGCCCGATGTGGGGCTTGAAACCGTGAAACCGAGAGATCATGACCTGAGCGGGCCGGACGCTTACCTGACTGAGCCACCCAGGCGCCCTGAGTTTCACTTTTGAATACACTGTCATCAATTTAAAAATTGAACTAAAATGTTGATTTTGTATTTTATAGTCCTATTTTAGAAATGTTAGAAAAATATACTTATCGGGCACCTGGGTGACTCAGTCGGTCACCCAGCATCTGACTTCGGCTCAGGTCATGACCTCATGGTTCGAGGGTTCAAGCCCCACGTCGGGCTCTGTGCTGACAGCCAGCTCAGAGCCTGGGGCCTGTTTCAGATTCTGTGTCTCCCTCTCTCTCTGACCGTCCCCTGCTCACGCTGTCTCTCTCTCTCAGAAATAAATAAGAAACATTAAAAAAATTTAAAAAAAAGACAAATATGCTTATCATAAATTTGTCATAATAAATAAATAACCATAACAGTGGAAAGGACACCCCTACTATATAGCACACAAATCATAATTGTAGGTAGCCCGGATTCCTTTTATGACATTTATGATATTATCTAAATATAAAAAAGGGAAGTCAACCCTCTCTTTTGTATTATGGGAGAGATTTTGTATCCTGATGTCTACAAAAACAAGAATACAATTTGACCTTAAATTTGACAGCTTGATAATCTAGCCTTTGAATCAGCTATACACAGTTGGAAAGAGTATGTAAAGCAATTTTTTAAAAAAATGAATAAAGTATTCAATTCACATATAAAGAAGCTATTAAAACTTATCTCAGTATGGGCAACAAGATTAAGGCGATAAATGTGTAGTACTTCTTCTTACATATTAATGCCACATTGTAAAATGGTCCTTTATAGAACTAGAGGTAATTGTATAATGACAGAAGGTCAAAGGCATTTCCAAAAATTACAGTGGGTTAGACTTTGATTTTTAATAATAATAAGGTAAAAGAAGGGGCACCTGGGTGGCTTAGTCGGTTAAGCGTCCGACTTTCGCTTAGGTCATGATCTCGCGGTTCGTGGGTTCGAGCCCCGCGTCGGGCTCTGTGCTGACTGCCAGCTCAGAGCCTGGAGCCTATTTCAGAGTCTGTGTCTCACTCTCTCTCTGCCCCTCCCCTGCTCACGCTGTCTCTCTCTCCTAGAAATAAATAAAAATATTTTTTAAAAAAATAAGGTAAAAGAAGAAAAGTTAAAGTCAACAGTTCACCTATTCATAGATTGCAAAACTACATTCCCTTTATATAATTTCACATTACACTGAGGGACAGGAGGTAATGCATCTAAAGGGCTCAGCACAGTGTCTGTCTGCCTCATGGTAAACACAAAATAATTGTCGGTTATCATCATCAATCCATCGTGATTTCCATTTACCTGAAACACCAGTAGTAATAACTTACATCTCTTAGGTGCTGTACAATTTCCAAAATATTTCTACATATGGTTACTTTTTCTTTATCACATACCTTTCTGTGTGTTATGTCCCATTGCACAGGGAAGGGAACAAACCTCGGGTCAGATGTCAATGACCTGCATATAGTTTCCAAGTTACTAGGCTACAGAAACAGTGCACAAAGTATTTGGACTCTTAATTTGATTGTCTCTATAATGTACTAACCTCTCTGATCATAGCTAAGTATGACGGACATTGGAGAAATCGACGGAGACTCCTCTAATTAGATTGGTGGCCGATTTAGTGTTGGCTTATGTAAAAATAGTAATGTAACAGTATTCACCACTAATGTTTATCCCAGGCTCACTATGGGACAAATATCGCACTAAGATCATTACCTGCGTTGTTCTTGAATTCTCTCAGTATCCTTCTGAAGTAGGTGCTATCATTTTGGTCAGCCTTCGGATGAAGATACTGAAGCTTGAAATGGTGGTTTCCTGAGGCTGTGTAGCTGGCCCGTTTTAGAACCTATCAAACATGTTGACTGATTCCAGAGTCCTCAACTCCTAAGGACTTCACTTCTATCAACTCACCTCAGTTAGACAGTGCCGTGTGGATAAACCTGGACCCTTTTTATACTTCCAAGATGAGATAGTGAGGCTGAAGGTAGCCAGGAGAATTATTATAAATACAATATAATATTCTGAACTTTTGGTACACCTACAATTTGTGTTTGATCTGTGTGCTGAGGAAGTTAAATGTAAGAATGGCATCGGTAAAATGTTTTTTGAAAGAGAAGTGATTGTAGCTTTCTCAAGTATTTCAGAAATGCGTTAAAAATCTAAATGTCTAATTGTTGAATCATTATATGAAAGTAATATAAAACTGTGTGTTCATTCTTTCTCATTGCCATATAGTATTCCATCATATAGATAAACCACATCTTGATCCATTCGTCCGTTGATGGACACTTAGGCTGTTTCCATGTTTTGGCTATTGTTGAGAGTGCTGCTATGAACATCGGGGGTACATGTGCTTCTATGCATCAGCATTCCTGTATCCCTTGGGTAAATTCCTAGCAGTGCTATTGCTGGGTCATAGGGGAGTTCTATTGTTAATGAAATCTGGCCATGTGGATGGTCCTTGAGGGTGTTATGCTGAGTGAAATAAGTCAGGCAGAGAAGGACAAATACCATATGTTTGCACGTATAGGAGGATTAGGAGGAACTTAACAGAGGACCGTGGGGGAGAAGAAGGGGGGAAATACTGGAGGAGGGGGGGAGAGGCAAACCATGAGAGACTCTTGAATGCTGAGAACAAACTGAGGACTGATTGGTGTGGGTGAGGAGGGGGAAGATGGGCATGGAGGAGGGCACTTGTGGGGATGAGCACTGGGTGTTATATGGAAACCAACTTGACAATAAACTATTTGTAAAAAAAAAAAAACTGTATGTTATTTATACTTCAGTTAAAAAAGGAATGTAAAAAAATCTTTATAAATTGAATTCAGATTTGCAATATGTTGACACAGTAGTTAGATTTAGTGTGATTTTTACTATCAAAAAAATAAAAGCATTTTTTTAAAAAAGGAAAGTTATAGGGGAGAGAAGCCATTTGTAGCATGATTAGCTCTACGCCAGAGTTTACACCTCCTTGACTTCCGGGGCACACATCAGCAGAAACAACAATAATTTTAATGTTTTAATAATGGCTAAACAGGCTAAGCATAAGGTAACAAAGTAAGGCAAACTAAATGTTTGTAAACAGTGGCTCCAGACTCTTCCAGTGTTGAGTCATAGTTGACAGTGCAGACTAGCCGAATCTAAAACATCCTTTTCATTTATGTTAACTGATAATGAGGTGTGACTTATTTAAGTAGTGTTTCTTTTTAGCAGAAGATCGTATGAATCTCTTTAGGGATTTTGTTGCTGCTGTTGTTTTCTTTTTTCTTTATTTTCTTTTAATTTTTTTTAATGTTCATTCATTTTTGAGAGAAAGAGAGAAGTAGAGTGTGAGCAGGGGAGGGGCAGAGAGAGAAGGGGACACAGAATCCTAAGCAGGCTCTAGGCTTTGAGCTGTCAGCGCAGAGCCCGATATGGGGCCTGAACTCGGGAATGGCTAGATCATGACCTAGGCTGAAGTCGGTCACTTAACCAATGGAGCCACCCAGATGCAGCTCTTTATTTTATTCTAGAGAGAGAGAAAGAGAGAGCGCAAAGCAGGAGAGAGGGGCCGGGGAGAGAGGACAAGAATCCACAGCAGGCTCCACACTCAACATGAAGCCCAGTGCAGGGCTTGATCCCACGACCTTGGAATCATGACCTGAGTGGAAATCAAGAGTCAGACATTCAACCAACTGAACCACCTAGGTGTTCCCCCTCCCTTTTTTGTTTCTTTCTTTTTTTTTTTATAGAATAGGAATTGGCTCCAGCATGGATAATGAAACGTGAATCTAAAAGTCAACCAAGTGAATAAAGTTGACTTTATATCTCCTAGTTGAAAGTCTTAAGGAGATCAAGGTTAATCAGTACTTTGTCTTTGTGGCATGTATCTGCAGAGCCTAGGGTGGTGCAGGCAAATAAAAGGTACTCAAAAATATTTGTGGCTGCAGTTGAATTGAGGAGACAATGCATCTGAAAAAGTGTCATGTCACTGGGACATTTCTATGCCAACAATCGGTATGGTGACAGAGCCCATGCTGTTATAATGCAAACCTAGTCGAACTTGAACAGTAAGGAGGACACTATACTACATTTATACACACCGGTCCTCTCTGACCTCCAGAGTCATTTAAAATATTTCTCATAGCATTTCTGGGAAAATTGAGACCCAGAGGATTTTATCTAATCCCTTCGGGGGTAAACAGATGCTGTGTAGTGGGCTGACATCCCCTACCCCCAGCTTCACCTCTTACCCTGCCTGTAGGAGACCTTGCAAGGTAGAGAGCTGTTGGGAGCTTTGTAAGCGCAAGATTTAAGGAATGAAGCTTTAGATCTGATTCTGGAATGTTCCAGTGTTCTGTGAAATGAGGGATGACTGCATGGCCCAATTGGAAGCCAATGTTCTGATGGCCCCAGATAGGTTCTGAAATTGCCCATTGGATTTGTACAGCCTCTTGCTGCCTACATAAGCTGAGCTGTTCTAGGAAGAGACAGCTTCCAATCAATATCTTGTCCAAATGAGGCCCCTATTTATGTTGTTTGGGAAATGTGTTATTAAATCAGATGACCTCTTAATATTAAAAAGGAGCATCATTCTTCGGGTTGCTAAAACTGAGAGATCATTCTTTTAGTTACGAAATGGAGGCTTTGATATTAGTTTTGCTCAATGTTACCTGCATTAAAGAACGGTAATTGCTCAAGAATTTCTCTCACTTAAGCAGACAGTGTGAAGAGAAAGGAACTCATGCCAACAGCTATTCAGATTCTAATAAGGATGAAATCCTAACAAGGGAATTCGTTCCAAATTTGAAGGGTACTCAATAGCTTGGACTTGCCTTTTAAAATCTAGTGAATATATAATCAGCCGAGGGCCTATGGGACCCAAAGTTCGATATGTCATTACAGCCAATTGGCTCAAGGCCGTACGAGAAGGGAAATGATTTATAGAACCGGAGTAGGATAGCTACCGAAGGAGGAGGGAGGGGCCTTTCCTTAAGAGCTTTATGGGAAAGAGTTAACCGATGTACTTTCCAGGCTGGAGCAGTACCCTGAAAAGATACTTCTTCAAGGGGTCCCTTCCCAGACTTTGAATGAATCTTCAGTGCCTTCCAAATGATTCCAGACCAACAACGGACATTTCAAGAAATACCAGTGACGCAATCTTTATGCGTCTCGTGCATATTCTGTTTACTGCTCAAAGCTTTACTTACCAGCAAGGCTCTGTAGGCATTGCTCCTCCGATGTTGTTATCACAGCTCACCTGGAAGTGACCTCCAGCATTTATGGTTGGAGGCCCTTCCTCTGGGGATGTCTCAGATTACCTCTCCTGGTGTAAGGGTACCTCCCTTTGGGTAAGATCTAATTCTACTTCTTTCTTTTTTTAAATTTTTTAAATGTTTTATTTATTTCTGAGAGAGAGAGAGGGAGACACAGAATCCGAAGCAGACTCCAGGTTCTGAGCTCGCTGTCAGCACAGAGCCCAACATGGGGTCGAACCCACAAACCATGAGATCATGACCTCAGCAAAGTTGGACGCTTAACCGACTGAAACACCCAGGCACCTGGATCTAACTCAACTTCTAAGCAAAGGGCAGACTGAAACGTGTCAACGCGATGAGGATGTAAAGAATGAAGTGAAACCTTGTCTAAGTTCAGATGCAAACCTGTTTTCTCAAAGGTCCAATAGAGCAGCCACTGTAGATGGCAATTTCCCAAATCACTGCGGTCCGCAGAGGAGCTGTGTCTGCTCATGCACCCGGACCTTGAGGGGAGCCTTTGAGTCGAGCCACAGCTGGTAGGTTACCCTGAAGTTGCAGGCAATTGAGATGATGGATGGGCCCATTTCACTGGATGCTTGTTCCACGTGTAGCAAAGTTCTGACAGTTTCGGGCCCAGCCAAATACGGGGCAAGGAGCCTGGCACAGAACAGCTACCAGCGTGTTTGATAGGATGACAGGCATGTAGTGTGCGTGTCCCAGGTGCCACCAGCTGTGACAGACACTAACACCTGCCAAGCACCACTCCTGCTTCTGAAAGCTGTGACTTCGCTTTGGACTAACACCGCACTGTCCTCCCTTCCCTCCCTCCCCTGCTGCCCAACCTGTGTCTCTCCACGCCTCTGCGTTGGCTGGGGAAAGGGGACCTGAAGGTGGGTGGAAAATACCATAGCGCTAACGATCACATGTTAGCAATAGTGCACCTCGCTTTCAGGGGGGGCATTTTCTATGTCTCCCCAAACTCCCAGATGATAAAACATTTCTCCAGAGGAACGTTTAGATTACATATGGGGAGAATCCGTCTCAGACCCATGGAATGAAGTTGTAGAATAGGCTTGGTAATCTGTACGGTTGATACATTTCCAGATTATTCTTCTCAAGGAAGGTTGAGTAAGTGTACATCTGGAGAACTGACTCTCAGTCTTGGCTAGAGATTGTTAACCTGGGGATCTGGAAAAATCCCAACTTCCAACCCATACCCCGACTCGTTAACTCATCATCTTTAGTGATGGGACCCAGGCAGGTCTCTCCAAGTAACCTGCGTGTGGAGCCAGGATCAAGAACCACCGAACTGGATGGAATGGCTCACAAAGGAGTTTCTAGCTGTCGGGAAAATCTGGGTCCCAAGAAATATTCATTTGACATTTGCATCTAGAGCACTTCCCTGTAAGATATGTGGCCTTATTTTAAGTGACAGAAAGATCCCTGCCTTTCTGGAGCCTTTGATTTGCTGGAAGAGCTATGTACACAAAGTGAATTCACAGTTCTTGAGCAACAGATCACAATGGGAAATGGTAATTTGAAAATGAATACTATCCATCTGAGGGAACGCAAAATAGAGAAAGATCAGATTTGGAGTGGGTAGAGAGGGGATGATTTGTAGGAAGTATATTTTGAGCTAGGATTTCAAGTGTACAACTATTCAACCCTGAGAGTACTTTGAAAAACGTAAAAGTATATTTGCTGTGCTTTCTTACTTTCTGATAGTAACAGAGGTGACAAAATGGAAGGTAGCACTGATCAGTGACACAAGTTAATGTTTTCAGAGGTAAATAAAATCTTCCGAGAGAACGTCCCACAGGACCATCTTAGAGATGGGCTGGAAGGCTGGTTGTGTGGACACTGGGGGCTAGGGAAACATTTCCTGGGATACTCACTTTCTAGTCACCCTAACTGGCTGTGGAGGCAGTTCTCAGAAAGGCTTTCCAGAAGTATTCTGATTAATGTTCACATGGCCAGAAAAGTGAAAAACACCCATTGGACTCTGTCATTTCTTTTTTTTTTTTTTTAATGTTTATTTATTTTGAGAGACAGAGACAGAGCATGAGCAGGGAAGGGGCAGAGAAAGAGACACAGAATCTGAAACAGGCTCCAGGCTCTGAGCTGTCAGCACAGAGCCCGACGCAGGGCTCGAACCCATGAACTGTGAGATCATAACCTGAGCCGAAGTCGGACGCTCAGCCGACTGAGCCACCCAGGCACCCCAGACTCTGTTGTTTCTTATATCAACAAAAGCATAACAACAAAACAACAGCAAAATAACCAACTCTCTCATTTTGAATAAAGGAGATGACTTTTAGCTCAGCCTTTCTTTTGTTGTTTTGTTTTTTAAAGAGGAAAGAGCTCTCCTGCCTGACTGATCACGTTTCAAAATTTTCATGTCATACACCATGCCCTTCAGGTGTTTTATTTTGCTTTATACTTAGATTGTTTGACACACATTTGTTGTCATACAATTAGATTCAAACTCAAAAGCTGGGAAGTTTCCTTCTACCCTATTTTCACATGGAAAGGGTCAATAATGACCTGTGGGATAAATGAACAAATATACTTAGGATGTCAACAAACTGCAAATAACAAATTCAGGAAAAAGAAGCACAGGGTTAGACTGGGCAAAGGATGTTGGCTCCAACTTCTTTTGAAAAATTAATTAGTGACACGTATGACCAAAAGACATCAACACCATTTAATTCCCTTTCCATTGCAAAGTAGCATATTCAATAATGTTAACGAAGGGGGTTAAATTCACAATAAAGTTTATGCATTTGAGAAAACATCACGTACAGAAGTTCAAGTGACTTGTCCCTCGAGCATCTCACGATGACAGCATTAGGTGGCATGTCCTCTTATAGATCATGTAAATGGCCTATGAAGGATGTGGAATTTCCTTTGTCTGCAATGCACAAAGGAATTTGGATTTTTTGCGGGGTGCCTGGGAGGCTCAGTCGGTTAAGTCGCTGACTTCGACTCAGGTCATTATCTCACAGTTTGTGAATTTGAGCCCCATGTAGGCTCTGCACTGATAGCTCAGAGCCTGAAGCCTGCTTGGGATTCTGTGTCTCCCCTCCTCTCTCCCCTCCCCTGCTCATGCTCTGTCTCTCACTGTCTCTCAAAACATGAATGAACATTTAAAAAATTTTAAAAAAAGAATTTGGGCTTTTTGGTCATATGTATTTACTGAGTGTCTGCTATAAGCCGGAAATGACAGTGGGGACAAACCTTACAACTGTGGGAAAGAAAATTGCAACCTCTGAAAAGGATAAACTGCCACACAAACTGCACATATTGTCCCCCAAAATATGGCTTGTCCACTCTAGGAGGCATCTGATTTTTTTTTACCTATTTATGACTTTGGAAAAAGGTCACTTTCTGATGAAAAATGCCTTCTTAGAGACCTTTTTCCCCTCCTGGTCAAGAGTAGGGATTTAAATCGGAAGTGGTAAAGGACATTCCATGTAATTATCACAGAAAGGAGACAAATTATACTAAAGAAACCAAGGCTTGGCCTGACCGACCCCTTGTGCAGGAGGAGGATTGGAGCTGGGCGTGTGCAATAGACTAACTGGCCCTGGTGGGGCGGAAGGCCGTCCAGCCCCACGGCAGCAAGTCCGCTTAATCAAGAGAAATCCAGCCATCTGAGTCCGACGAATCTCACGGCACTGCAACTAAGAATACAGGCTTGGAAGACAGATTTCACACTCTCCAGATTCCAAAGCCATTTGTCATTCTTCCCTGGCCGCGTGCTGACAAGAGAGGGGAGGCTAAGCGCTTGGGTGCTTGGCTACCCCACGTTCTTGACTCTGTAGTAAGGACAGCGTCTTTCTGCAGCTTCCAGATGTGCTGCTTATAATTTGATGTGCAGCATGCAGAGCTCCAGGCAAGATGGTGGCCGTCCAGTTGACCTCAGCCTGGTAACATGCCCCATACCCCCACTGCTCCCAGTGGCCCATTTGTGCACGGACCTCGGGATGAATGGAGACCCCCCTGCCCTCGCCTCCCGACGTGAGTCAGCTCTCCTTCAGGATTTTCACATTCTTGGTCCGCAGACTTTTCCCCAGCCATCTTCCCTGCCCAAATTATTCTGAGAACTCTGTTCCCTGGGATTGAACCATACTGTCTTTCTGTGGAGGTTTCTTGTATGCGGCATTCTTGTCGACCCCATTACATTTTGAGTTCTGCCATAGCGGGTGTCATTCCTGTGATCTTGTGCGTCATCCCCGTCCCTGCTCCTCTCCCTGTGGCTCCCTCCATTCTCCTGCAAGACACAGATTCAGTGCCCCCAACACACACACACACACACACACACACACACACACACACACACAGTGGCTCTGCCCCTACGGAACGCTAAGTAAATCAAAACTTAATTCCTGCTTGTCTTCTCACCGAGCGGCTCAAGCCACACAAGTAAAGAAAACCAGGCACAGGAAGAAGAGGAGGGAAAAAAAGAAACGGATTTCACATCACCCATATGATTAGATCTGAATAAACCCGTCCTGGTGTCTAGAACTTATCCCGTCCCCATCCTGCCCAGGCTCCTAGCTGGCCCTCGCTCTTCTTCCTTCACCTCCCTTTACGTAAACTGCTTTGGGAAAAGACACCATAAATGTACTGATACGACGTTAGATCCACCTCCTGTTGCCTCCCCATTGTAACGAGTGATGGAAGCCAGTGGCCTCTAGAGATCCGAAAGTGTGTTGTTTGACTTGAATGGACTCATGGAACCAGACGGCCTTGTTCTCGAACACACGGAGTTGTAGAGATGCGGCGAAAATTCCTCACATTCACTTTTTTTCAAAAACGCCACTTAACCGCTCAAGAAAATACCATGAAGCAAAAGGAGAGAATTTTTTTTTTTTGGAGAATTTTTAATTGTGTTATTTTAGGTACAGGGATTGAGTGCGGTGGCTCGTTGCTATGGTTTGTTTGCTTTTGTGAAAGGAACCTTAAAACCCTGCAGTATGGCGTGTGGACCTCTCACTCCGTTCCCCCGCACGCCTGTGCTGATAGATGCAAATAGACAAGCTGCTCTTTTTATCAATCCCCCTGCTACTAAGTAGCGTGAACCTTCCAGTGGAGGGACACACGTCATGAATTGGATAGAGGGGAAGAGAAGCCAGTTCTTATCTATAGCCTGAAACTTGGCACCGTCATTGGCTTTCTCGTCCTTCCCTTTTTCCTCATATGTTTTAAATGAATATCTTCTAAATGGATCCACTCTTGGCTTGCAGGCAACCAGCTTTATAGTCAAGGCCCTGCAGGAATCGGCTCGGTAACCTCAGGAAGTCAACTCACTCCAATGAGCTCCGGTGCGAACAGCGAATGTGCCCAATCAGCCAGCTGTAGGGCCATCGTCCTGATTATCAATAGTACTCATCAGCTGACTTCTCTTTCGCGGAGAGTATTTTTGGTTGGGAAGAGGGTTCTCAGAACACCTGCTGGAGAGAGAAAAGTGGCAGGAAGAGAGAGCAGTGCTTGGGTATGTTGGTTGTCACCCCCCTTTCCTAGCGCTTTCTGGGGTCAGGCACTGAGCTCAAGGCTCTGCGTGTGTTAGCACACTCGATTCTCAGAAGCACCTGCTCGGCGCTGCCATCACCGTTCCCATCCTGCAGATGAGTTGGCTGAGCGCCCGGGGATCAGCTGGCTTACTAGCTGTGTGGGGTGCTGCTAGCCAGCCACCAGCCTGGCCGGCGAGCCCACACAGTTGTGAAGAGTCTTCACAACCACTCTGTGCAAGCTCCACCCCAGCCACCCTGGCTTTTTAGAGGTAGGTTTGCCAGGAGGGCAGGGCGAGGAGTAGCTGTGTCACTGTAGAGTTTGGAAAGTTCTCTCGCGTGCCTGCCGCGGGATGCTGAGCAGACATGCTGCCAGGGAAAGCCAGGTTTACTGAAGAAGTTCCGAGTGTGGTCCAAAGTCCTGCGTGTGGTGGACCTGTTGCTGGACACAGCTGTTGCTTCCGCCCCGTAGGCCAGAGGGCACCACTTCACCACATAATGCGCAGCTGCTGGGGGCCAGGCCCACCAGCCAGAGGGCCCCCTTCCGGGGGGCTGGGGGGGTTCTTGCTAACCCTTCCCAGGAAGGCATAAAGGGCATGGTCAGTACCAAAACCTGTGTCTTTTTCTGACTTTTAAGCCCACATTTCTTTCTTCTAGACAAGGGCCCAAATGTTTTGGACTCAGTGCTGAATCTTTGTTAGCACTTGTTTTTTAAACATCTAGTTATGGAAAGGTCCACTGATTTCCCCAAAGGTTGAACAATGAACTCATCATATTGGACGCCAGGTCAAGAAACACAGATTTCCCCTGTTCTGTAGAGTCCTGCGTCTTCACTGCCTCTATTCTTTTTCTTCTTTTTGTAATGTTTATTTATTTTTGAGAGAGAGAGAGAGAGAGACAGTGTGAGGGGAAGAGCAAAGAGAGAGGGAGACACAGAATCCAAAGCAGGCTCCAGGCTCCAAGCTGTCAGCACAGAGCCCGGCACGGGGCTCAAACTCACAGACTGTGAGATCATGACCGAAGTGAGATCATGACCCAAGCTGAAGTCGGATGCTTAACCGGCCAAGCCACCTAGGTGCCCCTCACTCCCTCCACTGTTATGTTCTGGTCTTCTGGTTGGCAGTTTTTTTGATAAATGTGCCACACATACGTGTGATCAAGATTAACTAGTGTGGTTAATTTGACTCATTCTCTATGACAGTCATCAGAGCTTTGGGATACTTTTCATCTCTCTCCCATGAATACAATGGCAGGTTTGTAAGTAATTATAAGGAAGAAAAACTGGAAATGTTTGAGAATTCAAATTGGGTTCTTAAATTATTAATTCATGAGAGACATCATTATAAGGCCCCAAAATATCCAAACATCAGTCACAGTCTGCCTGCATTTATTTACTCTGAAGCTTTAAATATTAACCATTCTGTTATTTATATATCTACTTTGAAGAAGATGAAAATTGGATTGACCCTCCCCAAATTTGATTTGAGCTTTGAGATTCATTAATTAGGTTCTAAGCCAAGTACTTTGTCAAAATCAACATTTCCAAGGTCAAGATTTGGTATACAACCCCTTTGACAGGTACCTGCCAGGAAGGTCCCATGGTGGTGAGTTCTAATAGTTTCAACCCAAGTTGGCCCTTTACCATTGTACGTTACTATATTGATTTCACTTTTTTTTTTTTTATTTCTAGGAGAGAGAGAGACAGCGTGAGCAGGGAAGGGTCAGAGAGAGAGGGAGACACAGACTCCGAAACAGGCTCCAGGCTCTGAGCTGGCAGTCAGCACAGAGCCCGAAGCGGGGCTCGAACCCACGAACTGCGAGATCATGACCTAAGTGAAAGTCGGACGCTCAACCGACTAAGCCACCCAGGCGCCCCTTGATTTCACTTTTTTAATGTTTATTTGTTCTTGAGAAAGAGAGAGAGAGAGAAAAGAGCAGAGAGAGAAGTAGACACAGAATCCGAAGCAGGCTCTAGGCTCCAAGCTGTCAGCACAGAGCCTGATGTGGGGTTCAAACTCACAAGCTGTGAGATCATGACCTGAACCAAGTCAGATGTTTAACTGACTGAGCCACTCAGGTGCCCCTGATTTCAATTTCTTAAATAACTCTGTTTCTCCCTTTTAATCATTATCAGTTAGACAGCTTTATTAGATAATTCTAAGTGAAAGAATTTGGAACTTTAGTTCTCTATCATTTTATTTATTTTTTATGGTTTTTATTTTTGAGAGTCAGAGAGAGACAGCATAGCAGGGGAGGGTCAGATAGAGAGAGAGATACAGAATCCGAAGACAGGCTCCAAGCTCTGAGCTAGCTGTCAGCACAGAGCCCGACGCGGGGCTCGAACCCATGAACTGTGAGATCATGACCTGAGCCGAAGTTGGACGCTTAACCGACTAAGCCACCCAGGTGCCCCAGTTCTCTCTCTTTAAAAATGTTTGGGCTTATATGTCAATTGTATCTCAATAAAACTGGAGAAGTTTGTACATCCTCTTACACTGAAGTTGACTAATGCCATTTGTAGTTGTGTCTGAAGTCTGTCATGCTTGATCACATACTAACCTATTGGTTTCAGTTACAGACAAAGAAAAACGGTTCCCCATAACCATTCCTCAATGCCGTGTTCTTTTGGCCTTAAAAATCCAGAGGCTAATGTAGACACTTCTCATGTAATTCAAACGGAAGTAAATCTCATTGAAGCAACATTCTGGAGGGGTCATGCATTTCTAGTTTTTTGTTTTTTTGTTCTTTTCCTTCTCATCAATAGGCTTTTGATCAAATTGTTGGATGGCACTCTCCCGGTTTTTGTATCAGCTTACAGCAATACAGCTAAAGCAGGTCGTTTAGTAAAGATTATCAAAACACCAACATGTAATTTGCTGAAAATGATTGCATCCTGTAGGATAAGAATAATTTACTGTTTATTATACATTAAGTAAGTGGAAATGTACACAGAACACTGAGGACTATGCAATAGACTCAGGATAGGAGGTTTCTAGTTCTTTCTCAGTAGAAATTGATGAAAACTTTTTCAAGTTCTGCTGATTCTTTTCTGGGTGTGTTATCCAAGTCCTGGTCCCAAAGTCTAAGTATCATTTTTTTATTCCAGGCACTTCGTTACTATTAGAAAAGATTCTTTATCTTTGCGTCTTTCCGCTAGTCAATGACAAGTGACTCCTGTTGAAATTTTCTCTTTTCATCTTCCTCTGCATAAGGCTGGCTGCCCGCCTCGCTGTCACCCTGGACTGTCTGCTGCCTGCTTGCTTGGTCTTGTGGTTCTTGCTAAGCCAAGTCCTAGTCCTTGTTAAGTGTCTGTCAGTTTTATGGGTCCTGTGATGTACTCTCTTCTCTCGTGACATTGTGTGTTCCACGTGGTGTGGCAATGAGGGGGCATTTTCAACACACTCCGGCAGAGCCTCTTCCTGAGAGAGGTCCAAACTGATTAAAGGTTATCTGTCTCCCCCAAACTTCTACCTTTCACGTAATAGTGAACTCAAGCCTCCAGAAGACCTCCCTTGTAATAACGGCAAGCAGTTTCCCTGGCTACAGACTCTTTTCTGTGTAGGCTGCTATTATGCATGTGTTTGCTGAGTAAGCAGAGCTGAGTCAATAAAAGATTATCAATACAGGATCAGCTCAGAAAAATAAAGTAGAAAATTAAGTAACTAAAAAGAATTTAGCAAATTTTTGAAAAGCTTTTGTAACATATTATGAATAAAAATATTATGAATATATCTAGGGGAGTATTGTCCTTAAGTTCATCCGAGACTATGATGCTGCCTTAACTTCATAATTTTTACAGTGCTTAACAAAGTGCCTTGTATGTAAAGGTACTTAATATATGCTTACTTAATGGAGTGTTTTATTTATGTTTCCTATGTAGTACTTCACTCAGTACCTTGACTATAGCAAGTATTTGATAAATGCTGATGGAGAATAAATAAATGAATGAAAAAATTAACTTGTCACAAATGCCTAGCTGTCATTGATTGGATTCATGCCACCACGTAGACGTTACCAAAATATATTGAGGTGTGACAGCTTTTCATTTTAAGGTGCCCTAGTATCATTTAGGCAAGTCCATCAATCTCATTGAATTTGAAGTTTTGCATCCCTGTAATGTTTATGGAAATCTGTTCAGGGAGTTAGGGGACAGGGGACAGGTTCAGGGAGTTAGGGGACAGGATTTCACTGACCCTGAAGTTCCCTATTTATTGGTAGGTAGTTGGGTGGAGGACTTAGTAAGAGAAAGAGAAACTACGTTTCCCTTTCACTTCATAAAAGAAGTTCATGCCTGCATCTGGGACGGATAGCAAAACAATGCATCATTTATTTAAAAAGTTACCTCTCTTGTTGTAGGAGAGAATTTTGATTTATCAAATGCATGTTTTAGAGCTGTACACAAAAGAAGAAAATATACCAGATATTATTTCTCCAGGCTATGTTTCTTTAGCCAAAAAAGGACTGCAAATTGTGTTTCTACTGTCAGTGAATACATTCTGTATTATAAATTCTGACATCTTTATCATACACTTTTTAAACCGGTTCAAGTTTAGAGTATACTATAAAAATAACTCCTAAAGCCCAGGCCAAGTTTATTTGTTTTTCTCTTAACCTTCATTCAACTCCTGAGAAGTATTCCATCAAAAGGGATATATCAGAACTCCTCTACATGTGCTATTACATTGGATGGAACCCTTTATGGCTTACTGTTGAAGTTATAACTTGCCCAAACACTTAGAGACTGTATAATTCAACCTAGTCCAAAGAAGATCCTCGAATAACCTAATAAGACTTTCTTTGGGGGAGTAAGCAGAAGTAAAGATGATTTCAATCTTAAATTTTGTATCCAAAGAATAAATATTGGAATACCCACTCATTTATTATATGATATTACAACTAGGCAATATCAGTAGAAAAAAGAAAAATTACTGACCAGTCTCATTCATGGTTACAGCTATAAAATTACTACACAAATTACTAACAAACTGAAACCAACCATGATCAAATTGGATTAATCTTAAGAATGCAAGAATAATTTACCCTTAAGAAATCTACAAATGTAATTCACCACAGTAAACAAAGAGATTAAGAACTAATAATCTCTTATTAGATGCAGAAAAAAATATTGATAAAATTTAATACCCATGCAATAACTTTAAAAAATGAACTCTTGGAAGCTAGGACAAGAAAATACTTCCCTAAACTGATAAAAACTACCTACCAACTGTAACAAATGTTATTCTTTGTAGTGAGACATTAGAAGTATCCTTTAAAATGAAGAGACGAAAATGGCCACTAATGATCATTTTATTCAGGATTGCTTTTGAGGTATTGATTAATGAAATCAAACAAGAAAAATAATTAGGATTGAAAAGGTAGAAACCAAACTGCTTTCTTATAAATGACATGATTGTCTACATTGGTAATTGTCTTCTTCTTCCTCCCAAAACTATTTACAGAAGAATCTAGACACATAAACTACTGAAAACACACACACACACACACACACACACACCAAAAATAAGCAAGATCTTTGTGGAAAAATTTTATAAGTTGTTGGAATTTTTTAAAGAGGGAACTAATTAAGTGAAGATATATACCATGTTCATGACTAGGAAGATTAAAAATCATGCATCATCAGTTCCTCACATATTGATCTCCGTAGATTGGAGATCTATATCAAAAATATATCTATATCAAAGTAAATCAGATATATATATAATATATATCTATATCAAAGATATATCTATATCAAAGTAAATCAAGTATATATATATGATATATATCTATATCAAAGATATATCTATCAAAGATATGTCTGTATCAAAGAAAATCAAGTTAAAATCCATAAAGTACTCTCATAGGAACTTGACAAAGTGATTTTTTTTTTTTGTTTATTTCTAGGAGAGAGAGAGAGAGACAGCGTGAGCAGGGGAGGGTCAGAGAGAGAGGGAGTGACAGACTCTGAAACAGTCTCCAGGCTCTGAGCTGGCAGTCAGCACAGCGCCGACGCAGGGCTCGAACCCACGAACCAGGAGATCATGACCTAAGCGAAAGTCGGACGCTTAACCGACTAAGCCACCCAGGCACCCCATTGACAAAGTGATTCTAAAATGTATACGGAAGGGCACAGGGGCGAGTGTAGCCAAAACTCTCCTGGAGAAGTAATTATAATTAGGAAGGCACATGCTCTTCTTGATATCAAGACTCACAATAAAGCTGTAGTAATTGAAGTTTATGGCGTTGGTGCTGGGACAGATGAGTAGACTATGGAAAATGGAATTGAGAGCCCAGAACCAGACTTGCATATTTGTGGTCACTTGATTATGCTACATATTTGTGGTAGCATTGTAAATACCTGGGGAGACTAACTATTCAATAAATGGTGCTAAATCAGTTGTTTATTAAAGTAGAAAAGTTGAAATTGGATCCTACCTAATACCATACAGTAGAAATAGAAATAATAGAAATAGAATACAATAGAAGTAGAAAATAATTCCACAAGGATTAAGGACTTAAATATTAAAGGCGAAGCTATCTAAGGGAATATCTTTATGAACTCAGGGTAGGGAAATATTTTTTAAACAAGACAGTAAAAAAGATGTTAGCCATAAAAGTTTGATGAGTTTGACTACATTAAAATTACCCATTTCTGTTAATAAAATTACCATAAAGATAAAGAAGAACAAGACTTGATGTGGAATAACATGTTTCCCATACAAAGAAACAAGAAAGCATTAGAATTGCAAATAAAAAATATCTTTGACCAAAAAAAAAATATTCAAAAGAACCATGTACAAAAGACATGGATAGTCTGTTCATAGAAAAGATAAATTAATGGCTAATAAACACATTAAAAAAATATGAAGACTACATTAGTTACCAGAGAAATCTGAATTAAAACTGTGAAGTGATGCCATTTTATAACATCTAGATTGAAATCTGGTGAAACTCTGGGGGAGATTTTAAGTCCTGACACCTAAAGTTTGATGAATTTGATGAGACCGGCTCCAGATTGCCAGTGGGAGTGTAAATTGGTATCACAATATTAGAAAAATATTTGGCATTATCTCATAAGATTGAACTTGTGAATAATCTCAAACCTAGTCATTCCTTTCCTGAGTCTATAATTCAGACAAGGGTTTTAAACATTTATTCATTTTTTGAGAGAGAGAGAGAGAGAGAGAGAGCGCACAAGTTGGAGGAGGGGCAGAGAGGGAGACACAGAGTCTGAAGCAGGCTCCAGGCTCTGAGCTGTCAGCACAGAGCCTGATGTGGGGCTCCAACTCATGAACCATGAGATCATGACCTGAGCCTAAGTCGGATACTTAACCCACTGAGCCACCCAGGTGCCCTAGCATCTATAATTTAGAAATATCCCTCTACTTTTGTGGCATACTTAAAAGATGGGATATTACTCAGACATAAAAATAGATCATCCATAGCTATGAACAAATGAGTGGTAGATACAAGCTAGTTGTAGAAATCAAAATAAGCATGATAACTTTTTAAAAAATAGAGATCGAAAGGACATAGGGCAAAACCAGGTAATATGGATGGACAGATGGATGGATGGACAGACAGATGATAGGTGCACAGATATAAATATAAGTAGTAGAGTCTCAGAACACTGTTTTGCAATGACGATGAAACACCTTAGGATAGTAGTTGCCGTGGGGGAGGGGAATGAATGAGAGTAGAGATAAATACACAAGACAGCTCTATTCAAAATTTGAATGACAAAAGCAAAGAACATAATAGATGATATTTTCTAACTGTTCCCCATTCATTTTTCACTGGGTGTTTTAAAAACATTCTCTCTCAAAAGGTAATAGGAGATGGAGAGGAGGGACTGTGGGTCAACACTCAGCAAGTGCTTCCATTCACTTCTCACAAGAACCAGTAAGCTACATATTACATCACTTATTCTAGAGATGAGAAACCTAAAACCAATAAAGTATACAGTTGACCCTTGAATAACGTGGGGGTTAAGGGCACCAAATACTTATAGGGTTAAAAATCCCCGTAAAACTTTTGACTCTCCCAAAACATAACAACTAATAGCCTACTGTTCACCAGAAGCCTTACCGATAAGTGTATTCACACACATTTTGATGTTAAATGTATTATATATGCTGGACTCTTACAATAAAATAAGCTAGAGCAAAAGAAAATGTTATGAGGAAATCATAAGGAAGAGAAAATATATTTACAGGATTGTAGTATATTTATATCTTTTAAAAAAGCACAGATAAGTGGACCGTGTTTGTCAACTGTAATTATCTGCATGATGTCACATAGCTCTAAAATGGTAGAGCTCAGTTTGGAATTCACATCTGCATTATGAAAGCCCATTTTTGTAGCAAGAGATCCGATTATACCATGTGTTATGTAATTATTATCTTTTAAAACCAAGGGACATTTTCCCTAGGAAGAGGAAGCCTTTCAATCTGCTTTCATCAAGAAACTAAACTTTTTGGGGTGCCTGGGTAGCTTAGTCGGTTAAGCGTCTGACTTTCGCTTAGGTCATGATCTCATGGTTCGTGGGTTCGAGCCCCGCATCGGGCTCTGTGCTGACTGTCAGCTCAGAGCCTGGAGCCTGTTTCAGAGTCTGTGACTCCCTATCTCTCTGACCCTCCCCTGCTCATGCTGTCTCTCTCTCTCTCTCTCTCCTAGAAATAAATAAAACATTAAAAAAAATTTAAGAAACTAAACTTTTTATAAAACATAGTACGAAGTAGAATGACTTAAATGTGGACCAGAAGTTACCTACATATCAGAAGAGACTGACATACCATCTCCGACACATTCATGCTGCATAGATTTTTAAGCAATGAAAATAACACAGATCACCCCCAGAACTAACTTTAATGCGTAAAATCTGGTACCAAAATCATTGCAACAAAAACCTTTAAAGTTCTAAGAACTAGAAAGATTTCACATCTCTTTTGAAAACTGATTTTGAAATGGTCTCAATATTTGTGGGCTCAGATCTCACTTTTCTTCACGATACAAACCTTTCTACAGAATGCTTCAGTTTTTAGTGACGAGGAACCTTTCACAGCAAGTCATCATATTCTTTGAGGTAGGTATAAATCCGAACAAACAATAGGTAATGAGTCCACAGTTTTTGAGATGTTGTTATGGGTCTGCAAAATAAGCATCCCTCCCCTTTTGCTTAGAATCATTACTTGGTTTATATTAAAATAAATAAATAAATAAAATGTTTACAATGAAACTTAAAGAAAAATCATTACTTGGTTTCTTGATGAGCCCTCCGTGTTCTCACATCTGAGACCCAGAAGCAGGCATTCCAAACACCTCCAGGTTCAGAGAGATATTTAATAGTGTTAGAGACAGTGAGATCCAGCTCACACCACATTCTAGAAGCAGTGCCTTCTTTTCTTTTTCCTTAGAGGCCTTTATTCGGGCATGAACCCTGCTGAGAAGGAGCGTCCTGTGTCCCTCTCAGAGTCTGGGCTTCTGGAATCCATTCCCCAAGCAGTAAGATGCTCAGTTCCCTTAAGTAATTACAGGAAAAGGCGGCCATATCTGAGCTATGGGTCAAAAGCGTTGTTGTGTGCTGGGTGCTTAAGTAGGAAACGATTGCTGGTTCACTCATGGCCCTGCCACAGATCTTTGTTCTTTTCCCATTTGGAATGGGATCTTCTCACTTCACTGGGGAGGTTTGCAGCTCCTGCTGACAGCAGCGATTCATTTTGGCCAAGCCCCCCACTGGGCTTGGATTTCAGAGCTCCTGCATGGCTGTGCTCCATACAGGAGGGCAGGCCAGCCTGGAGGGCTGGAGATGGGCCTCCGCGGTCTGTTCGGGCTTCCTCACAACCAATCTGCTTACCCAGAGGCTCTGAAAATTAAAATATTGCGGTTATTTTGTCTGGACTCGGAAAGGGGGGTGACTGTCTGTGCATCACGAATGATGCTGTCTCCTCAGTCAATTTCTGGCACATCTGGAAGATGCCTGGATCCTAAGCCTTGCAAACCAACAGCCTCTCCTCACCCCTTTTCAGAGCCAGCTGGCTGAGTACTGATGCCCACTGGAATAAATACTTTTTAAAAAGCCAAACTTGAGGCTATTTCATAACTTTTAGATAACTTTGTAAGCTATTTCATAAACGCTTACTTTCTTATAACCTTCACTAATTCTTTTGCTTCGGTGACAAGGGCATAGAAATAGGCTTGAACTTTATGTATGTATTCTGTTCTCTGGGGACTTGAAGGAAAGAGAAGAATCAGAAGTTCCTTTTTTTTTTTTCTCTTACACATTTTTTTCTTTATGTGTGTTTACCTTGGATCCCTCCATGACCATGAGCTCCCAGAGGCTGGGAGTATATTTTCTCCCTTATGTTCTCACCTTGCCCCATGGCTAGCACATGATTGGCACTTAATACCCGTGCTATGAGGAGCACCTGGGTGGCTTAGTAGGTTGAGTGACTCAATTTCAGCTCAGGACAAGATCTCACAGTAGTGAGTGGAGCCCCACTTTGGGCTTTGCACTGATGGTATGGAGCCTGCTTTGTATTCTCTCTCTCTCTCAAAATAAGTAAATAAACTTAGAAAAAATTATATGTGTTATGAAAGAAAAGCTTAACGAAGTGATTTTTTACCTTCTTGCAGAGCAACTCTTTATAAAGTAGATCTCTATACGTGTCCTGATGATTATAGAAACCAGAATCTTAACGTTCACTTGCAAGCAACAAAAAGTTTTTGCTGAAATTAAGAAATCTCAAAAAAATGACTGGGAGTGTGTCCTCTTCTAAAATGCTGGAGTACGTGCCCAGGGCAAATCCACTGTTTACTTAAGTAGGAAGATCCTAGAAAACTGTCTGAGTATATGCATCTAATTTGACATCTATCACTCCCTCCGGATGACTGAGTTCTTACTTTGCTAGATCAAACATTTATTATAGGCTTGAAAACTACATCTGAAATCTTGGCTTGTAGAAGCAAATGAATAGAATCAACTAGAGATTAAGTGTAGCAAAGGCAAATATTCTGAAAATGTTCAGTGATATGCCACAAGCAAAAGGAACCAACACATGAGTCTTCTTGGACATTAAATATCCTGTACAAATACTACAATGCCAGTGAAAGTGATCATAGATGTTTAATTTTCTTGAGATAGAGCACGACATTTTAAAATATGCTTAAAACATAGCCGTGCCTGCTGCTCTTAACACGAGCTAGCTGCGTGGACTGAAACCTGTAGCCTGTGAGCCAATACCCATCAATATTAGGTCTGGGGGAAGGAGTGAAGGACCTGGCATGACTACAAAGAGCTCCATGGACCCACATGGCTTCCACACTGGAATCTTCTACTGAATTCCATACACTCTTACTCCTAAACCCTAGACAGTTCGGCATGGGCTCTGACTGCCTCCAGGGCTCTCCATCTCTTTCTCCCCAAGAGGTTAGACCCTTGTCCTTTATTCCCAGTATCTGGTTCTAGTCTTATCCTTACTAACTAGTTGATCTTGACCTAGTTATTTAGTCTTAGTTTTAATTTGTTTTTAATGTTTATTCATTTTTGAGAGAGAGACAGAGAGTGAGAGGGGGTGGAGCAGACAGAGAAAGAGAAAGAGAGAGACAGAGAGGGAGACACAGAATCTGAAGCAGGCTCCAGGCTCTAAGCTATCAGCACAAAGCCCGATGTAGGGCTCATAACCATGAACCACATGATCAGGACCTGAAGGTGGTCACTTAACCATCTGAGCTACTCAGACACCCCTCAATTTTAATTTTTATTCATAATCTTAAAAGGAGGATATGTATTTAGAAGACTGTTATGAAGATTAAATGTAAAGTACTTAATACAGTGTCTTGCGTATAGTACATTCTCCACTGATGGTAGCTATCATTGCCACTAATAGTCCAACATGGACAGGTCTCTCTTTACCTGCAGCCCATCTTCAATTATCACCTGGCCAAGACGTACCTATTGTTCATTCCTTCTGCCCCCTCATTGGCTCATTTAGGCATCATTGCCAACCAAAATTAGTTTAAATGTGCTGGACTTTGAGCACCAGGATTTGCAAAGCTGTCCAACCAATATGAAGCCCAGCCCTGTTGGTTGGAATCTTCTAAGTTTTTTCTTACTTTCCTTGCCTGTCAAGCCATGGATAAAATACCATGCAATGACAGCAGATAAGCAGACAATGTGTTTTATGAACCCGGGTTGTAGGTGAATTTTGTCAACCTCACCCCCATACAAGTGTGGTAAATTACAAAGGCATAAAATGACAATAGTGACCTTCCCTGGCTCTGGGAGGGTCAACGAAATAAACTCCTTTATCCTACAAAGGCCCACAGGTCCATCCCTTCCCCTTAGCAGCCCCTCCCAGTCTTTTGGCAAATAATACATGGTAGTTTCTCTGCCTCGCCTGTGAAGGCCCTGGTTTGCTGCCTGAAGGCCAAGGTGGGCATCACCTCAGGTATATTATATTTCCTTAGAGAAATTGCTTTTTTAAAATTTCTGGTGCTCACACTAATTCTCAGTGACCCTCCTCTCTTCACTGTCATTCACATTCTCTGACTGAGCTCAGGAAGCTCCCTCTCCCCCCAGCCATAACTTTCATCACTGGCCTCCCCAATGGCCCCACTGCACGGTGGGAAGAAGATGCTCTCCTTGAGCGCTCTTGTGTCCCAGTTCCTTTTAAGAAATATGAACACCCCTTCTCCAGAGGACCTCCCAGTGACAGGTTCTTTCCCATCTGCTGGGATTTGGGGGAACACCAATGGTCATAAACTGCCCAACTGCACCCATCACCTCCAGCCTTCGGCTTCATGAAGAGCATGTCAAACCCACCTCTGTCTTGCCAAACGCAGATGACCAGACACAAAGCAGACTTTTCATTCTATGCTTGTTGACTGTGGAATGAGTGGCTTCTTCTCACCAACAATTAACGTGTACCAGAAGGCTGAATCTGTGGACCCTGCTTTTCTCGTTTCCCAGGGAGAAAGCCTTGCCTACCCTAGGGACTCTGAGATGCTGGGGGCATCCCCTGCTCCAGCTGCCCATCCTTGCTTAAGATTTTTGTGCTCATACTTATAGTTGTCATCTGTGTAATCATTGCCTTCTCAGAACATTTCTTTAGGTCATATTTTTCGAACTCCTTTGAGCCCATAGAAACAAAATTTTCATTAAACACTCTTCTTTACTATGAGCAATGCTCTTTGATATTTTCTGTTCCACTCTAATCTATTCCACCTTTTAAAAATAATGGCTATAAGGGCACCTGGGTGGCTCAGTCAGTGAAGTGTCCCACTTTTGATTTCAGCTCTGGTCATGATCTCTCAGTTCCTGAGATCGAGACCTGCATCAGGCTCTGCACCAACTGCACAGAGCCTATTTTGGAGTCTCTGTTTCTCTTCATCTCTCCACCTTTCCCCTGTTCACGTGTGTGTACTCTCCCACTCTCTCTCTACAAATAAATAAATAAATAAATAAATAAATAAATGCCACAACCCACTACATTGCTTTTTTTTCAACCCATGAATACATCAGAACCCACAGTTTGAAAATACTGTATTAAGAACTTATTCATGCAAAGCTATTGGCATTCTGCCACAGTCTCTTTAGTGAGGGCACTTTTGTCTACCTCACAGAGGCTTCCCTGATCACTGAATCCAAGGAGGTCATTGATAGTACTTTTTTGACATAGAACTTTGTTATTTCCCCATCATAACATTTATAGCAATCTGTCTGTGGGTTATTCATTTGTTTATGTCTTTATCTCTGTCTCCTTAAAATGAAAATCCATAAAGGCTGACCTTGGTCTTGGCTCCACTCTGTTCCCCACACAAAGTCCCTGGCACAGCTTAGCTGAATTAATGAATGGAACTTTCACTATCTATCTATCTATCTATCTATCTATCTATCTATCTATCTATCTATCTATATGGGAGTCTGGTTCTTGAGGGCATTTTGATTCTCTGTCCATTTCCTTTACCTGATTCTGGCTACTTATATTTTTAAGGAAGGGGCTTCTTTTTATTTGAGGATAGTAAGGTCATTCATACCACTGAAAGAGCAGAAGCCAAAGGGCTTCAGGGACCAGGTAATGGATATAGGGGACTGTCATTTTAGGGCAACATTATGAGGTCAATCATATGAGGTAAATGAGGTCAAACATTTACTCAGTATTCAGATTCCTGGAAAAGAGCATCTGATTGGCTGAACTTGTATCTCATGTCCCTGTCTTGTGCTGGAGAGGACAGAGCACCTTCCTGGGAGTGACATTGCATACAATGGGGTGACACTGTATACTTAGTTACTCGAAGAAAAACTGATGCGTTTACCACAGATAAGATCAGACAGGCAAAACCAATGAGGTTCACTATGCATGTGTTTTCATGAGCACCCTTCTTGCCAGAATTAACAGTGGCAGCCTGGGTGTGATGTTGGCCAAGTGACTCAGATTATATTTCTTGGTCTCATTAAGCCCTTTATTTCTTCAGATCTCCATGTAACTAAATAGGCCTCACATGGAGGACTTCTGTTGTACTCTGATTTTGTATTTGTATTATTATTAACCCACTTCTTGAAAAAGTACTTAAGATGCCATTTCGTGTTCGGTAATAAATGAGGTGCTATGGAAATTTACAAGGTAAAAATGAGGCACGGTACTCCCCTTCAGCAGTTTATAATCCAAATGGGAGTCTCCTCTCTGAAGAAGAACATCCACACAAGTGCATTAAAATATAAGCTAAATTCAGCTTTGTTCAAGTATGCCTCCACCCAGTCTCTACTCTGCTTTGCATCCTCAGTCCCACCCACACCCCCGGGGAGAAAGAAAGACAATTCAGGCTTAAAGCTGTTTGGATTCTGTAAATATCTGAAGTTGGTCAACATTCCCAACGCATGACAAAGACACTATCAATAAAGGACATTAGCTAAAAATTGAAACAACAACAACAACCCCTTTTGAAGGGAGGAATTAGGGGCTGAGTTTTCCAAGTGTGATTTAAGCAGGATAAAGATCTGAACAGCAATGCTCTATGTTCATTAAAAGTTTGGACCTCATTAGCAGGAGTTCTGGTACCGAATTCTCTATCCTGGAAAACCTCTGACAAAATCCTCACCAGTTTGGATATAATTAGAGCAAATACAATTTATCAGAAAATGAAAATTTGATACTTTAAGTAATATATAGGATTGTATAGAAATTTGTAAAGCAAATGATGGCCTTTCTTTTATTATGCATTTCTAGTAAGTAGCTGAAATTCCTCTCCATTCTTTGAAGTGGTTCGAATGAAAAATAGAGTTGTTTTCCTTCGCTCTAAACCTCCTGGACAGTTGTTTGAGTTGTTAGTTGACTTAATATAGTGATAAGGGAGAGAAAGACAGTTAGGGTGAAAGCTAGATTTATGTTGTGGGCACTTGGATGGGTCCTGTGACCTTCTACTGGAACATAGTAGACTTTGCAGTGTGAGGAGGGACCATGGGGTGTGGCGTGGGATGTGGTAAGGTTAAGCAACTTGATCTTCCATCAACTTCTCTTCACTTCGTGTGCAAGATGTGCATGTCTACCAGGTGAAAAAGAAAGTAAGCAAAGGACAGAGAGATGCTTTTAAAAGAAATGATTGAACTAGCAGAAAAAAAAATTATTGAAGCTTATTTGTATTTATTTAGTGAAACAGAAAGACTCTCTCCCTTATTGCTACATTAAGTCAACTAACAACTCAAACAACTGTTCAAGGAGGTTTAGAAACTAATTTAGCAAGTCCTAAGAAGAAAGAATAGGGATCATGTTCAAATAAACAACATGGGTTTGTGTCCTGAAAGGAAGTTTATCTTTCTATATGAAAATCTAGAAAATTTTCATAATGTCAATTTGAGAATTTCCAACCCAATTGATTGGGTTGCAAAATTAAAAGGGAAGATATTTGGCCCTTGTATAGTCTATGGAAGGGACTCAATGATTTTGTCATGACCCTGTTCACTCTCAACTGTGTCATTTACTTCTAATTATTCTCAAGGCCTCTCAATTGATTAGGGCTACAAAACCTTTTCAAAACAGCACTTCCCAAAGTATGCTATAGGGAGCTCTAGTTTCATGAGAACTTAATGTTCAATACGGGTGGGAAGGAAAGGGGCCAGGAAAGTACTGGGGTACACAGACATATATGTCTCTTTCTCGAGAGCATTTGAGGCACCAAGGTAGGAAGTAGTATACATTGCATTTCCTAAGCTTATTTAACCACACGTTCTTTTTTTTGACAGAAAATCATAAAGGTTTATCATCAGGTGGTCAACATTTTGGAAAATGCTGGATTAGATTATTTAAATTTCACTTTGTGGTATTTTCTCATTCTACAGGAACATTTTCAAGTAATGGCATTTACTGTGTATGATTTCAGAAGCACTGCAGGGGCTATAAACTCACTTTTAAAAAATAAGAATTAGGTGCTTTCTGATATCAATGAACTATCATTTATGATATTAAGATCAATATGCATCCTGATTATGGTATAAGGTATTGCCTTAATGAATTAAATGTAATGATTTAAAACCTATTAGTATATATTATTATAATAGTAGTATATTATAAATATTTAGAACAAAATGTGCTATAAAACTTACCCTTCACCCGTGTTGTTGATCTTCCCCTGCGCTTCCTTAATCTATACAAGTGAGTGCATCTGTCTCATTTAGGAAGTATGCAACGTAAGGTCATGCTGTGCGACTGTGCATATTCTGATTTCACAAGCTTGAATGATTCATATTTCCTCATTTGGCCATTTTTTATTCTGATATGGCATAGTGTTTCAATTCAAAATTTACCTTTTTTAAAAGATAATGATCGATTCTACACATCAAACAGTTATTTACAGAGAGAACTGTATGGCACAAAGTCATATTTAGACACGGCACTTTAGGTGGTATAGATTACATAATGGTGTTCTTTGCCTCTTAGCCTTGTTTGTATTTATAGCCTCAATAGGATCGTTGCTATCATTGACCCCATTGGAGTAGATGGCAACAAATGATTGTACTAATGATACTCTATGCCTGGAAAAGCCTATGTGACCATTCTCTTCCCATGGAGACAGATGTTGGGTTTAACAGGGTCCTGCAATGCTAGGTCCTAGGTCCATGGTTTCCTTTTGGCCATATTCTGCCAAAGCCAAGGGCTGAGGTCTGCGTGAAACAATCGCATTCTTAGAAAATTCCCACCTGAATATATGCACATCAAACGTGTTCAAGCACAGTGACTGATTGTTTTCAATAAATGACATTGCACTGTGTAGCGCTGACAATTGTTGTGATTCTCTAGAGAGTGTTAGAAAAAGGCACAACCAGCGATTGAAACTAGACACTCCACGTGGGATGTATTGCAATAATATCTCAAGTATTTTAGTCTATTTGCTTTTTTAAAGTAAGGAAGTTTGTTTTCTTTTATAAGAGGTGAAGTCCTGTAGTAACCGGAGTCGGCAAGAGTAGAGCAGGTCAAAGTCCTAGTCCTGTGTCTCTACATAAACCAGGTTGCTCTGCACTTTGCCATGGCCACCCACTCTGCATGCACCAGTGACCATGGTCCCCACGGACGCAGAAGTCAAAACAGTCAATAAAGCAACATTTTAAAAAAAGTTCTCCAAAACACAGTCAACAACTTCAACATGAGGATAGGTCAGCTAGCAGAATATAATTTATTCAAGGATTCATGAAGTGAGACAGGAAAAAGCAAGATATCTGCTTTAAGGAACTTCAAAACTAAGGCAAGAGTAATAAATGTTTCCTCAGATCTATTGGAATGGTGCATTCATTCATGGAAGAGAGAACATGAACACCCCGTAGGGTGATTGGGTGTACATATTAGGCTGAAGACGAAATTTTGTTAAGTGTGACATTGAAAGACAAAGGAGGGCTTTTACACAGCCCATGACCTACGAATGATTGTCTACTCACAGGATGAAACTTTTTACTCTGGAAGTCAGAAAGAATGGCAGCTGTTTGAGAGGTGGGGGATGAGGAATGCATCCCATGTGGTTGAAAAATATGGCTTCCCACCTCATGTTTAAAAGGGTCCTCCTAGATTCTTCCTTCTTCCTTTGGACTCTCATTCAATAAATCATCCAGGATGACTCTCCTACTTCCTAAATGGATCCCAGCTCTGCCTCGCTCACTGCCCCATCATTCTTGCCTGAGCGGCCAGTCACCTTTGAGTAGATCTCCCTCTTCTCCCCTTCTTTTCCATGCTTCTTGCTAGAAGACCCTGCTGCTGACAGAGTGAGCTCTCTAAAGCACAAATGTGACTTTCATTGTGTAACTCAGCACCTTTTATTGGTGACCCCTCACCTCCAAGATGAAGATGAAGTTAAGCATGATGTGTGAGGGTTTTTATCACCTTGCCCCTTCCATCTGGCTGCTTTGTAAAATGCACCCTATATACCTGGCTTGTTCTTATCTCTGCATACTCTTAGGAATCAGCTCATTCAGGAAGACTTTCTGCAGTAATCCCCAACACCATCCACCCTCCCGGTGTGTGACAGGATTCCTCTCCATCTTCTTCTAGAGCACCCTGTGCATAACTTTGTCATGACATTTATCACATGTATCACGACTGTCGATTTTCTTATTTATGTCCTTCTCGAGAGCAAGTCTGCCATTTAATAGGCCTCAACTAGTTACTGATATTATTATTATTATTATTATACATTCATGACGTCATGGTGCCACTATACTGTGCACAAAGAGAATTTTTATGTATTCAGCATAGGTTGAATGGACCATAATTTCATTCAATAAATAACCAGACAGGGACCCAGGCCAGTCCAGCACTGAGGACTTTACCGCCATTTGCTTGTCTCACAATGACCCTGCCCAGTCAGATTTATCGTTCTTTTCTCAGATGAGGAAGAGAAGGTCTTCATCTGAACTGAGGTCACAGTCACTACAACACCTATATCTGAGACCAAACTAACACTTTCTCCCCTCCCTCCGCCCCCGCCAGTTTTACTGAGAAATAATTGGCATACACCACTGTAGAGGTTCAAGGTGTACGGCAGGATGATGTGATTTACATGTACTGTGAAATGATTACAACAGTAGGTTCAGTTCACAAACATCTTCTCATATAGATACAATAAAAAGAAAAGCAAGACCGAAAAATGTTTCTCCTCCTTTAAAAATTTTCTTTCATGTTTATTTTTGAGAGAGACAGAGAGAGCTGAAGCAGGCTCAGGGCTCTGAGCTGTCAGCACAGAGCACAACGTGGGGCTTGAACTCACAAGCCACGAGATCATGATCTTGGCCGAGATGGAGCACTTAATCCACTGAGCCACCCAGGGGCTCCCCAAAATGTTTCTTTTTTAAAAATTTTTTTTAACTTAATTTTATTTTTTTACAAATAGTTTATTGTCAAATTGGTTTCCATATAACACCCAGTGCTCATCCCCACAAGTGCCCTCCTCCATGCCCATCTCCCCCCTCCCGGCCCACATCCATCAGTCCTCAGTTTGTTCTCAACATTCAAGAGTCTCTCATGGTTTGCTTCTCTCCCTTTCCCCCACCATTTCCCCCCTTCTTCTTCTCCCCCATGGTCCTCAGTTAAGTTCCTCCTAATCCTCCTATACGTGCAAACATATGGTATTTGTCCTTCTCTGCCTGACTTATTTTGCTCAGCAAACACCCTCAAGGTCCATCCATGTTGCTACACAAGGCCAGATTTCATTTTTCTCTCATTGCCATGTAGTATTCCATGGTATAGATAAACCATATCTTCTTGATCCATTCATCCGTTGATGGACACTTAGGCTCTTCCCATGTTTTAGCTATTGTTGAGAGTGCTGCTATGAACATTGGGGTACATGTGCTCCTATACATCAGCATTTCTGTATCCCTTGGGTAAATTCCTAGCAGTGCTATTGCTGGCCAAAATGTTTCTTCTTATGATAAACTCTTAGTATTTACTCTCTTAACAACTTTTCTATGTATCATACAACGGTGTTAACTGTACTCCTATCATGTTGTATATTATGTCTTAGATACTTACTTATCTTGTAACTGGAAGGTTTGTGGCTTTTAAGTAACTTCTTCCAATTCCCCTCCTCCCACTCCCCTCCCCCACCCCTGGTAACCACAAATCTTATCTCTTTGTTTATGCATTTCATTGTTGTTGCTGTTTTAAGACTCCTCATATAAGGGAGATCACACATATATGTGCCTTTGTCTGACTTATTTCACATAGCATAATGCCTTCAAGATCCCTCCACACTGTCAAAACGTATCATTTGCATGATGTCTTCAAAGTTGATCCATGTTGTCAAAATGGTAGGATTTCTTCATGTTTTAAGGCTGAATAATGTTCCATTGTAGATATACTGTAAATATATATAATATTATATATATACACATATACCTATATATACGTACATACACACTACAACTTCTTTATCCATTCATCCATTGAAAGACACCGGTTGCTTCCAATGTCTTTGCTATTATAAATAATGCTGCAGTGAAAAAGGGGGCATGTAGTGTGTGTGTGTGTGTGTGTGTGTGTGTGTGTGTGTGAGATAGTGTTTTCATTTTCTTTAGATAATTACCCAAAAGTTGAATTACAGGATTATGTGGTGGTTCTATTTCTAATTTTTTTGAGGAGTCTTCATACTGCTTTCCACAGTGGCTGCACAAATTTACCCAAGAGGGCACAATGGATTCCCTTTCCACCACATCCACACCAGCACTTGTTATCTCTTGTTTTGTGATGATGGCTATTCTAATAGGCATGAGGTGATATCTCCCTGTAGTTTTGACTTTCATTTCCCTAATGACCAGCGATGTTCAGCTTCTTTTCTTATACCTGTTGGCCTTTCATATACAGGCTCAGCGATATTGCATGTCGGGTTCCATACCAACATAATAAATTGAATGTTGCAATGAAGTGAGTCAAATTAATTTTTTGTTTGCCCCGTGTACATAAAACTATATGTTTATACTAAACTGCAGTCCGTTAAATGTTCAAAGTGTCATGTTTAAGAATGTATTGTACATACTTTAAGTAAGAAAAGACTCTATCGTTAAAAATGCTAACAATCATCTGAGCTTTCAGTGAGTAGTCATCTTTTTGCTGGGGGAGGGTCTTGCAGCATCAGTGAGGATCACTGACAACTGCTGACTGATCAGGTGATTTCTGAAGGTGGCGGGGGCTGTGGCAATTCCTCAAAATAAGACAACAATGAAATTCACTACATCAACTGACTCTCCCTTTCACGAACTATTTCTCTGTAGCCTGTGATGCTGTTTGACAGCATTTTAGCCGCAGTAGAACTTCTTTCAAAATTGGAGTCAATCCTCTAAAACCCTTCTGCTGCTTTGTCAACTCCGTTCACATAATACTCTAAATCCTTGACTGTCATTTCAACAATCCTCACTGCATCTTCACCAAGAGTAGATTCTATCTCAGGAAACCAGTTTCTTTGCTCATCCCTAAGAAGGAACTCTTCACTTATTAAACTTTTATTATGAGATTGCAACAATTCAGTCACATCTTCTGGCTCCACTTCTAAGCCTAGTTCTCTTGCTGTTCTGAACGCATCTGCAGTTACTTCCTCTGCTGATCTTGAACTCTTCACAGTCACTAATGACAGTTGGCTTCAACTTCTTCCAAACTCCTATTGATGCTGATAGTTTGGCCTTTTCCCATGAATCAGGAATGTTCTTCATGGCATCTAGTATGGTGAATCCTTCAGAAGATTTCAGTTTACTTTGCCCAGGTCCATCAGAGGAATCACTCTTCATGGCACATATAGCCTAACGAAATGTATTTCCTAAATCCTAAGACTTGAAAGTTGGCATTACTCCTTGATCTATGGGCTGCAGAATGTACATGAATCTCACTGTACACGTCCATCAGAGCTCTTGGGTAATCGGGTGTATTGTCCACAAGCACTAATATTTTGAAAGTAATATTTTGGTTACCATTGCTTGAAATGTCTTTTTCTATCCCTTCTCCTTGAGTCTATGTGTGTTTAAGGCTAACGTGAGTCTCTAGTAGGCAGAATATCATTGGATATTATTGTTTTATCCATTCAGCTATTCTGTGTCTTTTGATTGGAGAATTTTGTTAATGTTTAAAGCATCTGTTAAAGCATTAATGTTTAAAGTAATTGTTGATAGGTAAGACTTCCTTTTTTTGAAAAATTTTTTAATGTTTATTTATTTTTGAGTGAGAAAGACAGAGACAGAGTGTGAGCAGGGGAGGGGCAGACAGAGAGGGAGACACAGAATCTGAAGCAGGCTCCAGGCTCTGAGCTGTCAGCAGAGAGCCCGACGTGGGGCTCAAACTCACAAACCTCAAGGTCATGACCTGAGCCAAAGTCGATGCTTAACTGACTGAGCCACACAGGTGCCCCAGGTAAGGCTTCTTATTGTCATTTATTAATTATATTCTGGTTGTTTTGTAGATCTATTGTTCCCTTTGTAAAATTCTATGTCGTTTTTTGTGTTATGATGCCTTTTTGTATCAGTATGCTTTGACTTATTTATCATGTTCTTTTGTTTAATTGCAACAGACTTGTCTTTTATGGATGCCATGAGGCTTTCATAAATATCTTTAAATTATAACACCCTATTTTAAGCTGATAACTTCAATAGAATTTGCAAACTGTACACTTTCAATTGTTTTCCCCTTAACATTTTAGGTTATCACTGTTAACAATTTACATATTTTTATATATTGTGTAGCTAATAAGAGATTAGTGTAGTTATGGGGTTTTTTTATTGCGTTCATTTTTTTTTAAGTTTTAAACTAGAGTTGCAAGTGAATTATGCAACACTATCATCAAATTACAGAATCTAGCTTTGACTGTATACTCTCTATTACCAATGAGTTTCATGCTACCTTCTTGTGTTTTTATTATGTTAATTAGAATCCTGTTACTTCCACTCAAAGAACTCCCTTTAGCATTTCTTGGAAGCTCTGTCTGGTGGTAATGAATGGTTTTAGGTTTTTGTTTGTTCATTTGAGAAAGTCTTCATCTATATATTAGAATAATGGGGCTACTCTTCCAGACTCTACGGGGTTGATTTGGCAGAGACAGACCTTCACCAGTCAGCTTAGTTGGTGTTTCTGGTCGTGTCTGCTGGTCATATCCTTGGGCAGGTGGTACCTACTATTACGGTCTATTGTTGGGTGAGGCAACTGTTTGAGCTCCGATGTTGAGGATGGGGGAATATACCACTGGCTGAAAACAGTTGACAAGGCTGGACTGCTGCCTTGGTTCCTACCCCAGTGAAACCGTAGGAAGAGCTCTTTGGTTGCCTGGATTCTCTGTCCAGGCTTACTAAATGGTTGAGGCTAGGTACCATCTTCCGTAGTAGGTGGGGCTATGAATTAATGTCACCATCTTGGAAGAGCAGCAGGATGGGATATATGGCACGTACGACTTGCATGGGAACCGGAATCAGGCGAGTGTCTGCAATGAATTCCCTAATGTGGTGAAGCTACCTGTTTTGTTCTATAGGTGGGGGAAGCTACAAACTACGCTTTTTGTTCAAGTGCCACCGTATGTAGGGCTATTGAATGGGCTATGAAACTTCCTTTGAGCTTTAGTTAGGTTCCCTGGTCAGTCAGGCTGGAGGCTGCATTCAGCAATGAGTGGGGCCAGGAATTAGTTCCCCTGTGCGGACACAGTGGGAGAAGCTTCTCTAAAGCTGATAAAGCTTTTGGTTCTTGTTGTCTTAACTGCAGCCAAGCCACACCCCGGGTTCTCTGGCCAAACATGTCTACTGGGTTTGCTCTGCCCATCCTTCTCAGCTCAGGCTCCACCACACCACAGCTTTCAGGTGTTTTCATCAGCCCTTCTGGTCAGATAGGGTTTCAGAGCCAGAACAGGTGGGCCTATGTCTTAACATCCTTGCCTGGGTGGGGACGGGAAGGGCTGCTTCAGGAGACTTTCAGTGTCCTAAAAAGGCTCTCCAGTTGGGAGGGACAGGGCGCTATCCTAAGCCTTGGCTATGAGTTACTTCACTTCCCTGTGCACAGCCCTGGAACACTCTATGCTAGGTACTGGCTTTGCTCTTGAGGGCTATCAGCTCTTCTCACGCACCTCTCTGCTTGGGTGCCCACTGGGCTGCACAGTTTCCAGGGACCCTTCCTGGTCAGATGGGGATGGGAGGCACTCTCCACAGCGGATGGGGCTGTGACTCGGCAACTTGCCTGAGCGTGGACAAACCAAGTTCTAGGCCTGGCAAACATTGCTTGACGATCCCAATCAGGTAGTCAGTGTGCACTGCTGACTTGGTTCTGCAGATGAGGAAAGCTGCTGGTTGGGATTACTACTTGGGCACTGCGGGTATGAACTTGGTCTGCCAAAATGTGTATGCTTGTTGCAAACCCCCTCCCCACCTCTCCGTCGCAGACATGGTCCCAGGGCCAGACTGCATAGGCTCCCCTGAGATCCCTGTGGCGCGAGATCCAAGTAGGGGCTCCCACAAAGCAACCCACAGTGCTGGGGGGATGCTGGTTGTTCCCCGTGGGCTTTCTTTTCCCAGTGGAGGAACTAGAGGCTCTGGAGAGACTCTCAGGTTGGCCCTGCACTGGCCCGGGGGAGGGGCAATGCGGGCAGTGTGCAGCTGCTTCTCTTACCTTCCAGTGCCGTCGCTTTTGGCCTCTGTGGTACAAGGGCTGCCTCAGTCTTCAGCCCTACTTCTCCCCATGTGTTAAGATTCCCTCAGTGATAGCTTGTTCATGATTAAATGTTAGTTGTTCCTGTGAGGGGGAGCAAAGTCATGCTGGTGACTTTCTCCACTTTTGATCCCCCCTCTTCCTTAAGATGGGGGAACAAAATTGGTTGCCTGAACCAGTGGGCCTAGAACAGGACCTGGCTAGCTGCCTCGCAGTTGCTGTGGGACTTCTGCACAAATAGCCTGAGAACCCTGACGAGAGAACAGGAGGAAGAGAGGGTGGAAGGGCAAGGCGAGGGCTGAAGGCACAGCACCTGGCACAGCACCAACCCACAGTCCGTGCTGTCCAGGCACCCTCGTGCTGTGTGGCACAGTCAGAACGTGCAGCCATATGCGGTGGACTGGCGCTCCTTTGCGCGGCTGCCATTGGTGCTGCGTCCACCACAATGCCATTACTGGTTCCAGCACACCTGTCGTGTGGGAGCAGAGAGTCAAAGACAGAAGGGCAGAGCCATACATAGCTCTCAATACAGCACATCTGACCACACATTCAGCACAATTTGCTATAAGTATTCGATTTCAAAAAAAAACACTTAAAAAAAACAAAAACAAAAGCTACTCTACCTCCTAAGAGGATGGACCTACAGGAAATGGTAACCTTGAAGGCAAGTCAAACTGTAATGTAAAGTTGTTTGAGAATGTATTTTATTTATGATGCATTTTTCATTTGACTTATTACCAGTATTCTCATTTCTCAGAAACCTTGGGCACATGTGCAAAATATAAATGGAATAATTAGACCCGACAGGGAAAATCTCCACAAAGGAAAAGAAAACCAATGTAATGTTATTGTTTATAATTTAATTGAAGGAATCACTTAAAGCGTGCAACAAATTAAAGAATTTAATAAGGCTTTCACACTCGTCTCCAAAATGAGGAGATTGAATCTACCTTATTGTATAGTCCCCCTCCTGTTATATCTTGTATAGTAGCACCATAGCTATGTTCCTCATAACTTAGCATTATTGTAATTATTTTATTTCTTTTCATTTTGTGTGTTTCATTAATATTTGTTGAAATGTCTGTATGTATGCATGTGTATATATATGTATATATAATATGTGTGTATATACATATACGCATATCTGTGTATATATTTTTCTATACACACACACATTTCTATTTCCATCTCTAAACTGTGATTCTGGATCCAGAAATTTATTTAAAAGAGAACACCCTGATCTTGGGGCTCCCTTCCATTTGGCTGATGTTTGGTTAAAGAGGAATCACTTCACTACAGTCAGCAGTTTCTACATTTTGTCATGGAAAGCATTTTTCTTCCCAGAGAATCGAATAAAATCTTCACAAAGGAGCAAAGCAGAGCTGCTGTCCCCAACAGGAAGCAGGCTATCAGATGTCTGTGGCCAGGTTCCCAAACTGAGCCTCCCTGCCTTGGGGAAGGATCCTAACGGACCTGGCTTAGGTCTGTTCTGCCTGTTAACATAGGCAGCAATGGAAGCCTCCCCTACACGCCAGGGTTGACCCTTTGCAGTCAGTGTCCACAGTTTGATTGATTTCAGCTCAGCAGTCTGACCACAGCTTCTGGGCAGCCCAGACGTTGTAAGCAAAAGAGCACAGGAAAGAGGAAGCTGGGAGACACAGAGATGGTAGAAGTGAGGTGTATCTGTCACTAGCGCCCTCCTTTTCCTTGGGATCTGATGGATTCCTTTAGTTGGTTCAACCTTCTCCATGCTACTCTGCAGCTTTGGCTTATTTGGAGTGTGGTTCAGAACCAGGGACAGAGTAAGTGCTCAGTAAGTGAATGGACGGATGGATGGATGGACGGATAAAAAGAAGGGAAAGAAGGAGGGAGGAAGGAAGGAACTGAACACTCTATCTTCCATATTCAAACTCACCTTTCTTCCTGGGTTTCCTCTCTCTCTCTCTGGCTGATCTTCTCTGTCTGTCTTTCATTATCAGCATATCTTGGTCCTTTCTGTGTCTCTATTCTCCATTCTTTTTTTTTTTTTTTTTAAATCTTTTATTTATTTATTTATTTATTTATTTCTAGGAGAGAGAGAGAGAGAGAGACAGCATGAGCAGGGGAGGGTCAGAGAGAGAGGGAGTCACAGACTGAAACAGGCTCCAGGCTCCGAGCTGGCAGTCAGCACAGAGCCCGACGCGGGGCTCGAACCCACGAACCGCGAGATCACGACCTAAGCGAAAGTCGGACGCTTAACCGACTAAGCCACCCAGGCGCCCCCTCTATTCTCCATTCTTGTGACTACTACATTTTTGTGGGTTTCCCATAGGAATCCCTTGACCTCCCTATAAAACCTGGGCCCTGCATTACCAAGTTCAGATCGAACACTTTCCACAGTGCATCTACTATATCTTCATACCAAATACAGCTATTGCCAAATAAGTCAGTGGTTTTTTTTGCACCCCCCCTTCAGATTTTGCTGGCCCCTACGTAAATCACTATCCTTTTGTGTACCTGGGATTGAAATCTCATAGTCATCTTTGTCTGTTAACACCCCTTTGCCTGGTTCTCTGTTTTGGCCTTTGGTGTGCCCCTCTCACCCCCCAGCCCCCAGCTTGCTCTTTCCTCTTACTCAGTGCTGATTATGTAGCAGTTGTTTCCTAAGCAGACTTCCTAACTCCATTTTCTTCCCACTAAAGTTGATACTATCCACTGAAGAACAATTAATTTTCCCAAATTACTTCTCCGATCATGTTACTCTCTGATTTAAAAATCTCCAGTGAGTCGTTATAGCTTAAGGCAGTGGTTTCCCAGAATTTTAGATATGATAGAGCAGTAAATAAAGCAATTAGAAAAAATCAAAAGTAGAAAAAAATTCAGGGAGGAAACTCTCTTATTTCCTTGGTTAAACATTTTAAAAATCACTGCTTTTATGGTAGCCATCGTTACATTTAGGGAAAGATTTGAATCCTAAAAAGTAGCAATGACCATTTCAGAATGGAAGACAATCTTTTAAACAGGAAACAGTGTTTTTCGTTGTTTTTTTTTTTGTTGTTGTTGTTTTTTGAAAAGCTCACACCATTGGTCACCTTTATCTCCTTGTTCCCTGGGCTGGTGGTGACTGCCCAGCCTTGTGGGACCTTCTGTGTTCATCCCTCCTCCTACTGGGAGCTACATAAACTGATCACATCTGAGCCCTGGCGATTTTACCTGAGAGGAACACAGCATGTTGCCTGACCTCTTTAGGGCCTCAGTTTCCTCCTCTTTATTTATTTTTTTATTTTTTAAAAAAATTTTTTAATGTTTTATTTATTTCTAGGAGAGAGAGAGAGAGAGACAGCGTGAGCAGGGGAGGGTCAGAGAGAGAGGGAGTCACGGACTCTGAAACAGGCTCCAGGCTCTGAGCCGGCAGTCAGCATAGAGTCCGATGCGGGGCTCGAACCCACAAACCGCGAGATCATGACCTAAGCGAAAGTCAGACGCTTAACCGACTAAGCCACCCAGGCGCCCCAGTTTCCTCCTCTTTAAAATGAAGACTTTGAAATGGATGATAATGAGGTTTCTTCCAGTCCTAAAGTCTATACTGTTGATTGATGGATTTACCTAATCAAATGTACATAGCTATATTCATTAACCCTGGCTTTCTATGTACATAAACTTAAATTAAGATGTTGAGGATTATAGGCAAGGACTTTCCCATCAGAGGATGAGGGATAAATCAAACTCTCCTTTATTCACACCTGGTTAGCTTGACGTCCGAAAATTGGAAAAGCAGGACAACATCATGAGTGAAATGGGACAGGATGATGAAAATACTCATTTAATACACCTGAGTTCAGTGTGTTGGTAGGGGAGGAGAATTACATGAAGACATCGGAAGGGAAAATCTGTCCTCCCATTTCATTTAGCTATGAAAGAACCATTGATTTAACTTATGCTGGTTTTAATCCCTTGGATGTGGCTTTGTTTACCTTTCCCATCTGACCAAGGCAAGAGTTGAAACAGAGGTAGCCATGACTGGAAAAAGAGGGGGGATGACTGATCAATCATACTAATTCATCTTCTTAGGCAGAGGAAACATGAAGCTTGGGATTCCTACTCTTGGCAGAAGGACATCATCTCCCAAGTCTGTTTCATGTACTTCCAGTGCTCTCCAGGAAGACCCAAGTGAAAAATGAGTGCAGAAGAGCACAGACACAGGGCTGCAGCAGCAGAACGCAAATACTTATAAACCCTGTAAATTCCCACCTAACTCATCCAATTTGGAAGACCCCCCACCACTCTATATATGTATGGAGGAGATTGCTGAGAGAGCTGCCGATACTTAAGTACAGTATATTCATGTGTGGCTTCCCACCCCTGAGGGCCAATTATCATTTCAGATCCATTTAGCGTGAACTGAGGGTTTCACAAACACTTCTTTGACATTGACCTCAGAATCAAACTGATGGACAGATTCATAACAGAAAGATGTCATGTCCTTTCCGGTGTTTTGTCTCCCTGACAAAGGCATTGTTGGTTCACAGTTGAATCCCATTTCAGACCCATCTTTCCTGACCACAGATCGTATCTTACCTCTCAAAGTCATTTCCTATTAGGGGGTGCCTCCAAGTCCCCTGGCTCTTGTGGCTGAAGTGGCGGGGGGGGGGGGGGCCCTGGATGGCTCTCTCCAAATACGGAAGTGGAATTCTCACTTTTGGGGTGGGCAGGCAATGTGCTGGTCATTAGTGATGCTTGACCGGGTGTCAGGAAGAGACCATTAGCTGGGTGCACTGCTGGGAAGAGGCCATTAGCACCCGGCTGCCAGCAATGGTCTGGTGAATGTGGAGCGTGCTCTATGTTCACGGTCTGGAAACTGTGCGTCTCTCAATATCCGGACTCAAAGATGAGTCATAGTCCCCAACCACTTTGGTACTTTATCCCTTAAAATTTTTTTTTTTAATGTTTTATTTATTTCTAGGAGAGAGAGAGAGACAGCGTGAGCAGAGGAGGGTCAGAGAGAGAGGGAGACACAGACTGAAACAGGCTCCAGGCTCTGAGCTGGCAGTCAGCACAGAGCCCGACGCGGGGCTCGAACCCATGAACCGCGAGATCATGACCTAAGCGAAAGTCGGACGCTTAACCGACTAAGCCACCCAGGCGCCCCGGTACTTTATCCCTTAAATGTCAAAACGACAGAAGATAAATGAAAATTGTGGTCAGCCCCCTAATACATTAGATATACATGGAGCTTATTTAGAAATGTCAGATGAGTAACCAAATGTTATCTTTACAAACATACAGAGAATCATATGGAAGCCTGACGTTTCCCCAGAATAGGATTCTGTTAAATGCAAACCCATTCCTTAAAAAATTACTCTTGGGGGGGCCTGCGTGGCTGAGTCAGTTAAACGTCGGACTTCAGCTCAGGTCATGATCTCATGGTTTGTGGGTTTGAGCCCCGCATCGAGCTCTGTGCTGACAGCTTGGAGCCTGGAGCCTGTCCTCAGATTCTGTGTCACCCTGTGTCTCTGCCCCTCCCCTGTTCATACTGTCTCTCAAAAATAAATAAAACATTAAAAAAATTTAAAAATTACTCATGAGTTAAATAAAAAAATAACCGTAATAGCAATGTACCAAAATCTTCGGGTAGGGTTGCTTTCCATGGTCTTCAGAGAGCACTGTCCTCTGTAGCTCCCATCTCATTTTCAGGCATTTTCAGTGAGGAGCTAAGGGATTGCAGTAGTCAGGGTTCTCCTGAGAAACAGAATCAATAAGAACCAATATATATGCGAAGAGATCTAGTATGAGAATCGGCTTACATGATTATGGAGGTTGAGAAACCCCACGATCTGTGGTCTCAAGCTGGACACTCAGGAAGGCCAGTGGTGTATTTCCATCCCGAGTCTGAAGACTGCCCTTGAGTCCAGGAGAATCAGTGGTATAAGTCCCTGTCCAAGAGCCGACGACCAATGTCCCAGCTCACACCGACAGGCAGGAAACACAAAGCACAGTTTTCCTTCCTCCACCTTTTTATTCTGTGCAGACCCTCAGCGGATGAGGTGCTGCTTACCCGAGTTGGGGAGGGCAGACCACTTTATGAGTTTACTGATTCAAATGCTAAGCTCATTCAAAATGCCCTCACAGGCCCCACCCCCCAAAACTCATGTCTAACCTGGGCATCTGTCGGCCCAGTCAATTTGACACATAAAGTTCCCTGTCACCAGGACCTGCCTGTGTGTGTCCTGAGCTCGCCACAGCCTGTCTTGGGGCTGGTGCTCTCTGCTTTGCCCCTCCTGACCTTTCCTGCCCTCTGCGTTCTGGCTCTGTGTGATCTTTGTCTCCCGCAGCCTTCTCTGTGCCTGCATTTTTTCGGCTGTGTTTGTCCCTGTTTGTCCACAGGGAGTGGAACGTGGACAGGAAGGAGGACAGTGCATCTGTGGGAGAGGAAGGCGGTATCTGGAGGGCTGGGCAGATTAGTTTCAGCTCATGGTTGCTTTTCACTCCATGTTTTGATGCAGGCAATTAGTTGTAAATTAAAGTCACTCAATTGGAAAGGGAAATTCATTATAAGGGCTCAGACATACAGGGAAAGCTATGACACCCAGCCCCACGAAGGGCAGGATGCGGAGCCTGTCGACTGACTTCGGCAGCCGTAGCTCAGAGAGATTTCCTCGTGGTCCGCCATGAATGAAATTTATCTAGATTCCTTCCTGTCTACTGGTCTCCGTCTTGCTGCTCACTTAGCCTCTAATCTCATTCCAGGTTCCCCTGGGAGAATCTGATCCATCCTACCATTTGTTTCATTAGGCCAGGGTTACCGGCCAGGCTATGGATGGCTCCTTTCCCATCAGGGGACAGTACATGGTCCAGTCAGCAGGGCTGGGACAGAGGCGTGGCCTCACACTTGGACTCACTCCACAGCCACTGGAAGGAAGTAAATTTTTCGAGAAGGGCTGGGCATGGAGAGCACACGCATACCTACCACAGTGCGGTGGACCTGATTTCCCAGCATAGAGCTTATGTGTATGTGTGTGTGTGAGGGGGGGAATTGCCCCCAAAATGGGCAATTGCCAGAACTGTGACTTTAAGAGAAACCTGCAAAAAGTCTCCCACATTTTCATGGGCTTTTTTCCCACAGTTGCTTTGGCCCCCATTGAAACACCCTCCTTTAACACTGAACTAAGAAAATGCAGTAAGCTTATACCTGTTGCAAACACACTGAATAAACCATGAAAAAAAAATTCAAGTGCAGAAGACAGGCTTTCAGAGGTTGTGATTATCATGTTTGCAGACTTAGAGAGGAAAGACAAACATAAGACAGGAAACACTGTCCTAAATGGGAAACGCAGCAAACATGTGTCAGAGCCAGAAGAACTTTTGGGCATGTACCAGAGCCAATGCCATTACCAATCCCCTGAAGTCGGAATTAATATAGCTCGGGATTTGGGAAACTGTGGTCAAGGATGATATTAGCAAAATGTAATTTGCATGGACCAGGAATGGAGAAGTCTTCATTACCCACATAGATGCAGCCTTCAATTTCACACTGATGTAATTTTAACAGCTCCCGAGCACTGAAAAGGCTGTCAGACTTGTGCCCAATCCATAGGTTTGGATATCGTTCTTATATGTAAAGCAATGTGAAGTCAGACTTGTGGAAAAACACTTTGTTTTCCATCCTTGTCCATTTGCAGCTGTCTTAAAAATACTTCTCCTTAAGAATAGATGTGAATTTAGAGCCAAAATGGTTAATAAAGACATAAAAGGCATAGCTTTTTAGGGTACTCAAAATTTTATACCTTCGAGGCTCAGTCCGAAGGCTGGTTCTGGACTTAAACCTTTGCGGTCTGAACCAGCCAGTTCTAAATGTCTTCTGCTGGAATCACTCGCATTACACATATCACAAAACCTTATTATTTCCAAATTCAAACTCTTGTTAAAATTTGTATCACCCCAGTAGTTTTATATCAGTAGGAACGCTGGTGATGTTGAGTGATTTTAAGGTAATTGAAGCATATTTATTTTAACAGGCATTGTAATCTAGCAGCCGGTGAAGCAAATACAGGAGTATTGTAGCAAATGGGGATATCGAATGGCTTATCAGCTAGGCTGCGATAACCAAATGCATTAAAGACAGACAGTGGAAACCAGGTTTGATGGCTCCGAGGAACCTCCCTGGACACCCACACCCCCCTTTGGCTCTGGAGTCAGCATAGCAGAGTAAATAGAAACACCCAGACTGCTTGGCGCTGCCCTTGACACCTGAGTGTCCTTGAGCAAGGGCAAGGGCTTTCCTGGCTATAGTGGTTTCCTGGTGCTTCCATAAACTGGGTGGCTTCAAACAACAAAAATTTACTTTCTTGCAGTTCATGGTTGGGTTGGTTCCTACTGGAGTCCTGGGTAAACAGATCACACTTAACCGAAGACAGGTACATTCGTCTTTATTTGGCATAGAATCCTCTGCAGGTACTTTTATCAGCACATAGCCCCAAGTGTCTCCTTAGCTCCTTTTTCTTTTCTTGACAAACCATCCATGTTTAACAAAAAAAGAACCCGGGGTGCCTGGGTGGCTCAGTTGGTTAAGCGTCCGACTCTTGGTTTCAGCTCAGGTGGTGATCTCACAGTGGTGAGTTTGAGCTGCGCGTAGGGCTCTGTGCTGACTGGGTGGAGCCTGTTTGGGATTCTCTCTCTCTCTCATCTCTCTCTCTGCGTCCCTCCCCCACCACTCATGCTGTCTGTCTCTCTCAAAATAAATACGCTTAAAAAAAAAAAAAGAATGCAAAGGCAAACTTTGGCATGAAATGCTGCCACGGCAATAGGTAGGAGAAAGAAAGCCAAGCTGGTCCAGAGCCTGAGCCTGGGTGACAGAGGACAAAGAATCCATCAGAAAGGCACACGGCTGCTGGTTGCCAAGTGACAAATTGGCAAGCCTTGCTGGGCCTAGATAACCACTCACTTTAATTAAATTGCCTCTGATTGAGCTTCTGGCTATGACTTTTCACACGGAGTCTGGCTCCATGGCGAGCCAGGCTCAGGCCTTTTGGCATTAAAATCGTGGCCACCGGACCATATTTCAAACCACAGAGCTTGTCTCACGGCAGGCTGCTTGGGTGGTGTAGGCATCATATTCTGGATCATCAAAAACAGGTGCTGTCAGTCTACGGGCCCAGGGTGGCCTTTGGAGGACAGGGTGAGCAGGGGCATATACAAGATGTGGAAGGGCATACACATCAGCTTATACCTACGCAGGTGCCGACAGGAATAAGACGAGAGCCCAGGCAAGCTACACGGAAAGAAAACACGGTGCTTTGTCACCTTCCCCTTTCTCTTTTCTCTTGTATGGGAAATATTGTTAAAGTGTGTGCAGTCCACCACTGGCCCCGATTTCCAGTGGCTTCTGGCCACATGTCTCCCGGTCTACATGATGCGCACTTTATATTAACCCACATGATCATTTATTCAGCCTAACTCCAGTGCTGTCCAGGCCAGGCTGGAGACCCTTCCAGAAGCAGATGTGAAGGGAATCCTCTGAGCCGCTGGTCTAGAGGAGAGACAACGAAGCGGGTGGCACACGGAGCCAGCTTTGGGTGGACTCTCTGTGAACACAAGCTGTGTGACTAACAAATCTGTCCTCAGCCTGTGGAGGACCAACACTGATGGGCTAAAATCCTGGCTGTGACTGGATGGACCAATGGTCCACACCTGCCCTCCATCCCTCCCTCCTCCCTCCCTCCATCCTTCCCCATCTTTGGCTCCTGCTCCTCCACACTACAGCCTCTCACCATCCCCTAAACACAAGGTCTTTTCTCCTTCTTAATCTTTGTATCTCTCCTTCCTCACACTCCATCTGGACAGTTTCCATTGATCTTTAAAGCATAGGCCAGATTTTCAGGGAGGAGAGTAAGGATTGTGGGGAAACCAAGCCACCAGCTAATCATCTCTCTGCCCATCTCTCTCTCGTCCCATGCTGCTTTCACTCATGGTGTTCCCCCGGCCTCTCTGGTGATGGTGGTCTCCAGAATCTCATGGCCACCTGTCACCTACAGATTATTGAACAGTGTGTCCTCAGGGCAGAGAATGCATTTTCTCCTTCTATCCTCTCTGCTTACACTTCTTCTTTAAGGTCTGGTTCATATGTCACTCTGATTTGAAGTGTCCACCTCTCCAAGGCAGAGGTGTTTTTGCGTTCTTCTCTGAGTTCATGGTGCGTCATAGAAAACTGTATCCATTTCATTCTTCACTGATCTGAGCTCTTTGGATGAAGGAACAGTGAATGTACCTCAAACACATTCCTACTTTGCTTATTAGCATAAAGTAAGTGCTCAATGAAAACGCCTAGAGGGAGTGAACATGGTACAATGCATAATATATTTGTTAATTCATTTTATCAAGGTGTAGTGTGTCCAAATCTGGTCAAAATTAAACATGAAAGAAATAATCACTTTCTTTTCTATAACTCCATCTGATGTGTGTCACTGACCCTGTCATGCTTCTGGGCTGGTAGAAAATTAACCTGTCACACTCTGTGTGGTTTTCTCAATCCCCATGGTAGTCTCCTGTTCCAGTTCTTAGGTATCTGGCTGAGGTCAGGGGAGATGGCCTCTGGTCCTGTGTAACTGTTTGACATAGAGTCTGCTTAATCTTTCCTTTCTATGGTCCTTCCAGGTCCAACAGACCCTGTTGCCCATGGCCCTTGCCCTGGACATCAAATCTTGCAGTGGTATGGGTTCTGTCTGTCTCATCTACTATGGGGTCCTATTTTCTCCCTAGAAGGCTATAAAAAAACAGGCTCTAATGTCATGATCTTGGCTGCTAGAAGTCTCCTTTTCTTCCCCTGGTCCCCGGAGAGATATTTTTTAGTCTTGGCTGAGGGTGGGAAGAGGGAGTTGACAACCTCACTTTCTTGCTGCTTTTGCAAGACACCTTTTTTTTCCCTACCAAAGAATCCTTTTTATGTTATTTTTGCTTCCTCCCCAAATCCTCCAAATTCTAAGGAATGAAGCTTTGGGGAGAAAAAATAAAAGACTCGGTCACACATCTCCGAGGCAATGGTACCATGAACTGGCATGACCTGGAGGAAGAAGGATGAGAATGAGAGTTCATCAGTAGGCAAAGGAGCCCCCAAATCCAGTAGCTTAAATAAATAGAGGTTTATCTCTCTCTTTCATAAAGCAATTCAAAAATAGGTAGGTTACCCAGCCAGATGTACCGCTGTGGACCCAGAGGTCAACGGTACCATCTAAAACATGGGTCCAAGGCTGTTGGTTCAGCTATGCTATGTTCGGTGTTCAAGCCAGCAGGGGACAGGGAGCAGAGTTCAGGGTAAGCGTGGCTAAGGGGACAACCTGGAGTTACACACACCACCTCAGCTCATTCCCTTTGCCCCGAGCTCTATACGGCCATCACTAGCTGCAAGATAGGCACAGCAGGGCTAGGAGCCAGCTGCCATGAGCTAGGCTAAAACCTCTGTAGAAGAGTTCCATTATTAAAAGGAGAAGTAGAGAATTAACTCCAGAGCCCAGTCAGCAGTCTGCCACGATACAAGAAAAAATAAAAACAACATAAATTAAAACCCCAAATATTGCCCAATTATGTTGGCAACAAAGCCATTCTGATTGCATTTTAAGGTCTAATAAATGAGATTCAGAGAGCATGAATAATTTATCTAGATTCGTACAAGTAGCAGATAAGTCATTGGTGGAGTTAAGACCCAGTCCTAAATCTGTCCGCCTTCAAAACCTGTACATTTCCCTACCCTCTACTAGTTATCGATACGTTTGGTGAATACAAGTTGAAGATGATCTTTCCAATCTCCATGGTTAACTAGCATATTTTATTTTGTAATATTAACCTATATGACAAATGTAATAACCTCAGTTTGATGTTCTTGGTTCTTTACAGTTATGTGATTCATTGTGACAGTGATGTGTGAAATATCAATAGATTCTTAGGATATGGAAGCTTGCCAAGCACTGTTAGCTTCACTGCTCCGTGGTAGGTGGAGATGCCATGAATTCGTGTCACTTGATACACGAAGTACCTTGTTGTTTGGTCATGGGTGATAGCTCAAATTGTGTTCAGATAGAAAAGGAAGGCAACAGATCAATATCAATAAACCCCAACCTCTACCATATGAGGCTCTTTTATATGCAAAAGACACACACTGCCTGCAACCCAGAGCAATTTAGAAATGTCTCCCACTCTTTGAAAACCAAGCAGCATCTTCATGCTGACTTCCAACCCCCAAGAATTGGAGCGTGTCCCTGCACTTCGCTTCCTGTGTGGCCCTTCCCCTGCTCCTCTTCCTGGTTTCCATGTGCTCCTGAGCCTTCCTTGCCCTCAGTGTGTGGACACTCCACTCACATTCCTCCCCAAAACTCTTCTCGTGCTGGGTGTTCTCTTTTAGAAATGCATCCCTTCCCATTTCTTCAATACTTTGAAAAATTGCCAAATCTATACATCCGGCCGTGACTCCTCCTGGCATATTATAATAACAACACCATATGTCATTAGGGAGATGCAAATTAAAACAAGAATGAGATACCATAATGTACCTTGCAGAATGGCCAAAATCCAGAACACAGACACCACCACCAAATGCTGTGGGGGGAGGGATGACTAGGAGGATCTTTAGGGCAGTGAAACTACTCTCTGCACGATATAATGGTGGATACATGTCATTATTCATTCATCCAAACTCACAGAATGTAGAGCACCAAGAGTGAACCCTAAGGAACTAAGGACATTTGGTAATTCTCATGTGTCAACGTAGAGCCATTAGCTGTTACAAATGTTGATAACATATGTTGATTACATATGTGGGCCCAGGCAGCACATGGGAAATCTCCATACCTTCCCCTGAACATTGCTGTAAACCCGGAACTGCTGTAGAAAAGCAAAGTCTTAACAAAATGAGAAGTGGAAGGAAAGATATTGGATTGGACATAACCTGTCATTCAGATGCTAAGTAACCTACATGTTCTCCGATACATAAAAAATGTATTTGAAGACTAGGAGCTGAAGGGCTTTTTCGCTTATACTCAAGCGAGACAGGTACCTGGCACAGCAGAGAGGTAAGGAAGACCCACACTTGAGGGCCTGTTTGCTCTGGGGGCGTTGAAGGCTAGAAAGAGTAAGCATGGGCCGAGGGAAAATAAAAAACGGGAGTTAAACAGCAAGAGTAAACATGATCAAGTGGAATTGGTGAAGTAAAACTTTAGGTGGCTGGGAATTATTTCATCTCATCACACCACAAAGGTTCGATGACAAGAAAGTAAGCCGTTATTTTCCCCCGTGGGCAAACTGAACCCAGGAGGCAGGTTTGGAGATGCCAGGGAACAGACACAAGGGACTAGCATCGAGAAGCTGATGGTTAAAAAAAAAAAAAAAAAAAAAGCTTTTTATAAATAAATAGTCATTTCACAAGACAACACACTAACTTCCATTTATGACCACAACACTTCCCAAAACTCTCACTCTCACAAACTTAAAAAGGAAGCAACAACTGAGTTATACACACTGAGGAAAGCGACTGCAATATGAAGGAATTTTTTTTATTTCCAGTGTTGCGCTCTGGTTTATTCGATAGGTGAGTCACTCTGCAAACCACCTGAAGGAAAGTACTTGGCTCTCTCTTCCAACAGACAATGTTACCTGCTAGTCAGGCTGAGTCTTAGGGAGCAGGGACCAAGCATCCAGCCCATTTTAAGGATACAGCCTTCTGCTTTTAAAAAATTTTTTAATCTTTATTTATTTTTGAGAGAGAGAGGGCGAGCATAAGCGGGGGAGGGGCAGAGGCAGAGGGAGACACAGAATCCGAAACAGGCTCCAGGCTCTGAGCTGCCAGCACAGAGTCAGACGTGGGGCTCGAGCCCATGGACCATGAGACCATGACTTGAGTCAAAGATAGATGCTTAACTGACTGAGCCACCCAGGTGCCCCTGGTACAGAGGATACAGACTTCTAACCCTCTGTGTTTATATCTAGTTAAAGAAAAGGAGTGTATTCCAAAGTGGTGCGTTTGACTTTGATTCAACCTCAGACAATGAGTGTCCAGAAGATGTGAGTGTCCAGTGGATTTGGGCTTATCATGGTTTTGCTATTAGAACCCCCAACGCATTCACGTATTTACACATTCTTTCTTTCAACAAGGATTTGTTGAGTACCTTGTCATTCTTATTCAGATTTCCTCGTGTATTCATATCTGTCCTCCGTGTGTGCCCTGTGCGTCCCTGCCTGTGTGGTGCTTACACACCAGCCCCGTTGTCCTTTCCTGGGTCTCTCTGACCTGAGCCCTGAGACTCCCATCTAGGGGCTGGCTTTCCTGCCCCAAGTGGATAGACTTCTTTCTCTTAAGCCCTCCAAACGTTACCCTTTATCTTCACGGCAGTCCCTTCAGCCTGAGAACCCAGTTCCTTCGGGGACTGGCCTAGAGGTGGCCAGGACCGCCAGTGTCCCTGGGTGTGGGTGTTGTGTTCTGTCTGAAGGGGATTTCTGGCCTTCTCAGAGGTTCTGTTGACTTTACACTCTCTCCTTTTCAAAATCTTAATGACAGAATTTGGGAGTTGTGATCATTCAGCCAGGGGCTCCATTATTTCTCATATTTCGCTTAAGGAACTTGAAGCAAATATCTCCCCACGCTGCCTACCTTGGTATTTCAGAGTTCCAGGGCTAGATTTTAATCATATGAAATAATGTTTATGAAGTAGGTAACATCTGACATGTGGGAGATCCTCAGTAAATGATACCCATTATAGCTGATGTGTAATTATAACTAGGATGTAGATTAAACCCTAACGTTGATCCCAACTTCCTAGCTTTGCATGCTAACCAGAGCAATGATGACATTAATAATAAATTAGGGCTATCATGCATTTGCAAATCTGTTAAGTCCTAAAGTTTTAGTTCTTTTCTTAAACCATTACTAATTAAATAAATAAACTCTTTTATATTCTCAACTCATTAGCACCAAATTTAAGCACCAAAAGATGAAGGCAACTTACATGTGTTCATTTATTCGCTTATTAAACATTTGCTTTGTTCTTAGTTTCTTTCAGCTTAGTCTCATCTGAATCTCTTTTCAGTCCCCCATGGGCTTCTGTGGCTTTGTTCCTGTCCTGATTGGTATGTGTCCCTTCAGATACTCCACCTGGTCATAGAAGTCAGTATCTACAGTTCCCTGGTGTCCTTCTTCTTCTGTGTATAAGGTTATGAATACCAAGGGTCTGGCGGGGACTGGCCTGCAGGAGACGAGTCCCAGTTTCATCCCCACTAGGTCAGCATTGATTGTCTTCTGAGACTGAGAGAGACACTTGGTGGATCCCCCGTGAGAGGGGAAATGAGACAAGACATTTAGCAAGACAGTGGAAGAAGAAGTGTGGTCTAGACTCTTTGTCATTTGGACTGTGATTCCAAAATAGAAGGGGATTTTTGAGTAAATAAAGATGTTTTAAATGTTGATCAAAGAAATACAAAGAGAATAATTGGTGAGATGCCATTATCATGTTCAAATGGTAACAATTTAAAAAATAATAACTTAAAACTTTGGCGAGCATGCAGTAGAAGACCATGTGCTTGCCCAGCATGAGGATGCTGAAATGGTCCCAGGGTTCCAGAGGATGGGTGGCAGAGAGCAGCACAGGAGGCATGCCTTCAATTTTTAGTTCTAGGGGTTTATTCTGTGGAATAAATGTATCAGGAATGTTATCAAAACATTTCTCTATAAAGGTATCCATTACTTGAGGAAAATTAGAATGAGTGTCATTGTCATCTCAGCTGCAATGATGTGATCCCACAGACTGGGCTGTTTGAGCAATAAACATTTATTTCTCATAGTTCTAGAGGCTGGAGAGTCTGAAATCAGCATTCCAGCAAGGTAGACTGCATTCTGAGGCCTCTTCTCTTGGCATGTACGTGGCAGCCATCTTGCTGTGTGATCACATGATCTCTTCTTTGTGTGTTCACAGAGGGAGCACACGCGAGCAAGCTCTCTGGTGTCACTTTCCATAAGGACACTAATGTCCACCCTCATGAACCTCATCTAACCTTAATGACCTCCCAAAGGTCTCAGCTCCAAATACCATCACATATATTTAAAAAAATAAGTATAAAACACAGTTCAAACAACTAAGAAGCTGAAACAGCTATGAAAGATATTGGACACCGTAGGAGTCTACCCAGGACCACCTTAACCAAACACCACAGACTATGTGGCTTAAACAGCAGAAATTTATTTCTCACAGTTCTGGAGGCTGAGAAATCCAAGATCAAGGTGCAGATGATTTGATTCTTGGTGAGGACTTCCTTCCTGGCTTACAGATGGCCACCTTCTCTCACCTTTACATGGCCTTTCTCCATACATGCATGCACGTGTGCATGTGCATACATGTACACAGACACAGACACACACACACAGACACACACAGACACACACACACACCAACACGGCTCTCTGTTGTCTCTTTTAAAGACCTGAATCCTATCAGAGGCCCCACTCTTATGACCTCATTTAACAATAATTACTTCATAGGGATCCCATCTCTCAATACAGCCACGTTGGGAGTTACCACTTCAACACACAAATTTTGAGGGGACACAAGCGTTCAGTCCCAAACACTCCACCCCTGACCTTCCAAAATGCACATCTTTCTCACATGCATGATGCATCCATTCCACCCCAACAGCTCCCACACCAAGTCTTTACACAATTCAACGTAAAGGCTAATGTCCAAAGTCTCTTCTAAATATCATGTATATCAGATATGGGTGAGGCTTGAGGTATGATGCATCCTGTGGGTAAATTCCTCTCCAGCTGTGACCCTGTGCAAACAGATAGCTGTGTGCTTCCCAAATATGATGCATCAGGCAAAGGATGGACATTCCTATTCCAGAAGGGAGAAGTAGGAAAGAAGGAAGGGGTTTAAACCATAGTCCACGGGCACGTGGGTGGCTCAGTTGGTTAAACGTCAGACTTTGGCTCTGGTCATGATCTCACAGTTTGTAGGTTCGAGCCCCAGGTTGGGCTCTGGGCTGACAGCTCAGAGCCTGAAGCCCGCTTCAGATTCTGTGTCTCCCCGCCACCCCCATCCCTCTCCTGCTGTTTCTGTCTCTCAAAAATAAACACTAAAAAAAAAAAAAAAAACCATAAAAAAACAAAAAAAAAAACCCAAAACAAAAGCAAAAGACGTAGTCCAAAACTGAGCAAGGCAAATTTCATCTTGGGGCTGGAAATAATCCTCTTTGGTTCCATCCTCTGCCCTCCAGGCCCCACCGCTCTCTGTGAAGGCCCAGCCCATGTAGCTGTTATAATCCCTCAGCTGACACTGACACATCATTATCGCCCAAATCCCAGCGCTTATATAAAAGTTCACATTTAGCATTCTACATTCTACAGTTTAAACAAAGTATAACATGTATCCACCATTATAGTATCATAGAAAATAATTTCACTGCCCTAAATAGTCCCTATGTTCCACCTATTCATCCTCCCCTGTCCACACACCGCTGGCAACCGCTGCTCTCCCTACAGTCTCCAGTTTTGCCTTTCAGAGCATCATATCATCGGAATCATACAATATGTAGCTTTTACAGATTGTTTTTTTCACCTAGTAATATACATTTATGTGTCTTCCTTGCCTTTCATTGGTTGCTTCCAAGTTTGGACAATTATGAATAGAGCTTCTCTACACATCCATATACATGGACAAAATTCTTTTATTTTAATGTTTCTTTCTTTCTTTCTTTATCTATTTATTTGAGAGAGACAGACTGCAAGCAGGGGAGGAGCAGAGAGAGAGAGGGAGACACAGAATCCAAAGTAGGCTCCTGGCTCCGAGCTGTCAGCACAGATCCTGATGCACAGAGCCTGTTGCGGGGCTTGAACCCACGAACCATGAGATGGTGACCTGAGCCTAAATCAGATGCTTAACAAACTGAGCCAGCCAGGCACCCACAAACATTTTAAATTCATTTGGGTAAATGCCAAGGAGTCTGATTGCTGGATTGTATGGTAACAGTGTGTTCAGCTTTTAAGAAACCACTAAACTCTCTTCCAGGGTGGGTGCGCCATTTTGTATTCCCACTGGCAATGAATGGGGGGATGCTTTTGCTCAATATGCACATTCTAATGGCAGTTCTGTCAGGGTTGAGAATGTAGTAGGCATAATCCAGGCCCTGGAATCAAAGACCCCGAGTCCCAGGCACACACACCTCTGTCACAAGAACAACTCGAGCAGAGGGGTGCTTACGGGATCTGAAGGACATGCAGCGGTGAGGGGTAAGTGAGACAGTGTACATAAATGCACACACGGTTCTTGCCTACACATGTGAGAAGCACTCGAGAAACATGGTAATAATAATTATTACATGTGCAGGTGCATGCATGAACATTGAGGAAAAAATAGGCAATGGCTGGAAACTGAATATTAAATATTCTGATTCTTAGCTTACCTTTTTGGGTATGTTATGATTTTAAAAACCCTCATTCTTTCTGGAGCAAGGAGAAAACTCTTCTCTATTAAAAAAAAATCCTGCAGTGCTGTAGGGCAACTTAAACAGCCCACATGTCTCCCAGCTAACTAATCCCAGCTCTCACTTGTTCTCGAGCTCACTAATTGCACCTCTCAGCCCTTCTTGCTGGCTCCATTTCTCCTCTTGATGCCTAAATGGCATCTCTACTTGGATGTTGAACACACACATCAAAAGTACTAACTCCAAACAGAACTTCACAGAGGCCTGTTGCCCCAGGAGTGCCCTCCTTTCAAGGAGGGACTGAAGATCCCTGCTGTGTCAGGCCGAGGGTGACCACGTCCTCCTCAGTTCCTCTCTTCCTCTCACACTGCACACCCAACCTGTCATCAGCTCTGGTTAGCTCGGTCTTAACAATGCGCCGACTCAGTCTCTTCCCACCATCTTGACCTCAAACACCCAAGTCCAAGACGCAATCCTATGTCCCCTGGACCACTGGTACCGCAACTCATGTCCCCATCCAGCTATCTCTTCTTCAACCCTGTCACCATAGTATTCAAGTCAGATCATTTTAATTTGTGCTTAAAACCAGCTACTGGGGGAAAAACCTTAAAACCACCTCCCGGTGGCTTTCCATCTGAAAATTGAATTTCCCAAATGACATTCAAAGACCTTAAAGGCTTATACAAATTTCTGAGCCTTCCATGTAACCAGCCTCTGACAGTCCCCTTCACTCTGGCCCTTCAGCCTCGGTGTCCTCTGTACCATCATGCTTAGAGTTTTCCTACAATGCTCTTGCTCCTGTTATCCACATGGCTTACTCCTTAACTTTCTCTGGTGTCCACTCAGCTCTCATCTTTGCTGACCACATAGCGTGAGCTTGCATGTATGCATATGTGTGCGCACACACACACACACACACACACACACATACACAGACCCCAGACTCTTCAACCTCTATCCCTTTTCCTCCTTTGACCACCTCTACCTTTTATATTTGAATTTGGGGATTATATCTACCTTGTTCATTGTGGTGTCCTGTGCACCTGATATACTGGTGTCCTAGGCACCTGGGCATATACTGCTGAAGTGAAGACACAGACTAGGGCCTGTGGGAGAACTCAGCACCAGGTTGGTGTGGATGAGAATCTTCTGTTGCTTGATGCTCGAGATCAAGGGACACAATCTGTGGCAGGTGGTTAGGGAAGCACAGAGAACAAGGGGGGGGGGGGGGGGAGAGAAAGGAACATGGTATGGTTTTCCCCGTAGGTGACAGCCAGACCATAATTTGGGGAAAAGGATCAAAGAATATAACTGGTCCCATCTAGTTGTGGTCAGGTGTACCTGTAGACAGCCCAAATGGACTGATCAGCTCTTGACTTTGTGGCTTCTAGAACAGAAGGTTTCCTCATTCTCATCCCTTGAAAGGCATTCTTCTACCCACTAGGTGCAAAATGAATATTGGACATGTACATTTTCCTCCATTTCTCAAACCAGGATGTACAAAACTAATTCCTCCAAAAACCATTGAGACCAATGAACATTCTGGGGGAGTTTCTGGACCTCGAGAAAACATCGTTGGATTTTAAGTCGAGATTGAGATTTGGATTCCATTTTCAGCTTCAATGATGACTTAGAGTATGGTCCTTTGAATCAGCCACTTAATCTTTTACCTCCAACCTTCTTCATTTACAACAGAAGAGTAATGAAAGCTACCATACCCAGTGCCCAGAGCACCATGGAGATCTCACTTTACTCACTGTGTTCCAGATTTCTAGGAAGAGATTCCCTCGGGTGAGCTGCATATAGACCTGTAGAGGAAGAGATAAGATATCTTTGTGTCTGGAGAGAATTGCCCAAAAGCCAAGCCAAGAGGGCAAAGGAAAGGCAAGGGCATTCTCTGGAGACCAGAGCTAAGAAAATTGCCCCAAGTATTGCTATTGTCTTTTTCCTCTTTCCCTGCCCGCCACCAATATTTTTAAGCCAAATAGGAGAAATTGGGTTAATAAGAATAACAAGGGGAGTTCTGAAAGTGAAGAACGCCTCCAAGTGGCAAATGAAGCCTGCAGTTTATTGAGTGGTCAGTGTATATGGGAAGATGGAGGGGCGGTGAGATAGAAGCTTTCTAGAATCATTTGGGAGTGTGACCCCTTTTCCTGCCACTTAAACTGCTTCCCAAACTGCTTCACCCCAAACTTGCTTCAGGACTCCTCAAAGGATTTTTATTTAATGATGGATTTCATAATATCCACGTTGAAAGTACTTTAATAAGCATCCTTAGCTCTTTTGATTTCCAGAATTCCTTATGTAGGGTGAGAGCCATTATCGTCATTTTTCTGATGAGGAAACCAAGTCTGAGAAATTAAATATCTTACTTGGGCTCGTACAGCCCACAAGTGATGGGCCCTCCAACTCTAAGTCCCATATTCTTTTAACATGAAATGTTACTAACCACTCAAGGGTATGGTGCTGGAACTCTTCAGTCTCCTTGATGCCTCCATTTCCCTTGCCTTTTCTGCCAGATGGAAGGTCTGGTATCTTCTGTAGTTCACAGTTCCAAGCTCTTCAGCTCTACTGGGCTACTTTGAGTAATCAGAATGGGACTACCTTCCATTGGGCTTTTAAAAATTCTTATTTACCCCTACCAAAGATCCAGTGGAGAGAGCCTGGAAGCTCTTCCTGGGACACTTATCATCCTTCATATGAAGGCCAATTTCTAATAATGTTTCTAATCTTTCCATTTCCTTGGCATGCAATACTATACATGCTTTCTAAAAAGCTGATTCATCCCCACCAAAGAGCATGCATCCTCTTGTTCTGTGACTTTATTTCTGGAGTTTGACATTCATACAGACGTGTGATTGCCACTACTCACATCGTAGCTCAGAATTAGCAGACATGTCAGCCAAGTTGGAAAATCAAATTGCATTGCACACAGCTTTTCCCTCTGTGTCTCTCATTCAGTGATGAATATTTTATTGTATAGCAAAATAATACATAACAATAAAAGCGCCTTGTGTTTATACAGAGCCTTTTTACTTCTCAAAGTACTCATGTATTTACTCTGCTACATTTATCTTCAGGTTTTTTTGGGTTTTTTTGTATGTTTCACAGGGACACCTGCATGTAAATAATTCAGATGTTCTCATAAAGGTAGATATATGTATGAACATATTTTTAAACTTAATATTCCTTCACATAAGTTAGACTTTTATTTATATTTTTCCTCTCTTTTTTCCAGACTCACTTCTGTCCCTGATAATTTGAAATATATATATAGGGTTACAATGACCAAGGCGGGCAGGCTGTAATTTCTCAGTAGGTGGCCATGAGCAAAGTTATTCTGTACTGACTTGTGAGCCATTCCTTTCCATCTGCCACCTTACTATCATGCCTCAGTGGAGACATAGAGACAGGCCATCTGGGACCTAGAATGGCAAAGGAAGGTAAGATTTTTAAGGTACAGTTAAGAAGCTGAGGCATAACAGCAAAATGATCTCTGTTAATTATGTCTGAAATCACTTAGCACCATTCCTGGATCATAGGTACACACTAACTGTTGATAAATACAAATATGAAACACTTTGCTGGTGCCTCCATCTGCCTAAAACTTCTTCTCAACCCAGTGTTGAAGGCCTTTCTCCACTTCTATCCTCACTGTCTTCTCCTTCGCAGATTCCTTTGGCACAATTTATGTTTCTCAACTTGTAGTCATTTCATTCAACATCTTTGTCAGTTCCTAAGTGTGGTTCTTAAGTCATGGCCAAAACAGGCAATGCCCCCACCTTCGTGAAGCTCATATTATGGTCAGAAAGTTTTGGCTATAATCAAATGATACTAATTCAAGCTAATGAAAGGGTAAGTTATATAATTCAAGGATGTGAATATAGTCAGTACCATAGAAGAGCTATATCTGAAACTGGGAAGTCACTGGAGATAAAGCAACAGCTCTTTCCCCCTTTCCCCCTTGTGCTAGAATCTCATGGGCTTTTGTGTCTTTGGTTGTTGTTGTTCATGGCAGCATTATGGTTCTCTCTATAAACTAGCTTGGTCCACTCCAGTTAGACATAGTAAAAATGGCTGCCTAGGCCTGACTTCATGTGACCTCAACTTGAGTTGTGTCTCTGAATTCCTGGTTCTCATGATTGGCTGTCCACCCAGTAGACCACCCATTCCTGGACCAAGTGCATGATGATGCTCATGTGACTTATGAACTGACAACTTCAAATTGCCATATGGAGTTTCAAGCTTTGGAACTTCTCTCATAATAGGTCATGTTCTTTCCAACTGTCTGGCATCTCTAGCCTACTAAGCATCAGTTGAGGATGTATCAGAAAATGTCTACAGAGATTTATATAAAAGTGAAATAGACTTAGTTTACAGCTAGCCAATGATGTAGCTACATCTAATTTAGTGTTCTCTTTAGATTTGGGATTCTGTGTCAACTCTTATGATGTTTACTTTATATCCATATTGGCCACTTTCATTTGTACATGGAATTACACATCATTAAACGGCATCATTTGACTTGAGGTATTCTTATACATAAGACTGTGAGTGGAAAACTAAACACTTCAGTAGCTAAGGAACAATTAATTACTTACTAAGTTTTTCTTTACATCTTCTGGATCAGGGAAATTATCTGAAAAGTTAACTCTGTCTTTTTTCTAGCATTAGCAAGTTGCATGATGCTTTTCTTATCCACTAATATCTGAATCACATTTAAGTTAATATACACTTCCAAGATCATTTTAAAATTCCACAATTCTTTCAGAAAAAGTGTCTTAGGTTTCTGATGGTTTGACTAGAAAGTTCTGGATATTTTTAAACTGTGAACTTTAGAGACAGCTTAGGGATAACTACATGTGAATCAAAGAACCTCCTGGGTTTTTTTTTTTTCCCCAGAAAGAGTGCTGCACGTTGGTTTCCACACATAAAACCAAAATTATCCCTCTTCCAACAGTAACATGACAGAATGACTCACATTTATTGTAGAGAAATCCATAGATCCTGAGGAATGTTTCCTTTTTTTATTTGCTTTTTCACACTCTGGCTCTGGATGCCCTGATTCTGTAGCTTTGGATGTCTAATTTAGAACTTCGTAAGAGAGTTTTTTCTCAGAGCCCTGGATGTGCTCTCTAACTCCTGTGAAGATACCTAGACCTGTACCTTTGCCCAGGCCTGGCCCAGAATCACCATCTCAGCTTATCTAGCACATCCTACCTGGCCCAACCGGCTATGGATTCTCCTAAATTAAAAAGATGTTTAATAGGTGTAATTGCACCATTTTTACTTTCTAATATCTAAAGACATCCTTTGGTTTCTGATCGAGTTGTTTCAAACGGAAAAAATGTAGTATCGACTATGATTGTCCATTTTAGAATGCCCAATTAAAACAGAAATGAAGGCAGGACTTAGTGCATACGAGTGGTCCATTACCATACTCGATCCTTTCCCTTAAAACAACGCAAACCTTGTTTTGGGCACCATGACAGCAAATTGGCATGATGCCACTTTCTGTGGTCATCATAATTCATTCTTAATTCTAGGAGAACTGTATATTCATAGATTCCCCAATTGTTATTGAGCAGACTGTGGCTGTTTTAAGGATCTAACAGATAACCAGATATATCCTCAAGAAGCTATAGGAATAAGAATAAGATCGATACAGGTACAGGTATCAGTGTAGGTATAAATGTAGGTATAGATACAGGTGTAGGCATAGATAGGGTCCTTTTCTGTTACTGGCTCCCACCAATGTTATCATTTTCTGGTGTTATCCAGGCCTCTGGAAATGATCCACATTCATTTAAGGTCGAGATAAGTGGAGTCAGAGACAGCTTTCAGCTGCGGAGTATTAAAGAGGATTTTGAATTTCAAATTGTGTTTAAGTGGCAACGGGTTCTTCTGCAAGGTTTTCTATGGAGTGTTGTCTTCATTGCCACAGTCAACCTACTAACTCTTTTTAGACGTTGAATACAGTTGGATGGCATCAGTAATTATGGAGCTAGGAAAGAAAGGGTCTTATAGACCATTACAGCTTTGGGAGAAAGTAAGTGGCTGTTTCTTATTAATGATTTGGGAGCTTCATGAGTTAAAAAAAATCCATAAAATGTGGTAAAAAAAAATTCAAGACCAGTGCTCCGGGATCTTAGTCGGTTAAGTGTCTGACCTAGGCTTAGGTCATAATCTCACCATCCATGAGTTTGAGCCCCACATCGGGCTCTGTGCTGACAGCTCAGAGCCTGGAGCCTACTTTGGATTCTGTGTCCCCCTCTCTCTCTGCCCCTCCCCCACTCATGCTCTGTCTTTCCCTCTCTAAAATAAAATTTAAGACCTAAATCTCTAAACCATGAAGGCAGTCCATTACCCTTTATTTGATTTTTAATACAGTAACCTACGAGGTTTAGAATGAGCATGAATTCATTATTCTAACACTTTTGTCCCATATACTTCTTCTCAAATAAAGAGGGTAACCTTTGTTTTTTCCTTTAGGGACTTCACGGAGGTTTGGCTTCAGCCACCAGTTACAAAATATGCCATCACAGTTTATCCGTCTCTAAAACAAATGTATATCTGGTCAATTCTTCTATCATGTATATGTTCTGTTTGTCATTATTGACATGATAGTTATTTTTTTCATAGCCTATTATACTGACTGGAGATCTCATGGGTACCAGAGTCATTGTACTTCTGCGGAAGTATCAGTTGCGTCCCAGATGGAAAATTTATATTTGTCCCATATTGGATTAGAATGAAAACCTTTGCAAAAATATCATTCCTCTTCCATCAGATTTAAATTGTGTGCATTTGTAGAAAATTCCGCCAACTAGATTCCCTCTGTCCCAGTGTTTACAGGAAGGAGGTGTTCAGAGCAAGAGCCGCTGCACACAAAGCAGTTGAAAAGCAAGATGGTCCATGATGTCTTTTTTTCAGTCATGTTCTTGACATCAAGTTAGGAAATTTTTTTATTTAAAAAAAAAAGTGCAGGGGGAGCCTTGATGGCTCAGGCGGTTGTGCATCTGACTTTGGCTCAGGTCGTGATCTTGCGGTTCGTGAGCTCTAGCTCTGCATTGGGTTCTGTGCTGACAGCTAGGAGCCTGGAGCCTGCTTCGGATTCTGTGCCTCCCTCTCTCTCTGCCCCTCCCCCCAAATAAATAAACATCAAAAAAGGTTTTTTTTAGAAGTACAGATGTAAAACTGTATAAACTATTTGCTTTCATTTTCCTGCCTTCCCCAGAGTGAAGGATCTCAACCACACACCCTGAGTAGCGGAGACTGTTATTGTTTAATCATTGTATTTTGACTGCCTAAGCTTGGAACAAGGTAGACATTTAAGCGTCTGCTGAACACATGAATAGTGGGCCTGGGAGAAGGGCTAGAGCTTGAGAGACTGTACACAATGGACCAATTTGCCACAGATGGAATATCAGGAGTTGCTGCAAATGATCTGAAATATGTAAGATTTGTTGGTCCACAGTCCACAGTCTTATGCATAAAGTGCTCACCAAACTGGGCCATTCCCAGAGTGAGCTGCCTTGAGGGCCACATGTACGTAAAGGCATGTGTGGTTTATGTCGGGAAGCATTGGTTACTGATTACTGATCATTCGGTCTATGGGAAAGCCTTCTCAGAAGGAAGAGACCCCTCTCAGAGTCTCTGAGGTGATATGAAAGCTGACGAGCTGAGACTTAGTTTGTTGATGTGTCTAGCTGGTGGATCTGAGACAGAAGATACAGTAGAGAATGAATGTGAGTCAAAATCAGAGAGAACAGAGACCAAATGAGGTAATGTGCCAGGTATTTCTGGAGCTCATGGCCTCCAGCTCACCTTGTCTTGTGCTATGTTCAGGCAGGGAACTTCTTAAGACCAAGGTGAGTAAAGTGTGATACAGAAAAGCAGAGGCAGTGGTAAAAGCACAACTCAAGTGAATCCACCTGACTTTAGCTACTTTCATAAAGTTTTCTATACAAAAATGATTTGCAAAAGATGGAGTATGAGTGATCTGAAAGTTTTAGTTGCTCTTCTCCATTTTTCCCTTCCTTTATAAATATTCAATTCCTTTCTCAGTTCAACGGTAGTAAAAATTACCATTAATCTTGTATCTACCATGAGAGCCAAATGCAAGGTAATGGAAGCATGCCGCCATGTTATTTTCCTGGGATGCTTCTTCACAAAGATGATGGATTTATATCATTTATCACATAGATGGAAGGGATACACAGCTTTTTGATATCTTTCATGTTAGTTTTTACTGGGTTTATTCTTACAATAGCAATTAGAGTACCAGTAAAATAATATTCAGCACCCTATATTTTTTCAGACTGACCATTAAGGGGAAAAAAAAGCCAGCATGGCTCTATCATATTTGTTTTCAGGCACTGCCTAAACTACATCATGTTCCAAGAGTCTTCCCTCAAAGATTTATGATGAATGTTAATGCAAGCAAAGTCACTTTTTATTCAGAGAATATCAAAGCCAGTAGCGGAGGGGTTATTGTCTTTGTGACATAGTGTTATTTGGCTAGGATCTCTCCAAGGTCATCTTACATTCTTGTACACACCTTGTCTTTCCTCTACCACTTTCACTTGGTCTTCCTCTTCAACAAGTAAAAGTGTTTCCTGCAGTGAGTTGTTAAATTGGTATAGATTAAAATTTTCAGTTGAGTCTTTCTTCCTTCTGTGTTGAAAGAGAGAGAGAGGGAGGGTGGGAGGGAGATGAGGTGTGGTCTCTCTGCTCTCACAAGCCTCTCTTCCTTTTCAAATATGAAAAATTATTATTTTCTTGCAAGGTGCCTGTAAGAATGGATCTGAACAAAATTTTAAACACACTGGAACGGCTTGTTCCAACCAAATAATCAGTGTGTGTAATCCCGTCACCTCTGGTAGACTGCTCTCCATTAACCACAGTTGTCTTGTGGTTCAGTGCCTTGCCAAATAATCTCATGGAACAAGTGATTCTTTCTGGAATAGAAAAGTAACGCTCACACTTTGATAAAGACAACATCGGCAGCAGAAATACTCCCAGTCTTTCTCAGGTGCTGGGGCTCAGATTGTACTAGAAGCTGAGGAAGAGGTGTGCCACACTTGTTGCCATGAGCCTGAGAACCCCATGCTACCTGAGACCAGCTGCTCATTCCACCTCCCAGTCCCTTGCCCTCCATCGGTTCCTATGATGTGGTCCCTGCCCTTGGACATGGAGCCCAGGCTCCAAGAGATTTCCCACCACTTTCAGTCAACTTATTCAGTGGTTATAAACTTCCTGTTTACCAACGGCTCCTCTTATGACATCTCCCCATGGGTGCCCAATATTGAAAGATTTTCTCGACCAACAAATTGTATTTCAGAAGTGCTGCTACACGTTGTCTAGGAGCCAGTGTCACACGTGACAGCCAAGTTGAGCTTCTGGATGCCATGAAGGAACCAACATTGCCATCCAATTCACAGAATTTAAGCTAAAACCAACATATCTAATTGGTTTTTAATGATTCTGCACAACTTGTTTGAGCATAAATGGGACATTTCCCTCAGGCACCTGCATGTCTCTGCTATTGCATTCATGAGCTCTTTAGAGAAAACTTGGACCTGTCCATGTGTGAGGTGTGTGTGTGTGTGTGTGTGTGTGTGTGTGTGTGTGTTTCTGGTTCTGGATAGTGACGTGTCTGTGTTTTGAAACCCAGTAAGACCTGGTTTTAAACTTTGCTAACTTAGGCAAGTTGTTTTACTTCTCAGAGCCTAGAGTCAGAACTGAGGAGAAAATACATCAAGTACCTACAACACTGTCTGCTACATAATGAGCATTTAATGAATGTTGCCTTTTTCAAATGACTTACCTATCATTCATGAGCCACCACTATCATTTCCTCCACATTTCCTAGCATATGCCTCAACAACTTTTATTTTAATCAAATTACCAAATTAATAATTAAATAGTTTATTGTCATGAAGGCAGAAATTGCATCTTTCATTTTGGGATTCTCAGCAGTTACAGGGTTGTTTAAGCATAAAGAAAGCAATCAGTACATGCTTAGTGATAAATGAATAGCCAGATTTTAAGAATGAAGTATAATAATAAATAATAATAATCACATTAATAATAATAGTAATAATCTACACAGCTGTAGATGTGTAAGATTCACAATGAAACATTAAACCACTAAACGAAGCCTACGTGAATAGGAGATTTCAACCTTAAGAGATGAAGGAGTGGCTCTGATTTTGAGCTTGTGAAGTCATGAAGTACATGAGCTGTGATAGTCTTATTACCTGTAGTGGGAGCCAGAGAGATAAAAATGATTTTCATTCCATGTCAGATAAATGAAATCTCTAGGTGCTAGAGATAGAAAGTGCAAGATGGATGTTTCCTGCCCCTAATGAGCTTACAGTGAATGGTAAGAGAGACATATAGGAGGGTGAAGTGGGGCTTTGGGGTAGGAAGGTGGGGGGGTGTGTTGGGTAAGACAAAGGCAGGGTAAAGACATTTCAGGAACAAGATACTCAGCAAAATCAGGTAGAGACTTCACAGAGTCTTCTATTGATGAAGACACGGCCCCTCTGCATCTTATTAATGAGCCTAACTTTATCCCACAGATGGTGCACTGAAAAAATTTTAAGCCAAGAAGTGTCATGGCCAGACTGCATTTTGAATGAATACGCCTGGTGGCTGGGCAGGGAATGGATTTGAGGAAGACTGGACTGGGCCTGGGCAACCATTGGGGGACTGTGTTGGCAATTACAGTTGACCCTTGAATAACCCTTGAGGGTTAGGGGCACGGACCCTCTGTGGAGCTGAGTATCCACATACAATTTTGACTCCCCAAAAATGTAACTGCTAATTGCCTACTGTTGATCAGAAGCTTTACTGATAATATAAACAGTCGATAAACACATATTTTATTTCTATGTGTTAGATACTGCATTCTTGCAATAAAATAAGCTAGAGAAAAGAAATTATTATTAAGAAAATCATAAGGGACAGGAAATACATTTACAATAGAGTATTGTATTTATCAACAAAAATTCACATGGAAGAGGACCAGTGCAGTTAAAACCCATCATGGTCAGTGATCAACTGTGGTCTGAGAAACCAGAAACCAGTGCCATGGAAGTTGGGATGGATAGTAAGTAGTAATTTGGGAAATACTTAGGAAATAGTATCAGCAGAAATTGGTGTCTGATGGGATGTTGGAGTTTAGTTGATGGAGGGGTTTAAGACGATTTGAGATTTGGGGTCACCTGGGTAGCTCAGTCGGTTGAGCGTCCAACGTCGGCTCAGGTCATGATCCTGCATTCATGGGTTCCAGCCCCACATGGGGCTCTGTGCTGACAGCTCAGAGGCTGGAGCCTGCTTCAGATTCTGTGTCTCCCTCTCTCTCTTCCTCTTCCCCGCTCATGCTCTGTCTGTCTCCCAAAAATAAATAAATGTTAAAAAAAATTTTTTTAAAGACAATTTGAGATTTTTAGCTTGCATGGCTAGTTGCAAGATGATTTTAACCACTGGAAGAAAGGATGCCAAAAGAAGCATGTTTTTTAGTGGTAGAGGTGATGAAATGAGTCTGAGATGCCACCAGATGCTTGGCAGTGTTTGAGCCTGAGTCTCAGAGAAGACATTTGGACTGGAGAGATGGGGTCACCTGAACCAAGGAGGACAGGGATATCACTTCTGAGATAGCCCTGCGGCATAAACAATGGCCAGTTGACATGGTTACATAATGTAAGTAGGACATTGCCCCAATGTGGGGAGAATCAGGGCCTATATATAACTGCTTTGAATTTCCTGGGGCATCCTTAGAAGAGGCAGTCAACTCACAAATTTTAAAATAAAAAAAATGGCATCAAAAGAGTTCATTCAATAAATGCTTATCCACTGTTTAATATATAAAAAAACCACATATTTCTAAAGAGAGAGAAGAATAGGGATTTATAAAGGGAAAGAAAGAGGGGAGTAGAGGGAAAACAAAGGGGTAGAGAGAAAGAGGTCAGAGATCTCATGGGAGAGGAAAGAATTCCTGGTCGTAGGAATCTGATGATGATCCCAGCTACTTGTCTGCACAATGGACAGTCCTTTTCTTTTCTTCTTCCAGTGGGAGAGCTTAAGGTTTTATCTAAATATATATGAAATCAGTATTATATGTGTACACCAAATATGCATGGGTTTCCATTTGCAACTTTTTGTTCAAAGGGTGTGCTCAGGTATTTGTTAATATTGAATTCATACAGTGGCAAGTCACTTTCAAATGAAGGGCTTAGAAAGAGGAAACTACTGACTTTTGTATTCTGCTGTGTGTTTTTTTGAGCCCTTTTGACTTTTAACAATAATTCTTAGGTCAAAAAAATAAATAAAATATTTCTTAGGTCGTACTTGCCCTATGATTTCTGTTCTCTCCTCTGAGGTGTCCCTTCCATTGGCCATCAGGCTTCCAGCCACCAGTGGGGAGGGACCCAGCAGGAGCCCTACAGGATGAAGAGCGGCCCGTGTAATGAATGGTTCAGGCCATGGGCTCTGAACAGGAATAGATGAGTCTGGTTCAACTTCCAACACTGGGTCTTGAGCCAATGACCATGGGCAAGCACCTGTGTCTTGTTGTGTCAAATCCAAAGCCAGGATAGGTCAATCATTTACCTTTGTGAGCTGTGGTAGGTAAAATGAGAAAGAGGTCGGTGAAACGCTTAGCCCAACGTCTAGCCATGAGTAAACGCTCCCTAGTGAGCAATTATTATTACTATTAAACTAATGATCATGTGCATTTTATTATTGTTTGAATGATCAAACCCACAATCCTCTGGGAAATGGCTTTCAGAGTGCATGCCACTTCCTTGCTGTCCCCTATAAACTCCAAACTGCAAGGCTCAGGGGCTGGGCAGGCTGGTGAAGTAAATGTGCAGCCCACCAGGGCATGGGGCAAGCCATGGTAGAATGAGTTGGTTGAGAATTGCTCGAATTTAAGACCACCGCCTTCTCTTGGCCAGACAGCAAAGTAAATGTCTTCATCACAATGAGACTGAAATCTCAGGACATACAAGAAAGATGCAGTCACAATGCACCAGGTGTTACTTGCCCTGCTTGACACTCTTGCCAGAGACCTTGAGCCCCCCAGGCCCCTGGGGAGCTGACCACAGGAGGGCTGCCTCACCGCAGTGTCCAAAGACTTCAGGCTGGAGCAGGACAGCACTGCTCCGATCCCTGTTAATATTACCTGTTCTGGGTCAATTCAATTGCAGTTTTTGCCTCAGAAGAAATCTTGTAACATTCTTTGGCTTCTTTGGGACATAAAGGGAGAAGTTGCTCCCTATCTACTAAAGGAGACATACATGCATAACGTGATTAAAACAACCCTCACCCAGGGTGGGTACAGGGTACCTCAGTCAGTCCCGCCCATGTAGCTGTGCCCAAATCTTATGGGAAAGGCATTTGGACTGTGGTTGACAGACCCTTGCCTAAAAGCACTGATATCCTTTACATGGATTCCTGGGCACAGAAAGTGACTTGCTTGAGGGACCCAAGGTTTCAGGTTCTGACTGAAGATCTTCCTTGGGCTGCCCTGTAAATGGAGCGTAAGGGCCCTGGGCAGAAGAGCGGTCTGTTTATGCGACTAAATACCCCAGCCCTTTCCTCCTGCACCGTCTCTCTCCATCAGCCTCTCTGTCCCCTCCTTTTTTCTTCATCTTTCTCCACCTTATTGGATGGGAGCACTTACATTTATATTTCCCTCATCAGACTGGTCATTTTTAGCTGAACTTTGAAGTGATTACAGGAAACCTAACACCTCTCCTGACCCTTTGCACCAAGGATTTAACAGAAAGTTTTGGGTCACTACAGACCTTTCTAGTCTTTACCTACATTATTTTTCTAGATTGTAGAGCAAAGTGTCATGAACACGGAACAAATACAGCATTGAGTAGCTCACTAAACCCCAATTTTTTTAAATCAGCACATAGGCCAATGAAGAAGGTTCCTCTCAGGTCAATGGCTTGGCTCTTCTGCTCCTTTTCTGAGTGGTGCTCACCCGCCTCTGGGAATGTAAGTTCAGCAAGAGCATTATGGTTGGCTCACAGGGACACTGTCACATTTGCAAATGCTTTAAGTCACCATATCTTACATGGCAGTGAATGTGGTGGGAGAAGATTGACCAAGCGCCTTCTGAGCTTTACACCCTTTGATGGCACCCACATCTCTAGAGAGAACACGCAGACAGAGGATGGGCCTCGTGTTGACCCTCGGCTTCAGTTCCAGGATTCTGGGTTCAGGCCATTCTTGAGAAAAATTGTTAACTCTTCTAACCCTTGGCTTCTGTGTCTGTGGAATGGCGACAATAACATGATTTAATCACAAGCATTGAATTGGATCATGTATCTAAAGGACTTAGCATAGTGTCACGCATGTAATAAACACCATATGAATGGTAGCTACTAATATTATGTTATTTGATTTAATCCCTACTCCTCTACTGAGGAAGGGGACGCCGGGGTTCGGTGAATTAGTGGAGTCCAGCCAAAGCCATGGAGCTATTAGAGAAATGACAAGGTGAGGTTTTTCTCAGGTTATCTGACTCTAACCTGTCTATCTGACGGGCCTCCTCGTTGGCCCAGAGCTCCGTAGACACACCTCGGCTCTGAGGAAGTACAGCGGCCTTGAGTGAGTGAGGACTCCCCCTTGATGTGCGTGAGGGGGAGACACATTCAGAGTTGAAAGTGGTGATTTCTTTCTTCAGAGCTCTTGGACTGTCATGGTGTAAATCATGAGCCCTATCGAGCCACCTATGTGGTCATTCGAATGGCACATTTTAGGGTAGAATTTGAAGGCTTATATTCATTAATAGTTCTCAATTCTGACAGACTATATTATTTAGAAATGAGACATTCTTATAAACTTAATTGAACCTTATTCTTTTCTGATCTTTTTCAAACAGCATCTCAGGAGGGCCTGCCTGAACTGTCCTATAAACAATTTCACACGACACCCACACACACGTCCTCAACAGATTTATGAGTCCTTAGCACCTACCCATATCTGGGATTCTTTCTATTTCCTTCTTTATCCTGTTTGCTGCCTATCTCTCCTACCAGAGTGTAAGGCTCAAAGGTTGGTGCTCAGGGAATGCTTGCTGAAAAGTGGGTAAAAGCATTCATATCATTTTCCTATGTCTATTTACTCTTCAGCCTGACGATTCCACAGAACCAAAATTCTCCAGCTTACCAGGCATCACCTCACTGTTAACAGTTTTCCCCTAAAAGTCTTCGTGGAGGTTCATTTTTTAAAAAATCTTATTTATTTGAGAGAGGGACAGACAGACAGAGAGCACAAATGGGAGAGGGGCAGAGAGAGAGGGAGAGAGAGAACCACAAGCAGGGTCTGCACTGTCAGCACAGAGCCCAACTCGGGGCTCGATCTCATGAAGTGCGAGATCATGACCTGAGCAGAAATCAAAAGTTGGACTCTTAACTGACTGAGCCACCCAGGTGCCCCTGGAGTTTCATTTCTATTCCGCCACCTGTTATGACCTCAATTAAACTAGTCAATAAATAAGATAGGTCTGTTTTGCTGTAGAAGCGTTGAATTTATTTCTCCAAAAAGTATAGTATACCTTTATAGTCTAGAAATACTAAAATATTTCCCATGTTGTACCTAGGGAGTTGAGGCTTTAGGAAAACCAGATTATTTTTAGGGGGAAAAAGGAGAGGGAAGGGAAGAGACGGGGAATGGGGTAGCGGGCCAGACATCAGAGTAATTAGGTTCTCATACTGACCGTTACTGGATGCAGGACTTTGGGAAAGCTTCTTTGGAATTAAGTTCGCTTCCCCTTGGAAACAAGCAGGTCAGAGCAGATGACTTCACAGTTCTCTGAAGGTCTAACTTTCTGGGTTTTACCACACACGTGTAGATCTAACCAGGTCCGGCATTCTATGACTCAAGATAACTCAAAATGTGTTTTGTAATGTCAGGGACACTTTTCATGTCTTAACTTCTTTCCGTTGTGGTAAAAGAATTGTCTTTCTGTACAGGCACAAGCATTGATCCAACAAGGCTTACCCTGAAGATCTTCTCCTTTGGATTCCTTTGCCCCTAAGCCAGCCCTTTGTTTTCCGAAGAGTAATAGAAACAAAACTGTCAGGATTTTCAAAATTGATGGCGGCCTTTGGCGACCTTTCAAAGTTGCTCTCCAGGCTCATGCAAAACATGCAAAATAAAGACTCCAGCTTTCTTTGAAAATAGAATTGGTTTGAAACTAGGGGGTTTGGAAACAGGCAGCTGAGCAGATTTCCTTCTGTAAATACTACATTGACTCTCCATGGGGGATGGGAAGTGCGAGGAATTTAAATATAGGTTTTGGTTATTAATAAGCTAAAGGATCACTCTTGTGGAATATAAGACATTACTGGTAATATTAAGTTCTCTCTGCTGCAAAAGAAAAGACTTGTTTAGAAACAAAAAGATAAAGTCATACGAAGTATCTCCTTTGAGATTGTAATCAGTCCTTATCCATGTCCTGGAAGAGAGAGTTATTAGTTTTATTAAAATGAGAGATTGTGAGAGTACTAGTTTGGAGAACTTTGATAAACAAGGTCAAAACCAACATTTCCCAGTTAGCTTCTGAAAACTGCCTCAGATAAACTTTAAAATGAGTTTGATTTTGCATAGTATTTTTTTATTTAAACAATTTTTTAATGTTTATTTATTTTTGAGAGAGAGAGAGAAAGTGTGTGAGCATGTGTGGCGAAGGGACAGAGAGAAAGGGAGACAGAATCTGAAGCAGCCTCCAGGCTCTGAGCTGTCAGCATAGAGCCTGACATGGGGCTTGAACTCATGAACCACAAGATCATGACCTGAGCCAAAGTCAGATGCTCAACCGACTGGGCCACCCAGGAGCCCCTGATTTTGCACAGTATTAAGGGAGGACATACATGTAAGGATTTTATGAGCATTAATAAACAGGCAGGATGTTGATAAGTAAATTAATTCATTAATTCAACATGTTAAATAAAATGTCACTGACATTGCCTAATAAGCATCTTGTCTGGACAAGTCTTTCATATAAGTTTCCAGAATTAACCCATGCAACAAATACGTGAAGGAGATAGTATTTTTCCATTAAACTAATGGGAACAGTTTGGTAAATTGCCGGCTACCAAATAGTTAATGAGTGGTTGTTGCAGACTGAACGTTTGTGGTTTCCCCAACTCCCACCAAATTCTTACGTGGAAGCCCTAAGCCCCAGCGTGATGGCATTGGGAGGCGGGGCCTTTGGGGAGTGACTAGGTTCAGATGAGGTCAGCAAGGTACCACCCCCCACAATGGGATTAGTGTCCTTATAAGAAGAGGAAAAGAAGGGCACCTGGGGGGCTTAGTCGCTTAAGCGTCTGACTCTTGATTTCTGCTCTGGTCACGATCTCATGATTCATGAGGTCGAGCTCCTCCTCAGGCTCTGTGTTGACAGTGTGGAGCCTGCTGGGGATGCTATCTCCCTCTCCCTTTGCTCTTCCCCTGCTTACACACACACACACACACACACACACACTCTCTCTCTCTCTCTCTCAAAATAAATAAACTTTTTTTGATAAAAAAAAAGAAAAGAAAAGAAGAGGAAGAGAGATCAGAGCTTTGGCTCTCCGTCAGCACGCACGGCGAGAGGGCCGCTGTCTGTAAGCCTGGGAGGGAATCCTACCAAGAACCAAGTCTGCCCGCACCTTGGTCTTGGCTTCCTCAGCCTCTAGGAACCCTGGGAAAGACACGCCTGTTGCTGAAGTCCCCCAGACGCTGGTCTGTGGTGCGGCAGCTTGAGCTACGCCAGCGGCAGAGCCCGCATTGTACCCCAACTCTCTTAGATTCCAGAGTCCACGCCGGCAGGGACACGGGGTCGGGAGCTGTCACGGGCAACGGGGCGCTGATGGGGTAGACGGGACGCACCGAAGGACCGCCTTGGGTGGCTGTGGTCCAAGCCCCTGGCATCTTATGGGCACGAGCTCCTTTCTTCCCCAAGCAGAAACCTTGAACATGGGAGACGCCTTCCCGGCTTCCCTTTCCCCCGTGAACCTGCACAGACTCGGGCTCTGTGCCCTCGTCCTCTTACTGTACCTCGAATCTGTCCCTTCGGATGACCCTGACCTTCCCGCCTTAGCCCAGCAGCGCCTCTCCACCTGGTCTCCCTGCCTTCGGTCCATCTTAACCCGGGAGCGGTTGCTTTAAAACTCAACATTATCTGTGCTACTTTCCTGCTTTAAATGCTTCGGCGGTCCGAGGTCCCTTGGGGGAGTGTCAGTGTCCTGTCGTGGGGTGGATGACAGTGTCAGTGTGGGACACAGCCGTGACCCGCTCCCTGCGCCCTGTGCCCCACGTGCTGGGTCTCCCTCGCTTGACTGACTCCATTCCTCTCCCGTTCCCTTGTCCCTAGGATCAGCCACGTCAAGCCCGCAGGGATGCTTTTCGAGCTAAAAAAAAAAAGCAGAAATAAATACAAAAATAGATCATTAGGGTGTTTAAATCGGAATTGTATGCAAATGTAAATAATGCATATGTAAAGCAATCACTGGGATGCTATTTATATAACACCCTTTCACCCAAAGATGGTAAAGCAGTTTACACACATTGTCTTCTTAATCTTCACCATCTTCGGTTGAATTGTGTGACAAATGCGGCTTTGAATCACGAACTTCTTTCCCCGTTTTGCCTTCCAAACTGTCCCTGGGTAATTTGTGGAGTGATGTAACATAGGCAGCTAGTTACTTATCGGAAGTTACTAATGTAGGTGCCACACTCAAGGATCAGTGTCTTTTCTGTTACAGACGGAAATGTGGTGCTCGGCTATAAGAAACACCTGAGCACGTGAGATCATCAAGCCACACTCAGGTGTGCAGGAATGTACCAAAGGCCCGTTAGGGCTGCTGGTCATTTTCTTGATTGAAATCGGAAGAGTAATAATTATCAGTGTGCTGAAGGCCAGCAGCCTCCATCCATGAGTGGTTTCGTAAAAGCATGCTACATTTTTGCCATCCATAACAGGCACTGTGACTAAGGCACAGCATTTCTAGCCTTCACATGATCTGCCTTCTGACCTTGCTTGCTATTTTTTATCTCTCTCTCCCCCTTTTTTTTAAATCTCACTTCTGTTACTCTGACCCCCTTCTGTTTCAAGAACATAGTAGGCATGATCTGACCTCAGGACCTTTGCACTTACTATTCTGCTGGCTGGAGGCTCTTCCCCCATATGTCATCCCAGCTCACTCCCTCACTTTATTTGGGTCTAGACCATTCTTGATTCCCCTTACCCTATTTTATACTTCTTCTTTGCCTTTATCAGTACCTGGAAGGTTTTATGTTTATCTGCTTACTATTCTTTTTTCCTCCTTTCTATAATACAATCTCCATTAGAGCAGAGATCTTGTCTATGTTTTACTATTGTGTCCCCTAGTACCTAGAACTGTGCCCAAAATGTAGAGACACTCAACAGATACTTGATGAATGAGTAAATATGCAGATAAACAAATAGCTCTAGCCTCTGTGGTGTAATTAGAACAATCAGTACATTTATTTGCAGGTGTGCTTAGCTGTCTGTTCTTAAGGTGAATTGTGAAAGTCAAGGTTTCAGCCTCGTTCATACCTTAGAGTAAGAAACTATGATAGAATTTCCATGAGATTTGTAATCTGAATGAGAAGCACGTAAAGGGAAGATATCCTTACGGTCTACAAGTTGTCATCAAGGCAGAAACTTTTATACAAGCAATTAACTAGTATGCAGATTGGAATGTGAGAGTGATCATTAGTTATCACTCCTGTGTATGATTGTTTCTGTCTCTAGTCTCTAAACAATGTAGTCAGAATATGAGTACACACACACACAAACACACACCCCTAACATGCATGGTTTCTATTTGTTTCTGATGATATAATTTGGAGACCCGATGATATACAGACTGCCCCCTCCGCCCCCACAAAACGGTCCCTTCTGGAAGCTGCCAGATGGTTCCATTTGTTCCAGCTGTCTCCCAGATTCACAGACTGCCTATATTGTCTTAAATTATGTCTTTGAAACATTCCTTTTGACCACTGGGTTTGTGCTCACCACAGGATATTTGCTCATACATTGCACTGTCAGCTGGTTCCTATCTTTGTTCCATCAAGCAGTGGGTGTTATAGCAAGCAGGGCATCAGTACTGACAGACGGAGTATATTCCAGAACCTGAATCCTGATGGGCCTCTCAGTTCCATGAAAAAAAAAAAAATTATAGAAAAAACATTCTGAATGTAGAGATCTGTCATCCTAGGGACCACTGGCAGATTGTCATCTCTGCTGTTTTCTAACATGTCAGGAAATAAGGATTAGCAAATACGAGTCACATGAGTTCTACAATAGCTTCAAAACATGCATTAGATGTGTGCCTCTTTTAGGGCCAGAGCCCATCTGGCCGTTTCGTCTCTAAGCTGTTTGGAGGCAGCTACGAATTATTCCAGAGGTACATAGTTCCCGCACGAGGCTCCCAGGCTGGCCTGAAAGTGTGCCCATCCCAGCAGGATCTGGCAAAGGCCAGAGCGGGGTTGAAGGATGGAGGGAGTTACTCAGACAAGACAAGAGGCAGTATAATTAGACAGGGAATAAAAAGTCCATTCAAGCTAAGAGTAAGAAATGGAAAATTACAAGTCTGATGGTCAAGTCTGATGAGGCAACCCTGGGAGCAGTGATGAGGCCAGGGTGTCAGGAGCGAAGGCAGAAGAGAGGGACAGAGCAAGCCCAGCCTTTCCGGGGCCTGCATTTACCAGCTGCCTCTCTACTCACCGGTGCGTCAGGTAGCACCCGACAGGCCTGCCTTAAAGGTCCACAGTGGGAGTGGGCACAGACTTGGCTCGCAAACAGGATAATGGCGCAGAAAGGTTGCCTGTGACATTTACTAATGACAGGACGTCAGGAAAGGGGGAGTGTTCAGCTCTTTCAAAAGAAGATAGAAATTCAATACAGACTTGAAAAAGTTGAAGACAGGGGTCAGTTCCAACCAGCATCAAACACAGGGTATACCTGGGGAGGGGAGGCGGAAATGTGCTCAAATACGGGGTCAGAAATGAAAGGTTTGGTGACTTTTCTGGATGGTGTCACCGTATATTGCTATTAAAGCATCAGGAAACTTGAGACTCTCTATCACCAGAACAACCCTCTATTCTTACCCGTCTCCACTCCCCACCGCACCCCTCCCCACCTCTGCAGGCCATCTGAGCCTCTTAAAGAGACATGACTTTTTCTCTGAGTTTCTCTTATTCAGTCCAGGTAGAAAGCACAGAGTAAGAAGTTGAGACCATGTCTAAATATCATCAACATCACATGCCTGTGGGATAAGTTGCATGTTCTGAGTATGGTAGTGCCCCAGCGAAAGGAATTAGGGGACTTCACGCATGAACAGTGATTATCCAAATGATTTTGCCCCATCTTCTCCCACCGTGCGGGGGACATATCAAAGAGGAGGTAATATTTAATAACTGCTGGAACAAAGAAGATGAAGAGGGGGATGGGGAGGGAAGCATTGTGCAGGGTTGGGCACAACCAGAGGGTATGAAGTGGGCGCCAGAGGGGAAGGAAGAGACGCTGAAAACGAGTGCGGCCAAATGAGAGGCTCTGACAAAAATAAACAGAATTGAGATTTTTTGAACCAGAGTGTAAAAATGTGCGGGTTACTATATGGCAGGCATCCAGGGTCTATCAGCTATTACAAATCAATAAATCTTGAGCACACAAGGAGATTAATGCTAGTAACTAATATTTATGTGACACATACAGATTACAAAGCACATCTCTATATGATGGCTACTTTCTTTTCCCAACAGCCCAGTAGAAGTAGCCTCACTTTCCAGTTGAAGAAGTGGCACCGAGAGAAACTGAAGCAACCATCTCCAGGACACAGAACCTGTATTAGTTAGGGTCAGGCACACGAGCTACTGAAACAAACAATTCCCAAAGTGAAGTGGCTTAATAAACAGAAGCCTATTCCTTGCAATAGATGATGATGATAGATGATAGATAGGTGATAAACAGATAGATATATAGATAGATGATAAATAGATATAGAGATAGTTGATAGATAAAATTACCTGCAGTATTAACTAAGAAATTTCAGGCATTAAGTTATAACCAATCCGTTAACAAAGTCTTTGGTAGTGTGATGAACTTATGAATATTATTCTTCTTACTCACTTTTTCCTGTCTTTGTGAAATAGTTTCATTATTTTTTTAAATGTTATTTATTTTTGAGAGAGAGAGTGAGCGCGTGAGTGCACGAGAGAGCATGAGTCCGGGAAGGGCAGAGAGAGAAGGAGACACAGAATCTGAAGCAGGCTCCAGCTTCTGAGCTATGAGTACAGAGCCTGACATGGGGCTCGAACCCACAAACCGCGAGACCATGACCTGAGCCAAAGTCAGACACTTCACTTAACCAACTGAGCCACCCAGGTGCCCCAATAGTTTTGTTATTTTTATAATGGCTGTAATTTATAATTGACAAAAGGTGATCCTTTTATCACGTTCTGAACTTGGCATGAGAGACTCTTTAAGAGCCATTTGCTTAAGACACACTCACATCGTCTCTTCAACCAGAACATACCTGTTTTATGGGAAGAAGAGTGGTCTCATGAAACAATTGTTGACCTACTGTTTGTAGTTTGTAGTTACATGTAAACTGAGACACCCTTATTTCTCTTCTATTTTTTTAATGTTCATTTATTTAAGTTTGAGAGAAAGCACGAGTGGGGGAGGGGCAAAGAGAGAGGGAGAGAGAATCAAAAGCAGGCTCTGCACTGTCAGCACAGAGAGCCCGATGTGGGGCTCAAACCCACAAACCATGAGATCATGACCGGAGCCAAAATCAAGAGTCGATGTCTCAACCGACTGAGCCACCCAGGCACCCCTCCTTTAAGTGATGTTAATTTAGAAAAAAAAAAAATCCTCCTTGAGAAATAGAAGAGGAGACAAGGCAATGAATGGAAAGGAGATGGAAAGATTAATTAGAGAAAGAAAACGTCATATTGGCTCTGTCCTGTATTGGATGTTCACTACATCAACGAACGGATGATATATAATTATGAAAAGACATTGTCGAAGCAGTACACGAGTCTATTGATTTTACTATCATGGGTACATTACTGTCTTACCTTTGTAAGATTCAAATGAATGGAGAGGGTACAAAGATTCTCCATAAATTAGAGTCATTCGTTTTCATTTTGAGAAAAAGAAAGCATGTCATATTTTCCGCATTTTAATTGAGATCTGGCAGGTCTCAGATAAGAACTTTATAAAGCAGTCATTTTATTTTATTGTATTTAAATTTTTTAAACATTTTTTATTTATTTCTGAGAGAGAGAGACAGCGTGAGCAAGGAAGGGTCAGAGAGAGAGGGAGACACAGAATTCAAAGACAGGCTCCAGGCTCTGAGCTAGCTGTCAGCACAGAACCCGATGTGGGGCTCGAATCCATGAACCGTGAGATCATGACCTGAGCCAAAGTCGGCCGCCCAACCAATTGAGCCACTCAGGCATCCCTAAAGTAGTCGTTTTAAAGGGAATTTATTTCTGTCATAACAGTAAATAAGTAGGATGATAACCATGGTAGCCTCAAGGCAAAGTATTGAAGAGATTTCGCAACGTAAAGGAACGGAGGTTTGCAAGTGATGCTGATATGTTTAACTGTGCTGTCATAGATACTCTAATGCGTGGTAGGTAAATTTACTGTATTATATAATTAGGTTTTTTTTTAATTCAGCAGTTATTTACTACATACCTATAAAAAGTAAGGCCCTATCCTAAGTGGTACAGAAAATAAAAAGAATCTTAGTTTATGGTTCTTGCCTTCAAAAAAAAAGGAGATGATCTAATTAGGAAGACAGTACTCACACAGGCAACAATCAATAATAATAGTAATAATAATAACAATAACATCAACAACAGTAATAGCAACATCAACATTTGTTGAGCTCTTACTGTGTGCCTAACACTATGATAATTGTTCTTATGGCATTACACTGTGAATCACAAATCCCCCCAACGGCCCTGGAAGTGTGCCATATTTCTATTCCCATTTTATAGAAGAAGAGATGGAGGGTCAGAGAGTTTATCCAGCCCAGTCAGAGAATAAGGTGTTCTAAATAAATTTCCAGATAAATAAAGAAACAGTCAAGGTTCCTACATTTGCTTCATCATTTGGGATGTGTGTGTGCTAACGCGTGTGGTCCAGCTTCTGCAAGAGCAAAAGGATCCGGAACTCTTTCCTTGATGATTTAGGGACTCACGATGCACTTCAGATGTTTCAGCTTGTTTGAATGTGGTGATCGAAGGCTACAGCCCCTATTCTCACTGGTGTCAGGCTGACAGGAACCACAATTGTTGGAATTAGGTGTGAAATAAGGGTAAATTCTCTCTGAATGAAGTCCAGGTGAACTTGCTCTAAACAAAGTAGGACTTTTTAGTCATATGTTTGTGTTTTGGTCTCTCTTCTGGTTCCAGGCTGTGAGCTGAACGGCTAGGCTGTGGCATCAACGAGATCCTATTACATGTGTTGCAAGAAGAAAACATTAGCCGCACTTTGCTTTCTGCAATTTATAATCCCTGTGCTCTTAGCACGGTTTAGCAACTGTTGAATCTAAACTCATCAGTATGATTTTGAAAGCCTTCAATTTTTACCTTCCGTGTCAAAAATGTACTTTCTGTATACACGTGATGTTACCAGAATTGCTGAAGATTGTACTCCGTTTCCCCAGAACGTTGCCTATGTTAGCGGACAAAGAATGAGGACAAGAGGGCTCAGAATGACAGCTGTCAGCCAAAGGGTATGTCATGGTTAATGGCAGGGCTCAGAGCCGGGTGCAAGAAAGCTGGCCTTTCTCATAAAGGCTGCAAGCAGCCAGCCAGAGCTACCATTAGGCCTTAAGAATCCATTCGTCTAGAGGCGCCTGGGTGGCTCAGTCGGTTATAAGCAGCTGACTCCAGCTCAGGTCATGATCTCTCAGTTCAAGAGTTCAAGCCCTGCATCGGGCTCTGTGCTGACAGCTCAGAGCCTGGAGCCTGCTTCGGATTCTGTGTCTCCCTCCCTCTCTGCCCCTCCTTTGCTTGTGCTCTGCCTCTCTCTGTCTCTCAAAAATAAATAAACATTAAAAAAAAAAATCGTCTACAGCTGCCGAAAAGCACAGACAAGCTGACAAAAACTCAGAGGAATCCCAGAATGTGGAACCTCGATGCTCTGTCCATTGTGGATGTTTGCATCTTTTCATGCTGATAATAGTGCTCAAGGACCCTATGCAATTCAGCAAATGAGGAAGCCTGGAGAGCCCTGTTGTAGAAATGTCAGGAAGTAAGTTCTGACCAAAGAAGCCAGTAAAGAGGTTTGCCGCGGTTAGCTGGTGGTGCAGTTGCACTGCGTTTTTGGAAGTGGTATTTGAGAGTCTTGGCATTGTTGCCATTGTCTCTATCTTTTATTTATAACAATTGGCCAAATAGGAATTTATCATCCGCACTATGTCACCAGCTCCTCCCTGCAACTCAGTGTAAATGCAAAGATGCTACATTTAGGCATGTTTTATAGCAGATGGACCCTTTCTTGCGGCAATGAATTCCCTACACTCTGGTTATTCCTCCAGAAGGATGGGGCCGGTCGGGGTTTGTGCATCAGATAAAGGTTAGATGAAGCCACTTCTGACATCGACCTGCTGCTAGGCAGCACCCTGCCCCACTGCTCAGCACCCCTTCCCATCTTCTCATCATCCCCACCTGCCATTTTTGCCTCTGCTGAGACCTTGGCCTCTGGGCAACCCTCTAGTTGTCCTTCAAGCGGCAGCTCACAGGCTCCATTCAGATTAAACAGTTGCTAAACTGGGCAAAGGGCGCAGTGATATTAAGTTGCAGAAAGCAAAGTACGGCTGATGTTTTCTTCTTGCAACACATGTAATAGCATCTCGCTGATGCCACAGCCTAGCCATTCAGCTCACAGCTTGGAACCAGAAGAAAGACCAAAACACAAACAAATGACTAAAAAGTCCTAGAGCTGCCGGAACATACAAAATTTATTTCAAAAGTGTATGACTTTGTTTGGAGCAAGTTCACCCAGACTCCCTTCAGGGAGAATTTACCCTATTTCACACCTAACTCCAACAATTGTGGTTCCTGTCAGTCTGACACTGGTCAGAATAAGACTGTAGCTCTGAATCACCAAATTAAAAAACAAAGAAAAAGTTTATTTATTTTGAGGGGGGTGAGAGAGGGGTAGACAGAGGGAGAGAGACAGAGAATCCCAAGCAGGTTCTGCACTGTCAGTGCAGAGCCCGCTCTGGGCTTCGAACCCACAAACCATGACATCAGGACCTGAGCCAAAATCAAGCGTGGATGCTTAACTGACTGAGCCACCCAGGGGCCCCCGAAATCGGCAAATTAAAACAAAATGAAACATGAGTCCCATCTGCATGCTCAAGAAGAATGGAGAGCTAAGAAGGCATTTTAGTGGACACATAGCACTTCGTGCTCTAAGCCCTTCCTCCGGATGGGCCTTACTTTTTTCTGCCATGACCGTCTTCCCTGTCTCTGCTCTTCAGAATACCTCGATCTTGATCGTCTTTGACTGCTAACTCTTCCTTCTCACGCCCTCCCACCTAGAAAATCATCAGGTCCCATATCCTTGACCTGCAAAGTCTCTTTCCCTTCTCCGTGCCTCCCTTCGTGTTCAAGAGAATGTCACCTCCCAGTGCTTATCATTAATTAATAGGAAGCTGAGGGAATTGAGGGAATCGGAAAGCAGAATGACAGTAGCAACTAGGAGAAAAGAAAGCAAATTTTGACCCTGCAGGGAAATAAAATCATGCAAAGCGAGGCTAAGCAGACCTCTCTCTGATGGCTTGGTTTTAAGGGCTCGAAAAAGGAACAGTAAAGAGAGAGGTGGAGAAGGAAAAGATTGTAGAGATAAATGGAGGCCAGAGAATGAGAGGAACTTTGGCAAAGGGATCAACCATGTAACCTGCGTTTTGGCAAAGGCTCAGAGGCGGGGTGTGGGGTGGGTGGAGGGGAGATGTGTTGTGCAAACTGGAGGCTGTTGGTGTGGAAAAGCCAAAGCTGGACCAGCTACAAGCAGGGTATTCGGTGACTGGCAGGCGAGCATCTGTGACTTTCTCCTGTGGGTCCTGAATTGGATGCAGGGACGAAAATTAGGGAAGCTGTCAGTTTTTAGTCAAGTTTTGGCCATTTCCGGCCAAGCGTTGTAGATGTTACTGTTTTGCTTCCTGGATTGTCAGTACAGATAGCAGTCTAGCTTCCTGTGAGTTTGATACCATCCCGGGTGCCGTGTCATCAGCAAAACATTGGTTTCAGGGGCCAGGCCGCTGCAGGTTGTGAGTCGAAGTTCTGTTTTCATAGATGGTGTCCAGACATTGTGCATATGTTTTGTTTCCCAAAATGGATGTGAACTCAGTTTGCTGTCTTGTGTGTAGGCATGGACGTGGCAGGGAAGGGAGTTGGTGACAAAGGTGTTTCGGGAGGGATAGACCCTCAGAGAAGCAATTAGCAGAGCGAGGAATAAGAAATGACGCCATTCCCTAGAACACAAGTGACCACTAAAGTGGCAGGGCCATCTTGTTCCAAGAATACGTCAAGTGCTACCACTATTAGAGCAAGTAGACAGTTGATGCCTTTTGCTCTTAAAAAAAAAAAAAAAGATTCGGAGTAAGTTAGTAACTTAGTAACTTGAGATTAACAAGCAATTGGGTAGTGATTAAAGGTGAGGACTGTGTAAGCAGTACCTTCCAGAGGCTCCGTGTAAAGCCGCCGTGTCGTGGGGTAGCCCAGTCAAACCAGCGGTGGCAAAGGGGAAGACAGTCCGCAGAATTTATGGGGACTCCACCTGCCACAGAGCTCATAACAATCCCCAGTCGTAGACCAAAGCCTGCTTCCTAGATCACACCGTTGGAACGTTTGACAGGGTCTCAGCATGTCATTCCAGATTTCTGTTCATTGTCCATCTGTCAGCCTCAGCTCTGCCTCCAGGATCTCTCACCAAATCTGTCTTCCGTGCCTGCGTGATCTGGTGTCAGGCTGCCTCTCACCCTCGAGCCATGCCAGATCAGCAATCACAACAAGCACTGTGTTATGCTTAGACGTTCTCATTCTCTTCAAGTTTCCTACAGAGGACATCTCTACGCTTAGATACGGTGATGGTGAATGGTTACTCTATTCTGTCCCTTAAAGAAGATTGCCAAGAATTCCGTTTCAGGGTAAATTCTAATTAGTTGTAGAATGACTTACTTTTCTCCATTAATGAACCATGTCTGGAGATAGTCAAACGATGGGACATAAGCTTCTCTAATAAATAATACCGCTGCACAGGGCACCTGGGGGGCTCAGTCAGTTGAGCGTCCGACTTGGCTCCGGTCATGATCTCATGGTTCGTGGGTTCGAGCCCTGTGTTGGGCTCTGTGCTGACAGCTTAGAGCCTGGAGCTGCTTCAGATTTTGTGTCTCCTCTCTCTCTGCCCCTCCCCCACTCATGATCTGTCTCTCTCTGTCTTAAAAATAAACAAACATTTAAAGAATTTTTTAAAAAGCCAGCTATATAGGCACAAACTTCAAAAAATAATAATAATAATACCACTGCCCCCTTTAGGCCGGTTAACTGAATTTCAGTAAAGACGCCTACAGTGCCTCACCCTGTCTCTAACGACTGTGCTGAGGTGATAGAATCACATTCAATGGAGAAGAGATTACGAATCGGTTAGCTTAATTTCCCCCACAAGTGTAATAGGAATTCAATAGAATGAAAGCAATATAGTAACAGAAAAAGAGGTATGTATGCGTGCATATTCGTGTGTGTGTGTGTGTTGCCATGCCTGCACTGACTGATTATGTCTTTGTTAGCAAATTTGTTGTGAGTCAGTGTCATCTAGTAAAGCTCCAAGGAGAGGGTATACATGATACTCTCTAATTCTAAATTCATGCCCTAAGGATGAGAAATACAGGAATAAAGCTTGTTTGCCCAGAGTCCTTTCTTTCCCTATGTTCACCCATCAGAATTTCAGACTGAAATGAGGGCATTGAACAAGTTCAGGTTTATATAAACTAGATGGAGATAAAGATGATGATCATGGGCATCGTGAATCCAGAAATGTGAAGAACAAGATAATGTCAGTGCCACGGTCACTAATAATATGGCTAGCGCTGTGGTCGTTTGCTACAGTTGCCTTAACAAAACGCGCAGACTGGTGGCTTCAGTAATGGAAATGTGTGTTCTCACAATTCTGAAGGACAAGGATCCATACATCTCTGGGTTGGTTTCTTCCGGGGCTTCTCCTTGGCTCGCAGGTGGCTGGCTTTGCCCTGTGTCCTGGTATGGTCCTCCCTCTGGGAATGTCTGTGTCCTAATTTCCTCTTGTGATAAGGACACCAGTCATATTGGCTTAGGGCCCATCCTAATGACCTCATTTTACCTCAGTCACCTCTTTCAGGCGCTGTCTCCAAATATGGTCCCATTCTGAGGTCCTGGGGGTTTTGAACTTCAACCCAAGAACTTGGAGGAGATGCAGTTTTGCCTATAACAAGTGCCAAAAGTAGGCTCCTCCATTGTGAGCTAGGGATAAAAATAGGGCTCCTGTGTGGAAACTGATCTGGAATTACATCTTGTTTCCTGAGGAAATATTTCAATATTGGAATTCTCAAATCTTATTTTAACTTCTCATAAGTTCACGTATTTTGCAGAAAATCTTACAAAGTGAAATATCTTTACAAAATATTTGGAAGACTCCTATGATGTTTCCGGTTTAAAGAAAATCATTTTAATCTTGAAAGTAAAAGTACTCATCATTTCATATTTCTATTCGAATAGCTATTTAGAATAAAATATCTAAAAAGTAGATTTTTAAAGCATGTGATTTGAAAATATAGCATCACATGGCTGTCTTATATGCTGCTATTTTATTTTAATTTATTAACGTTTATTTATTTTTGAGAGAGACAGAGACAGAGAGTGAGCAAGGGAGGAACAGAGAGAGAGGGAGACACAGAATCCGAAGCAGGCCCTGACGCAAGGCTTGTACCCAGAGACGCAAGATTATGACCTGAGCCGAAGGCAGAAGGTTAACCAACTGAGCCACCCGGGTGCCCCCTATGCTGCTATTTTAGAGGGCAATGTGAACAGATTTTATAGTAATAAATGTAAAGAGGAATTCAGCTTAAATATTGGAAGATAGGAATATGATAATGAAATTTGATTTTTAATCACATAGGGAGAGAAAATTTAAATCACATGGATATCTTTGACTCCTCCAAAATATTGTATAAGAGATGGACTCATTTATATGAATAACATAAATAGCGTTTTGGTGTGGGTGTAACTAAGCTAGAGAATGTCAGAGAAGGCTCCTTTGTAATGTCAGACCCAGTGCTCTTTTTGCAGAACCAGGTCAACTTAGGAAGGAATGCACACCACCCCCCCAACACACAGACTCGAGATCTGCAGCATCAATGTTCAGTCACATCTTTTGGTATCTCAACAGGATATTGTTTGTATTCCCCATGAATTTCTTCTTGAGCAATTTGCTCAGTCCAGAAAATTCCACGTGTCCATCAATTTATTGGGTTCATCCCGAGGTGATCTAGTTTAAACTGATGAATCTATATCACACCCGAATTTCAGTGTCCTCATTTCCTCTTCTGATAAGGACACCAGTCATGGTGGGTTAGGGTGTAGAGCATGTATAGGGTGTATAGGGTAAACCTAAATAAAATCAGGAAGTGCTTTCCCTTTGACAAATTCCTCTCAAAATATATCCTCCTCACTGAAGGACCTCTGGCCCCACCCATCCCACCCAGGCCAGCATTTCTGAGATGTCCATGTCCAGCTTCCACTTCATCCCGTTAGAATGATGAAGCTTGTTCTTGCTAACACATCGATGGCTCATTTACATATTAATTCTTCCAAACCTCCCTTAACAGTGTTGCTAATGGTAAGACGTTAAGGCCTCTGGCAAATTGGTAAAAACAGTTTCCTGTAGGGGCCCCTGGGCTCCGTCGGTTAAGTGTCTGACTCTTGGTTTTGGCTCAGGTCATGATCTCACATCACAGTTCATGAGTTTGAGCCCCATGTCGGGCTCTGCGCTGACAGTGCAGCCTGCTTGGGAGTCTCTGTCCCTCTTTCTTTGCCCCTCCTCCACTCACTCCCTCTCAAAAATAAACATTTAAAAAAACAAACAATGTCCTGTACTAGAAAGTTCAAAATCACTCCACACTGTGCACCCCTAGTAACTGAATTATACTTCACACAGTGTTTAAAATGCCAATATTTTCCTGGGTCTCTTAGACTGTATTTAACAGAATACCCTCAGTGCTCAGTTTCTTTGAAGACATTGGTTTGGTGATGAATCTCGGAAAGCCAAAGGTGCTTTTTACCTGGAGAAATCAAGTTTCTCAGCAATAAACTGTAGTCCGTCTACAAGAGAAGATTTGGGACAAAATTATTCCAGTGGTCTGACAAATGCACAAGGTCACTTGCCTTTCTAATTCCTTAGCTCAAGTAGTCATAGCATAGATAGCAAATATAAGAATAATAGTAACCAAAAAATAGTAATAACCAGTGAATAGCTTCATATAGAAATCAATAATCGCTCCTCATTTTCTACCTTTTTCCACTGTGTTTTTTTTTAATGTTTTATTTAATTCTGAGAGAGAGAGAGACAGCATGAGCAGGGGAGGGTCAGAGAGAGAGGGAGATACAGAATCTGAAACAGGCTCCAGGCTCTGAGCTGTCAGCACAGAGCCCGACGTGGGGCTCGAACCCATGAACCATGAAATCATGACCTTAGCCAAAGTCGGAGGCTTAACCGACTGAACCACCCAGGCGCCCCTCTACTGCGTTTTTGAACACCAGGAAAATGCATCTCTTCACATCAGTTTGTAAATGAAGATGTAAAGGTACAATCCAAAGTAGTTTCTCCTTCTTCATTCCTTAGGACGCCACAGTTTCTGTGAGTCCTACTGTGAAATAGTCAACCATTTTTCTTAACTGTTTTCTAAATAAGTGATTATCGATAAACTTGGTTTATACTACTTCGGTAAACACAGACACATTAATTGCTGTTTTTTAAATGTCAAGACAGAAACAAATCATTGACTATTATTCCATTTTGCAATAATTTTTTTTAAACAGGCAATTTTATTTTGCTTGCAAATTCCAGAGATCCATCCACATCTAGTATCTGAATTGGAAAAGGAAAGAACAAAATAAATTCAGTCAGACATAGGAAAAATAAATTCTATTTTAGGCAAAGCTATGTAAACTGCGGTGTTACTGTGGGACATTTGTTATTTGTCACTATTTATGGAGGATTTAAACTGAAGGACTTAGGTTTCATCTGCTGCCTCTGTGAATAGCTGAGCCTGGTAACGCTTGGAGAAGCCAATTAAAAGCCAGGTTGGATTATTGAGGAAGGCTCAATAGCATGAACTGCATCCCAGGATTTATGTCCGGATCCTGCCCTTGAGAACTCACTCGGCTCCCGTGGAGGTCAATATCAGCTATGGATGTATCATCTTCCACCTGATGGCTGTTCAGTTATATATGTTTCTCAGATATCATCACTTGTTTACTCCACGTCATTTATAAATCCATGATCCTAAGGTTCGACTAATGAAATAGATCAGTATTCTAACAATATGCTATTTGATAACAATTTCATTAGTATATATACATACTTACCCACACGTAGGTCGTGAAACCTTTCCAGGGGCTATGGAGCAAGAATACAGATGGAGGCCCATGTATCGTGTCTAAATATTTTAAAGCCATAAAGTAATCTTTAAAAAATGTTTTAAATGTTTATTTATTATTGAGACAGAAAGAAACAGAACCTGAGTGGGGGAGGGGCAGAGGGAGAGGGAGACACAGAATCTGAAGCAGGCTCTAGGCTCTGAGCTGTCAGCACAGAGCCCGATGCAGGGCTTGAACCCACAGATGCGAGATCATGAGCTGAGCGGAAGTTGGAAGCTGACCCGACTGAGCCACCCAGGCGCCTCTAAAACCATAAATTAATCTTACGGACTGTTAAGTGAAATATGTCCTGTTGTGTTCGTTCTCCTACCTTGGTAAATATACCTTCAAAATATCAAAATAAAACACGTGTAAATGTTGTTTCTATTGCTTATATATGACTGAAGGTCATCAAAGTGTCAGTAATGATTCAGCTTATCTATTAATGCACAAGTCAAAGTATTAGGCTATCGGCCAGAAGCATTTGCCAAGAAATCAAATGAAGCATATGTAACTCACAGATTATTGTATATTGTTCTAAAAATACTATTTTTCTTGACTTTTTTCAAACAAATCACCAAATTTGTTGTTATAAGTAATATCTTCACATGAGTTTTGTTCTAAAGGGGGGACTGTCAAATGAACAACTTTTCTTAGGTTTTTCTTAGAGTTTTAAAATTTTCTTTTCATTCATTTCTGTTTGTAGAAACTTGATTCTAATAAAGAAGTACCAAACAGGGGTGTCAATGAAATTTTTAAAGCAGTGCTTAGATTCAGAAATCACTCTCATGCCGAAAAATTATAAGGGGTTATGTATGATACCATTATTTTATAGAATATTAGAAAATATTTTATTTATTTAATTGTTTATTTATTTTGAGAGAAAGAAAGCACAAATGGGGAAGGGTCAGAAAGAGGGATAGAGAGAATCCCAAGCAGGCTCCCCACTGTCTGCACAGAGCCCAATGCAGGGCTTGATCCCATGAACCATGAGATCATGACCTGAGCCAAAATCAAGAGTCAGGTGCTTAACCAATGGAACCACCCAGGAACCCCTACAAAATTTAATTTCATTATATAAATTACTATCAGAAAGTGTGATTTTCATCACCTCTGGAAACAATAGCTGGGTCTTCTCTCTATAGCTATACCTGTGTATCTGCAAATTTAATTATATAATGACCTGTTTAATATTTCCAAATGTTCTTCAGCTTTTATGGGCAAATCTTGAGATATTAGGCTACTCCATGAGTACGTCAGGAACCACAAATTAGTACATGAAGAGAAGAAAAAAGAGGAAGGAAGGAAGGAAGGGGGAGGAAGGAAGGGGAAACAAAGAAGGGACTTTCAGTAGTTAGTGGGAAATAATTCTCTATTATTTAAGAGCTTATTTTGCCCATGCCTTCTAAGATAAAGGACTCGAAGATTAATTCATCTTTCTTTTCTCTTACCTAAGCAATTCCACTCATCAATCCTTTCCACACACCAAAGGACATCAACTCTTGCAGCAAATAACACAAAACTTAAAGGCATTCAGCTGTGGTCACCTTTTGTCTAGAAAACACAGGCAAGCCGTGCAGTGAAGTATCTCCGAGAAGTTTGAAAAACGTTAACCACAAGCGTGTTTGTGAAATGCAATGCCCAAATATAGTTCCCTTTCCCACTTCTAAAGTGTTCTAAGGTGCTGACTCTCCACCATTCATCTCCACCGTTGTATGTGTGTAAATTTGCAAATGACGCTAAGGTGACATTTTCAGTGACACTGCTCTCAGTTTGGCAGAAATCACTTCAGTTGTTTCAATAGTGATGTGCCCTTTAGCTCACTTTTTAAGTGGGCTTGCTGTGTTGAGGTGAATTTGTTATCCTCTCCCCTATATTTTGATATATCATAAGCGATAAGGGCAGCAAATTCTATAGGTTAGTTGGCCAGATATCATTTCAACCCAGCTGTCATGTTTCACTGGTTTGAAGGCTGCCACTATCTGAGAACCTTTATATCTGATCGGGCCATCTCTTGAAACTCTAGGAGAGAAAGCCAGGGTGGTGGCTGGGACCCCTCTTCCTCTCAACCTCATTGCCCAGTGGCAACAAGTCATCATGACGTCACACTCGTTTCCTCCAGAATGGTGCCGCTTTTTGAGATATTTTTCCCTGAGATAATTATCATTTGGAAGGCGTCAGAGAAATGATTTGAAGTGGTGGGGTTAGATGTATTTGTAAATTTTTGGAGAGTAAAGCCATGCATTTGCTCTTCTCTCAAATGTGAGCCAAAAGTAGGGACGCCTGGGCAGCTCAGTCATTTAAGCATTCAACTTCGGCTCAGGTTATGATCTCGCGGTTCGTGAGTTCAAACCCCATGTCAGGCTCTGTGCTGACTGCTCGGATTCTGTGTCTCCCTTTCTCTCTGGCCCCTTCCCTGTTCACTCTCTGTCTCTCTCTCTCTCTCTCTCAATAAATAAACATTAAAAAAAAATTTTTTTTGATGTGAGACCATAGTGATGAAAACGTAAGGATACAAAACTTCCTTAATTAGTTTTGGAGAGATGCATGACATTTCTGAGAGTAACAGTGTCATCAATGATGGTCAAAGCATTCCCTCTGGCTTGGTAATGCACTTTTGTGTTTCATTCAAATACAAACTACCTGATTAGAGGATTACCTACTTGTGAAATAAAAATAAAGTCATTTTACTAAGGTCTGTGTCAGGAGAGTGTAGAAAAGCATTCCAATATCTCTGACCCACTGATGTATTTCAAGCCTAAGAATTACCTGAAGAGTTTTTATGTTAGCTAAAGTCATTGTTTCTCTTTCCATCTGGCACAAAATAGAGTTTGCTGTATATGTACCGAGTCATCACACACAGACCTGAGAGTATGGTTGGGATTTAGTAAATGTGCACATTGGCAAATCCAGGGGGTGAGCCTCTGTTAACTAGGGGTGTCATGTTACTTAAACACAAGCATTTGGTTGTGAGTTCCTTACTGTTCCTTACTGTTAATCAGCTTGTAAATAACCACATTATTACAATAGAAGAAAGTTTTCTTCCTGTAGATCTCCGGTCATCTGTGCTACTTATCCCCTCATTTCTCCATGACATTGAAAATAACACCATGTAAAGGAAAGGCACAGCTTAAGCTTATACTTCACTCGATTATTCTATTTTTTCTTAATGAGTATATGTATAGGTACTCTTTCCTTTGGCATGACCATTCATAATCATTTTTATGGTCATTTTGAACTAGTAAGACATTTGGGATTTTTAGAAAATATTTTATTTTAGATATGAAAATAAAAATTACTCAGAGACTATTTCATGATAATATGAAGTATCAGTGGCTTTAATACAATTAATAGAAGTTTGGAAAACAGGACTAAATAATGACCATTGTATATATTAAAATATTATTATTTCATAGAGGTTTGAAGACTAAAAGTTTATCTACTTTCTGTTGAACATCAAAGTAAAATCTCCTAATTAACAGTTCTAGATTGGCCTAAGAAGATTTTCTTCTGAGTCTGAACTAATCGTTTTGTTAAAATGCACTACATGAAGAATTGTGTGTTCTATTCCCTTCTGCTTTGGAGCTGGGAGAAAAGACAATGTTTCAGGTGGTTCATGTTTCCAATGGTAGTAGATACCAGTGGAAAAAATAAAATCCTGTTAAGTCTCTAGGATAATTATCGAACTTTTTGGGGTTTTGTGTTTCTCTCTTTATGAGTTGGGCAATGACTTTCCTAAGAGAATTTGATATTAGCTCTTCTTAATTTTAGAAAAAAATTATTAGGTTCATAATAAATAATCATCCTCTGATCTCAGCTGAGTTGAGTGGTCAAAATGAAGTAGTACATCTAATAAGTGCATGTACCCATTCAGTGCAGTTGATTATTTTATTCTAGAAAAGTATTAGCTGCTCAGAGATGTGGATGTCTTGTATCCTCACACAAAGGAATGCAGTGTCAGAGAGATCTAGATCCCAAACTAACTCCAGTGAAAGAGTTCTAGCCACAGTTCTTTCTTAGAGCAATGTATCATTTTGGTTCCTTGAATGGTAGTAATCATTTTTTGTGCTATTATCATATCCCTAAAATGGGGCTAAGTGCCTTATTTTTAAGGACAACAGGGTGATTTGGAGAAGTAGCTATGGAGAAGCGGGCCTGAAGTTAGCAGACCCACTTCTGATTACCAGCCCTGCCACCAACTGCTCTGTGGACCGAAGCGGTTCCAAACTTCCCTCAGAATGGGTATCCCATCTGTCAACTTTATACATCCACACTTCACGAGCTGCGATGTAGATGACAAATCTCTTCATACCTCTGAAAGTGCTTTATAAACTGTAAAGTGCTATCCAAATGTCAGCTGTGACTTTGATTAAAATTATCCAGCGAATGAATACTGGAATGGAAGCTACCATTCCTGACTTTCCGCAGCCTTATCCATGGAAGAGAATGCTGGTGAACTTTTCCTCAAGTTGGAAAAGCATTCCAGAACCTTCTTTTCATAAATAACCTCCCCAAAATCATAATTAACAAAGTCTTTCTTTTTGCACCCCCAAAAGCACATGTTTTTCTCTAATAATAATGAAGGAAGTTGTAGTTTCTTCTTGTGCTTTCCCTGAAGCCTGTGTGTAAGTAACTCCCATTCATTCTCCTTGGGTCTGTTGTGAGGCCAACCTGTTTCACAGCTGATGTTGTTGGAAAATTATCAGGAAAGAGAAAGAGGATATAGCAGGGAATTTACCATTGGTAATATATTTTTAAAAATTTTTAATGTTTATTTATTTTGAGAGAGAGAGACAGAGCATGAACAGGAGAGTTGCAGAGAGAGAGGAAGACATGGAATCTGAGGCAGGCTCCAGGCTCTGCGCTGTCAGCATAGAGCCTAACGTGGGGCTCGAACCCACAAACCGTAAGATCATGACCTGGGCTGAAGTCAGACACTTAGCTGACTGAGCCACCCAGGTGCCCTGTTAATATTTTAAACAAGATAGCCACATGGTCATTCTACAGGGCCATCCCTCGACCCTACAAACCCTGCCACAATTTCTCAGTGAAAGCTAGGTCACAGTAGAAGTTGAATATGATTAACTCATGGATATAAAAGTATATGCCTTCTCTTCTTTTCCTTACTGATGACTAGAGACTTATTTAGCATTTTGTTTTAAAAAAATACAGATATGGGGTCTTGCATTATGAGGTGATGGCCAAGGAAGTGGATTTCTTTATAGGTTTCCTTTCTCCATTATTATGTAAGAAAATTCACGAATTGCATCAATACACTTACTAAATTATGTAATCTGAAGCCTTATTGATATTTGCGAATGTGATTTTATTAAATAATAATGATTCATGTGTTTGGTTTTTTAACAACAAACGCTTGTTTTTTCATAATTCCTCGGGTCTCCTGACTTCTTAATTTTAGAAAACAAGTCAGGAGCCATGTAGTTCTGGCTCAGAATCTCTCATGAGGTTGCTGAGACAAGGTCACACATTATCTGTCATCTGGTGAGCATGCTGCATCATCTGAAGGCTTGACTGGGGCTGCAGGACCCACTTCCAAGATGACTGAACTTAAACAGCTGTTGGCAAGAAGCCTCAGATCCTAACACACAGGTCTCTCCAGAAGGCTGCTGGAGTGTCCTCATGACATGGCAGCTGGCTTTCTCCAGGGCGAGTGCCTGAGAGACAATGCAAAGAAGGAAAGCGCAGGATGTTTTATGTCCTAATCTTGTGAGTCACACGTCAGCCCTTCCATCCCTTTCCATCCATTTGAAGCACATCACTAAGTCCAGCTGGCCCTAGAGGGGAAACTTATTAGTCTCCACCTTCTCAGAGGAGGATTGTTAAGGATTTGTAGCAATACTTTTAAACTATTGCATCAGCTTTAACATTTTTTTTTCATTTATAGTCCACACCCAATCCATCAGGCTGTATCTTTGTTAAAAAAAAAAAATCCAGAATTCAACCCTCTGATACTGACTAAATGCTATTCCTGTCTAACTGGTTGTAATTTCTTTTTCCTGTCCCCCAAACCTTTGGGCTATTTTCAATGTAGCAGTCAGGTGGATCCTGATAAAACACAAGTCAGATCACATCCCATCTCCCACAGAGTGGAAGCCTGGGCCCTCACAATGGTTGGTAAGGCTGTGGTCCAACTCCATCTTTGAACATAGCTCCCACTTTCTTTTTCTGATCCTCTGAGCCCGGCTGAGTTGGATGGCCAGAATTAAGCAGTACATCATATAGGCACACATGCCCATGAAGTGAAGTTGATTATTGTACTCTACAAAAGTATTGGCTGCTTAGTAACAGGGACGTCATTCATCCTTCCAGCGAGGAAGGAGAAGGGAGAGACCCTTGAGGTCTAAATTGGGAAGTGGAAAATCCATAAAGTTAGAACTGATGGAGAGAAAAAAATTATTTCATAAAAAAAAAATAGTAACACACAGTCTTAAGTGAATGAAGAATTGAATCAGGCTAGCAGAGAGAGGAAGAAAAGTGGGAATATAGAGATAAATGGTATATTTAGAGCAAGACTTGCAGACCCCTTTTAATTGAAATGAAACAGGAAGGAAACACACTCAAAGAGTTTATTCTTCATTCCTGTAGTACACTCACTCCTTCTCCCTCTCCCTCAGAGGTGGTTCAGATCTACACACTGACACAGTCCACGTGGCCTTGGGGAGTATGCAGATGGCTTTGCCGAGCTCTGCAAACCATAGCCAGGATTGGAGCACATGGGGGCAAGTGCTCTGAATCTTTTTCTCCCCTCCTCGCACTCCAACAGCTGTCCTTGCTGTTGGGCTGTTATCTCTCTTATCTTGTTCAAAACAGTTGACATTACCTCAGTCGGGACACTGAGAAGCAAGCATGTATTTATTTTCTAATAGAAACAAGAGGAGGGTTCACCGAAATTCTACAGACATTGTTGATTCTTCACCCATTGCGTGTCTGAATCTATCTTCTGGGGAGACTGCTTGGAGCCCTGCAGTCCCTGGCTTGGGAAAATCATCACATTTATGTCCCTTAAGAAGAAAGAATTGTCATAGGTTTTATCCAAGAGCCCCAAGGCAAATGAAAAATGATTTTTCACGGGGCCTCTTATCTCAAGATGGCAGTTGCAAAATGAATGATTCCAGTTCTGAGAATAGAAACAACAGAGAAAGAGAAAGGAGTCACATCACACCCCAGTGGGATTGCCTGGAAAAGTCCGGTGCTGGAGAGGCTGGAAGTGGTCTGCAGAGGGAGACGTGGGATGTATGAAACTAGGAAGAGAGAGAAGACACCCAGGGTAAGTATTCAGTCTTCCTGGTTTCCGGGCCACTGGTGGGCATCAGGTGACATTTATTCTTGAACATTCCTGCTGTAAACGCACAGGATTGACATCTTTCAAAGGCATCGTGCCAAGGGGTAGCTTCTTTGCGTTCTGACTTCACAGGGATACAGGATTGTAAGGATGTGCTTTGAGTGGTGAGCCTGTGGGGAGGCAGGCATGCATGTCCTTGGGAAGGGAAGTCCTCCAGCCACAGGGCTACACAGGTCCCTGGGCATGAAGCCAGCCACCGGTGTCATCTAGGAAACGGATCACTCGCCTCTCTGGCAACATGCCTCAGCCAAAAGCTGATGACATCTGGGATGTTGTGCTCTTTTCCTCTTTTCATGGGATCACAGAACTTTTGAATTTATTCCTTTAGTGAAGGTACATGATGAGAACTTCCCCGGATGTGGTTAGTACCCACTTCCCTTCAGATAGGAGAGCCTTTCTTCAAAGCACCAAGGTTTAATAATATTTATACTCAGGGGCGCCTGGGTGGCTCAGTCGGTCGAGTGTCCAACTTTGGCTCAGATCATGATCTCACAGTTCATGGGTTCGGCCCCGCGTCCGGCTCTGTGCTGGCAGTTCAGAGCCTGGAGCCTGCTTCAGATTCTGTGTCTCCCTCTCTCTCTCCCTTTACCCCCACTTGCACTCTGTCTCTTTCTCTCTCTCTCTCTCTCTCAAAAATAAAAATAAACAATAAACAATTTTTAAAATATATAGATTCAAGTTAGAGAAGGACAGCTACCATATGTTTGCCCATATAGGAAGATTAGGAGGAACTTAATGGAGGACCATGCGAGAGGAGAAGGGGAAGTGGTGGGGAGAGGGAGGGAGGCAAACCATGAGAGACCCTTGAATGCTGAGAACAAACTGAGGACTGATGGATGTGGGGGGGGAGGGGGGAGATGGGCATGGAGGGGGGCACTTGTGGGGATGAGCACTGGGTGATGTATGGAAACCAACTTGACAATAAACTATTAAAAAAATATTTTTAACTATTTAGATTCAAATTAGATATATTAATTTAGAATATTTCTATTTAGAATATCTAATATAAAATACATCAATACTATTTATTATTATTAATATTGCTATATATTTATTATAGCTAATTATTAATATATTACATAATAATTATTAATATATTTTTATAGATTAATAATTAATTTATGTTCTTAGATATTACTTGTATATAATTAATATATATTAAAAATATAGTATATTTAGATTCTGTGTTCTAAGGCAAGATACATGAAATGACCCGACAGGTCATTTTTGCTTGGGACCAAATTAATGCCTACCAGAAAATTTGTCCTTTAAACTATAGTTTAGTCAACAAAGTTGTGTAGAGTAGGGGGTTTGATTCACTTGCAAAAATACAGCAATATTGTCAAATATTTATTGAACAAATCTCCGATAACCCAGGAAGCATTTTAAAGTAAAAAAAAAAAAAAAAAGCATTCACACACACACACACACACACACACACACACACAGAACGAATCACCAAACATTTTTAACCAATTTATATTTCCAAAAAAATCAAAATATACATACGCACAGTAAAAGTGCCCAAAGTGTGAATACCCTCTGTATACCTAGTGATCAGATATGGGCCACTGGAGATTTCAAAACGACAGTCTTGTGCTGGGCTGTTAAGTTCAAGACTGTATTTAGAAAATCAGTTTAGACCCATGCATATTTGCATTTTAGAGACTTTAAGTAGATCTGCGAAGTCTGTAGGGCTGATGAGAATAAGCTTTAGGAATCCCCAAATACTAGTTTTTCATATCCAAGATGCTCCAACTTCTAAGGATTCTGGTCAGGAACCCAGAGCAAAAGGATCTTGGATGCAAAAGTGTGCCATGGGCTCACCAGACCCTGAACTACTAACACAGCCAGATACAGGGTGCTCGCCAGAGGACTCTCTTTGCAGACTAAGAGTTGTTCACTCCTTCACAGCCAACCAGCCTCCTTTCCCACCCCTGTTTTCCCTCAAGACCTTCCACAGGACGTCATCCGTGAGGGCTTTGCCGGTGGGGATTAGAAGCCCCGTGGAAACGTATGGTGGCTCTAAATCTGCCAAGTTAAAATGCGCAAAGTCTTTCTGTGAGCACTGCTAACCCCGATTAGTAGGAAAAAGAGTAACTGACTTACTGTTAGAACCTGACCAGATTTCCATTGGGCAAGACATACTGTCCCTTCCTGTCTTCCCCTCAAGGATCTAAGGTTATGAGGAATTTGGTCAGGATGGGGGAAATGTGTCCCCACGGCGGGGGGGGGGGGGGGGGGGAGACTCAGGATTCGGTCACACACAAGGACTGCAACTGAGGTTTCAGGGACTCAGGGAAAGGGCCCTGTTGTTTGTGAAGGCTGCTACGCATAGTGACTTAATTTCAGGCTTTGCCAGTTTGCAGTAGTCAAAAAAAAAAAAAAAATAGCTAGGTGTTGCCAAGAAAACCAAGGGTATAAAATTCAGTTAATTCACCTAAGAATCTTCGGCTTAAAAACTGAGAGGCTTCTACCACTGATCCTGAAGTACCTTCTGGCATGAAACCAGACATTATAATTCACTTTTAAAAGAAATTTCAGCCTCCTGTTCCTAGTGCACCAAATAAAGATGAATTTTATACTCAGAGAATATTTAAACTCAGGACAGAGCAAAAAGGTGTTTTAAAACATATGCTCATTGTTTTCTCCAACTGCTGTTTTTCCTATTGTATTTTTTTTTTAATTTAATGTTTATTTCTGAGAGAGAGAGACAGCGTGAGCAGGGGAGAGTCAGACAGAGAGGGAGACACAGAATCTGAAGCAGCTCCAGGCTCTGAGCTGTCAGCACAGAGCCCGACACAGGGCTCGAACCCACGAACCGTGAGATCATGACCTGAGCCGAAGTCAGACGCTTAACCGACTGAGCCACCCAGGCGCCCCCCTATTGTATTTTTAATTCAATGTTTGTGGAGCTTTTTGAGAAAATCGTAGACTGACATGCAGTTGTAATAAATAATATGCAAAGATAGATCCTTGTACTCTCTATCCAGTTTCCCCTAAGGGGACATCTTGCAAAACTTGAGTACAGGATCGCAACCCAGATATGAACACTGATACAGTCAAGAGCGTTTCCACTGCCCAGGATTCTCATGCTTCATAAACATGCACTCACTTCTTTCCACTCCCATCCCCTGATTTAAACCGGGCAGCCACGAATCTGTTCCCTTTACAAAAACATAAATAAACAGAATAAGCTTTTTGTTAATGAAGTAGAGATGCATCCAAGTTGCTCCTTGTGTCAACAGTTTGTCCTTTTTTGTTGCCGAGTAGTATTTCACGGTAGAGGTGTAGCTCACAACTTGTTTACCGTATCACTTGTTTCATTCTTAGTCATGGAAAGTTGTGTCTTCTCCCTTTTTCTGTCTGAATAACAGTTGGTCACTTTTATAAATCTTTAAACAAGAACAACAACTTGGTTTCATTGATTTTCTTTGTTGGTTCTCTATTTTCAATTTCATGGATTTCTGCTCTAATCTTTTTTTTTTTCTTCTTTCTGCTTGCTTTGGGCTCATTTTGCTCATCTTTTTCGAGGTTCTTGAGATGGGGCATAAATTATTGATTCAGGACTCCTTTTCTTGCCTCACATGAGGATTTCAATGCTATAAATTTCCCTCTTGGTGCTGCTTTACCTAAGCCCCACAATATTGAATTTTCATTAAAATTTTTTTAACATTTGTTCATTTATGAGAGACAGAAAGTGCAAGCAGGGGAGGGGCGGAGACAGAGGGGAACAAAGAATTCAAAGCAGGCTCCAGGCTCTGAGCTGTCAGCACAGAGCCTGACACAGAACTCAAACTCAAGGAGCTGTGAAATCATGACCTGAGCCAAAGTCAAACACTTAACCAACTGAGCCACCCAGGTGCCCCATCATTTTTAATCATATATATATTTAAGCATATTTGTATATAAATATATATAATCACTATATATACTTAATCATATATTATATATATATACATATATATAATCAAAAAGTTTTATTTTTTTGAGTATAGCTGACATACAATGTTACGTTAGTTTCAGTGGTACAACATAGTGGACAGATCTATATATTCACCATGAGCGTAGCCACCATCTTGCACCACACAAAGCTATCACAGTACCATTGAGTATATCCTCTGTGCTGTGCCTTCCATCCCCATGACTTATTCATTTTATAACCAGAATTCTATATCTTCCACTTCCCTTCACCCATTTTGCCTATCCTCCCACCCTCTTCCCCTCTGGCAATGATGAGTTTGTTCTCTGTATTTATAGATCTGATTATGCTTTAAAAAAAGAGAATCTTTTGTTTTGTTTTTTAGATTCCACATATGGGCTACTATATGAGTTCTGTAATTTTTTTTGAATTGTCCTTGAAACTTCCTCTTTGACCCATGGATTATTGAGCACTGTGTTTATTTTTAGTATCTATGTATTTAGAGATTTTCCTATCTTTCTGTTGTGGACTTCTAGTCCATTCCATTGTGATCAGAAAGCATACTCATTAGTGTCATCAAATGCCATTTTTTCCTGCCATATTTTAAAATCCAAATGACTTAATACAAGCTATTTTATAAGAAGAAAGAACAAATGTGAAATTATAAGTGGTCAGTTGTAATAATTTTTTCAATAGTTCTTGTAAGATTAAAATTACTGTAAGTTCTTTCTTTTTTGGACATGATGAGCTGGCTACCTTCTGGGAAAGAAAATGTAAAACAAATCATAAGTTTCATCCTTATACCTGCCTAAAATATGAGAGAAAGTTTATTGGTTATTAAAACACTTTATATGTTTTGCTCATTAAAAATTATTTTAGTGATGCTACAGATTTTTATTTTTATCTTAGAAAGAAACTGGAGAAACTGTATCCAATTTTTAAGAGAATATCATATGTTAAGATGTTTTCATAAAGATTCTTTACATACTAAATGTGCAGTATTTTCATTTGTTTGTTTCTTTGTATAAATGGGCACTTACAGTGTTGGATAAGAAATCTGAGTTCAGGATATTGATTTGATTCTATCATAATCAACTCGATATGGCAAATCTGGACTAATAGTTGGGAAATAAAATATTCAGAGGAACATATCAATCCATTCTGAATCGAAGCTAGCCATTACCATTATCATTGTGTTACCTTTTTTAAAAATTTTTTTAATGTTTATTTATTATTGAGACAGAGAGAAACAGAGCATAAGTAGGGGAGAGGCAGAGAGAGAGGGAGACACAGAATCTGAAGCAGACCCAAGGCTCTGAGCTGTCAGCACAGAGCCCTATGTGGGGCTCAAACCTACAAACCATGACATTATGGCCTGAGCTGAAGTTGGACGCTTAACTGACTGAGCCACCCAGGTGCCCCATCTTCTTAAATGTCCCATCAACCTCTCAGCTTGATTTCTTGAAACATTTACTCATTAAAATTTCCCAAACTCAGGACACTGGGACATAAGAATGTGAATGTTTGGACCCAGACAGAATCTTCAAAGCCTTCTATCAACTTACTTCACTGCACCTTCAAATTTATTTCTTACTATTCATCATCATCACTGTTTCACACCACCAATCACTTACCTTTCCCACCTCATGATTTGCTCATCCCTGATGGTTGACTTCCCATTTTAGGACTCTTTTCCAGGCCTTCCTTACCATCTTCGTAAAGATTCGGTTTAAACTTCACCTTCTCTAAGAACCTCTTGAACAGAAAAACGCATTGGCATCTTGGCAGTAAACTTCAAACTAACTATGTTTGTGTTGGCCAAGTGCATGCCTTTCCTTCATGTCATCGCCCTCCAAGACAACCATGCCCACCGTTCCCCCCAACACATGCTAATCTCTCCATCTTGGCTCAGGAGTGGTGGTCTTCCATGAACTAATTGGATGGTGTGGGGTGGGGGGCCCTGGGAAGAGCCTTGGACACAAACGAGCATCTCTCCAGCTAGAACACTGATGGGTGACATCTGGATGATTGGTAATCCTCAATAGATGGCATCAAGAGGGGCAATTCGTCGCTGACACTCCCCCCTCCACAACTTCCTGGTGTGGTTTGTGTGTGTCCCTTGCTTCCTCTTTGTTTCCAGGCCTGTTCAATCTGTTAACTGTAACTCAGGATCGGGAAAGTGTATCCTTCTAGCATATTCTGTAACATTCTTCTGTCAAGTGGACTACATGCTTTGGTGGCCCAGTAGCTGCGTTTTTACAGCCCTTGTTTATAGCTCTGTCATAATGCTATAAGGCAAAGATGGGGCCCTCAGAACACCAGTGAGGAAATTGATATAAAACCACTTGAAAATATTACCCAACCGCATTTCCATAATTCATCTCATTTAACCCAGTATCCCTTTGCTGCTTAAGAAGTCCATAGATTATTAAATTAATAGGACTCTCATTTATTTTTGGTTCATTGGTCTCTCTCCATGCCTAGTCAACAAAACCACTTGAGATCATTCACAATAAAAATATATCTACAAAATATATGTATTTCATGTTATGTACTAATATATGTACTCTGCTTTAAAGCTCTACATAGCAGGGAAGAGGACTCTAAATATGAATTTCTGTGACAGAACATAGTGATCAATGATGTTAGAGAGACACAGAAAAAGTATTATGAAAATTCAGAGGAAAAGATCTTTTCCAGCTGAGGGCCTTGGGGGAAATTTCTTGGAGGAGATGAGTTTTGAGGCTCGTATGTTAGGTTTGGTGAGGCAGGAATTTGGAGATGGGGCAGGTACTCCGCAGTGAAAAAAATGTTTATCCATTCTTTCCATACATTAAAATTGAGCACCTACTATGTGCTGGTCGCGTTGACAAAGAAGCGCCAGAGTGTGACGACACTGTGATTCTTGCATCAAACTAGGTAATTCAGTTTAGCTGGAGCAGTGAACTATCTGAAGGAGTGGTGGGAAATAAGAGGTAAAAGTTGTACATTGTAAAATAGGATCATTCAGGTAAGAATAGGCACTCACTGATTTAAAGTGTATATTTGCTTGACACTCACTGGGTTTCAGGTTTCTTCCTGTTAGAGTCGTGTCTCCTAAGCCTGTTGCCAGAAAAAGATAATTAAACTGTTCAATAGAGTATAAATACTAATTATCTGCCTATTCCTGATAGCTTTTAAATGGGTAGATTTATTGATCAGATGTATTCACTTTATGTTCAAGTGGTTTTGGTTAATGTTTTATTCCATTTTTATTATTTCATACTCCACAAATCTATTAAGACTTTGATTGAATAGCATTCAATGAAGATTATATTTCACAGGCTATCAGTTTGCCTGATGGAATAGAGAAATTCAAAATAATGGTGACATAGGTAAGACATAAGTTTATTTCTGTCTCGTACAGAGGAAGATAAATGGTGTGGGGCCGGACAGTCATCGGGGATCCTGGCCCCTTACATCTTCTTGCTCTGACATTCTTGTCACACATCCCCCACCTCATATTGAAGATGGCAGCTCTGTCTACCACTAAAGTCCCAAGATCCCAGCAGGCACACAAAGGGGAAGAGAGAAAGAGGGTGCTGACTCTTTCCCTTTAAGGGAATGAACCAGATACTGCACGTATCCCTTCCATTTTCATTCCACTGTTTAGAAGTTAGTCATATAGGCCACCCTCAGCTGCTGTTGCTAGGGAAACTGTGAAATGGAGTCTTTGGCTGAGTGTCCATATGACCAGCTAAAACCTGGCATCCTATTATTGAAAGTCGGGCAGCGATTAATGATTTCTATCATAATTATCTATTAAAATTATAAGCAAGTTGTTTCATTGATGGAGGTCTTTTGCTCCTTTATCCACCCGCCTAATTGGCCACTACTTTTTTTTTTTTATCCTTATGGCAAACAGATGCAGATACCACACAGAAACTCGCCATTGGATTCCAGTTCCAGGGAAAATTTAGAGAGTTAATGAACAATAATGAACCACTTTTGCATACGTAAGAGGTCATAGTTGAGCTCCTATTGAGATCAAAAGATGATAGTAACAATTTTCCATGTAAAGAAATTGCCTAAGACCGGGTCGGATCAGAGGGGACCTTAGGATTGGGGCAGTCAAACAAGAAGGCTGACATAAAATTAGCCATTTCACACTCATTACAGCTTTTCTTTTGGAGAAAAGCATTTATGTGTTTATGAATATATGCAGATGTTCAAAAGCAAAAACAGAATTATATTATAAAAGAAAGAGGAAAGGCTAGTAATGGAGAAGGCCAGGTCCTTATTGTCTATAGATATTTAGCTGTGTGGCCCTGGACAAGAGCCTAAACCCCAAGCTCTCTATTTCTTCATCTTAAAATAAAGATGTCACATTAGATTTATCAACAACACAGAATACTCTTTGAAAACCTCTTCTGTGCCACACAGCATTCAGGACATGTGAATCAAGTGCTTCAAGGAGCTTATGTTCTCCTGGGTTGGGCCTGGGGGTTGGTGCAGACTAGTAAACAGCCATTGCAAGGTAGTCTGGGAAACGCAGTCACAGGAAGAGGTCCCAGGTGCTTTGGGGACACATTCACGAGGGGCTCTGAATTCAGACAGGAGCCATCAGATCTGATGAATGAGCAATACTGAATTATAATGTTATTAACTGAAGCCCAAGTTGCGGCACTAAATTAAAATTGACAACCAAAGGAGAAGCAGAAAATGTGCAATTTAAGCAAGACGGTACGATTTCTGCATAAAATAGTTGTTAAAAATCAATATGTGTTGGGTTCTCAACACGGGTTAAAACAAGTAGGGTCCCTGTCCTTCAACACCCTACAGTACACACCATCCAATTATAAGATCTAGAATTTAGGAGTTTAGAGGTTTGGCACGAGATGTCTGTGTATAATCTGGTCATGATCTATTGTGATACAAGAGTATGTGTGAAGGGCAAGGTTGCCCTTTTGCCGGGAAAGGAATGGAAATGAGGAAAAGAAACTTGAAAATTTTGTCACACATTTTAAGCCTATAAGATTTCTGTGAATAATTTTTTAAGAAAGACAGACTCTTTGGGCATGTAGATCATTAAGTAACCTAAGATGCTCTTAAAGACAGCTCTGACAGCTGTCTGACATTTAGACATTTTAGATAGTCTAAATGTGTTTTGCTCCCAGATCCTATCAGCCAAGGTTATGAGGAAATGGAGCTTATTCTCTTTCTTTTCTACTTTTCTGTTTGTCGTTAAAGCACCTTAGATGTATTTTCAGTTTTTTTTAACCAATTTACATATACTTACTGCATTCAGATTTTTAAAAATAAACAATAAGAAAAAAGGAAAGAAAATTACATAAAATTCCACCAACAATTCCATCGTCCATTGATAATGTTCTTTTGTATATTCTCACAATTTTTTCTAGACATTGCATGTGATTAATTATAACTTACAATATAGTCTTCTGGCTTGTACCCAGCACTTTTTTTTTAATGAAATACTTTATGCTGTAAGAATTTCCATAACATCTTTTAATTTTAGCTCTTATATCCCAAAAATAATGATGAGAGCAGACGCTCTCACATTTGCTTGACAACAGTTCAAAACTGGAAATCAAAAATCCTGGAACTTCCTTTTTAACTTTTTTTTGGTAAAATAATTTCAAACCTACAGAAAAGTTACAAGAATAATACATGGATCTCCTATACCCTTGGGCCTAAAGTCACCAAGTTTAATATATTGCCACATTTGTTTTATCACTTTCTCCTCCCTCCATATATGCCTCTGTGTATCTATCTATCTATATATCTATCTGTCTATCTATCTATCACCATGAATACACCGTCATGTACACATATACACACATGAATATGCGAGTATGAAATTTATTTTCTCTGAGTTTTTTGAAAATAAGTTGGGTTGGGATGTCTGGGTGGCCCAATGGATTAAGCTTCCAACTTTGGCTCAGGTCATGATTTTGGTTCATGAGTTCAAGCCCCTCCCTGGGTTCTCTACTGCTTTCAGTGAGGAACCCACTTGGGATCCTCTGTCTTCCTCTCTCTCTAACCCTCCCCAGCTTGCTGCATACATGCACGCCTGCTCTCTCTGTCTCTCTCAAAAATAAACATTTAAAAAAAAAAGAAGTTGAGTATATCATGCTATTTTGCCCTTTAATAACAGTAGCAATGTAACAATGTCATGTAACAATAGATGTTATATCCAATGTCCAGTTATTAGATTCAGAAAAATAATGCTAATAGAAAACGTTTATCTAATCTACACTGTTTCCAGTTGCCCAACCCTTGTTTATACCTTTTCTCCTCTAATTTGAGATCCAGCCCAGGACCACATGTTGCATCCAGGTGTCCTGTCTCTTTAGTTTTCTTCAGTCTAGAATAGCTTTATTTGAACTCATTACATTGACATTTCAGAGAACAACAGTGAGTTATTGTAGCGATGCCTCTCAAAAGGAGTTCATCTGGCCCTGCTAGTTTTAATAAGTAGGTGCTAATAAGTACCCACTAGGATAGAATGGTGAGTAAAGATATTCCTGGCAGCATGAGGAGCCTAATGCAAAGAGAGCAGGAGAGAGCCCACATCACAGATGAGGAAATGAAAGAGGCCCAGTGTGACCTGCTTATCACTTGTGGAATTAAAGTGTAAATGGGAGAAGCAAACAGTGAGACTAGAGAGATAACCCAGAGTCAGGTGCTGAAGGAGGGCTTCGAATGTGAGCTTGATTCTAAAGGCAGTGGAGATGGTCAGACAATTTCAGTCAAGGACATAATAATTTTTATTTCTTAGTAAGATAGTGTTTTAAAGATAATTTAATGAATCTGTCTGATTGAGAACACAGAACAGGGGCCGAAATTTCTGTTAAAATGACCGTGATCTGGACTATAGCAAAAGTGGGGAAGAAAAGATGGGACACACTGAGAGAAATGGAGTAGAAAATCCAGAGAATTTGGTGATTGGATGTAAAGAAGTGAAGACCAAGAAGGTCAACATAACAACTAAAATTCTGTTGTGTGCACCAAATGTCAGGTGGTATAATCTGTTAAAATGGGGGATGTGGGGAGGGGCAGCAGCTTGGTGGATGGTGGGGGAGGGTGGATCCTATTTTGGACACAGCCAGTTTGAGGTATCTGGGGGCCACTCAACGGGAGCTGTCCTCCAGGACCCTAGGAGAGAGATTGGTGCCACAGACACAGATTTAAGTACCATCCATTCAAAGTCACTGAAACCACGGGGAGATCTTCCTGGAGAGTGAGACCTCCCTGGAGAAGGGGGTGGAGAGAGCCTAGGGGGGACACAGGAAAGTCTGATAGTACAGATGACCCCGCTGAGGTGGGAGAAACAATATGTTGAATTCATAGACAACAATGGGTTGACAGGGTGCCTTTTGTAGCAATGCATCATAGCTCAGGTGTTTGAAAGGTGAAACAGACACTTCAAATGAACCAGGTGAGTGTGGCAGAGAACCCTCAAGGAAGGAAGTGGGGATTGTTGACAAATGAGCAATTGAAATGATAGGCGACAGACACTAAGCTACACAGTGAAAGAAGTAAAGCTGGACAGAGGCTGAAAGATGAATATCGGGCTTAGAAGACTCTACGGGTCAAATAGTAGATGCGGTAGCTTTACCTGAGTGAAAAGAAGGGAGCTCTGTATTGGAGACAGAAATCAAGATTGGAATGTCCGTGTTTCAGAATTTCTTAAGGATACTTATTTTTTTAGTGTTTACTTATTCTGAGAGAGAGAACGAGAGCGAGTCAGGAAGGGACAGAAAGAGGGAGAGGGAGAGAGAGATTCCTAAACAGGCTCCCAGCCATCAGCACAGAGCCAGACACAGGGCACATGGACACAATCTCATGATCCATGAGACCGTGACCTAAATTGACTCATAACCAACTGAGCCACCCAGGTGCCCCTTAAGTATATTTTGGAATGACGACCAGGTCAGGGATAGTTGGCAGACAGTAGCTAAGATGAAGTGACCATGGAAGTCCTTGGGGTTAAGGGGATGGAGTAGGTAAGACAATGAAATCTCAGATGTGTTGTCCTCACAGGTGATTATAACATCTGAACGGTGATGGGTCTTGTGATAAGAAGTAAGTCTATGGACAAAGCCTTCAGTCGATAGTGGACACAAGAGGAGGTAAAGAGTGGCATTACACGAAGCAGGGAGAGTAGGTATTTTGCATAGCTTTAGGAAGGGGAGACGAGGCTGGTTCACCCTCCAGGTGGTCTTACTAAATGTGGGATAATAAGTTTCTTCCACTTAACGGGCTGCAAGACACAGGCATCTTCATTAAGGGCAGGCTAATGGCTCCAATAAAGATGATGACACCATTGGAGAAGGATTTCCCGGGGAATAGGGATCAAGAAAGCAAACGTTGGGTGTGGGGAGGAGGGGGCAAGGGAAGTCTGAGCATCATGAGGTGAAGAGAAAAGAGTGATTATATTTTAAGACTATTAAATTTTTAAGTATAATAGTGATCAAGTGAGGTCCATCAGGATGTTTTTTGCTATTCTTAAAAGCCACTTTATTACAAGAGGCAGAAATAAAGTTTCATAATGTCAGAAAAGAGATCATAGGAGATCATGGGATTGTTGAACACGTCCATAAAATAACATATATTTAAAATACTTATTTGTGGTTTTGTAAGGCTACGGAAAAGGTCAAGATCAGAGATGTTGGGAAAAGAGGCCCCCAAATTGTGCGCAGCCAGTGAAGACAGGAGGAGAGAGGGAAGCTTTAGAACAGGCTGCCCTAGGCGACAGCCAATCGCCATGTCTAGCTCTTCAGGTTTAAATTCGAATTAATTAACATTAAAATTCTAGTCCCTCCTAGCATTAATCACATTTCAGTCATTCAATAGCCACATGTGGTTTGTGGTTACCATATTGGGCAGGACAGATACAGGACATTTCCATCATTGCAAAAAGTGGTATTGAGCCATGTTGTTCTAGAGGGAGCATCCTGTATTGAGGATTCCTGGTCACAACACTGTTCTAAGGAATCCAGAGGAAGGGAGCGAGGAAGGCTATGACATTTCTAATCTCTTATTTTTATATTGCCTTTGTCTTATTAAAATGAACATTGGACTTGAAGTCATAAGACTTCAGTTAAGCTTATATGTACCGTGAGTATGTCCTTTACAGGCTTTACCGGTCTAAGTTGGGTCTAATGATACCTCGCAATGACCAGGAGGATTAAATTTTAAATATTGTATAAAATTACTTACTAACTTAGCAAACACAGCACTACTTAAACATTAGGAGTAATACTAGTAATGTCAGAAATAAACCTGGTAGGACTTCGGCAATCTCCCTTCCCCATCCACCATATTCAGTACCCCTCTCAAATCACTGAAGGAAAACAAAACAGAGCAAAAAAATCTGATTTGTTTATTGATTTATGAAATGTCTCTAAACCTCCCCCCCAATAAAAACAACACTACATTAATTAGATAGCAAAAACTTTGAAGTATAGAAGAATGGCAGCTACAACATTTAAGCAAAAATGAATCTCAATGTATTCAATAAAAAAATGCATACAAATACTTTAGGTCTTTCTTTTCTGACTGGAGAAGGGGCTGAAGGATTTGGGCGAAGAGAGGAATAGAAAGACGAGATGTGGATGATGTTTGGAGAAGACAAACTTCCGATGCCACTGTTTTGTTTCAAGCAGGGTATATTTACCTCCTCCTAAACAGAGACGCATAAAAGCTGTGTGCATTTTTGTCAGAAAGCTGTGTGTGTGGGCAGATAAACTTTCCATAGTTTATAAACATTGAAAAAAATGGTAGGTTGATTTCATCTAAAGAAATGCTTATTGAGGCAGTATTATACTCCACTACTCAGCATCTCCTGGAGGTAGCCATTCACTTGCAAGCAGAAAGACACAGTGAAGATCAAATATAACTGAGATGAAGAAAATCAGCTCCTAAAACAGTGCAGAAAGGACATGTGAGGAAATATGACATAGTATAAAAGACCGCGGATTCATGCAAATGTGCTCAATGATTTTCAACAAAGCCTGCAAAAGCAATTCAGTGAAGGAATGATGACCTTGGAGAAGGAGCAGCTGGTGCTGGAGCAAGTGGGCTTCCATATGCAAGAAAGAAAGACAGACAGAGAGAGAGGAGGGAGGGAAGGAAGGAAGGAAGGAAGGAAGGAAGGAAGGAAGGAAGGAAGGAAGAGGGAGGGAGGGAGAAAGGGGAAAGGAAAGGAAAGGAAAGGAAAGGAAAGGAAGGAAAGGAAAGGGAAAGGAAAGGAAAGGAAAGGAAAAAGAAAAGAAAAAGAAACCATTAACTTCAACCTAAACCTCATACTTTATACACACATCAACTCAACATGGATCACAAAGTTAAATGTAAAAACCTAAAGCTGTAAAGCTTTTAGGAAAGAAAGGACAACATCTTTGGGATGTAAAACTAGACGAGTTCAATGAGTTTTTAGATTTGATACCAAAAATATTCAAAAAATGAAGATTGATAAATTGGACAACATCAAAATGTAGAGCTTTTGTTCTGCAGGAAATCCTATTAAGGGGATGAAGAGAAAAGCTATAGACTGGGAGAAGATCTTTGCAAACCACATACCCAACCAATGACTAGTATCTAGAAGAGACAGCTCTCAAAACTCAAAGGTTAAAAAATCCAATTAGAGATTAGACAAAAGATATCAATCTTGAGCAATTATGGTAGAGAAATGAAAACTTACAATTGCAGAAAACCCTCTGTGTGAACGTTCTTGAGAGCTTTATCTGAAATAACCAAAAATTGGAAACAGCACAAATATTCTCAACAATTGAGCAGATAACCAAACTGTGTCCACACTGTAATCCCTAGAACCTGTGAATATACTGTACATGGCAAAGGCGGATGAAGGTTGCTGATGGAATTAAGGGTGCTAATCAGTTGGCCTCCAGGTGGGGAGATTATCATGGATCTCCTGGGTGGGTCCATTTTTTAAAAAATGTTTATTTATGAGAGAGAGAGAGAGAGAGTGTGCAAGTAGGGAAGGGGCAGAGAGAGAGGGAGACAGAATCTGAAGCAGGCTTCAGGTTCTGAGCTGTCAGCACAGAGCCCGACATGAGGCCCAAACCCAGGAACTGTGAGATCATTACCTGAGCTGAAGTCGGTGCTTAACCAACTGAGCCACCCAGGTGCCGCTGGGTGGGTCCAATTTAAACTGAAGTGTCCTTAGCAATGGAAGGGGGAGACAAAGAGGAAGTCAGAGGGATACAATGTGAGAACTTAACACACTCTTCCTGGCTTTGAAGCTGGTCGTAGGGGATCATGAACCAAGGAGGGTAGCCTCTCGAGAAGCTGGAAAAGGCAACAAAATGGATTCTTCCTTAGAACCACCAGAAACTCAAACAAAAAAAAGAAAGAAAAGAAAAAAGTCAGGTCAGGACAGGAAAGGAAAGAAACTTCCAGAAACTAGCACAGTGCTGCCAATATCTTAACTTTCACCCAGTGGGACTCTGGGCTACAGAGCCATAAGATAATATATTTGTTTTGGCCTACGCCACGAAGTTTGTGGTAATGTGTTTACAGCATTGATAGAGGACTGACACGCATACTGTGAACGCTACTCAGCAATAGGGGAATGACCTATTGATACCCCTACAACAGGATGCATCTGCAGAGAATGAAACCGAGTGGAGCAAGCCAGCCACAGAACGTTACATACCGTTTGATTCCATTTAGATAACATTTTTGATGTGACAACATTTTAGATTTCGTGGTTGCCAAGGGTTCAGAATGGAAATGGGAGGGGCACGTAGAAGGAAGCTGGGAGTGTTACAAAAGAGCAGCGTAATGAGCGTTTGTGGTGATGGACTTGTTAATGATCTGGACTGTGGTGATGTATACACGAAACTATCCAGATGATAAAATTGTGTCGCACTCCACACGCACGCACAAATCAGTACAAGTGAAACCGGGGAAGTATGGATAAGATTGGTGGATTGGTAGATAGATGCCAGTATTCTGGTTGCGGTCTTATACTACTACACTCTTGTGAAAGGTTACCGTTGGGGAAAATTTGGTGAGCTATACAAGGAATTTCTCTGCATTATTTCTTACAACAGCATGTGAATCTACAATTGTCTCAGTAAAACTTTCAGTGAAAAGTTATCAGAAATTGTTACCTTTGCTGCTTAGTGTAGCCATGACTATGAACTATCCTGTTAAAATCTAGCAGGTAGGCACCGGGCTACCTAATTACTTCCGTACACTAGCTCCATTAATCACTTAGATGCTCTTTATTACTGATAATATGTTCTGACTGTACCTTATAGCAGAGATTGTTAACGTATTTCTGTGAATTCAGGGGGTTCTAATTCACCTGGAAATTGTATTCATTTACTCTATGTATATGTGTGACATCTTTCAAAAGAGACTGAATTTCAAAGGGTTCCATTACCCCCCCTAAAAAAAAAAAAAGAAAAAAGATTAAGAACCATCACCTCCAAACTTTGCAATCCTATAATTTCAAAATGAAGCCCTTAGAGACACACTAAGTATGAACTTTAAAATTATATTCCTTTGGAGCTAAAGTAATGCTGTGAGCAATTGCATCTTTTTTTCTTAAATGTTAGAAAGCATGCACAGTTTCTAGTAGAATGGGCTCTGAGTTCAGACTTCCAAGATTTACGTCCCAGATGTACCATTAGCCAGGTGTATGACCTTAGACAAGGTTATTATTCTTTCTAAGCCTCAGTTTTCTCATCTGTAAGATGGGGAAAATAAGAATTCCTGTTTCATAATTTCCAATGAAATAATGTGCATGAATCACTTAGTGTACTTTCCAACATATGATAAGAACTCAGTAATTATTAGGGGCACGTGGGTGGTTCAGTTGGTTAAGTGTCTGACTCTTGATTTCGGCTCAGGTTGTGGTCTCACAGTTGTGAGTTCGAGCCCCACATCCCTGCTTGGAGTTCTCTGTTGCCCTCTCTCTCTGCCCCTCCCCTGCACATGCTTTCTCAAAAAAGAAATAAACACTAAAAAACAACAACAACTCAGTAAATATAAGTTCTTATTAGTGTTGTTACCATTATGGTTAAAATGGAAAGAACTAAATGTCTGACTAGTCTTTTCAAAGGATCTTTTCCAAATCACAGAACAAAGGGTGAATAACTTAGTGAAGAGAACACCGGGGTTGGTAGATCAGCTCTGCACTGGCTAACTGAGTACGTTTGGGCAAGTCACACTGTCTGAGCCTCGATCCCTAAAATAAGAGGGTCCAAACTGTGATTTGGACTGATTCTGTGTCGGCGCCAGTTATCAAGATGCATTAATTCACTCAACAAGCATTTATGGGGAGCCCCTTAGACTCGTAGGTTGAGTTCCCCAGAAGCAGACCTTGGACTCATGGGAAAGGGTTTATTCTGGAATACCCAGGAAAAAAAATGGAGGTGGGTGGAGGAGAAGTGAGGTGACAGAGAAGAGAAAAAGGTCAAGCAAAGACCTGAAAAGGGTAGCTTAGGGCCAATCCTGCAGCAAGTGCTAGAGACGATGTAAATCTCCCCAGCAACTTTCCACCAGGGGCCAGGGAAGAGAGATATGTATACCCCATACAGTTGCTTATTATTTAAGGCAGTTCATACTTCTACAACTTCAGGTACCCCTTGCTCTGTGCAAGAGCCAGGAAAGCAAGTTCTGATTGCCTCAGGGCAGCCCTTTGACAAAAAAAAATACAAATAATTGGCTTTTAAGGGAGTGAAAGCCCACAGGGGGCTAATGTGTCTGAAATTGTGAAAGGGACGCAAGGGGACCTGGACCCCGGTGTTGGCAGCAGCTGCGAGGTACAGCTGTTTTCCTTCTATGTGGGACTTACAAAGTGACAGGTGGCCACACAATTAGAAGAGGGGTAGACAGACACAGGGTGCTGAAGAACACAGAGTAAGTAGATGGTCTTAATTTAGCCTCAGGTGGTGGGGAGGAGCTTAGGGAGGACTTTTGGGAGCAAGTGAAGAAGGAATTAACCATGCAAAATAGGGAAGCAGTGAAAGGTGAGCGTGCTGCAATGAGCTCAAGAGAATGTGACATTCTGGAACTAAAATCAGCTTTTTTAACCAGACGGAAGGAGACAGGAATGGCTGAAGGGGAGGCTGGAAGGCAAGGAGAAGCTGGATCCTGAATTACGTGAGTCTTAAACGGTAATACACAGGTTAAGTAGAGACAAGCAGCCGCTGAAAGAAGATTGAAATCTCTCCATTTATGATGAGAAGATAACCTGTAGACCGGATCCTAGTTTACCATTAATATCCATGGGCTGTAGAGAAAGGATCATGACTGGGGACATATAATCATTTTTAAAGAATGGAAACTAGGTAGGTTTATGATTCTTTTTATATCCTTTGCATGCTGAAAGGTAAAAGAAAATTTATGTAGAGGCTAAAAACTAAAAACATCTCTGTAATTTGGCTTAAAAAAACAACAACCCGGGAAGAGTTTCCATGGTTGATTATGTTAATAATGTCCCGGATTTTCCTCATTTTGTGGTCCAAAGTGGTCTACCGTCTACTGAATTAAATCTGTAGATTCTCGTTTAAATTTGCTCTGAAACAGCCTGTTCCAGCACAATTTAATTTCATGGTCAAATGAGGATAATTATTCCAAAAAGCTTTTAGCCGTGAGCCTCTTGTGATTTTTAGTTGCAAATGTAGCCACTTCTAAACCTGTTCTGTGGCTTTTAGATGTGGGTATGATAAAGTTTTTGCTTGGACCTACTCTATGTTTTTTGTTGTTGTCGAGAGGCAGAATTATAGAGATCTTCGACTGAAAACAGGAGACCACCTTTGGGTAGTTCTGTTGATCCAGATTACTGAACTACTTACTCAAGTTAGTTAAAAGTAACAGCGATGACTCAGACCTTGCCAATCTACAATAAAACCTTTGTCTTTTTCAAGCTTTGTTACATGAGACTTTTAAGCAGTAAATTTACATTTGTCTCATTTATTTACATGATCAATTACAGTAGCATTACAACTACTCTGCATATGTAACAAGCTGATACAAACCCCCACACTGTGATTAAATCTGCTACCTCAGCGATCTCTATCCTAAGATCACAGGTTGCACTTTCGGTGGGATTTGAAGCGTAATTCTTTAAATTGTCTAAACTGCAGGCACTCTGCAGCCACTTTGATTGGAACGTAAAGTGGATACCGATATTACTGCTATTACATCACCAATGTAATTAACGTCCATCGGGACCTTCCTTAGAAATACTCTCTTCTCACGAATTGCATGAATATCTTTGTATGATGAAGGCAAAAGGAAATTTTTTTCTTACTCTTTTGGAATTGATTTAAATCTTTCTGATAAAGTTTAGATCACTAGAATCAAAACTCAGCTCCCGCCCAAGATCCTTACTATGATCTTCAGTTTGTAGATGGGATCGAGACAAGAAGAAAGACACAGGACCTGGTTGGTCATGGTTGTTAGATGGCAGGTCTTTCAACCTCATCCCTTAGGATAGTTTTGCATTTAGATTCTTTAAACAAGACAGAGCATTTGATTAGTTTTTCTTAAAGAACTTCACATGACACAGTTGTTTGGTTACATTTTTCTCCTTCCTTTCTCTGGGTTTATAGCATTTTAATTGCTGTTTTAATCTTGTGCTTTATGTAAAGCATACATAATTCCCTTGGTGGATAGAATCCGTGGAAGTAAGAAGTGTTATTATTATGCATTTCCCAGTCTGTTAGTGCTTTGATAGATTTCCTAATTCATTCTTCGAAATAAAATTGCTATATACATTGTGTTCTTTTTACAACATTACTATCATGAGTAGGAGGAATATTTTAGGGTAAGATAAACAGTAATTGGCAAGGAGCTGTAACATTGATTTGTACAAGCTTCATGTCCAGCCCATCCTGAGGATGCTATTAGAGTAATGGGCGAAATGAAGGGAGTGCTAATTTGCTAAAATTTACTTCAGAAAAGGAACAAAGTGGCATCAGAGCTTTGGAGGCAGTACCCTTGGCAGTTTCCTGAACATGCCGCGACTCCAGTAGAAATAGCTGCACATGCGACAGGTAGCAGCATCGTGTGTGGGCAGAAAACTGGCCCAAGACACCGAGAGAAAGCATGGTGCTATCAAAGCCACTTAGTTGATCTGGTCAAATGCCCAATAAGCCAGCCTTCATTAAGGAAAGAAAGGTTAATACGAGGGTAGATTCCACACTCCTCAACGCCATTGCTCTACAGACAAGGAATTGTGCTGGATACCCACTGCCTACAATGATTCGACTGGAGAAGGATCACCAGTTAGAGCTTCTGATCCTTGGGGCTCCCGACTGAAAATACCATTCCTCTGGGGAACCACTCAATGCAGAATGACTAATGAGAATAGAAGGGCAGCATTTTGCTTGTGTTTTCTCCATAGTTCTGAGTAATTGTGGCCTGGTCATTTCAACCCTGGATCCTCCCAGCTTTCTGTCCTTCTGGTGAATAGACTAAACCTTGTCAGTGACAGCCACCAATCATGACGTTAACCTATGATTCATAGGTGAGCTCCCAAGGTGGTCAGTCCTTCAATAAATGAATTGGAAGAGGAGAAGCAAGAACAGTAGTACAGTAATTTCAGGATTCGGCCAACACCAGATGGAAGTCCCATCCGTTGGTTAAATTTCTTCCAAGACCTTGGCCGTCTGGTGAACTTGGCAGACCCAATGATTACAGCAATTAAGATTTAACATGTGAGTCAATTATGAGCCAACCTTATGCCAAAACCTTGTGGACTGATACCCTGAATTTTGGTCCTGGGATGTTATTCTCTGACCCAGAGGTAATTCAATTACATCCTAGCCCCAGGACTGCACATTCTGACCCCAGGAGATCTGGTAGTCAAAATAGGTCCTCTATGGGTGGAAAACATCCCGGGATGGCCTTTTTCCCCCCAGCCCACATCTCTGGGGCACTGACCTTGAAGAACAGCAGGTGGGCACCATTTGTTCTGACATTCAGCCCCTTGGAAATCTGCCACGCTGACAAAGCGCCTTCAATGCTCAGATCTGCCTTTGCTGTGTTTATTACAAAAAGGTTAGTGGAGGGTTGGTTAGTATTTCTGATAAGATCTTGAAATGAAAAACCTTTTCTCTAAGGCCATGCATTTCAAACCATTATATCTGCTTGTTAGCGTTGAGTATTCTGCCTTTAAAGTACTACTATTACCACTAATTATTATTTTTGTTTAGGGAGCATGGTAAAAATTCACCTATGGTCAAATCTCTCCACATCGATACATTAAAGAAAGGTATTTTTACATGTCAGTAAGTACGCAGCCAGGATGGTATGTATGAAGCAATTTCAAGCCTCCATTTTTTAATATTAAGAAGTTTTCAGCCAATTTTCCCCTGTTTTGCTCATGACTATAGAGGAAAATATATACTTCTGCAAAGTTGGCCTTGTCTGTGAATCCATATGTTCCTACTCTTTTCCTAAAAAAACAGTAACAACCAAAAAAGAATTTGGGAGAGAGAACACAATGGGTAACAACCTGCAGAGGTCCACGGGCTAGTCCCCTGTCCCCCTTACTAGCTGTTGGAGGAGTCCTCTGATATTCTGGGCTTCCATTTCCCCATCCATAAAACGGTGAGGATAAACTAGATGAAGAGGAGAAGGCAGGGCCTCTGCGGTGCCAGCTCAGTGTAGAGAGGGCTCCGAGGTCCAGGTGGAAGAAACGTTCTGGGGAACCAGCAATGGGAAAGACAGGAACAGGAGAGGAGACAAAGACCAAATGCCCGCATTCGCCATTCCTGAGCCATGTGATGTTACGGTAGTCTTCGCCACATAATCTTTAAGACTAAAAATGCATTTCTCAAGTGTTCTCGTGACAGCAATTCCAGGCTAGAGCTATGTGCCAACACTGTACCTGAGCGGAAGGGACAGGGAGAACTATTTTAAGTGACAGGTACTAATTTCTTTAGCAATTAGCTTTAGCACTCATTCATGGACCAGCTGTTATGTAGCTCGCACTACGTTGAGCTCCGAGGATGAAGACGTGAGTAAGCCAGGTGCTCCGTGTCAGGAATTTACAGCCCAATGGCTCCCGTGGAGTTTTTGGAGATGCAGTCAACGGTTGCATTTCCTGTCCAGCGTTGGTCAGTGTCAGCAAGGAGCATTTTCTGGGCCATGTGGCAGAATAGATACACAGAGTTTTGCAAGGAAGTGGTCTCTAAGGGAGACCTGCCACTCGCCACCACACCCTTGGGCCATGCTGTTCTGAGGAAGAACCTAGAACCCCTTCAAAGCAGAAGAACTGCCTATACTCCAGAGCTACCTCATTATGCCCAAGCCCCGAAAATTCCCAGATGAATGAGTTTACACAGACACCCTCCCAAATAACACTGAGATCTCATGCTAGTGCTTCACAATTTCATAGCATGTTCCCATGCATTTCCTCTCAGTTTGGGAAATCTGTTGAGGGAACGTCCTCACCCAGACACTGAATCTTTCCTGCCCTTGCTCCTATGGCCAGCAGCCCTGAATCTCATGCTGTGAAGGTACCAACAGTCATATGCAAGCCCCAGCCTCACCCAGTCCGTGCCACCCTCCCAGGCCCACAGTTTCTGATATGTGGTAGTACCTAGGACATGACGCCTACCTTTGAGTCAAGGTTAAAGTCATGACTTGTCTAGATAAACCCCGTTTTGCAAAGTTGGTTGTAGCAGAATTCTATTTAAAATTGAAACTGCCCCCAGGAGATTGGTCATACATAGATGGTATTAAGAGAAAATCACACTGGGGGCACCTCGGTGGCCCAATCTGTTAAGCATCCAACTCTTGATTTCAGCTCAGGTCGGGATCTCATGGTCATGAGATGGAGCCCCACGTTGGGCTCTGTACATAGCATGGAGCCTGCTTAAGATTCTCTCTCCTTCTTCCTCTGCCCCTTCCCCACTTGTGCACTCTCTAAATAAATAAATAAATAAATAAATAAATAAATAAACATTTTTTTTAAATTACACTAATTTTGATTTAGAAGGACAGTTTCCAAAACTCCGCTGCCCCGTGTTGCAGCTACCCCTTCCTTCCCTTTTGTGCTCTGCCCCCTCCTCTGGCCCTGCTCCCCCTTCTGTCTGACCTGCAGCTAACCAGTCTCAAGTCCCGGGTCCTCTCTCTTTGCTTTGTTCTCCCCTCCCATCCTGCTTCACCACCCCCATTCTCTCCCTCAACCCCAAGTGTATCCGACGTGACTCAGAGGCACAGTAGCTTGGACTGAATTAAAAGAATGGATGCATAAAAGGAATTCTCATACTCTTTGTATCTAATGAATTTCTCTGGTACAAATTCAATATTAAGTGCGGATCGCAGCTAAAATGCTTCTTAAGGGAATAGCAGAAAGATGCCGGATCTTAAGGGGACTGCTAATTGAAAGGCATCGCTGGCTGGGAGGCTTTTAATAAACATTTACTTTCTCTGACTTAAAAAATAAGGCTTCTGGAAGGAGACAGGGGGGTGGAGATGACTGCAGCCTTTGTTAAAAATAGCCCGAGATTGATTAGTTTTGCTTGTAATAGTTAAGGACTTAACTTACTTCCTGCCACGTGAGAAGTGCTTAGTCAATTGAATCGGGAACCAGTACCTCCCATACAACAATGGTTTCAGGAAGATGTGCATTAGCAGTGGCTGAAGCTCTCCATGTAATGCCTTGGAGTTCTCTGGAATTATGTTTGTTCAAAGCACCTTCTTATTACATTTAAAATTTGTCAGCGTTAAGCATCACTTACCTTCTGTCTTTGATCACACCACTTTGCATTTTTTTTTAAATTTTTTTAATGGTTTTATTTTTTATTGAGAGACAGAGAGAGACAGAGCATGAGCATGGGAGGGGCATAAGGAGGGGGAGACACAGAATCTGAAGGAGGTTCCAGGCTCTGAGCTGTCAGCACAGAGCCCAATGTGGGGCTTGAACCCATGAACTGTGAGATCATGACCTGAGCCGAAGTCAGATGCTCAACCCACTGAGCCACCCAGGCGCGCCTGCATTTTTCTTCCATTTGAATGTCCTTTCTTGTGGGGTCCGTATTCCATATGACAAACTGTCCTTGAAATTTCATTCATTGAGTCAGTCCTGCATAGAATGTGGGACAGGAGACATTTGATTTACCAGAAGTACTGTGTCTTCTCAACAGACCTTGACGTAGTTCCCCAAAGACACAGGGATCCGGATGCACGTGTGTGTTAATTGTCTAATAACATGGTGGGCAGAGAGTCCACGTAAGGCTCCAGAGAGCTCACCTCCAGTTCAAGGATGCTTTGCTGGTCTTGTCTTTCCTGGTCCCCAGTTTCCCATGTGCAGAGTGAGGAGATCTCCTGAACAGACTTCCTAAGGTTGTCCTTGGAAAAAAATATCTGTGGCTTTGTTCTGTCAGATTCTTCCACCCTAAGATAGTTACTGTTCCTATAATATGCAGGACACAATGGTGCAGTACCTGAAGAGAATAAACAGTTTATTGTGCTTAAAACATTGCGTTAGAGTTTATTTCCCCCCCACACTCTTCCTCTCTTTACATCCACATGGTCTTCCGCCCCTGGCACTGTCATGACCCTCTAAGATAACAAAAATCTCTTATGCCAGAGCATATGATGATATCTGCTCTAGAAAGTTACAAACTAAGAAAACAGAAAGTGAGATCATCTTTAGCTTGCTCTTTTCTGCGAGATTTTATAGTCACTCATTTCAAATATGTATCTGAATTACTTGGCATACTATCATAGCAACGAATGGCCAAAACAATGACTTCCATCTCAGGTAGCATGGATTGAGTGTGTTTTGTGTCTAGACGCCTTTCGAAGATTGGGTTCACGGATAAACAAATAAAAAAACCCAACCCTTTCCCTACAATTAGTCGTTCTTTTTCAAATCTCAAATTGTCTCCTCTGAGTCTGGGAATTTGAATCTAAGTTCTGAGAGCATGGCTTTGATAAATTAGAATAACCGCCATCATTTCATTTTTATTAGAGAAACTGTTTCATACCACATCTGCAGAAGCAGGATTCACGTCACATGCAGCATTTCCACGGTCATATCATCATGGGTAAGGAAGGGGATGAGGGAGTATTCAGCTCAGAGTTAGTTGGGAGTCAGCCCTAGCCTTCCAGCCAGTGATCATGACAAACCTTGATCACGTCCAAGCTGCGCCCACGCATTGATGACAGGTTCAGGATCTGGAGGTCACTCGATGAGTGTGGGTGACACTCGATGAGTGTCCCTGCTGGGAACAACCTGAGCAGCAGGTGGTGAAGACAAGCAGGATGTCAGGAAAGCATGGAAGTCACCTGGCGGTAGACACCTCACTGGTGGCAAAGAGGGTCACAAGAAGTAGCAGGATCCTGGCCCCAGAGACCAACGAGGTCCTGAGCCAGAAGACAATGGCTACCATCTAGACACAGTTGAAGAATCTGGAAAAATATAAAAACGAAACAACACAGATAGGAAACCATTTCCTGAAAATGCAGTACCAGGATGTACTTTATTCACAAGGACCAAGTAAAAATCCTGTTTAGTAAACATATATTGGGGTCAGACAAAAACCTGTACAAAGTTCGATTGTTGGCTGGGGTTTATGTCTCTGCTGTCATTGGGATTTTGACAGTTAGGTTTGGAGCTATAAAAGAAGCAGGATGATCTTCTGTTTTGTAAACACCTTTTAAAAATTACCCTTACTAGCCTGAATCATTGGCCCATCTCTTCCACCTTATCTGAATCATGACAAAGAGGTACAAAAAGAACAGGTAATCCTGAGGCTGGCAAAGCCAAAAGTAATATTATAAATATCTTGATCATCACTAAATAGTTATTCTCACGTACACTAAAAATCCAATGAAATTTTCCTATTCACATCAGCAAGTGTTTATTGAGCACCTGCTATCTACTGGGAAAAGTACAAAAGGCTCTGATGGTACAAACGAAACAGTTTTGACTTTAGTGCCTCTCCTCCATTCTCTTTAGCCGTTTGTTCCAAACTCAAACAGGAACCAAAGGCTATCTCTCCATCGCCTGGCCTCAGAGAGGAGGCAAAGTGCAATTTTGCCTTTCTAGTGAACTGAGAAATCTCAGAATTGGGAACTGGGATTTATGCTTACCATCTGGAAAAATGTAACAGACACTGGTTACTGGCTTGAAATAGCTTACAGTCCAAAAAGTCCTAAAAGGAGACCACACACAGTGCGCATCTCCCTAGGAATGAGCTCATGTGCTCCCATCGGAAATCTAATCCCAACACAGTACTACATACAAGGCAGTGCTTCTCACTTTGCAGGAAAAGAGTTGTTAGAAGTTTCTCTAATATCAGATGTGACAAATTAACAAGTAGGGCAATATAGATGTAAAAGTGCTTGGGGATAATAAAATTTTGTTTCAGTATTAAAATTGTAGGATTAGGATGTTCTAGCATGGCACACATTGTCAAAACAGAAGAGGAGTGCCTCCCAAGAAATTGTAAATTGCCTGACTTTTGTTCATTTTTCTCTTCTTGTCGTGGCAGCTTGCTCTCTCTGCATCTTTAGGTCATTGTGACATCCCATGTTGCAGAGGGTCAGAGAAAAGACAGAAGTACACTGGGGAAAATACATAATCCAGTCAGATCAAAGGAACTCACCTAGTTTTTCTGGGATTTTTTTTCTAAGAAAAATTCAAAAGAAAAGGAAAACCTACACGCATGCATTCTTACTGGATACTCTGAAGGAAAGTACATTTTGCAATTTGTGATTCTTTGGTGAGTGGTAGTTTTAATTCCAGAAAAGGAAAAGCATTGTTGTCTAACCATGGATGTAACATATCATGAAATAGAAGTATCTATGTTCACTTTGTGTATCAAATATATCACTCTTTCAGTGCATGCTCTGTTGGATACCAAAAGGTTAGTACACTCTGGTCATTTGTCATGCTCCTAAAGCCCATTGTGTTGTAAGTACAGAAATGTGAAAATAATCATTCTCCAATTTACATTAATTTGTGGGCAAGAAACTGTAATATGTACAACTGGTCTACAAAGATGAATAAGTCATGATCCTTTCTCTTAAGGAGCCTACAGTCTACTGGAAGAGATAACATAAGCACAGTTAACTGTGTGATACAAGGCATATCGTGGTAAATGCTATAAAATATGCATAATATAATATAATATAATATAATATAAAAGTATTAAGGACCTACATTAGCTAAAGTTAGTTTCATCTCTTAATCGTTACAATCCTAGGAAGCATGTTATTTTTATTTCAGAGATAAAGAAAAGTTGCTTGGAAAGATGGAATCATTTTTCCCAGTTAGGCAGTGGCAGAAATGAATTCCACTGTATTATTGTGGGACCCATAACCTATACTCTCAGCAGAGCATTGTGATCAAGAGGAGGGAGCATTAATTGAGGAAGCAAAATTAAGTGAGTCTTAACAGCAGATACTGTAATTTCTCCTCCAATTTCTTGCTGGAAAAGTGAAACCGACTTCTCCCTCTTTCCTGTCTCATTTCTGCACTTAATTTCCTTATGCCATTTCTTGCAGAGCACACAGGCTTCAGAACCCAGGAGCCGGTGCGTTACAATGGGTGATATTGAGCTGGGCAGGCTCCAAAATGTTATTATATATTGATCCAAAAAACAGCCATTGAAAAGCAGTGCTTTAACAGTGAAAAGCAATAGAACTAACAGTAGGTTCAAACAATGAATATTTTAGTGAAAAAGCCAAAGCACTCACTTGGTATCTGTCTAACCTCAGTATCTCACCCTTTGGGTGCAGAATTTGCCCCAATAATAGGCAGGAGTTAACATCCTTACCTATCCCTAAACTAACTATCCAGAATGGTTGAAGAAATATGAGTTCAGTTTAAATCAAGTCACTCACCTAATATCAAAACTGGTAGTGGTAACGTGCAAATCCAGGGTCAGCAGCTCGGCATGGTAGATGTTGGTTGTTTGGGGAAAGGATAGGGCAAGGAGGAACTTTCTGGTTTTTGTACAAGTGCTATGAGAACTTGCACTGGTTGGGGGACACCTGGGAGACTCAGTCGGTTAAGCGTCCAGCTTCAGTTCAGGTCATGATCTCATGGTTCATGGGTTCAATTCCCACATCGGACTCTGTGCTGACAGCTCAGAGCCTGGAGCCTACTTTGGATCCTGTGTCTCCCTCTCTCTGTCTCTCTCTCAAAATCAATAAATTTAAAAAAAAAAAAAACTTGCGCTGGTTGGGCATCATTTCATAGAAGTAGTCATGGTTTATTTGGATCTTATTTAATTTTTAATTTTTTAATGTATTATATAATGTTTTAAAATCTTTGAGTATAGTGAACACAATGTTACATTACTTTCGGATGTACAGCGTAGAGATTTGACAGTTTTATATGTCGTGCTGTGTTTGCCAAAAATAGAGGTATCAACTGTCACCGTACACTGCTATTAAGATCACTGTATATTGACTATATCATTGACACCATTCCCTATGCTGTGTCTCTTATTCCCATAACTTATTCATTCCATAAGTGGAAGACGGTACCTTCCACTCCCCTCATTTTATCCACCCCCTACTCTCTTCCTCTCTGGCAGCTATCACTTTAGTCTCTCTATATATTTATAGGTCTGATTCTGGTTTTTGTTTATTTTACTCATTTTTTTTGCTTCTTTAAAGTCCACATATGAATGAAATCGTGTGGTATTTGTCTTTCTCTGTCTGAATTATTTAATTTAACACAATACCCCCAATCCAGGTCCATGAATATTGCTGCAAATGACACTATGTCATCCTTTTTATGGCTGCATAATATTCCAGTGTGTGTGTGTGTGTGCGTGCAGGAAGTGCATCACATCTTCCTTATCCATTCATTTATTGATGGACACCTAGGTTGCTTCCGTGTCTTGGCTACTGTAAGTAAGGCTGCAATAAACATAGGAGTGCATATGTCTTTTCAAATTAGTTATTTTCCTTCGCTAATTACCCCAGTAGTGGAATTATTAGATCGTATGGTATTTCTCTTTTTAATTTTTTGAGGAACCTCCATACTGTTTTCCACGGTGTACTCAATGGAAACTTTTGTCCTCATTTTCTTGGCTTTTCAGCTGCATTTGAGACGGTTGACAGTGACCTTGACTTCTGTGACATTAACCTCTGTGTTTTCTCCTTTAGCTATTCTCTGAGTTCCTTGTAGACTCATCCTTCCTTACGTAGATTTTTCACCTGGCCTGTTATTAAGCGTTGAAAGGGTCAAAAGAATATTAATAAAATAGATGAATGGTATAAAACATGATTTGGCTTACATTTGTGAGCCCACCACCTACTAAAAATATATATTTTTCATAATCTAAAATCCTCTCTTGACTTTCCCCAATCTCATTCTTTCTGCTCCGTTCTACTCAGTAATAATCACTTAAATGTTCTTTGTTTTCTTCTTACATTCTTCTTTGTAGTTTTGCTACACGCTTTTCTCTCTAAGCAACTGATTGCTTCATTTAGTATGTTTTTCAGTTTTGTATAAATGGAATCCTATTGTAAATATTCTTTCTTGAATTTATTTTTTTCACATAATAGTATGTTTCTAAGTCTCTTCTCTGTTCTTGCATATAGCTGTAACCTCTACATCTTCTCCTCTACACAGTGATTCAATGTACATAGATGCATGGATATCATTACCATCCTTTATTTATATTCTGCTGTTGATGAAAGTTTTGTCGTTTCAAGTTATTTGCAACTAAAAACAAAGTGACTGATCATTCATATACATGTCATCTTTTACAAATTTGCAAAGATTCTCTAGGATATACTTGGGCTTGAAATTGCCGGAGCATAAGACATGAACATTTCTAAATTTGCCTGATGTTATCAAATTATTTTCCTAAGGTTTTTCTTTTTTTTTTTTTAATGTTTCATTTATTTCTGAGAGAGAGAGAGTGTGTGTGAACAAGGGAGGGTCAGAGAGGGAGGGAGACACGTAATCCTAAACGGGCTCCAGGCTCTGAGCTAGCTGTCAGCACAAAGCCCGACGCAGGGCTCGAACCCACCAACCGTGAGATCATGACCTGAGCTGAAGTCGGACGCTTTAACCGACTGAGCCACCCAGGCGCCCCCCTAAGGTTTTTCTTACATCAATTTATACTCTGACTTACCATTAGAGAACAAGAGCTCCTTTTACTCTATAATCTTATCACACATGATATAGTCAGACTTCTAAAGTTTTGCCAACCAGATGAATGTAGAGTCGTATCTCATTTCGGTCATAATCTGCACTTCTTTACTACAGGACAATTATTACAGTAATTTTATCTTTTAAAATTACATTGACAACTGACTTTTGTTCACTGATTTTGGACAATGCATGTTTGCTAATACTCGAATCATTTATCTTAGTTTTTTGTTTTTTTGTTTTTTGTTTTTTTTGGTAGAACACAGGAGCAGTCATACCATTTGTCTTTGTTCTTTATTGCTGGTCTTTATATCTGATATTTTGTTTCTTCCCCTTTCTTGCTACAATCTCAATAGTAATACTGAAAATAAAACCATGGAAACAGTTCTCCTCGTATACTTTTCTTTATCTTAATGTTTCAGCGTTTCACCATTCGGTATGATGTTTTCTGTAAGAGTTTTGTACATACCATATATGAGATTGAGAACTCTTTTTTCTTAGAAATAATATTTTTTAATCTTATTTATTTTTTAAAAATTCCAGTATAATTAACATACAATGTTTTATTAGTTGCAGGTATACAATATAGAGATTCCACAATTCTACACATCATTCAGTGCTGATCATAAGTGTACTCTTCATCTGTGTTACGCATCCACCACTTCCCTCTCCTCTGGCAACCACCACTTTGTTCTCTAGATGTAAGAATTTTTTTTCTGTTTGTCCCTTTTTTTGATGTTCATTTGTTTTATTTCTTAAACGCCACATATGAGTGGAATCATGTGGTATTTGTCTTTCTCTGACTTATTTCACTTAGCACCACACCTTCCAGATACATCCATGATAATGCAAATGGCAAGATTTCATTCTTTTTTATGGCTGAGTAGTATTCCATGGTAGGTGGCCACATCTTTATTCATTCATCTATCAATGGACAGTTGGGTTGCTTCCATATGTTGGCTATTGTAAATATTGCTGCAATAAACATAGGCTGCATGTATCTTTTCGAATCCCTATTTTTTCCCTTTGGGTAATTACCTAGTAGTGGAATTGTTGGATTGTATGGTAATTCTGTTTCTAGTTTTGTTTTTTTTTTAATGTTTATTTATTTCTGAGAGAGAGAGACAGCATGAGCAAGGGAGGGTCAGAGAAAGAGGGAGACACAGAATCTGAAGCAAGCTCCAGGCTCTGAGCTTAGCTGTCAGCACAAAGCCCAATGCGGAACTTGAACCCACGAATTGTGAGATCATGACCTGAGCCAAAATCGGATGCTTAACTGACTGAGCCACCCAGATGCCCCTCCAATATTCGCGAATTGTACTTCTCTGTAGTCAATGCCAATCCCAATATTTTCTGTCTTGATAATTTTACCTTTTCTAGAACATCATATAAATGGAATGCTCTGTAGCTTTTGAAGTAGGCTTCTTTCACTTGAGATTTGAGATACTTTCATTTGAGATTCAGCCATGCTGTTGAGTTTATCAGTATTTTGTACCTGTTTATTGTTGAATAATTTTCCATTGTGGGGAAGTACCATTTGCCTATGCTTTCACCAGGTGAAGGACGTTTGGGTTGTTTTCAGGTTTTGGCAATTTTGAGCAAAACCACTATAAATGTTCACATATAGATATTCTTATAAGCCTCAATTTTTATTTTTCCTAATGGGATTGCCAGTCACAATGTTAGACTGTTAGACATAATTTCACACATTTCTGATACTTTGTTCCTTTTTTTTCTGATTTTCTTTTGACTTTATTCTTCAAATTAAATAATCTCTGTGATTCTGGCTGCATGTTCACTGATTTATTCCTCTGTCACCACTGTCCCACTAGAGTACCTAGCAAATGATTTTTCTTTATTTCAGAAATTATATTTGCCAGTTCTAATATTCCCATTTATAATGGAATTATAATTTCCATTTATCTCATTTTTATAACTGTTATTTCACTGCTGAAAACTTCTACCTTTCCATTTGTCTAAGCATAGTTACCATTACCTTATAGAGTATTGTTAACATAGCTGCTTTGTTTTCGTTTTTGTTTTTTTGTAATTCGAATATCTGGGTGTTTTAGAGTTAACATTTCTCAGCTGTCTTTGCCCTTAAGAATTGTCACTTTTTTTTTTTTTTGGCTTGTATATGTCATGTAATTTTGGATGGGTCCTTGACCCTGTTTTCCCCTGTAATACATTAACATTTGCCTCATTGTTCTTCTGAGAGGAAACAAATCCAGTTTGATTCAGATCACAATTTATGTCTCAGCTTCTTAGGTTGGCAGTTCCAATCTCAGTTCAGCTTTCAAAGCCTCTGGTTTTCATATGCCCTGCACAGGCACCACTCAGACATTAGCCTGAGATTTGGAAGGTAGTTTAAACACTAGCTCAGTCCTCAAAACCTTTACTGTAAGCTTTGCGTTTGTTCCTTTGTGTACACAGCTCAGGAGGCAACCTGACGCTTTGAGGTCACACATAGAATTAGGGGATTTCCTTCTTCCATTTTTCTATCTTTCAAAGAACCAACAACCTGAACATTGTTGACATTTGCTAATTCTTTAGTTGGCAGTGGTGGGGAGTGGGGGCTGCGTTGTACATTGTAAGATGTTTAGCAGCCTTTCTGGCCGCTATTGTACTGAACACCAGTAGCAATGCTTTCCCAATTATGAAAACAAAAATGTCCCCTGACACTGACACATGTCCCCTGGGGAAGGAGGGCAACAAAATTACCTCCAGGTCAAGAACCTCTGCTCTAAGTTCAAGGCCAAAAGCTAAACAGCCTACCTGACTTCTCCATTCGGACGGCTCAAAGACTTCTCAGTCTTCGTGTGTAAAACTCAACACTCGGCCAGCAGTGTCACACTCACACTCGGCCTGCAGTGCCACACTCGCTTACTTACCTCCCGTCTGAAAGACAGCAACCCCCTCCAGCTGTGTAGACAGCTAGGAGTCATTCTGGATACCTCCCCTCTCTCTCATCCTCCTTTATAACCAGACTATCATGTAAATATGATGGTATTTAAATATCTTTTGAATCTGTTTTCTTCTCCCATTCGCTTATCAGTCTATTCTATCTCTCCCTTCTAAGGCTACACAAGTATTTTCTTATCTTTGCCCATTCATATTCCCCCAGGAATTTGCTCTGCCAAATCTGTTTTCCATTTCTGCAGTAGCTCCACTCTTCCTCCAGGAAGAACAAACTAGACCCAAAACAGGAGTCAATCCTTGGGGTTTCAACTATATCTTAATATAGAAATGTTACAGACCCTTCCAAATAACCTAATACCTCCTCTGCTATTTGCAAATCCAAGTTCCCCAAGGTCTCCGCACCACTGCTCCTGTCTACCCGTCATTACTGCCCGTGGCTCTGTACCTCAAGTAGATATGTACTATTATAAAACCATGCCATTTTCCTCTGACCTTGAAGTTTTTTTCTCATTGTTTTACTGAACTTTAATACTTTCTCCTTCATCTCTATATAGTCACACTGTACCATAGCTTAACTCAATGTAGAATAGAACTGTCATTTATTGAATTCCTGGTATGTGTTAGCTCTTGTCTTAGAAAGCAATGCCCCAGCAAAGTGGATAATTCTATGCCCAACTTACACAGGAGGGGGTTGAGACTAGAGGAAAGGAGATAACTTTTCTAAGATCACATAATTAGTAAGAGTCAGTACCAGGATTCCAACTCAACAAGGTCTCATACAAAAATCTGTTCCTTTACCTTTTACGACCTCAAGAAGGCTTCTCTTACAATATCAAACTTTATAAGCCTTCAATTTGGCTTCCCATATAAATACTTGACCACCTTTCTCAGCACATGATCTTGTAGGGTCATTGATTACCTATATCTTATTTCTTCAATAAGAATGACTCTTGGAAGTTAAACTGGAGTCTTCTATTCCTTATGTATCTCTCAAAATATATACCACATCTCTTATCTACCATAAGAATTAGATACCCCAGAATAAATGCTAAGTATTGCATATTAGAGATGTGGAGGGAAAAAACAACTGAATATAACCCCAGTTACGGGGAAAATAATGAGGCATAATTTCAGCCATATTTTGGCTAGCAGTCACAGAGAATAACCCATCTGCAAGATGTTGGTACTGCTATGCTATAATCAGAAAACAAAAATAGAGGAAAACATGGTTAAAGAACATGTTTCCTATACCTCTTCCTACATCATTTATTTTGAGTTTGATGGATTGGATTGGATTCTATATACTCCACTCACATTTGAATCTGCTTCTAGGGCTTCCCGACCTCAGGACTTCCTCCCATCAATCTCTGTTTTGAATATCCAGACAGTGAGGTAGACAAATCTGATTCTGATCCCACATCTTCCGCTGATTTACTGTGTAGGCATGAGTAAAAAGATTTACTCTGTGGGGCCTTCAGTTTGTTTTAAGATGAAAAAAATTTTCCTTGAATTTGAATATAAATAAAATGTGTTCAGACAAAGAATTCCGAAGATTTTATAAGAAAAGCTTTATATAAACTGTCTTTAATTTCAACTTTAAATATTATTTTTTCCTTCCTAATTAATTTTGGAAGGATTCAGAAAGAGGTGACTTTGGACAAAAGCACCAGTTACTAAAATATTGTTTACTTTCCTCATCATTGTTATACATAATTGCCTGTCTTCCTGGCCTACAATCTTATCACTGTCAGAAACAATTTTTTAGAAACTTTCTATGTAAGAGACACCATACAAATAGCCTCTACGGGGAAAGTTTTACAAAAGAGTAAGATATGGTAATTCCTCTCTAAGAAATTCATATATACTTGAGGAGGTCTTGTTCAGAAGGAAAAAAATATTATGCAAGATAGAATATGATAAATTTCAAATCAGTAGCATAAACGCTCTGAGGGTTAGAGGAGAGATAAGGGCGAGGTGTGGGTTGAGTCAAATTGTGTAGCGTACGATTTTGAACACCAAACCAGCGACCTGGGGCTTGATCCTACATTCCACAGAAACCACTGACTATGTCTGAGTTCCAGAATGACCTGATGTGAGTGACATTTAAGAAGATGAATACAGAGGATAGAAAACCTGTCAGGGGTAGACTGAAGCTGTCCAGGCAGGAAACGATATGCACGGGGATGGGGATATTGGTGATATTAATGACCACTGTTTGTCTAAGATTTACTATTGCAGGCCCTGTCATGGAAATTTAACATACATTACTTCCAATTCTCACATTAACCGGGCAAGATCAGCATTGTTGTCTTCTTCTTGCAGATGAAGCGAGTTTTCCAGTAACGTGATTTGTTTAATGAGAGTATAAGCCAAGTCCTTCTGGATCCTGAGATATACGACACAATGTTACCACCCTCGGCTGGTGTGGAAGTTGTGGAAGTTAGGTAGATTTGGGTTATGGACATAAGCTGCAAAATTATATTTGAGTGTCTGAGCTCAGTCGGTTTGAATTTTCAAGGACGGGGAGGCCCACAGAGGCCAGAAAATGAATGTGGACAACAGTCAAATGCAACACTGTGATGTGTGCTTTCAGAGCGAGGAGGGTGCACATGTCACTTGCTTCTGTGCACTTGAAGTCACTGTACAAGAGGCAAGACCCACCACGCCAGCAGCCCAGGAGGAGAAACTCACTTGGCTGAGTTCACTCCAAGGCATATATGAGACATGTCAGATCGATTCGGACAGAAAGGTTTTGACTGGCTTGTCCACAGGCCTATGCCGGAAGTCAGTAGGCACTTAAATGAGGGGCGCCCACCAATGATAGGAACCCTGACTCACTTCATGGTTTGGGTAAAAGTGGCCTTTAGATCAGGGCCCTTTTACTGATTTTGCTAGATTATTTTCCCGCATTTAGAAAAATAGAATGTTTACATAACATATGCTCAAAATCCACTCCTGGCTTTGAAGACCTCTTTGTGCTGGTGGAAGGGAAATCAGCACCTCTGAAATACGTAAACTGTCTAAGCCTTACATAGGAGGCAGTCTCCCCTTTAATTTCTAACAATATTATGAATGTGCTGCTGGAGATGGCACAAAGGTCAAACCAGAGTTAAAATAAGCCTCCGCACTGGGTGATAATGAAGATCATTATAGGTTTCAATTACTTCAAGGCTGTACTTTGCCGAAGCCATTTTTGAATGAGACCTTGCAATCAAATAGTATTTATGTCCTTTAATAAATATAAGTGAAGTGTAGTATCTTTTCCATGATTGCCACAGACTTCATTAACATTCTTTAGTCATAAAGAACCGTATTTGATAGGGAACTCAGCAAAATAACGGAGTACAAATGTTGCCCATAACAACTTTGACTTTTGCGACATTTGAAATGGAGAAAAGTCAACCCACCTGACCTTTCAGTGAGAATGAAGAAGACGCCAACTGCCCAATCAACATGGTTAACTTGACCAATAGACAATCAATTCACATGATTAACTTGACCAATAGACAATAAGATAGAGTTTTGCCATCAAAATGTTGGTCAAGTGTGGTGATGGTGTCCACCCAATCTTAGAAAAGTTCACATTCCAATTTTTATGGATTGAGTTTTTCACAGGTAGACTCCAAGAGGGAGGTGCACGGTGGTACCAGAATAGTCCACAGTAAACAAAGAGGGGACAGCCCCGTCTTCGGGCAGCCCATTTTCTCCAGAACATACCATCAGTGTCCCAGAGAATGGTACCAATAATGAAGTAATATGTGAATAGCATTTCAAATTTTCTAAATTGCCTTACTCCTCACATCTAGCCCTTTGTAAAGTACCATAGGCATGGCTTCCAAAATATATCTCAACCCATTTACTACCTTCCAAACTCATTACCATCATCTCTTACCTGATGAGCCCAGCAGTCTCCACCTGATCTGGTTTCAGATGGTAACATGGAAGTGGGTTCACGTCATACAGTGAGCAAGAACCAGCCACCTGCTGGGGTGCCTGGGTGGCTCAGTCAGTTAAACGTCCGACTTCAGCTCAGGTCATGATCTCACGATTCATGAGTTTGAGCCCTGCATGGGCTCTGTGCTGACAGCCCAGAGCCTGGAGCCTGCTTCAGATTCTGTGTCTCCCATTCTACACCTCCCCTGCCCCTGTTCACACTCTGTCTTTCTCTCTCTCTCTCTCAAAGATAAATAAACTTAAAAAAAGGAAAGAAAGAAAGAAAGAAAGAGAGAGAGGGAGGGAGGGAGGGAGGGAGGGAGGGAGGGAGGGAGAGAGAGAGAGAGAGAGAGAGAGAGAGAAAGAAAGAAAGAAAGAAAGAAAGAAAGAAAGAAAGAAAGAAAGAAAGAAAGAAAGAAAGAAAGAAAGAAAGAGAACCAGCCACCTGCTAAGCCTGCTCCGTCTTGCCTGGCCTGACCCAGATTCCTCTCTAGGACCATCACTGTCGCTCATTGGCAGTCCTACCACATGGCCTTCTTTCTACTCTTTGAACATGCCAAATCCATGCTGACCTTTGGTCTTTGCACTCACTGTCCTCCTGCCTGGAGGCCCTTTGCCCCAGATCTTCTGGAAGTCAACACTGCCATGTCATTCATATTTCAGCCACAGTCTCCTCCTAAGAGAGCCCTTCCTTAATGGCACAATCAGTTTTAGCCATCACACATGCTCTCTCTTTGTTTTCTTTTCTTTGTAGAAACTATTACTCCTGGGATTACCTTGTTCATGTATTAGGTCAAGGCCTCTCCTCTACAACAACCTTGTAGAAAAGGGTCCCAGACCCTCTGTTCACAGCTCTGTCTCTAGTGCCCAGATCAGTGCCTGGAACAAAGTAGACCCTCAATGAACAAGTGTGGAATCTTTTGAAGAATCTTGATTTAATAGTATGGTATTTTCTCTTTAACCAGGAAAGTTGGGTTCCTAAACCTTCTCCTAGCCCTGCTACTGCTCCAGGATGGTAGCATTCATAGTTGATATATTTAAAAATCCACAGAGTCTAAAGATTTAGTTTCTGTTGACTAGTCTGTGCTTCCTAGACTTTTTACCAGATCTCCTTCCCTTGCCCTTTCTCTAAGATGCATTAAGGTTTTCCAACATTCCATGCAAAAGGTGACTATAAAATGATAAGAATTTTGTCAATTCTGTCACAAAAACAAACCTTCTTGTTTTGTTCTCAGGAATATTGCTTTGAATTTCTGTGTCTGGGCCCATTTTCAGCTACTCAAAGTGCACTCACCCCAACACAGGAGGCAACCTAATGTAATGGACTATACTAGATGTAGAGTATGCAGGTTTGATTTAAATAGGAGCTCTACCCGTTTCTGGTTTTCATGTAACCTTACCTAGCATCAGCCTTTTCACCTGGAAAATGGGAAAAATAATGACATCACATGGCTACTCCCAGGAACAAGCGACAGAATTTATGTAAAAGGCTTTGTATGAATTGAATGTGGTTATAAGTGAAGGTTATACTATCATCATCATCATCATCTTTGAGCCAGATCAGACGTTACTAGTGATTTCTTAATTGGCCTATAATATTTTTCTTTCTGAAGAGTCTGTCACAAAGCACATGAGGCAACATACATAGCTGAGTGGTTGAGAGTACAAACACTGGGGTCAAACAGACTCGACTGTAAAGACCAGCTGTGTCCTTGCGAGTTGCCTAAATTCCCTCCAGTCATACAATGTCACTAAGGTCCAGTTTCCTCACCTGAAAAAGGAGAGAGATCATTGTCTTTACCACAGAGGCAGGGAACAAGAATTAAATGAGAACATAAGACCTTGAAAGATATCTGTTGCGTGATAAGCAGTCAATTATCATTTGTGTTAGTACTGAATTCTGTCAGAGTAAACAGTTGGGACAGACACCGTGGTCCATGTGCATATATATGGTGATCCACAGTGAATTAAGCGCCATTTAAATCCTCTTACTGTAATGTCCTTGAGAGGTTGCTTTTCTTCTACCCAAAGTGACTGAGATCAAAGTTAGGCTTGTTCTAAGCTTTATACTGAGATCCTCCATCAAACTTCACCTCTACTTCCCTCACTCATCCATATCCAGGCATATTCCCTTTAGTCTCCATGGTACGGCTCATCATCTCCCTCCCTGGGGGTCATGAGCATCTTCATCCTGACTTGGTTCTTCCTTCAACCACTCCCCACTCTTGCTGACTGGAACAAGATGGCAGTGGGGGAAAGGACTACGGTGCTAGCTCAGACATGAATGCTCAGGGACATATGCATACTGAATAGATTTTGAGTCTCTGGACACAACCTGCATGTTTTACAATATATTTTTTTTAATTTTTAAATGTTTTTATTTATTTCTGAAAGAGAGAGAGAGAGACAGCATGAGCAGAGGAGGATCAGAGAGAGAGGGAGATACAGAATCGGAAGAAGGCTCCAGGCTCTGAGCTAGCTGTCAGCACAGAGCCTGCCTAACGTGGGGCTCAAACCCAAGCCTTGGGATCATGACCTGAGCTGAAGTCGGACGCTTAACCAACTGAGCCACCCAGGCTCCCCTACAATCTTTTTTTTTTTTTTTTTGGTAAAATTTACTGTGTTAGCCATTTTTAAGTGTACAATTCTGTGGCATCGAGTATATTCATTTGGTCATCACCATCATCTATCTCCAGAACAGTTTCATCACCCTATGCTGAAACCCCATATCCAGTAAATACTAACTCCTCATTCTCCCTCTCTCCCTGGTCCCTAAATGCTGGGAGAGAAGGAGCCACCATCCTACTTCTGTCTCTATGAATTTAACTACTCTAGGTACTTTATACGAGTAGAAAAATATAGTATTTGTCCTTTTGTGACTGGTTTATTTTACTTAGCATAATTCATCCATGTTGTAACACATGTCAATATTTCCTACTTTTTAAAAATTTATTCATTCTGAGGGGGTAGGAGAGGGGGACAGAACATCTGAAGCTGAAAGCAGAGAGCCTGATGTAGGGCTCAAACTCACAAACCGTGAGACCATGACCTGAGCCAAAGTCGGACGCTTAACCCACTGAGCCACCCTGGTGCCCCAATATTTCCCTACTTTGTAAGGGTTGAAGAATATTCCATAGCATGCATATACGACATTTGGTTATCTGTTCCTCATTGATGGACACTTGGGTTACTTATAAGTTTTACTATTGTAAATAATGTTGCTATGAACAGGAGTGAAAAAATATCTGTTTGAGTCTCTGCTTTCAATAATTTTGGAGATATACCCAGAAATAGAATAAGTGGATCATATGGTAATTATATTTTTAATTTCTTGAGAAACTGCCATACTATTTTCCACACAGCTGCACCATTTTAAATCCCCACCGGAAATTCATAAAGATTTCAAGTTTTCTACATCCTTACCAACAGTTGTTATTTTTCTTTTTTTTAAATACTAGCCATACCAATGAGTGTAGAGTGGCATCCAATTGTGATTCTGACTGCATTTCCCTTATGATTCATGATGTTGCCTCTATTTTGTGTGTTTATTGGCCATTTGTATACCTTCTTTGGAGAAATATCTATTTGAGTCACTTGTGCATTTTTAAATTAAACTGTTTGTTCATTTCTACTGCTGAGTTTAAAAGTTCTTTATAGATTGTAGATGTTAATCCCTTTTCAGATATATGATTTGCAAACATTCATTCTCATTCTTTGGGTGGCCTTTACACTCTCTTAATAGTATCTTTTGATGTACAAAAGTTTTTAAATTGGGTGAAGTCCAATTCATTTTTTGTTGTTGTTGCCTGTTTTTTATATCATAGCTAAGAAATCATTGCTAAATTCCATGCCGTGCAGCCTTTCCTCTTTGTTTTCTTCTAAGAGTATTTTAGTTTTAGTTTCTTACATTGTCTTTGGTCCATTTTTACTTAATTTTGAATATGGTGTAAGGTATGTAGATAATCAATTTTCCCAATACCATTTGCTGAAAATACTGTCCTTTCGCCATCAAATGGCCTCTCCACTCTTCGTGAAAGTCATTTGACCATAAATGCAAGGGTTTGTTCTGGGCTTTCTGTTCTATTGCATTGGTCTATATATCTGTCATATACTAATACATACTGCACTGTTTTCATTACTGTAACTTTGTGGCAAGCTTTAAAATTAAGAAGTGTGAGACCTCTAACTCTGTTTTTCATTTTCAAGATTGTTTTGCCTATTTAGGGTCCCTTGAAATTCCATATAAATTTTAGGATGGATTTTTCCATTTCTCCACACAAAAAATCATTGGGATTTTGATAGAGATAAAATTGAATCTTTAAATTGCTCTGAATAGTTTTGACATTTTAACAATGCCAAGTCTAAGAATCCACAAACATGAGATGGCTTGGCATTCATTTGTGTCTTCTTTATTTTGCAATATTTTAGAGTTTACAGTGCACAAGTCCTTCATCTTTTTGGATTAGATTTAATGCTAAGTATTTTGTGTTTTGTGATGTTGTTACAAATGGAATTTTTTAAAAATTCCTGTGTCAGGTTGTTCATTTTCAGTATATAGAAAGTCAACCAATTGTTGCCTTCTTATTTTGTATCCTGTCCCTATGCTGAATTTATTTTTTAGTTCTAACATTTTTTTGTAGAACCTTTAGGGAGTCCATCGAAAGATTTCATGACACCTGCAAACAGATAATTTTATCTCTTTCTTCCTGATTTAAGTGCTTGTATTTCTTTGTCTTGCCTAATGGCTCTTACTAGGACCTTCAGTACTATATTGAATAGAGGTAGCACAGGCAATCCTACTTGTTTTGCTCCAGGTCTTAGAAGAAAACTTTCAGTCTTTCACCATTGACTATGATGTTAGCCGTGGCATTTTATTATGTGATCTTTATTGTGTTGAGGCAATTTCCTTCTATTGCTAGTTTGTTGAATGTTTGTTTATCATAAAAGGGCATTGAATTTTTTCAAATGATATTTCATTTCAAAAAGCATCAATTGAGAGGATTGTATAGTTTTTATCCTTTATTTTATTAATGTGGTGTATTTCAATGACTAATTTTCATATATTGAACAATTCATGCAGATAGGATTAAATTCCACTTAGTCATGCTACATAACCTTCTTATATACTGTCTAATTCAGTTTGCTATTATTTGGGTTGGAGTTTTTTACATAAATCTTCATCAGGGAAATTGATGTGGTTTTCTTTTCTTATAGTGTCTTTGGCCAATTTTGATATATATGTCCTCATATAATGAATTTGAAAGTATTTCCTTCTCTTCATGTTTTTGAAAGAGTTTGAGAAGGAATGTTATAAATTCTTCTTGAAACATTTGGTAGAATCCACCAGTGAAGTCATCTGGTCTTGGATTTTTCCTTGTTGTACAGGCTTTCATTACTGACTCAATATCATTACTGTTAATTGCTATGTGCAGATTGTCTATTTCCTCATGATTCAGTCTTAGCAGTTTCTGTGATTGTAATAATTTACCCATTTTGTTTGTATTTCCCAACTGTTGGTGTGCAATTGTTCATAGAATGGTCTTGTAATTTTTTATTTATTTTACTTTTGTGAAATTAAATGTTCCTTCTTTATTTATGATCTTAGTAATTTGAATCTTCTCTTTTTTCCCTTAACTCCAGTTTATCTCTGGGTTTGTCAACTTTGTCAATCTTTCAAAAGCCAACTCTTGATTTCATGGATCTATTGTTCTATTTTTTTAATTTTATCTTTGCTCTGATCTTTATTGTTTCTTTCCTTTTGCTAACTTTGGCTTTAGTTTGTCTTCTTTTCCTAGTTCCTTAGGATATAGATTTGGATTATTGACCTGAGATCTTCTTTTTTAATGTATGCATGTGTAGCTCCAAATTGTCTTCCTAGGACCACTTTTGCTGCTTCAAAAAGTTTTGTGTTTTCATTTTATTTGTCTGAAGAGATTTTCTCATTTCCTGCATATCTGTGAATTTCCAAGTTTTCTTTCTCCTGGTGGTTTCTAGCTTTATTTCATTGTGATCAGAAAATATGCTTTGTATGACTTTAATCTTTTAATTTTTATCAAGACTTGCTTTGTGGCCTAACATATGGTCTCTTCTGGAGAACATACACTTAGGAAGAAAGTGTATTCTGGCTCATTGGTGGAGTTCTGAATATATCTGTTAGTGTAATTGAGTTATATTGTTGTTCATGTTCTCTATTTCCTTGTTCATCTTTTCTCTTATACCCTATTGTTTAAGGCAGAATATCGAAGTCCCCAACTATTGTGAGAATGTCTGTTTTTCCCTTCTGTTCTGTCAATGTTAGCTGTGTATATTTAGGAACTCTAATGTTTGGTGCATATATGCTTATAATTATTATATATTCTAGGTGAGTTCACCCTTTTATCACTATATAATGCCCTTCTTTGACTCCTGTAATAGTTTTTTTTACTTAAAGTTTGAATGTCATTAGTTTAGTCACCTCTGCTTTCTTTGGGTTACTGTTTTCAAGGGATATCTTTCACTGTTCTTTCACTTTCAATCTGAGTGTGTCTTTAGCTGTAAAATGAGTCTCTTGTAGACAGCATATAGTTGCATCCTGTTTGGTTTTTTTTTAATTAATTTATTTTTTTATTTATTCAGTCTGCCAATCTATGTCTTTTGCTCAGAGGGATTTTAATCCACTTACCCTGAAAATAATTACTGATAAGGATTCCTTTTGCTCTTTTTGTTTTCTCTATATCTTATAGCTGTTTGTCCTTCATTAGCCCTATTTCTGTCTTCTTTTGTATTTAGTTAGTTTTTCATAGTGATATGTTTTGATTACTTTCCTATTTCCTTTTGTATATATTCTATAGGTATTTTCTTTGTATTTCCCATGAGAATTACACATAATATTGCAAAGTTATAATAATCTATTTTAAACTGATACCAACTTAACTTTGCATACAAAAACTACTCTACCTCATCTCCTGCTTTATGTCATTGGTGTCATAAATTACATCTTTATATACTATATACCCATTAACAAAGATTGATCCTTATTTTTATGCTTTGGTTTTGAAATCCTGCAGAAAAATAAAAAGTAGAGTTAAAAACTAAAGTAAAATAATACTGGCCTCTACATCTGTTCATGTATTTATTTTTACCGGAGAATTTTGTATTTTTATATGGCTTCAAGTTACTGCCTAATGTTTTTTCATTCAGGTCTAGAGGCAATGAACTCCCTTAGCTTTTGTTTACTTGAGGATATTGTAATTTCTCCTTCATTTTTGAAGGACAGTGTTGCTGGATATAGCTTTCTCAGTTGATAACTTATTTTCTTTCAGTAATTTAAATACACCATTCCACTGCCTCTGGCCTGCAAGGGATCTCCTGAGACTCTAACAAGTCTCTTTATTTTTTTATTTTTATTTTTATTTTTTATTTTTTACTGCTGGAGTATTGTCTTTGTCTTTGACAGTTTTATTATGTGTCAGCTTAGGTTTTTTTATGTTTATTTAGTTGGACTTAGTTGAACTTGTCTGTGTATATACATATCTTTTCCAAAATGTGGGTAATCTCTGGCCATTATTTCTTCAAGTATTCTCTCTGTTTCTTTCTCCTTCTTTTTCTTCTTCAATTCTCATAATGCATATGTAGGTCCACTTAACAGGCCTCATAAGTGTCTCAGACTTGGTTACTTTTCTTCAGTCTTTTTTGGTTTGACCCCTAGACTTAAGAGTTTCAGATGATCTGATTTCGAGTTTGTTAATCCTTTCTTCTACTTATTGGAATCTGTTGTTTGAATCTCTAGTGATTTTTTTCAATTCAGTTATATTTTTCAACTCCAGAATTTCTGTTTCATTTTTTTGTAATTTACGTTTCTTTGTTGACACTTTCATTGTGTTCATGTATCGTTTTTATTATTTTCTTTAGTTCTTTGTACATATTTCTTTCAGCTCTTTGACCATATCAAAGACAGTTGTTTTAAAGTCTATCTAGTAAGTCGATGGTTTCTGGACATTTATTTTGTTCTTTTGAATGGCCTATGTTTTTCTGTTTCTTTGTATGCCTTGTATTTTTGTTGGAAACTTGGTATTTGAAAAAAAACAGCCGCCTCTCCCAGTCTTTGATGACTGGCTCTATGCAGGAGCCACTAATCAGAGGCCTTCACTAATCAGCCAAGTGTGAAGACTTAAGGTCTCAAATCTTTTCTAAGTGTGTATTTTCCCTGGACCAGAGTGGGGGGGAGGAGGGGAAGTGCTTTGTCTTATTTTGTGAGTGCTTTTAAATGTCTTAATTACCCTAAGACTCGTACCCCTGCTTCTTCTCAGGGTCTTAACTATTCTACTGTATTTTTTAAAATGTTTTATTTATTTTTGAGAGAGAGATAGAGATAGCATGAGCAGGGAAAGGTCAGAGAGAGAGGGAGACACAGAATCCAAAACAGACTCCAGGCTCCGAGCTGTCAGCACAGAGCCCGACGTGGGGCTCGAACCCATGAACCATGAGATCATGACCTGAGCCAAAGTCTGACACTTAACTGACTGAGCCACCCAGGTGCCCCTCCTGCCATTTTTAGTATGACTTTCTCTGGACTGAGAGTTCACTTGGTTGCTCTAGATCTCTGACTGATTTCCATAGCTCCTATAAAGTTGTTTTAGCCCATCTTTATTGTTTATTTCTTGTGTCCCTTGGGGAGCCAGGGCTGGGAGCTTCCTATTTGGTTATCTTGATGACACAACCCACTGTAATATTTTAATAAATAAAAAAGAAAGAGACAGAAAAGAATAATATCTCCTCCTTAACCCTGAGGTGTGAGCACAGCGAGCACTACCTGAGCAGAGATGACTGGCTGAGGGCAGGGAAGGGCCTGGAACACTGAAACTCAAGTGTTTGATAATTGCTCTGAAGTGACCATGTAAGGGAGCAGGGGTGGCAGTGCCAGAAGCTAACTAGGGAGTAAATTACCTCACAGATACTTTTATGGAGGTTCTCTGTGAGTCAGAGGATACAAATTAAACAACAAAGATGGGCACAAGTATACATATAATCAGACGTAACTGGAGATCGACCCTGGATCCTTGTCCCACTCCATCTAGAGCAGAGATTCTCAACATGTGGTCCCCAGACTGGCAGCATCAGCAGATTCTAGTTCTCAGTCTCTGATCTACCATGTATCTGAAACTCTGGTGTAAGTTCTCAGCACTTGCTGATTCTGAGACACATTCAAGTTTAAGCTGATCAAACTTGCATCAAACCCCCAGGCCCCTTTCTCCAATCCCAGCTCCCCATAAGCACCAAACCCACCAGCTCCCTATACCTGTGTCTTCCAGAATTTTTAAACATTTTTAATAAAGCAAGTAATGGCCTGATTACTTTAAAAAAAAATATATGTGTAGGTATATAGATAACCTGTGTGTGGGTCCTTCTTGGAATTACCTCTTTTATGTAAGAGAGCTACACCAAAACAATGAACTTGTATGTGTGTCTGAAGGACTAAGGATATGTAACCTCTGAGCCTGTGTGAAAATCATGTACTCGAGGCCTGTAGTTAATTTTGAGGGACTCTTTGTTAATGATGATATCACTCCTGGATGACTTGATGCCATTTCCAGGTCCTTCAGCCATAGCCCTGGGATCAATAGATCCTAAGATCAGCTGTTCTGAGCATGATAGTAGCCTGAAGAAAGAACATGGGTCTGCAATTCCTCCATGCATAGGTGGTTAACTCTGTATGAACTCTGGAAAGTTCTTAGATGACATACAGGCTCTACTGCACGCATAACCTGGATCCAACCTTAGACAGCTGTTCTTAGTATCTGATAATGCTTTCATTAATATGAAAAACCACGAAGCAAGCCCAGAGGCAATAAAGAGACACAATATATTAAAAAATCCAATAAGTAGAAACCTAAATTTGCTGAACAAATTATTTATGGGGCATATTTGTTTCCAAAGAACCATTTGTTTTACAAAATGACTACTTACAGTATCTTTGAGTAGGGATCTTCCTCAAAATATTAGGCAATAATTAAAAGAAATAATCTTTATGTGAACTAGATAATCACATAGCAATACCTATGGATTTTAAAAACATAGTACTGGGTGAAAAAGAGAAGTAAAACATCTTTAATGCGATACCATTTAATAAACAAATGCATGCCAATAGAACAAATGCAAGATTAGAGGCCAGTGTCGTAGAATGTTACACATAGACTTCCCATGTGACCCAGCAATCCTACTTTTAGTCATTCTAGAGAAAGGAAACTCACATTCATACTGAATCCTGTATTTGAATCTTTACAGCAGTTATATTTATAATCACCAAAACCTAAAGATAATGCAAAAGCAATTCAAAGGTTAAATGACAAACAGACTGTGGTACGTCTATAAAATGGAGTACTACTCAGCAATAAAAAGAAATTAATCACTGCTACACATAACAATTTAGATGGACCAGAAGGGCATTACACAGAGTGAAACACACCTAGTCTAAGAAATGATTCCGTTTATGTAAAGTATAGTTGTGGAAAACAGATCATTCTGTTGCCACAGTTAGGTTTGGTGTTGAGTATAACTGTAAATGGCTAACACAAAGGAGTTTATTTAGGATGATTGTGATGGTAGTTAGATGAATCTACACATGTGGTAAAATTTTATAAAACTGTACACCAAAAAAGGAAAAACAGAATGCTTGTAAAAGCTGGTAAAAGCCCAAACAAGGTCTGTAGCTTAGCTAATAGTATTGCACCAATGTCAGTATCAACATCTTAGTTTGATAACTATCTATGGTTATGCAAGATGTTGCCCTTGAGGGAAGCAGAGAGAAGGTCACATGGGAGTTCTTTGTGCTATCTTTTGAACTTCTATCAGAGTCTAAAATTATTTCTAAATGAAAAGTTTTTAAGAACAAATACAAGTTAAGAGAATGAATATTAACTTATTTTAATGATTGACTATAGAAAGAAGGGAATGGAAACCAGAGGAGAGAGAGATTCCAGAGTATGTTTAAATACTTGATTTATAATTTCCCGGGGTACATTTCAGTTCTCTTTTACTAAATTATAAACAGTATGAGGTCAAGAACCATCATTTTCAGATCTCTCCATGACTAGCATAGTGGTGTATATATTAGATTCACAATGAATATTCATTCCGTTATTAAACAAATGAACTAGTGAACATATCTATTTCATAGCTGAGCTCCATAAAGCAGTCTTATATTTGCAAGTGATTATTGTTGGAAATGTTGACATTTTTTGCATACATACTAAGTACTATACTTTATGTTTAGGCCTTGAACATTTCTGTGTGACGCAGTTACATCATGCTCAGCTCTTACCCCAAAGCAAATGGGACTACAATCTATAAATCTGGGATTTCAGTGGGAAATAGCAGATGCTGAGTCAATGTGGCCTCATCACTGAGAAGGGTCTTAGTGTCTCCTACCACCAAGGTTTGCCTTTCAACAAAAAAGAAATTATAGTTCCTAGAAATACCAACTTAGAAGTTTCGGGAACCCAAGTTGGACTCTTGAATTAGAATGTCCCATTGATCAAATCATGCTTTTTGTTTCATGAGTTTTCTTATTTTCTTCATGCTCATATTTTACCTTAAGAGGGCCTGTATATAATTTAATGTTTCTTTATGATATTTTATGAATCAAAGCCATGTTTCTCAACCAGTATTTGCCGTCTTTAAGTATATAATGAAGGCTGCTTAGGAATACACCACACTGTGTTTCCTTATTCTTCATTTTCAGCTTATTCTGGAAAAGAGTGAAAACATCTAGAAGGGTGTATCCTATTTTCAATATTGGCATGAAGAAATGACTGAAGCTAGTAAATGGAAGAGAAGGAAGAAGGGAGGGGATGTTAAAGGGAATTTGTATGGGGCGGAAGGGGTGATAGTAAAATAAATGGATAGTTCCACAAATCAGCAGGTGCAAAGGGAGTGGATGTGAAAGGGTCACATGATCTGGGACATCAATTAAATGCCTTTAGAAGGTTTTCTAAAGGAAGACCATTTGCTAGCTTTTCTCATCTCTGAATCCAGTGGTCCTTCTGAGAATAAGATAAGTGCTTTTCTTATTCTTGATAGGAAAAGCAGGGAATTTTTGTCACTGTGTTATAAGAAAATCAAATAGCGACGTTTGATTACCACCACATGCTGCTATATTCAATATGGAGCCTCTCCCTTTCATAACGACCAGTGTGTCCCCAGTATGGTCTCTTGCCTGAGCTGCCTGGACACAAAACTTAACTACAGAAATAGGCTGGTTTGGCATGGACTCTATGGTAAACATAATTGAACCATAAGTGAAAACGTGTGGATTTTTTCATGTGTTATAAAAATGGAAAAGCACATGGATTTAGAAGAGATATGCTCTTTAAAATGAATAAAAGGTGTTTTTAAAAATGTTAATTGCTTTCCCAACTTTTGTTACAAAGTTTGCATCTTTAGTCTGGGCAACGGTCACTTGCCTAGTCCCCAACTCCCACACAGTCCTCGATGAGAAAAATAAAGCTCTAGATTCACTTACAGTAAATGGCTTAGCCTGGGCTCCAAGAAAGCAGAGCCTGAGACAAAGACTAGTGTGCATGGGGCTTATTTGGGGAGGTGGTCTCAGAGAGCTTGGGTGGGAGACCAAAAGGCAGGGACTGCCGGCCCAGGGCACTTTGTCAAGCTGACCACGCTGTGGGCAAGTGTGCTGGGGCACATCCCGGTAGGGGAAGAGGAGAGCCTTTATCCACCAACTCCTCTGATCCTCCCTCATCAAGTGGGACCCTGAGGGTGAGAAAAGGCTGTGACTCCAACAAGCTGCTATTCAGTTATCCTGTGTGACACCAGGAACTCAGCCACGGCTATAGTACAGCTGGCCTGGAACCCGAAGCGTGCAGAGTGCAGTGAGGGGAGGCAAGCCCAGTCAGTCCGCACTTGACGTCTGGGAGCACCTCCATCAGGCCAAGCCCAATGGCTGGATTTTTGGATAGTCTGGATTTACACAGTTTTAAAAACATGCTCAAGAAAAATCATGATTGTGTGTGACAAAGTCAATCAGTCAATCAACTGAACTATCTCATGTAGCCATTGACAAGCAGATTGCTTACTTAGTGTGAGGACCCAGGAGAGGAATCCCAGCCTTAACCTTCTGGAAACTCACAGGCTGCTTTGAACCACACAGTATATCAGGTTCAACTCCATATTTAACACACGAGTTAGTTTTTTGTTTTTGTTTTTTTTTAATTTTTTTTAAATGTTTTATTTATTTCTAGGAGAGAGAGAGACAGCATGAGCAGGTGAGGGTCAGAGAGAGAGAGAGTCACAGACTGAAACAAGCTCCAGGCTCTGAGCTGGCAGTCAGCACAGAGCCCAACCCGGGGCTCGAACCCACGAACCGCGAGATCATGACCCAAGCGAAAGTCAGACGTTTAACCGACTAAGCCACCCAGGTGCCCCCACACGAGTTAGTTTTGACCCCAATACATTTTAATATACGAAAGCCAAGTAGCAATTTAGGCATGGGTAGCTGACACATTTTCCTGGACTGGAAGCCTGAAGTTGTCGGATAATGTAGGATTCTATGGAAGTTGGCCTGGTTATGTCTCAATAGCATGGGTCTTGAAAAATGGTGTCTATGGTCCACTCAGCGGCCTCCCAGCTTTATGACATTCCTAGATGACCCAAGCCTCTTATGGAAAGGATCCTTTCTGGATCAAAGGGAGTAGATAACACCATTTCATAAAGCATCTCTGAAGACTAAGAAAACATGAAGCATTTTACCCAGTGCCTGTGTATTTTAGGCAGAAAGTTAATTCCCTTTGCTTGATTGTGTACATTCTTTCTGGAAGACTGAATAGCAGAAAGGAATGTTGAAACACCATCTTACCTCTCTTGGACAACTCCCATGGACTGCCCCTCAGCTGCCCTTCAATACCAAGTTGCAAATTCAAGTCTGGGTGGCGTGGCGCCTTTTTTTTTTTTTTTAATGTCAGCAAGTTTAACTTTAATTCTGGACTATGGTAAAACAACAGAAGGATGTAGGCAGCCTTTTGTTATTTATGCAGCATGCTAAAAATTATGTGATAGCCAGTAAATTAAGTAAAACTGCCCTATAAATTTCAGTTAAATCTTACATGTGCTTTAATAGTTAATACATCATCATGAATCACATTTCCATAAACCACAGTAGAAGTTCAGGCAAGGCCTATGAGAATGTGGTGGATTTTTGCTAACATTGTTTTTCCTCAACTAAAGCCATCCTCTAAATAAAGTGGGTAATCAGGTGGATTTTCCTCAATGATATAAAACACAAAATTAAGTCTCACTGACTGCTGATATTGCCGAATCAAGTCTAAAGCACAATGTACAACTTCAGTTCACAAATTACCAGAACAGCTCAAATTATATCCTGAAGAATGAGTGTCCATGCCCATTCTCTCCTGACTTATTTTGTGATTCTAAAGAAAATTGGCTAGGAAGCACTAGTCTATAATAAAATATGAATATGTCACAAGAGGTAGGTCTGTGTAGGAGAATGCTCAAAGGTGAGAAAAACTGGTTTTGTTTTATCATTTAAAAATTTTTTTAATGTGTTTATTTATTTTGAGAGAGAGAGAGAGAGACAGAGAGACAGAGCACATGAGTTGGGGAGGGGCAGAGAGAGAGGGAGAGAGAGAATCCCAAGGAGGCTGCACTGTCAGTGCAGAGCTCAATGTGGGGCTTGAACTCTCAGACTGTGAGATCATGACCTGAGCCGAAGTCAAGGGCTGGATGCTTAACCAACTGTGCCACCTAGGCACCCGAGAAAAACTCGCTTTAAATCCTTGATATTCAACATGTAAATGACCTCTCAGAGATGCATCAGAGATGCGTTTTCAGCTTACCCTGTGTGGGATATGGTTGTGTGTAGTGATGACATTGACTCTTGACACACCCAATATGTATACATGTATGTATGTACATATATATATGAGTTTGAACCTCATAATTCACTTTAGACTCATGAATCTACATTTAGACTGATAAGTTGGATAGGCTCAAATGAGGAAGAATATAAACACCACAGTATAACCAGCTTGAGGGGCTTATAATTTAATGAGTCAAGACTAAATAGTACATGAAGGAATTTGAGCAATTACCAGTTGCATTAGCTCATCAAATGGCAGAGTCCACTAATTAATGCCAAGGACCTCAAAGACCAGCTCAGAATCCTTCTCAACACAGTGACCTCCAGTGGACCAGAGTTAGCATGCAAAATGTAGCATTTTTTTCAGGTACAGATTAGGTACCATCGGGTATTGAGACTTTTGGTGCTGAGAGAGTTGAATAGAATTTCAGGAGAAGAATCACCGTGGTAGGCACAGCAGTTGGGGAGAGCTTGAGCTCAGCATGGAGGAATGACATCCAGATTTGATTGGGCACTTTGTTCAGGGAGAACTAATGTGGGGAGACACTGAGGGAGGAAGGAAAGGGGCGTACAGGACTGTGAAGAAGTCCACGTGGGTCGCATAGACGTTGCCATGCAATGCGATGAGCTGCGAAGTTGGACCTGGCCAGAGACAATGTGGAGTGTTTAGCAGAGAAATCAAGACACAATAGGAAAGTCAGGAGCCATTTTGGGGCTGGTGGGCATGTCACTGATATGAGGCCAGTATTATATTTGGAAGACTGATGTCCAGAAGAGGCACCTCACTGGGGGTGCTTCTCTGAAGATTAATTGAAGGAGATTCCACAAAGTTCTGATAGGGGTGGGGAAGCACAACCGGAAGGGAGGGGAAAGCAGTCATAAGCATGTATGTGACTGAGTAGGTAACCACTGGGGGCAGCTGGGACACCAGCCACAAGGTCTCTTTGAGGCAGTAGAGAACACGGTTCAGAATGACAGTGCGTGAAGCAGCTGGGTATTTATCCAACCACTCTGCCTTGTCATTGGCAGAGGGCTGACCTTGAGTGTTACCTTCTCAGCCCCTCCCTGCCGCCTTGCATTGGGGTTGAGAGAAACCTCTCAGCATGGACCAGGGCATGGGTGACAAGGGACATGGGCAGGAAATCAGCATGGCAATGCACACTCGCCGTGATGGTGCCTTGGATTCTCTGTGTTTCCTCTCTTCCCTTTCCACTTAAGGGGAAGCCCAGCCATTTCTGGCTACTCCGTAAGGAAGAACTTTCTGAATACAAGTGTGTTGTTTTCACCAGCATGTCGATTGAGAAACGGTGACCAAAATTGCATGTAGGTTTAGACATCATGGATAATTTTATCATCACATTAATGTCAAACCCACACTATTCAACTTCCTTCTAGGAGTTTGAAATAACACTGTGGTCTCTTACATAGACAACCCTTGTGCTCCCTGCTTGGATAGCCTTCTTACCCCCACTCCAGGCCTTGAGAAGAGAGTGAGTGCCCGAGCATTCACACTTCCCTGAGAGAACCCAAATTCCTTGCCCCTGGGATCACCTGAGGTATTTAAGCATTAACGTGTCTGAAGCTCATCATCATCTAGCAAGTCGCTTATCTCAGTTTCCTCAACTCAGTAAATGACAACACCATTTTGCAGGAGCCCAAGGCAAACGTCTTGGAATCAACAGTGTTTCCTCTTTCTTTCACACCCACATTTGACCACACCAACTCCCACTGGCCCTAACTTCTAAATGAACCCCAGAGTCCACTCAGTTCTCCACCGCTATTATCCAGGTCCAAATAGCCATCGTCACCTGCCAAGGGTATTACAGTGACCTCCCTCATTCCGCGTACTTCCCTTCATCCTGATCTCAGCACAGCTGTCAGAAAATCCTTGTCAAGTGTGGGCCAGACCTTGTCTCTCACCTATTCAGACCCTCATATTGTTTCTTGTCTCACTTAGACGCTCCATACAGACCCCACAAGGCCCTTTGTGATCAGACTGTCTCGTTTCATCTCTGATCCTATTTCCTACTACTCCCCCTGCTTTTGCTCATTTTTGATCTACCTGATGCTCCTGGAATGGACTAGATATATGTCCACCTTAGTCCCTAGTATCTCCTGTCCTTTCTGTCTGGAATGTTCTTCTTCAGATTTTAAGTGAAGAGGGCTTACCTCTCCTCCATCCTTTGAATTTTGACTCAGATACATCTTTCTAGTAAATTCCCCTGGCTGTATAACTACATTGACAAGCACCCCAACAGTCCTTACCCTCCTTCCTGGCTTATTTTTTCCTTGGCACTTGGGATGAATTGCATATTTTTTCTTCTATTTGTTTATTTTGCTTATTGTTGTCTTCCCCCACTAGGACATAAGTACATATTTCATTCCCTGCTATATTCCCAGAGCTAAACCAGATGTCTGTCTCTGAATTAGTGCTCAATAAGTACTTGCTGAATGAATGAACGAATGGATGAATGAGTCACTGAATTCATTACTATAGGCAAAGGGGACTTTCTTTTTGGAAACACTGAACTATTTGTTTGTAGGCACAATCCCCAAAAAACAATTTCTTTTTTTTTAATTTTTAATGTTTATTTTTGAGAAAGAGAGAGAGCAAACAGGGGAGAAGCAGAAAGAGAGGGAGACAGAATGAGAAGCAGGCTCCAGGTTCTGAGCTGTCAGCACAGAGCCCAGTACGGGACCTGACCCTACGAACTGTAAGATCATGACCTGAGCAGAAGTCAGACGCTTAACCAACTGAGCCACCCAGGAGCCCTCCCCCCATAAAGACCAATTTATAGTTACTGGTTTGTGGGTGATTGTTGAAGCTCTGACTGCAGTATTCCTGAACAGGACTCTACGTGACATTAGATTATTTGGATAAAAGAGCACCCCCTGCCACGTTTACCATATTGTTTCCTCACATTCCCCTTGCCAAATTCTTCCTGCCAATTGTGCTATATTATCCCTGGGGTATTAAAAACAGTTGAGAATACAGATTGCTGAACAAATGGGGTAAGGAAAGAATTATGCTTGTCATTTTAGAGAAAGGTGTTTCCCTCTTTCCCAACTCACCCCACGAGCCACTCTGTACTGTATCGCCTGTCAGCCATCCCCAAGGGGAGCCCTCCAGTCTTAGGAAGGTCCTCTGCTTTCGTCCTGCTGAGCTGACATCACAGTCTCCAAAACTCTGGCCTCTGGAATTACATCCTCGGGGTGACACTGTGATAAACTCTAGATTAAACCAGCCAGTGTAAGCTTGGAGCCAGCAGACATTTTACATTCCCATCTCAGCATCTTGCCACACGGGGCAGAACCAATGGCCTCAGTGGAAAGTGGGACCTGACGACTCGTGACCCACGTATCTCCCATGCACAAACACTGAAATATTTCAGACCCACTCCGTACAGACTCACATACAGACTCCGTACAGTTCCCCCCTCTTTCCACAGCACTAGATTTTATGCTGTCAAATTCTGCCAAAGTTCTTCATGACATAATAAATAAATAATAAAGTCAGTTAATAACAGCAATAGAGGCAGTAATAAAGTATCTTAACGAGAATGCAAAATGATTGCATTTGGACCCAAATCGCTCTAAGAATTCAATGGTGATGGTGAAATCAAACCCTATAAAGTATATCTGCTTGAGGACACTCTGGACAGGACCCGAGAGCCACCCAGGATCACAGCACAGCCTGAACTGTAACAGGTGTCCAGGACTGGCCCCCCCATTCTCTTCTCTTCCCGTGTGGCCACTCAGGGGATGTGTTGCTTCAGATGCCTCAGGCCGATGGGTTTTTCCGTTAACTTCTAAAACTGTATATGTCCATAAGTCTGCTAAAGTCAAGGATTTAAAAGCTGCAAAGCACTTTCTTTTAAGAAAGAATAAAGCATTACAGACACGCGTGCACGCGCGCACACACACACACACACACACCACTTGGAACTTTCCTTGTTTGTCATAAAATCAATCCAGCTGCGCTTAGGATGAAGGTTCTGATTCTATCACAATCACTATCACCTGAGGAATGAGACCCAATATTCTATTAACCTACGTTTTTAAATATCGTTAATAATTTCTGCCAGTAGTCTCTTAATATCTGGAAGGCTTGAATTTAAGTTACACTATGTCAAGAGTATGCTATATTTTCTGCAAGCCACGCTTCTCCATTTTAACACATATTTTACTATCATAATATTAGTATATTAGAACTCTAAAGGAAAAAGTCATTTGGGGAGAAATGCATCTTTCGTTCTCTCTGAGGGCCTAACACCTGGTAGGAGGTGTTAAGAATGAGTAAAGAAACTTCCTTTCAAGTTCAACGGCTTTCTTTCCTGTTTCAGCTGAATGTAGCATGTCTCTTTTCAAGAGGCCCTGGCTAAGATGCCCTGTCGAGGGGAAACTATTTGGTAGAGGAAACAACTCTATTCTCTCCTACTCTAGATTTGAGGAATATGTGAAGAGTACCTATTAATACATTAAGTATAAGAGAGGTATGTGTGAAAATGAAACAAAACAAAAATAACCTTATCTCACACATAAAGTTTACTTTCACAGTACAATAAAAATAACTAAGAAGATCTTTTATCAAGATGCCAACTAAGTGTGATTTTACTTTGTATAAGATTATACTGTGTTATACGATGTTATATACTATGGATGGATACATACTGTGGATATATAGGATGTTATACCTCATGGATGGATATGTACCATGGATATATAGGATGTTATATACCATGACATGCAGTACTACTAGAGTTCTATTCTTCTATGATGACCCACATTAATTCTTCTTCTCTGAGCAGGAGATGGAGGTGACAGAAATATAGCTCATGGGTCAAATATATGCAGAGAAATCCAATCTCTCGTTATTTGAGAGGCAGTGTCGCCCTTGGGGGAAAAAATAAGTGTAGGAAATGAAGAAAAGGTGTTCATGTCTTGTCCCATTCAAGGGTTCTGGGGAGATCCTGAGTACACTCTCCTGTCTTTCTTACCGCAGATATTCTTACAAGCATCTGAGAGGCATGCTGCAAACACGCCCATTGGTGTGGGAGGGCTCTTGCACCTCGGGTGACAGGGGAGGCCCGCAGGGCTCTGTGACAATGCAGAACAGGCTGGGTGTGAGGAGGTGGCTGTGCAGAGTGAGGTGACACCTCACCCTGGTCCTCTCAGGGGGAGGGGCAGCCCACACTGTCCTCTGCTAGCTGTGACCCCTAGTGTTCGTCAAGTGCAGGGTCATCCAATTCATTCTTTCCCCTGTCACACACATTTCTCCCTCATTGGGGGATTGATGGGAAGTAGAATCTAATTTTAAAACAATCACCACTAGGAAAACCTTCCACCCTGGAAATATGGGCCAGAAGTTTTAGTCATTTTGACTATTGTTCAAGCCGAAGTTGAGACCTGAGATTCTGGTGTTAAAAAAAAAAAAAAAAAAAAAAAAAAAGGTGCTGTTGTTGTGCCCTTACTGCTTAAAATATCCACTAAAGAACTTCTTTTTTTAAAAAAAAGTGTTTATTAATTTTTGAGAGAGACATAGAGTGCAAGTGGGGGAGGGGCAGAGAGAGAGGGAGACATAGAATCTGAAACAGGCTCCAGGCTCTGAGCTGTAAGAACGGTGTCTGATGCAGGATTCAAACTGATAAGCCATGAGATCATGACCTGAGCTCAAATTGGTTGCTTAACCGACTGAGCCACCCAGATGCCCCTCTGCTAAAGAGCTTCTTAAGACAAGAAGCCATACTATTTTGTTATTTACCAGTGTCTACTGTTGAGATATGCATACATGTGTATATATACATGTGTGTGGTGGGGGGGGGATTTGTATCCATACATAGTGTAAAGCTTCGTAGCCAAGCAACAAGAAATAACCACTTGCTGGAATTACTATTTATTCGTGTTTTTTATTTAAAACTCTTCTGCACAGATTTTACTCTGCATCTTTCAGGTAGTAGAAATAGCAGCAGTTAACAGCTGAACTGTTTAGTGTGCTGTAAGATTGAGAAACAATTCAGTATTAGAATATGGTGGCATAGTATCCTCATGGCTAGTAATGACTTCTGATTCAGCTCGCGACATATCAGTAGTGAGCACGGGATCACATTATTTTTTAAGGACTGACATATTCATTATGATATGAACCATCTGAAACAACAGTTATCCACATCGCATTTTCTCACAAATAACTGAAAGATCTCAGTCACATTGCATTTCAGATTGAGCACATATATAATGCTTGACACGATGAATGTTTGGACTCATCCCCCCCCCACACGCCAAGTTGATTGCTTTTTGACATGTTACGCTTAGGTCTGAATTTGGTAATGGAGGAGGCTGTGGCACTGGCCTGGGTTGGTATTTGCACTTGGAAAATAACTAATGAGAAGGAGTTGAAAATTTCAATTCAGTTGGAATGCTCAGAAAATCACCAGACTTGAATTTGTGCCCGTGTGTGTGGAGGGGGTGGGTTATAAGTGGGTGTCTGTGGGTGCAGCAAGGTGGGAGTTAGGTAGATACGTTGGTGTGCACAGCTTCAAGAAAGCTGGGGAGATTACAAAATCAAGATATTGGTAGACCAACATTATGGTGGTCAAGTTGGTGCAGAATTCCTGGTGACCTTTTGTGATGTAAGGAAAACTGTGTCTTCCATTAGCTTACTTCCCCGGGCAATAAATAAGAAGAATGACCCTACCAGAAAATTAATCTGTCCTACAGGAAGAGCGGCAAATGTCATCTGAATGTATTTACCTCAAGGAGGGGATGGAGCATGTTGATATTTCAGAGTGGGCTTTTATTGGGAACATCTCCCATTAGCACTAATGAGAGCGGTGGAGTTAAGGCACCGCTGCCTTCTGCTCAGGGCATATTTCATCCTCAGTGCTAAAGCTTTGAAACTTTTTTTTTTTTACCTCTTACCTGAAACTCTTTGGTAATTAGGCTAAATTTTTAATTATAAACATGGCTTTCTATGAATCCTCCCTGCTGTGTGTATGAATATCTAAAAAGTATTGAGGGTTTTCATTCCTATCCTTTTCCCTGGCCATCATGTTCCTTTCAGAGATAGCTTTCTTCTGTCAATACAGCAAAGCTAAATCCTAAGAAGGAAAATCTTAGAGAGTCCCTCCACTCCTCATCTGGACCCCAACCTGGATTCCTTTGATACTCAGAAGGTCTAGGAATTCTCTCGTTTTGCAGTAAAGTGGTAATTTTTTTCATCTGCCCCTCTGGAAGACCACGCAAAGGCCACATTCAATGTGATAGAAGTACTCCCAAGAATAAAATGCTTAATAAATGAGAAGAACGGAAGACATAAGACTACCTTCACTTACTTCAGGGTTAAAAAGATGAACATTCTAGAAGAATCCACAGCATCAAAAACCTTGGAGAGCAGCCACATTCCTATCGTGAGCCAGGCACGTGTTTAAGATGCATCCTCCATTCAACAGCAGCCTGTCAGGAGGGACGGTTACTTTCGTCTTCAGATAGGGGAACTTGGCTCAAAAGCTAAGTGGCTATAAGATTCAGAGTGGAGGAAATGCTTTCCACTGAGATAATGATAACACAGATACCAAGGAGACTAGACTGCTTGGCCTCTGCCTTCAGACATAGAAAGGATCGTTTCTCAGGGACAGGCCATTAACCATGCTCCTGTCCCTCACTGTCAGAGTAGACATGTGGTTATAATGCAGCACAAAGGATCTAGATTAGACTAGGAAAGTATCTCACGACCGTGAACTTCTTTGTTGTGTCTCTCCAGTAGCTGGCTTCCAAGAACCATGCAAAAGCTAACCTGTGGTATCATATGGACCAAGCTGTCCCCCCCTCAGGGACTGGAGCGCCCATCTCTGTGTGTGTCTGATAATTATTCTGAGTGGGACAGACTATTCTGTCTGATAAATATTTTGTGTGTCTGATAAGTATTCTGAGTTGGACGGAGCACAGTGGGAGCATTTGTCAGACCAGGTGGGTGACTGTGCAAAGGCCATCATAGTGAGGCTCCTTAATGGGATACCATCCAACAGAGGCAAATGTTGCCACCATATCTGTCTATGACAAACAGATGGAATTCAGCACCACTCAAGTTTCTTCTGTCCCTATCATGATTCCAAGCGATCTGGCACTCCTGTCCCTGCTCAGGGGCCTCTTCGTCTCCTGGGGTTCACTTCCAGACCTGCAGCCTCACATCTAACACACTGTCAGTCCTCATCACAGGGACTGTAATTCTTTACAGAAGACATTTAACTTTAAAAACCTCTTCCTTAGAAATTCAGCTCCAGCCTAAGGGTGCTTAATGGAGAAAGTAACTTAATGGAGGAAATAACCAGCTCTTGAGCTGGTAGCTTAAAAAAACAAACAGGGGCAATTGGATGGCTCAGTCAGTTAAGTGTCCAACTTTGCCTCAGGTCAAGATCTTGCAGTTAGTGGGTTCAAGCCCCGCATCGGGCTCTGTGCTGACAGCTCAGAGTCTGGAGCCTGCTTCAAATTCTACGTCTCCTGCTCTCTTTGCCCCTCCCTCATTCATGCTCGCTCACTCTCTCTCTCTCTCCCCCTCTCTCTCAAAAGTAAATAAACATTAAAAAAAATTTAAAGCAAATAAAAAACACCACCATGGCAGAGTAAACTTGACAGTTTTGCTTCTTTTTCAAGGAATACAACTGCTTTTCATGGGAACACAAGCCCTTCATCATGTCGTTCTAAACTTCTGTAGAAAATGAATTCCTGGGTCTATTTCTCTGTAGTTACTTCTCAGCCTCCGATGTAGTTTACCAGATAAAAAACATAATGAAGGCTAACCTAGTTTCTTTGAACAACTCAACTTCTTTACCCATTTGTTAGAATTGAATGGTAAATGTTACCAGTCATCCTTTGCTCTCTGAATTGATGGTTTATCTCTAGAACAGGTGATATTAACAGTTAGTAGAGTGCTACCTGGGGCTTTTTGTCAACATGGATGGAATTTACTGTCCTGAGAAGTAAATTATCAGAGAAGCAGATCTCCCTGAAGTCAAACCTCTTGTCATATGTGTTGTGGAAGCACAATGTGGAATTGCATGATGGTGATCAGATGTTGAGCAAAAGCTGAAATGCTGAAGACTTCTCTTGGGGGCTTATTTTACAGTTGGAAGGCAGGAGTCAACACAGCCCACATAGGAGGTAACGATGATGGAGGGGAAAGAATAGGACATTGAACTACAAATTTATGGTTTCATCCCCCACTCACCTGGGGCAAATTTTTCTTACCAGGTTGTGAGGAATAAATATGTGTGTGACACATAGTACATGTTTATGCTCACAGTCATCAATTCTCTTCTATTTCAACCCCCCCTTCTTGTAGCAGATGAAAAAATAAGTCATAAAAAATAATACGACCAGAATATGTTATACAATTAACATATTGACAAGATGGAAGAAATCCAGTCGTGATAGCAAAGCCTCTTTATTCTCACCATTTTTCAGAGCACAAATTTGAGAAAAAAACCCACGCTGACATTTCCCCAGCACGAAGTTATGGTCATAAGACTCCCAATGTTGATCACAGTTGATTTAGAGAAAGTAGAAAACGATCCTGATATTACATACTATTCCTAACAGTGCTAATATTAGTTAAATATCATAAACCACTGTGTCCTTCCAACCAGAAGCAAAAATTGATACGACATAGGCTATTTACCAATCTCATCGAAGCAACTAATTTTAAAGAAATATAATTTGAGATTTTTTCCCTCCAATTCAGTTGAGCACACATTTGTCAAGGCTTGCATGAACAAAAATAGTGCTGAATGGTAGAGCTTCAGTGATGAATGGGTACTGTCCAGCCTGTGAGAGCCTGAATTGGAAGCCAACATAGAAGCCAATAATCCTAATACAGTGAGATACCCACAGTATTAGATGTAGGCACACAGTCAGGTGCAGAGAAGGATTCTTGGTTGCGGGACACCAAGGAAGGTATTCTGAGGGGAGATGTATTACTAGAGTTTTAAACCACAAATATTAAGTTTCCTTAGGGGAGAAAAGAGGGAACCCCATTCCAAGAAAAGGTAACATGAATATGCAAAATACTTCCGGTAAAGAGATTTGCACAGGCAAAGGCATTTGCTATCAGGACACAGGGCTTTCCCCACCCCCATCTTTCTGCCTTTGCATATACAGCTCATTTGGCCTTAAAATAGTTTTGTTTTGTTCTGTTTTTACTATTCTTGGTTTATAGGTGTTTCAACTCTGTATGTGCATTATCGGAAGATTTAATTTTGTGTCCTATTATATGAAACTCCCTAAGGCTAGATACCTGTTTCCGATATTCCTTAGGAATAAAACTACCACCGCCATCGAGTTAACTGGGAGCTCCCAGTGCTGCAAAACACAAATGTTTCGTTGCCCCAGAAGAGTTCAGTCCCCATGGGCTGCCGACCAGGGAGATCCATTTGTAGCTTTTTAGCCTGTGGCTGGTGAATTTAGAGTATGCATAAATTCCTCCGCAGGTGAAAACTAGCAGTAAAAGAACGTCAGGAGGCATTTGTGGGAGCTTTACTGCCTTTGTTAATGCCATGGGGGTCCTGGATTTTAAACTTCTGTGATAATCGCAAGCAGGGTGAGCATTGAAATCATTAATTTGTTCACTCAACATACAGAGGCTGTCAGTGCTCTCTTCACTGATTATCCAGTTCTGACGCCTTTTTACCACCAATACCACTGGAAGTTTAGTGAAAATCCGAGTCTCTCACCTGGATTATTGCAGTAGTATTCCAGCCAATGTCCCTCTCTAGCCCCTTGCCCTCCCGCCCTCTCCTTTTCACACAAGGACCAATTTTGTTAAAATGCAAGTCAGATTTCTTACTCTTTGGCTGAAAACTGTACAGTGGCTCCCACCCTCCCCCTTACAGAAAAATACAAATTTGCAAATGTTGCATTTGTTTACTACATACTCATTGAAGGAATGAAATGCCATGAGTTAAATTGAGTACCTATTAATCGTCAGAAACTGAGCCAGATGTAGGAGCACAAAGACAATGACATTATTTTCTCTCCAAGCGTTTATATTTGGGATGTGAGATGAGCTCACAAATGAACAAATACAAAATAATGTTATTCTCTCTGGTCAAAGTCTGCATAAATATAGTTGGGATACAAACAATGGAATGGCCAGTCCCTCCTGGGCAGTAACAGAACATGAGAGAGAGATGATACTTCAGTCATAAAACAATAGAAAGTCCAGGGTGTTAAAGGGTGTGGAGAGACTTTCCAGGCAAGAGAACCACAGGAACAAAGGTATTGAGGTGTGAATTCATGGCCAAGGAGCAGCCAGTGCTTTAATATGGCAGGACACAGGATGGGAGGAGGCTGGAGGGTGCAGAGGCCAAAAGTTAGGGTAGAAGGGATAAACTAAAAGCCTGTCTTCTATTGCTTGAGTTTACTGTATATCTTCTAGGCAGTGGGGAGTCACTGAGGTTTTTAAGATGGCAGAAATTAGGAGGTGCCTGAGTGGCTCAGTCGGTTAAGCTTCTGACTCTTGATTTCAGCTCAGGTCATGATCTCACTGTTCATGTGATCGAGCCCCGTGTCGGGCTCTGTGCTGATAGCACAGAGCCTGCTTTGGATTCTCTCTTCCTCTCTCTCTGTCCCTTCCCCACCCACATGCACACTCTCTCTCCAAATAAATAAATAATTAAGTAAACAAACAAACATGAAAAAAGTTGTTTAAAAAGATGGCAGAATGTGTAACAAAATGGATGGACCTTGAGGGTGTTATGCTGAGTGAAATAAGTCAGGCAGAGAAGGACAAATATCATATGTTTGCACGTATAGGAGGATTAGGAGGAACTTAACTGAGGAACAAGGGGGAGAAGAAGGGGGGAAATGGTGGGGGAAAGGGAGAGAGGCAAACCATGAGAGACTCTTGAATGCTGACAAAAACTGAGGACTGATGGGGGGGGGGAGGGGGGATGGGCATGGAGGAGGACACTTGTTGGGATGAGCACTGGGTGTTATGTGGAAACTAATTTGACAATAAACTATTTGTAAAAAAATAAAAGTTGGCAGAAATTAGATTTAATGTATACCTCTAGAAGCACTGTGAAGGGACCATTAGAGAATTCAAAGTTTAATAAAAGTAAGAACTAACATTTACCAAATGCCTACTATTTATCAGGCTCTGTGCTAAGTCCTTCACTTCATTTAATTCTCAGGTCAGCCTATGCAGTTGGTACCGTTTTCTGCCTTCAGAGATGGAGGTGCTAAGGCAGAAAGATGTCAAGCCTAAGGTCATGCTGTAGTAGGTTACAGAACCAAAACAGAAACCCAAAGAATCAAACTTTAGAAAACCTAGGGGAACATATATTAAGGAGATAAAGTTCCACAACATAGTATACTATCATATTTAAGGGGTATGGGAGGGGAGTAGCTTCGTATGACCCCTAGGCTTCTAGCTTGGATGACTGAATATATGGCAGTATAGATTATAATGGATGATATGGGACAAATTTAGAAGGAAAGCTAATAAAGCATTTTAAATATATTTGTTTTCATATATCTGTGGGAAATCAGAAAGCAGATGGACATGCAGGTTGGCTTTCAGGTGAGGGCTGGAGTCAAAGATGCAGATTTGGAACAGAGGAGGAGAGGTCATAGGGTAAACAAGATCAAACATCAATGGAAGAGTGATATTGGTTGAATTGTGTTCCCCGAAATGAGGCTGACATCCTAACACCCTACACCTGAGGATGTGATCTTATTGGAAAACACAATAAGATTTTGCTGATGATCAAATTAAGATGAGGTCATTAGGATGGGTCCTAATCCAATATGACTGTGTGTTTATAAAAAGGAGAAATTCAGGCTGAAACACGCACACATGGAGAAGACTATGTGCAGATGAACTCAGAGAGCGAGGTGATGTAGCCACAATCCAAGGAACACCACAGAGTGCCAGCCAACCACCAGAAGCAGAGGGAGAGGTGTGCAACAAAGTCTCCCTCAAAGCATCAGAAGGAACCAACCCTACCAACAGCTTGACCTTGGATTTCTAGCCTCCAGAACTGGGAGACAATATACTTCTGTTGGTTAAGCTACCAGTTTATGGTACTTTGTTAAAGCCCTAGCAAAGTAATACACACAGGGAGAGCACAGAAGAGTGAGTGATTATTGGTGATCACTGAACAGAAGCAGTCAGTTGAAAAGTGAGTATGCCAGTCAACGAAGCAAGAAAGGCATTCCAAGAAAAGAATGAGCTTGTGTAAAGCATGGAGATCTAAGAAAGGAGGGGCCGGCATCTTACTAATCACAAGCTGCAGCCGTGGAGTGGTGAGAACACAGTGATCTATTCATGAAAGTCCCTGTAAGCAGCGATCTATGGACTTCATCTTATAATTGATGGAGAGCAATCGGTGGCGCCAGGGAATGATTAAATCTGTGTTTGTGTTTCCAAATGCTCTTGTTCTTTAAATGCAGTGGCAGTGGCAGCATAGTTTTTGAAACTACTGAAATGATCCCATTAAAATAAGCAGAGAAACACTGAAGTTTTATTGCAACACCCGCAATAAAGCTCAGTGGTGAGATACCCCCATCATGACCAAGGGACAAATTAGGGACCATTCATAACAGCCATGTGATATCAGCAACTGCGTAGGAAGAAGCAACTGAAGACCTTAAGAACTGGAGAACATCCAAATCCCCAAGAGCCACTCACTGGAAAAATGCAGCGGGCCAATCGTAGAGTGGAAGAAAGGCCTAAAAGTGTGTTCTCAATGATCCAGTGCAAGGGTGAGTCCAGGGGGGGACCATAATGCAATGAAATCTGATACTACTGGAGCAGTCTCATTACCCACAGACGACAGACCCTTCCAAGACAAGTCTCCACATTAAGAAGAATCTGCTGGGAATAGATTCCAGTTGAGGAGGACAAGAAGAGCCACCAGAAATGCTAAGAAATGAATAAGAAGGCCCAGATTGAAACAGAGGCCGCTGATGTCAGAAAGTTGCAAGTTCTTACTTCATGAGAACAGCAGAGGAATGAGCTCTGGAGCTACTGAAACCCGCCAAGCTATCTTGACCCCCTGACTCCTCCTAAAACTACATAAAAACTAAATTAACTCATTAAACTCAGCAATAAGAAAAAAGATCACAACTATTATAAGGAAAATAAAGTAGGAAACATGATGATGTTCCTGCAGATAATGAAAATGTACCAGAAAAACACATGTGGAAAACAGATGTAAACCATAAGCAAATATTTCAAAATGAGTTGAAAGAAATAAAGAGAATAATAAAAGCTATGAATGAAAGATAGAAATCAGAATTAGAAAAGTATCAGAAATGAATAAGGGAAAAAAGTAAGATTTGACAAGAAAGATGATATAACCCAACATAGAATTTTAATTTTTTAAAAGCAGCTCAAAAATGAAAACTCAACTACTAGGAGTAAGACACTATCCAAACACCATAAAATAGAAGATAAATAGAAGGTAAATAGAAGATAAATAGAAGGTAGAAAGGGGGGAAATTAAATCAGTAAGCAATTTTAGATTAAAAGAGTTCAGGAAAGTTGACTGATACAGAATGTAAAGAAGACACAATATAAGTAAATAGGAGTCCTCAAAGAAGAAAAAGAAAGCAATGGACAAAAAAAGGAGGGAGGGAGGAAAGAAGGAAGGAAGGATGAAGGATGAAGGATGAAGAAGGAAGGAAGGAAGGAAGGAAGGAAGGAAGGAAGGAAGGAATGAAGTTAAAGAAAGAAAGAAAGAAAGAAAGAAAGAAAGAAAGAAAGAAAGAAAGAAAGAAAGAAAGAAAGAAAGAAAAGATCTCAATACTATAAATCAAAAAGACTTGAAACTACATAACGAAGAGAGAAACTTTTCAGAGAAACTTGCGCAGAAGAGCCAACATCAAGATACATTCTAATAAAACTATAGGTTTTCAAAAGAAAACAGAATATTCTGTGGACATCCAAACAACAAACTCAGGTAGTTTTAAGAGAAAGAATATCAGATTTTTATCAGATTTCCAGGACAACACTTTATGCTATAAGCAGTAAATTAACAGATTTAATAGATTTAAGTGAATAAATTACAAATCTTGGATCGTGTATGGAATATGCATAGATTTGATAGCCAAGCAAGCTGACCCTCCAGTGAAAAGGCTGTCCCAGCTTTTCTGCTTTTGTACTTCACTGCTGTATCCCTCCCCTCCTCCCCTCTTGGTATCAGAGAATCTTTGCATTGGGTAGGCTCTTTCACAGACTCTAGAAATGGGCACCAGTTTTCATTTAAAATTGTGAGAGTTTAGGGACCTTATTCCCACCCAAGGCAAGATTGACAACCACATGCTGTTATAAATATCCAAGAACTCAAAGAATATTGTCCCTATGCACCTTTCATAAGTGATCTACTAGAGAATAATACTGCAAAGACATCGATATAAGAGCTGGAGATGTATTCTAGCCAACAAAAACAACATCAAAACAAGTGATGTGAAGAGACAAAGCAACCTTGAAAATGAAAAGCAAAACTGAAGGCATCATGATTCTGGGCTTCAAGTTATATTACAAAACTGTAGTGTCATCAAGAGGGTACAGTACTGGCACAAAAATAGACACATAGATCTATGGAACACAATAGAAAACCCAGAAATAAACCTACAACTATATGGTTAATTAATCTTCCACAAATCAGGAAAAAATATGCAATGGGAAAAAGACAGTCTCTTCAACAAATGGTGTCGGGAAAACTGGAGAGAAACATCCAAAAGAATGAAACTGGACCACTTTCTTACTTCATACACAAAGATAGATTTGAAATGGATTATGGACCTAAATGTGAGGCATGAAACAATAAAAATCTTACAGGAGAACACAGGCAGCAGCATCTTTGACATTGGCTATATCATCTTCTTTCTAGATATGCCTCCTGAGGCAAAGGAAACAAAAGCACAAATAAACTATTGTGACTTCATCAAAATAAAAACCTTCCACACAGTGAGGGAAACCATCAACAAAACTAAAAGGCAATCTACAGAATGGGATTACAATTCCTTTGGAAGATATTTGCAAATGATATATCTGGTAAGGGGTTAGTATCCAAGATATAAAAAGCACTTATAAAAGTGAATACCCAAAAAACAAATAATTCAATTAAGAAATGGGCAGAAGACATGAATAGCCACTTTTCCAAAGAAGCCATATCTATGGCCAATAGACACATGAGAAGATGTTCAACACCACTCATCATCAAGGAAATAAAAATCAAAACCACAGTGAGATACCACCTCACACCTGCCAGAAGAGCTAAAATCAACAACACAATTAACAACAGGTGTTGGCAAGGATGTGGAGAAAGAGAAACTCTCTTGCCCTGTTGGTGGGACTGCAAACTGGTGCAGCCTCTCTGGAAAACAATATGGAGGTTCCTCAAAAAGTTAAAAATAGAACCACCCTATGATCTAGGTATTTACCCAAAGAATACAAAAATACTAATTCAAAGGGATACATGCAGCCCAATGTTCATGGCAGAATTGTCTATAATAGCCAAATTCTAGAAATAGCCCAAGTGTCCATTCATTGACTGATAAATGGATAAGGAAAAGGTGGTATGTTTATACAATGGAATATTACTCAGCCATAAAAAAGCATGAAATCTCCCCATCTGCAACCATGTGAATGGAACTAGAGTATTATGCTAAGTGAAATAAGTCAGTCAGAGAAAGACAAATATTATATAATTTCACTTGTATGTGGAATTTAAGAAACAAAAAATATGAGCAAAGGGGAAAAAAAGAGAGAGAAGCAAACCAAGAAATAGACTCTTAACTATAGAGAGCAAACTAATGGTTACCAGAAGGAATGGGTTAATTAGGTGATGGGGAGTAAGGGGTGCACTTGCTGTGAGGAGCGCTTGGGGATGTATGGAAGTGTTGAATCACTATATTGTACACCTGAAACTAATATTACACTATATGTTACTTAACCGGCATTTAAATAAAAACTTTACAAATTTTTTAAGGGTGATAGACTTAGATATAGCCATTTCACAACCCCTAATGAATGAATAGATCTAGGAAATGATCGATAGTGGATGATGGCGTCATAAATGAGAACAGTAGGGTCTCCTCAAGAAAATACTCAACCTCACCTGCTAAAAATGATCAAACTGGAATCTTATCGATACTAACTACCTCACCGAAGAAATCAAAAAGGACAGCTATGTTAACCACACCTCATGAAGGCAATCATCAAAATCAAGACAGTGAAACATATGCAGGAAATGAAAAAACAATGGAAGAGGAATCTGCGGTGTAAAAGAGACTTGAGATACATGTCAAATAATCCTCACAAATGGGTCTTATTTGGATTGAATTTCAAACAAACTATAAATAAACTATGATAATCAGAAAAATAGGAAAACCAAGTATTTGAAAATATGAACTTATCCTTATTTGTGATGTAATAATGGTATTGCATGTATGCATGTAAATTATTTTTAATAAAATATTTACAGATGAAATAACATGGTGCCTGGGATTTGCTTCGAGATAATCCAGTGGCAGAGAGTAAGTGGAGGTATACATGAAAAATAATGTGTGTTTTATACATACACATATTGATAATTACTTAATCCGGGTGGCTCAATACACGATATTTTTTCTCCTTTTGTACATGTTTGAAATTTTCATTAATAAAACGTTGTGGGGTTTTTTAATGTTTCTTTTTGAGAGAGAGAGACAGAGAACATGAGTGGGAGGAAGGGCAGAGAGAGAGGGAGATACAGAATTCAAAGCAGGATCCAGGCTCCAAGCTGTGAGCACAGAGCCCAATGAAGGGCTCGAACCTACCAGCTGTGAGATCGTGACCTGAGAGGAAGTCGGTCGCTTAACCAACTGAGCCAGCCAGGCATGGCAGTAATAAAACGTTTTTTAAAAGACATCAGGAGCACATGCACTTTAATACTTCAGGCTTGCATGAGCCCTAGGAGAAATCCGTCTCCCGAATACCATTGAGCTCACAGAGAAACTGACCAGAAAGAGTGTGTGCAGATTGTCAAAGTAGCAAATCCGTTCCACACCTGAGTTTCCAACACATTTCACTCCGCTCTTCATTTTCCAAGTCAGGGGAATGTCTTGCATGAGGACAAAGATTGCAGTGACTTCTCCAAGTGAACTTTCAAGAATAAGGCTCCTTGTTCAATGGTCAACTTTGGGCCCCAGCTTGATAAGCCACTAACGTTGATTGTTTCGCGTGTACTTGCTATTGTGATTTGCAGAAAAGACAGACAGCCTTGGTTGTTGGAGTTATAAGTTACCACTCATTTCTTTCTTATTCTCCGTGTTTTCTTTCTAGATATTTCCACACAATATACTTAGGTATCCGCAGCCGGCAGAGCGGGGAGAGTGACAGATGGAGGTTTTACTGGAAGATGGTGTATGAGTGCGCAGATGTGAGTATGCTGCACTTGCTAGCCACCTTTCTGGAAAGCGCTCCACAGCTGGTGCTGCAGCTCTGCATAATCGTACAGACCCATAGCTTACAGGCCCTCCAAGGTAAGGGCTTGCAATGTGGTGTCTGAATGGGGGGAAAGCTTGGCTACGTTTGTCACAATCCGAGGGACTGCTCTAACGTGCTTTGTTGACAGAGGCCATGGTGCTCCCTGGTAGAAGTCTGGTATGTGACACGAGAGTTTGTGAATGATGCACATTTTCTGCTTTACAATTACTTGCTCTGGCTAATTTACGCAACTACGGTTCTGGCTTGCCTTCAAGCTGCTCTCTGAGTAGGAAAAAGAATTGTGATTTGACATTTGGTCGGTGTGAAAGCAGAGGCAGCAGAGTTTTTCTGGCTTGTATGGTAGAATGATTTCAGAAACCTTGGCGGGGGGGGATGGCCTGGCTCTCTCTCTTTCTAATAATATTTATAACACACTTGAATATTAGGGTAATCTCCAGAGTTCCCTTTTGACATTAAGAAACAGAGAAACAGGGAGATTAAAAGGAAGTGGTAAAGATGACCATAATATTGTTTTCAAATCATTGGGGAGAAAAATGTTGTCAATATTTAATAATATATTGTTTATATGTTAAGTTTTATAAAACAAATATCAGATTAATGGTTTTGTTTTGCTGTCTTGTTTGATAATCTCACTGGTCAGACTAACATTTGGAACAGATCTGCCCTGATGTTTCCTTAGGATCTGATGGTCACGTCTTTTCTACCAGCAAGAAGACAAGACGGACCAGATGGCTGGCTGGATGTTGGATAGATTGCCATTTTCTAAATAAGGGGTTTCCTGGTAATTTGTCAATTCTGCAACTAAACAGATGTTATGACACAGTTAATAGGTTATAATGTGCTGGCTTTGTTTCGATCTCATTAGAGCCTTTACTGCGATGTCCTGCATGTTCATACACGTTGCCATCCTGTTCTGGGCCGTATTGAACTTGAGATTTGATCTGGTGTGTCTGGGTAATCTCTGTAATGTCCTTGTAACTTTTTATAATGACAAGCGCATTAGTTTAGACTGAGCACTCTAACTGGCAAGGGGCGGGGGGCGTATTAGAGGAAAAGAAAACTGCAGAGTGTACCAGTACATGGGGACCTATTTCTTTGTGAATGTCTGGCCCACTCTGGCTCCACCACAGAATAGCTTTGGTCCAAGAAATTTGAGAAAAGGGTCAAAGAGATGCATGGGGTGTGATTCTCAAATGCTAGAAAGCACATTGGAAGAAAGAGAAAGGGGTGTGTTGGCATGGAAACAGATGAGAAAGCAAGACATATGAATTAGCTATGAACAATTCTTTTTAGTGGTGAAAGACCACAAGGTATACAGAGAGAGGATCTGGCTTTGGTTAACTCACTTTTTTGCCATGAGACCTTGTGCGAGTCACTTAATGTCTCGGGGGCCCCACTTCCCAGATGTAAAGGTCACAAATGAAACTAGGTGATATCCAAACTCCTTTGAGCTATATTCCATCCACATCAGTGACTGCCCAGTAACCTTACGGGCCACGTAAATATGCGTTAGGAAATGGTGTGTAAATGAGACACCAATTTAAAAGCAACATCAAACTAAATCTCTATCAAGGCATCTGGGACCTATCTCCAGAACAATTTGACAATCTCTTAGTGTAAGCTACACAAGAGGAAAACCCAGGCCCAAATGTGGAGGGTTGCAAGCTGCCTTCCTATGGCCCAAGATTACTGGATGTCCCTACAAGTTTTCTAAATGATTCAGAAAATCATAGAGGAGTTTTTACCCTAAAGATGCTGAAATAGAGCAAGAAAGGTGAGAGAGGGCCTAAGAAAATGAGATCACTTCAGTTCGAGAGTTTTATAGAGAAAAGGCAATCCTTAGTTTTTCTCCATTATTCATTCTCAACATAGGAATCAAAATTTCTGTTTCTCAGAGTTGTGGCTCTTCATTGACACCTGGTGTCCCCAGCTCCTCTGAAGCTCACATTTGCATGAGGCTTGCTCTGGGAGCCAGACCTCATCTTTGGCCAAGGCAAGCCATGCTGTCAAAACTGGAAAGCTCTAGGGGAAATATGTTCTGCAGCGCTCCCAAGGTGGTCAAAAGACTTGGCCGATTCAAAGATCACTAGGCTCAACGCAAGTCATCAAGCACAAGCTGAGGCATGAGCCTTCCAGGTGGAGCTTAGTGTTACATTTTAAACAAGGGAGGTGGGCAGAAAGTTACGTTGAAAGGCCAAACAGGGGAAGTACCTGAGAGCAAACAACAACCCCAAAACCTCCAGCAAATCAAGGCATTTTCAAGAGAAATCTGTCTTCAGAGAGAGCTCCCAAATTCAACCATCTGCTGATACATGATCCCGCTTGAAATGAACTAGCTTATAAATTAAAGGATGTGAATACATTACAGGAACAGAGCTTTTCCCCTTTAGGAAGAGAAAAATAAATGGGATAGAAGCTAGTCTGACATATATTTTCTTTTTTTTTTTTAATTTTTTAATGTTTTATTTATTTCTAGGAGAGAGAGAGAGAGACAGCATGAGCAGGGGAGGGTCAGAGAGAGAGGGAGTCACAGACTGAAACAGGCTCCAGGCTCTGAGCTGGCAGTCAGCACAGAGCCCGACGTGGGGCTCGAACCCACGAACCGCGAGATCATGACCTGAGTGAAAGTCGGACGCTTAACCGACTAAGCCACCCAGGCGCCCCTGACATATATTTTCATATATATTTATGGTATAAGTTTCTTGGGATTTATCTGTAAAAACAATATTCTGTAATGAACGCAAATAATCAATGGCATGAACCCTCTGAAGTATTTGCAAATAGCTCAGAATTAAAATCTTTAAAATATTCTTATTTAGTGGATAGAGAGCAATCCAAAGTCTGCAAGTCATTCTTGTATATGACTGTCTGGAATTATTTTTTTAAATTTTTTAAATTATTATTTTTTATACATTTATTTATTTTTGAGAGACAGAGTGGGACAGAGCATGAGCGGGGGAGGTGCAGAGAGAGAAGGAGACACAGATTCCAAAGCAGGCTCCAGGTTCTGAGCAAGAGTTCAGCACAAAGCCCGACACAGGGCTCGAAACCACAAACTGTGAGATCATGACCTGAGCCAGTTGGACACTCAACCGACTGAGCCACCCAGGCACCCCTGGAATTATTATTTTTTTAGGGTAGAGACAATAATGCTTTTTTATCCCAATTTCAACCATCTCTTACTCTCTGAAGTTCTCTCTTTTAAAAACCAGTAAGAAAATCAAACCAAAAAAAATATGACCTGTTAAAACTGATGCTTAAAAATTGTATTCTCCTTGTGTAAGTTGGCATAGCCCTAAAACACTGTGAGCTGTGAAAATCCTTTCTCAGCATTCCTTGCTTACTGAATAATTAAGTCAGAGATACCTCATTGTACTGGAGGCTGACAGGCTCAGTGGAGAGCCATGCAAGTAAAGCATAATTTTTTCAGTGTCCCCTGTCCCAAGAAGGGCACTTTGGCTTCTGTCCTCAGACCAGGAATCAGAGTAGAGCAGAAATCTGAACATGAACACCTAGTCTTTTCACTCCACGGTGTCACCTTAAACAGAATTGCTGCCCTTCATTGGATCTGGAATTTCCCTCAGAATATCTGTCTCTGAAGCATAAGAAATACACAAGACGGTCCAGTTGTACATGCATAGCTAAGATGGCGCATGGTGCCTGAGACCACTTAGTACAGCATCCTGTGTGTGCTTAGAGAGGGTGAGAGAGGAAGGAAGGAAGGAAGGAAGGAAGGAAGGAAGGAAGGAAGGAAGGAAGGAAAGGAGGGAGGGAGGGAGGAAAGAAGGAAAAATGTAAGGAAGGAGGAGGGGGAAATGAAGGAGAAAAGAAAGGCATGGAGAGAGAGAGGGAGGTAGAAAGACTGCCTGGTAAGCCGAGATGGGCAATGGTGTACCTATTAGTCTCCATTTGAGGACACTGCTCTTGGTGTTAAAGATGTAAGATGTGGTCCAAGGCCTGCCTGTCCTCTTTTCAAGCAACATCTCAAACCCATCCAGGACCATTGATTGTATCTACATGGTACAAGCGAAGGTAGAAGGCTGACTGTCTACCTTCTATAGAAAGAAGTTACGCTACTTGACCTTTGGGCAAGCTAGGCTAGAGGGTCTCTAAGTCACTTTTAGTTTTGGGAGTGCACTTCTCTGAACACTCAGTGTCGGTTGAGTAGACCCAGCCTCCCATAGTTGGCAGAGAAGATATTGATTCAAGTACAAACAAGCATCCCCAGGTCTTCGATAGCAATGTAGCATTGTTCAATGCCATGTTCCATGTGGCCAAAGGGTGTGCTCCATGGAGCAGCCCAGGGAGTGCTGGGCTGGGCCACCACACACTATGTACTTTTCCCAGTGAGTGTGTGGAAGCCACAGCTCCGGCTGATGCAGCACAGTCACCTGGTCACCAGAGCCGGGTGCATGCCCACCAGTGAAGCCATCATGCAGGAGAGTGATCCCTTAAAAGGAACTATCTAGGTAAACCGAAAGGAATCTGACCATCACTAGATGCAAGTGGGTGCCAATGTGCTAACCCAAGCGTTCCCCCTTTTTTTCAGCTGGCTTAAGCTCTTCATTTCCAATTTCCACCTTCACTTGTCATTATTAGAAAATCTCATGTTACACTCTCCATGCATTTGGCTGTGGTGTGCCGAGCGAGTGACAAATAAATGCCTTCCCACAGGCCATGTGTCCAGGACAGCTTTGTTGAGCAAGAAAAACACCAACGCCCACTTCGATCCTGACTTCTTCATATCCAAAACCCCACGTGTTGCCCCTTTTCCCAAGAGTTTATCCTTAAATATTTCGTGAGAAGGAATGAGTTTTCACTCCTGGGGGCGGGGAGAAGTTTCTAATGATTCATTTCTTCTCTCACGTCCCATGAGATCGTTGGGGAAGTCACATGTTAAGGGGCTGTCTTCAAACATCCAGCCCTGTCCCCAGAAAACGAAGGTAACTAAGACATCCCTGAAATGTGAAAAACACCTCATTTGCCACGTCCTGATGAGGACTTTCCAGACCCAAATCGTGGAGTGCCCAGTTGTTGAACTTTGCAGCAAAGGTAGAGCCACACCCGGCTACCTTTATGTGGTTCAGGTCAGAGAAGAAACCCAGCTACCTCCAGGCTAAGGTCCTTCCCTCCTCTGCGAGATGATTGTCTCCGCATGCGCCTGGTTCCACCTCTGGGTTCCTTCAGGAGAGGAGAAGCACAGGCAAGAGTGCCAGCCTGTGAGTGGGACTGTGTCCCACATCCCTTTAGATCTGTCTCCTTTGCAGTTGCTATTTTCATTAGTTAATTAACACATTTATCGAATGTCTATTATGTGCATGATGGTGTGTGAAGCTCTACAAAACTTGTCCTAAAAACAGTTCGTTTATTATTAAAAGTGTATAATGTGACATTATAAACAACGTGACAAAATATATTTAGAAACACCTAATTTATCCGGGTGTATTCTAGAATGTTCTATTCTCTCGATGGGATACTTTGAATGAGAGGAGCCCTTAGACTATATCTAGCTTGCCCTCCCCCACAGAGGGCTCACCGAGCCTCTGCTTGAGCCGTTGTTCATTATAAGACAGTTCTGACTGAATCACAGAACCTTCTGAAAAGGGCCTTCAAGGGCATCTAGCCCATCACTGTACCCGACACATGAATCTCTGATCAATTCCATCTTCACTCCCTGCATTCAGTTTCAGGGTCCACCCTCTCACCAGGAAGGCTACTCATTATCATAAGTCTCATAAGCAAAAGCTCTCCTCTCCAACTCTGAGAAGGCAGCACCCCATCCCCTCCATGGAATGCTCTTCCCAGTGCCCTTAGTGCCTTGAATGTTCATGCCAAGCAGGTTACTTTTAGTCCATGAGCACAGTTGTCTCCTGGAGTTGAGCTGAACATGTCACAGGAGTCATTGCGGGTTTCTGAAGCTGCTCATTTTAACTTCTTCCTTGTTCTTGTGACCACTTAGTTTACTTAGATGGCATGTAAGTTAGATGAAATCTGAATATGAAAAAGAGAGGTGTCTCTGGGAAAGCTATGCTGCATTTTTAGGCAAATAGATCAGACCAGAGCAGGGGAGTGCTTTCCTAACCACGTAGCATCAAAGCGTTGGGACCCCTCTCCTGTCACCTGTTGTCTGGCCCTCAGAGGTGGTTTGTGCTGCGCTGAGTGTGGTGGGTCAAGGGAGCTGCACCCTGGCCACTGCTCCCCTGCAGCGTGGTGTGCATGCCGGTAGCCACCTGCCCTCCTTTGCACGGTGCTTGCCAAGAGCTGTATGCAGATACCTTTCATGTCCTCAGACCACTCTGTGGGTTTTAGTATTGTATCTCTGAACATTAGCTGTCGGGTTTTTGTTTCTGTCTTTGTTCTTTTGCTTTTTCGCTTTTTGTGATGATATGTCAATTACAGTACCATTCCTAATCAGGAATGCAGACCGTGTTAGACACTCCGAAAGAAGAGATTTAAATCAGGCTGTCTACTGCATGGATGCTGAGAAGCTGAGAGGACAAAAAAAAGCAGATGTCATAAAAGTATGAGATTCCTAATGAAGGGGAGAAGCTCCAAACCCCAGAGCCAGAGGAATGAAAGAAAAGGAGCTCAGATCTCGGGCAGGGCACAATCTGATGGGTGTGGCTGACAAAGGGGCCGGGCACAGCAGCTGCCGACCTTGACATTGACCTGTCTAGAAGGCGGCCAGGAAGGGATGGAGCAAGGGCCCCTGGGCCTGGTGAGGTTGTGCGGGACCAAAAGAAGCTGAGGACAGGAGGCAGGATCTTTAGAGGCTGGTGACGATAGGATGTCCATCTGAGCTGGAATCCAGAAAGAGTCTCCTCTCCTACTGCCTTCCAAGCTCCTCCCCGTTCCACCTCTCAGCAGAACTTCATTGGAAACCAGATGGTTGGAGGCCCTGGAAAACTGCAGAAATTTCCCCAGCCCCCCAGTCCTCACCCTCAGGCAAGGGGTAACACATTCCCCATTCTGTTGTGTTACTTTTGCCTGCTTCCCACTGAGAAATGGTAACCAAGCTTGTTAAAGCCGGAACGACCACTGTATGAGACTGATGCAGAGGCTTTATTTAGATCCTGAAGGTTGCTTCATGTGAAAGACATCCAAGTGGCCGAATTTGGCGACGGATATGTCTTCCTTCAGCGTATGACCACAGAGCTCAAGTGGTCACACAGCAGTGCCCAGCAATCTTACCTTATCTCTCCCAGAGATTCACTGTCCTGCCCCCAAACTGTTTCCTACCTTCTCCTGTGTTCTCATACTCCCAGCACTTTATGTCTGTCTCTCTAAACTATTGGCCTCCCTTCTTCTTTCAGTGAGAAAATGGAAGCAGTCGACTAGGAGCAGTTTCATTTTCCAATCTAACTGTACCGCTCTACCAGCTTCTACACCGGTCCATCCCGCATCCCTCTGTTTACAAGGATAAAGTGAGCACTCACCTGCCCATCCACTCCTCCTCTGTGCTCGATTCCATTCCTGCTCACCTCCTCAAGTATCTTCTTCATGCCATTAGCCTCTCTCCCTCTCCTGCATTGTCACCTTTTCATTTTGCTGGATTGTTGAGAGCATCCTGCAATAACTCCCATCTTTATTAAAGGAAAAAAATTGGCCCTTATTACTTCTACCATAGTACCTTCTTGCTCTTCACAGACTCCTTGAAAGATATGGTCTACCCTCTCTCCTCTTCTTCGCTTCCTATTCTCTATATCTGGTTTTGTTTTATAATTTTTAAACTTTATTTTTGAAATAGAACACATGCACAGGAAAGGACACAACCATCATAAGAAACTGCTACCAAGAGAGGAATGTTAGCAGGCTTACAGAGGCTCTGCTCTAAACACATCCACATTGGCGTCTCCTCCATTCTCCCTAAGTATGATCACTATTCTGATAAATTGGTTTTCTAGGTTTTTGAGGTTTTTATACATAGAACCATACATTGTTGTACATGTGTGTGCATGTGCATGTATGCATGTTTCTGGGTTTTTATTTTCATTCAGCATTATGCAAGTCACCATAACTCACTCTCATGCTCTAAAAGCATTGTATGAACAAACCTCAGTTTATTTACCCATTCTGCTGTTGTTGATGGAAACCTGGTTTGTTCTCATTTTGAGAGCGTTATGAATAATGTTACCGTGGATGGTTTTTATGTGTCTTTACACATGTATACATATTTCTCTTGGGTTAATACTCAAGAGTGAAATTGCTGAGTCATGGAGTACAGGCACCCTGGACTTTCGTGGATGATGCCAAAGTATTTTCCTCGGTGGTAGTACCAAATTAAGGTCATTGCTACAGCAGTGAGTTTGTGTTGAGATTGCTCCAAATCCTCTCCGGCATTGTTGGTCTTCTCAATTCTAGCTCTGAGTGGGATCTCAGTGTGATCTGTATTTGCATTTCCCCATAACGATCAAGCTAAAAAGTGTCCTTGATTCTTCGCTGTTTCCTCACTCCTTTATCCAATCATTCAGTAAGCTCTATCCAATCCACCTTTAAAATATGCCTCCAAACTGATCCCCTACACCACCTCCACCACAACCTCCTCCAAGCCACTGTGTAACTCGACCTCTCCCACGAACTGTTCTCCCTGCCTCCTCCTTGTCTCCACACGGTCTATTTGCCATATAGCAGCCATAGTGATCATCGTATCTTTTTTCATTTTACTTCACTCTTTATTTTTTTTTAAATGTTTTATTTATTTCTAGGAGAGAGAGAGAGAGAGAGAGAGACAGTGTGAGTAGGGGAGGGTCAGAGAGATAGGGAGTCACAGACTGAAACAGGCTCCAGGCTCTGAGCTGGCAGTCACCACAGAGCCCGACGCGGGGCTCGAACCCACGAACCGCGAGATCATGACCTAAGTGAAAGTCGGACGCTTAACCGACTATGCCGCCCAGGCGCCCCTTTGCTTCACTCTTTAAAACTCTGGTGATTCTTCATTGCAGTGAAAACAAGTTCAACCCTTTTTTTTTTTTTTTAACGTGTGTGACAAGTTGCCCAGGTTTGGCACCTCAGCACCTTCTACTCTTCATCTCCTCACCCAAGTCTGATAGCACTAGCCTGCTATTTCTTAGATGCACCATGTTGGCATTTGCTGGGCCTCTGCCTTGTCAGTGCCTCTAATCCTCACATGACTCAGCCTCTTCACTCGGGACCACATTCAAATATCACTTCTAAAACCCACATCACCTTCCCCACCAATAGACTCTCCTTTTCTCCACACTCTGTGTTATTTTCACCATAGCCAATTGAAATTGTACTCATTCACATGCATTATTGCTATTCTTATTCTGTCACCCCTAGTGGAGGACAGGCTGTATGACAGCAAGGAATGTAGAGATGACACTGAAAAATAGAAAAGGTCTCAAAAAGTATTTGACTAAAGAATTTATGTAACTACCACATTCAGGTAGTTTCTCAACTGGACTAGGCAATACAGACTGCTGTTTAAGTTTCCATGGAAAATCATAGTGTTATTTTACATAGACGAAAGACATAATATAAGCTCCCCCATATACTGTATTTAAAAAATATATTTATTTATTAGAGGGAGAGCACGCTAGTGAGGAAGGGGCAGAGAGAGGGGATCAGAGGATCCAAAGAGGGCTCTGTGCTGTCAGAGCTGTGTTGAGGCGGGGCTCAAACTTACAAGCCATGACATCATGACCTGAGCTGTAGTCAGACACTCAACCAACTGAGCCACCCAGGTGGCCCCCAAATACTGTATTTTTACATATTTGGAAATTTTAAAATATTATCTTTTATTCTCTATCATTCCTGCTATTCAAGATAAAATAAAAAGCACAAATATACACAAAGGAGAAAATAAAAACCATCTTCCTGACAGAAGTAATAAACATCCTGCCACTGAGAAATAATTAGTGATTACATTTTATTGCTTTTCCTTATAGACTTCTTTCATGCTTTAGTATATGTTACATTACAATAGAATAAAATACGGCTACTGTTTTATAACCTCTTTTTTTGACAACACATCACCAACATACATCCAAAACTATGTGTATATAGTTCCTACACCATTTCTAACAACTATACTTTACCAACATGGATTACCTTCTTCTTTTCCATGAATGTTCTTTTTTTTAAATTATTAAGTTATCAAATTTTAGTAAGAACTAAATCTTTGTGCTGGCCTCCGTTTTTTCTCAAGGATAAATACCTAAAAGTGAAATTGCTGGATTTCAGGGCAAGCAGGGTTTCAAGGCTTTTGATACATACTTTCATTGGCAATTTTAAAGCACACTTCTTAGGAAGAATTCTGCAATGTCTCAAGTTTCTGATCTAGAAGCACAAGAAGTCAGTGAGAACAACAATCGTGATAAGGACCGAAAAATGAGCAAATCTCTTGATATCTAGGAAAGAGCTCTTAATCATGCCCATCGGAATAGGAAGGGCTTAATTCCAAGAAGTATCCTCATCTTTCCTTGTTACTTCATTTATCCACCTTTATAAACTTTATGAACTCTGTTCTCTTAAGCAGCAGCAGTTCATTGTTGATGAAACAAACTTTTAAGAACAGCTCCATCAGAAACGTTTTTTTAAAAAATTTTTAATGTTTTATTTATTAATGAGAGAGAGACAGTATGAGCAGGGGAGGGTCAGAGAGAGAGGGAGATACAGAATCGGAAGCAGGCTCCAGGCTCCGAGCTGTCAGCACAGAGCCCGATGCAGGGCTCAAACTCAGGAGCTGTGAGATCATGACCTGAGCCAAAGTCGGAGGCTTCACTGACTGAGCCACCCAGACACACCAGAAACTTTTGATTTGAGCTGAAATTGTAAAAAAAAAAAAAAAAAAAGGCAGACAGGTGTGTTCCTCAGAACACATGACAAAAATCTGACCAAAGAAAACTTATAAAGGGTTAACAGTACAAAACATATAAGACAGCAGCCTCTACCCTGGAACAGTTGAGATCACTTATGGCTTTATAAATATACTAAATTTTTCCAATAGCATTTAGTGTAAAGCCCTGCTGGGGACTGAAAAAATAAATAAAAGACAGCATGTCCTCCCTTCCAGGTCCTGACAAACTAAGTAGAGGCTGCAAAAAACAAGGTAACGTAGTGATGATGCCTGCGCTCAAAGGCTATTACACTTTCCTTCCTGGGAGCGTGGACCACCACTTGGCTCATACTAGGCAATCAATGGGTGTTTGTTGAATAAAATGAAGAATGAACACCTGCTATGTGGCAGAGACCTCTGCTAGGTATGATTGATACAAAAACAAATGACCCAGCCCCTGGTCCCAAAGAATTCGACCCACTGGAAAAGAAAGACCAAAAAGCCATTTTAACTCTATTATACTCTATGTTCTATGTGGCCATGTTAAGGCCCTTTGGTGACACAGAATGAACCCTTCTGGACAATGTTACAGGGGAAATAGAAATGCCATGCTTGCTGACTCTTCTCACAAAAGATGTCAAGGAACATTGGAACCATCATGGAAGCTTTCATGGAAAGAATGGCCTTCGAGCTGGGGTCACAAATGATGCCTAACATTTTTTCACTCTCATTAAAAAAAAAAAAAAAATGAACAAAACCAGAAGCGGGGAGACCGGTGGTTTTATCTATCTATGCCTGTCTGTTCACCACTGGTAATAATAGTCTCCTCCAAGTAATGGGATTGTTGATATTATTTATAGCACACGATTAAGAGTTATTTCTCACACTTGAAAGATCTTTCTACTGGCAGGGCAGATTCTTGCATATATACTTTTGAAGAAATACAACCAAAAAAGAAGAAGAAGAAGAAGAAGAAGAAGAAGAAGAAGAAGAAGAAGAAGAAGAAGAAGAAATACAGCCTACTTTCCTCTATCTCTTACTTTTCAATCTGTGTTTTTGCATTGTTTGGTACTTGGGATTCTCAAAAGGTAAATCAGTAATATAGTAAACTGCTAGTCTGCTTAATCAATACATATACAGAGTTGAATTTGAAACACTATCAACAACTTTGTGGGGAGAGACTTACAAAGCTGACATGACATGTCGGCCCATCCTGCTCCACTCTATTGAAAAGTATTGGCAGGATAAATGGTGGGTGTCGTGGGGGTAATGGTATTATTGATTCCTTTATTTCGCACTCAATACCCTCTGAGTCATGGTACCTCCCCAAGTTATACTTAGAAGAAAAGAGAGAAGCTTCATTTGCTTATGGATTCAAGTGCTTGAAATCAACTCTGCATGGTAGATCAGCGCCCAACACAGCTGTGAATAGTTTTGAATTTGAATCATTTTGAACATAATATGAAATAAGGGCCTGCCTATTTTTAGATTCTACTTAATTATCTCCAATAATCAAGCACCAATCTTGGTGTTTTTCCACTCAGTCTTCCTCCTCTCGCCCTCTCTCCTTCCCTGTGAGACGTGAGTGAGTTTGTACACATATTCAGGCACAAGGTCACAAACTGGGGTACTGGTGGGGGATCAACGGATAATAATAATAATTGCATACCCATGCCTACGGAGAGAAGAGACCCGGAGGTGCAGAGTGCTTGCTAAACCCTGGTGGATCAGAGAGGCTCACATAAATAAAGGGCTGTCAGCAGCAAATAGTGTCCCCAAACCTGATTCTTCCTTTGCCTTGCTCGTGGCTTTGTTTACCAACCTCCAACGCCCCCCCACCCCCCAACCAAATATCAGGAGCATTTCAACACTTCACACCTTCAAGAACACAGAAGCCCATGCTTATTTTCCATTTACTGGACCTTTGGCCCGAACTCAGAGCAGGTGTTTACTTTGCCTGAATATCGACATACTGTAATTATTGTTTCTAAACACTAAAAATCGCTGCTGTGAAGAGTCATAACACTCACTCAGCAGGGACAAAGTGAGGGCAACTGAATACAAAATTCATGAGTGGCTTCACTGGGACATTTCCCCGAATAGCTTTATTTCCTAGGAAGCCACAGACAGTCTGGGGAACAAGATTCTCTGACGTGATTCTGATTCCCTGGGCGGATGGGGGAAGCTCCCACAATCACTGAAATAGTTTTAATCACGAAGCTTTTTCTTTATAGACACACTTTTGCCATCTGAAAGCCTATATCCCAGTCCAGAAACGTATTTTCCATTTATTTGGCAGATTGGAATTAGACTGAGTCTTACAGCATTCCTTAGACGCGTAAGTTAATATTGTCCTGATGATTCGGCAGGGGAACGAACTAGCCCATTTCCTGTCAAGTGATTCAAGAAAGGCTTTAAAAAACATGTCCCACTCGTGCCTAGGACTGTATATGGATGAGAGACCCAGGGCCCCACATACTGTCAGAGCCAGACGCAAAAGCTGGAGGGAAAAGAAGCAACTGATTAAACTGGTATGTAAACCTGCCTCCTCCATATAAAACCATGTGGAGACTCACTCCTCAGCTCACAATGAGCCTCTGATTGCAGAAGGACAAGGCCCACATAGCTCTGTCTGCCTGAGGTTTGGTCAGCACTTTCATTGTGAGCCTGAATTCCCCCCAGCTTTCCACACAGCTGTAGAAAAAGTCGGAGAGTCTCCGAGATGAACAGGACTCCAGACCTCCCAAACTTTTTAACCATCCATTCAAATACTTGGACAACTCTCTGGGCCTCCCGTTCTCTGTCGTGGGGTGGATCTGTGGGACTTTCCAGTGGGTAGACGTCTACAGAGGTGAGAACTTCCAGATTTTTGGTAGCTGAAATGCTAATTTCATTGAATTCAAATGGAAAAAAAAATCTAAAGCGTATCTCCCATGATGTAAACAGGAAACAGATATGTGTGCCCTGGACTTCAGGAATAAGTGACTGAGTCAATAAATGCACAGATGGTAAAATTCTCAGATTTAAAAAAACGCAGAAAAGTAAAGTGGCTGCAGAAACCATTTGAAGTAAATTGCGGTTTTGAAATGTTTTGTGAACACAGAAGGAGACATTTATTTCAACATCAAGGATGCCACCTGATGAAAGTTGGATCTTAAAGAATGAGTGGAGTGGTAGTCTGCCGGGTCCTAAAGCGGAAGTCAGAGCATGAGGCACCTGTGTCCTCACACTGCCAACTCCAGGAAACAGTCGCAGAATCCTGAAGCTCCAGGGTCCTGAAAACCACTCTGTGCTCTTGAGGTCCAGCAATACATCTCTCAACAATAGGTTGCAGTGTCTTAAGTAGGAACTAAGGGAATCTTCATTAATTATTACATTCATTTACTCAATAAATATTTGTTGAGGGCCTATCCATGACAGACACTGATTTGAATACTAGGAAAATGAAGATGACCAAAACCATTTACCCTTGAAGAGCTTCGAGGCTAGTAATGATAAGCAACATATGAATGACTAAGTGCAAACATTGTCCTGGGTACCATGATACAAACAGACCCAGAGGACAGTGGACACCCAAAGAAGGGAGTGGCCCACTCCACCTGGCCAGGATGGGAAAAGTTTTATCAACACTTCAGCTTGAGCTAAGTTGATAGCTGAGGCAGTAAAAATAGAAGAGATCACCTAGGGAGAAATCACTGGAGAAGGAAAAGGCCAAGAACAGAATCCTAAGGGTACCTCCTTTTGAGAGTCTAGAATGGAAGAAGAGTCAGTGAAGCAGGACAACATAAGAGAGAGGAAAAGATCAGATGAGCACAGTGACATGGTCGCCAAGGCAGATGTTTCAAAAGAAATGCCCATGAGGGACCGGTCAAGGGGAGAACTGAACAGAGCATCGGATTTGACAATTGTGCCATCACTGTGACACAGCCCAGAACATAACAGGGAAAATCTTCAGAAAGAAAAATGTGAATTAGAAGAGAAGAAGGAGTAGTAGTAACAGGGAGGGAATTCTAGATTATAAAGGGGAGAATAAAATGAGGAAAGTGGCCAAGAGCACACGGTTCAGGATAGAGGAATAAACGTAAGACTGTGTTGAAGGAACTGTTAAAAACTAGAATTGAGAAGCAGAACCAAAGCAAGATCTTTCTGGAACCCAGCTCCTGCTTCCCTATCCTGGTAGTTAGCAGAGGTTACTGTGAGTTAACAAGGGTGGTACCACCACTAACAGGTAAAGCTGAACCAGAGCCCAGAGTTCGGGGCTCTTTCCCATCAATAAAGGACCCCAATGTGGAGAAATTCCATCGAGAATGATCTTTTATGCGTTCATCCACCTCATAGCCCTACATGGGTTAGTTAACCACAATGAACATTAGCTTCTCTGACTGGAAAAGAACTTAACGATCTAAATCGCAGTGTTGTGTTAGACTCAAACAAACATGAAGAACCTCAGTCTCCTGTCTGGCAGAAGGAGGGCATTCAGCTATCCACCTGGTGACCATCTCCCTCCCTTCTTTCCTGTCTCAAAAGGAGAAGGGAAAAGAACACCCTCAGCAATTTTCCGAATTTGCTACGAAATGACGTTTCATAAGTCACATTTTATTTCTCTTTTAAGTAGATGTAGACCAATTGGAACTTATTTTACCTAACCTTGAAGTTAAATATTGACTTGCTCTCCCACTGAGAGTTCTCCAGCCGGCCTTAGGTTACACATGCCCTCCAGAGCCAATGCCAACCACGTTTCTTGTGCTCTTGTCTCTTGAACTCAGAGCTACCCCAGAGGGGTTGAGATCTCAGAGATCTTCCAGGAAATGCCACTTAGATTTTGATCTGTCCACTGACCTATATTTTTTAGCACAAAGTACTTTTAGTCTTGATTTTTTGAAAGAGTATGTATTTATGGGGGGAACATGGGCCATGTCTTTAAATTTTCTAAGCACAGCATCTTCACTCCATTAGACATCGAAAAGTAATCTTTTCCCCACAAGCTCATTAGCGTTCATTCGCGAAGTGTTGATTTGAATATTTTCAGATATTTTCTTCAGTACTAGGAAAGCATAGGATTTATAAAATGGCAGGTCATGTTTTCTTCATTGCTAACTAGATTTTATTTTTTAGAACAGTTTTAGGTTCACAACAAAAATGAGGGGAAGGTATAAATTTTCCCATGTGTCCTCAGTCCCCAAAGGATAGGCTCCTCTGTTAGCAACATCCTCCATGGGAATGATACATCTATTAAGAAGGACAAACCTACATTGATGCATCATTATGACCCCAAGGTCATAGCATACACTAGGGTTCACTGTTACTGCTACACATTCTCTGGGTTTGGACAAATGTATACTGACATGTATCTACGGTTACAAAATTATACAGAGTATTTTCATTGCCTTAAAAACCTGTGCTCCCTGTGTTCATCCTTCCATCCCCTCCCCTCCAGCCCCTGGCAACCACGGATCGTTTTACTATCCCCGTGGTTTTGTCTTTTCCAGAATGTCATATATTTGGAATCATAAGGTGTATGTCCTTTCAGACTGGTTTCTTTCACTTAATAATGTGAACTTCAGGTTTCTTTTATATCTTTTCATGGCTTGATAGCTTATTTCTTTTTGCACTGAATAATATTCCATTGCCTACATGTGCTATAGTTTTTGGTTCGTTTGTTTGTGTGTTTTATTCAGTCACCTACTGAAGGACGTCTTGGTTGCTTTCAAGTTTTGGCAGTTAAGAATAAAGCTGCTATAAACATCTATGTGCAGGTTTTTATGTGGACATATGTTCTCAATACCAAGGAGCACAGTTGCTAGATTATATGGTTAGAGTATGTTTTGTTTTGTAAGAAACCACCGGACTGTCTTCCAAGGTGGTTGTACCATTCTCCATTCCCCTCAGCAATGAATAAGAGTTCCTGTTACTCCACATCCTCACCAGCATTTGATGTTGTCAGTGTTCTGGATTTTGGCCATTTTAATCATGTGTAGTGGTATCTCATTGTTGTTTTAATTTGCATTTTCCTGATGCCATATGATGTGGGGCATCTTTTCATATGCTTATTGCCATCTGTATTTCTTCTTCAGTGAGGTGTTTTTTACTTGGGTTGTTGTATTTTCTCATTGTTGAGTTTTAAGAATTCTTTGTATATTTTTCTTTATCTGATCTGTTGTTTGCAAATATTTTAGTTCAGTTTGTGGTTTGTTATTTTGTTCACTTGATAGTGTTTTTGCAGAAGCTTTCATTTTAATGACATATCACTTATCTGTTCTTTCTTTCATGAACCAGGCCTTAGGCGGTGCGTCTAAAGAGTCATCACCATACCCAAGGTCATCTAAATTTTCTTCTATGTTAACTTCCAGGAGTTTTAAAGTTTTGCATTTTAATTTAAGTCTCTGATCAATTTTGAGTTTATTTTTGTGAGGGTTATAAAATGTGTTTCTACATTCATTACTTTGCATGTGAATGTCTGGCTGTTCCAGGACCTTCTGTTGGAAAGGTTTTATTGCTTTTGCTTTTTTGTCAAAGATCGGTCGATTATATTTTTGGGTATATTTCTGGACTCTTTATTCTGCTCTCTTAATCTGTTTGTCAGTCTTTTACCAAGATCACACTGTTTTGATTACCACAGCTTTATAGTAAATCTTAAAGTTGGGGAATGTCAGTCCTCCAACTTTGTTCTTCTCCCTCAGCATTGTATTGGCTATTCTGGTTTTATTTCTTCTTTTCCAATTTGTACACTTTTTACTTCCTTTACTGACATGTTAGAGGTGTCCAGGTTCAATGAAAAGCATTAGTCCAATAAGTGAATCATCATAAGGGATCATACTTCTTTGGCTTTCCTTGTTTCTCACCATTGTCTCTCTCTCCCTCCCCTACTGATATACATGCACGCCTACACATACACACATGCATGGTGACAGAAAAACAAATGTACCTGAGATTATAGGCACAGACTACTTGTCCAACTATAACACAATACTCAAAAGTCACAATGCCCAATGACAATGACACTTGTCCCTCTGCCACCACTCAGGGAATGAGAGAGAAATACACACTGCCTGCTCAAGCAGCATAATGGAGAGGAAATTCAGATTCAAAAGACTGCTGTGAATCTTGAATCATGACCTAATAACTTTAAGCTGTGGCTCATTTCTTTACCTCTCTGCATCTGTTTCTGCAACAGAGGCGTGGGCAAAACAAGCCCCACCTCCTAGGGCAGGCATCAGTGAGAATCTGCTGAGACAACATGAGGGACAAATACTCTGTATCATACCTGGTGTATAGTAGGCACTCTTCCATGGGGAATATTTAATTCTAATGCACCAGTACCAGACAACAAAGAGCAGATCATATTTATCCAAAGTATTAACACAACCAGCAAGGCTGTGCTACCAAGTAACTCTGGGAATTAGTTAGGAATACATCACTGTTTGGGAAGGAAGGAAGGAAGGAACGAAGGGAGGAAGGAAGGAAAGGAAGGAGGGGAGGAAAACTCAACAATGTGAAATATCAGAAGCCCAAAGCAAACCACCAGAACTGCATGAGTTTATTGTGCCTACATGCCCTGGTGTTGCCTAAATTCTCCACTTCCCCAATGCTTGCCAGGACATCTACATGCTGCACCTGCACTTCATGGACACAGGGGGAAAAATTATGAAACAGTAATCTGACATTATCAGACCCCAGAAAGGCACTTCTGGCAACACTAATTAGATTTTCTTCAGCCTTTTTTAATTTAGTGAGTTCTAGGAGAAGATCACACCTCTCCTAACACTTATAAAGAGAATTTGTGAGCGAGACTAGATGCGAGTAATACCTGTTTGATGCTTAAGGCAACACGTTGCCATGGTACTGATCAGATTTTGTCTTCATCTGGGAATAGGAATTAAAACTGACAACGTTGGAGTGTAACTGTTTTTGTTTGCCCCGATAAGCCGTGTTAGGGCCTGGATAGAGAAGAGGGCTAGTTTTGTTGTTGTTGTTGTTGTTTTCTGGTTGTGAAACAACAGTGCATTAAAACGAATGGGATATGAAAGAGTGCAATGAGTTTAGGGAAACAAAGAATCCCCCAAAGGAGCTCATTATTCTCATACATTTACATTATCAAAGGATGTGGAAATGCCAAAAAGCGAGTTCTTAATGGTCAGAAGCAGCGATGTCATCTCTGAGCCAAAGAGAGTGAATCGGTGACTAATGGGGAACAAGTGCAAGATTGATCTGGAAGCTTAATTGGCTATTTTTATGGCTTTAAAATTCTGATCTTATATTAGAGCTATAAAATATCCATTGTGCTTCAGGGAACATCTGTGCATTTGGCTCTCATAATAAAAGAAATATTGCGAATCAAGAGAGGTAGCTGCAATGGAGAAAAACAAGAGGCTGATTAACTTGAAATTCGGGAAAGTGGTTGCCCATGGGAATGAGGGGACGGGGGGGAGGGGCTTCACAGACATCGATAATATTCTATTTCTTAAGTTGAGGGTGTTTTATTATTTCTCTCAGAACTCCACATAGACATAGCATATGCTCACAACAAAAATCTGCTTATAGAGGTAAAGAGAATAGAATATGGCAGGTCAATGGACTGGGGGCGGTGGATTCAAGTCTTGACTCTACTACTAAGTAGCGAAGTGATGGGTATGTCACCGTGTCTGACCTCAATTCTCTCATCTGTAAAATAAGGCATGTTCATTGGTCACTATACTCCATTCCAGCTTGAAAACTGTCCAACTTAATGTTTGTCATATGGAATACAATATCGCTGACTTGATCTTGGTGGGGAATACTATTTTTGTCACATAAAACCAACAAAATCCTCCAGTTACCATTCAATCATCCGCCTCCATTTGATTAGCCGAGTTATTCCCTTAAACCAGGGGAGCCCCTAGAGTCAATCATGCTCATCGTTGAGCAGAATTTTGGTGATTCCTTATAAGGCACAAAATTATGAAACTTACACTGTGGGAGTCAGGGGTCCTGACACTGACACTCCACACGTCTAGGTCAACTCCGTGTGTCCGCTTCACTGAATGGAAGGTAGCAATATACTGAACTCCAGTGGTATCTAATTATTTTAATCATCAAATGCAGGTACTTCACATTTTCCCCAAAATTAGCAAAAAAAATAACAATGCTTTTCAGGACAGGGCTAATCACCATCCTGATAGTGTTTCAAGAAAATGCTCCCTTTTGGTGTGCAGACTCAGGAATGTAGGCATCTGCTTTCCTCGTTCTTTCCACAAGTATTTATTTATAGAGTGCCTACCGTGGGCCAAGACCTGTACTGGCTGCTGATTCCTACTCAATTTCAAAGCATGGATAGGAGATGTGATTATTACAAATGTGCCCCCGGGCATTGTAGCAGATTTCCGGGCGCTGGTGCCCACTCATCCTCATGTGGATTTGTGTGTCAGATGAGAATACACTTGGGCTGCCGCCTTCCACTTCTGGTTTTGTTTCAGGCCCAGTGTCAACTGAGGCAGAATACACTCTTGTGAGCCTTAGACTCCATCCTGAGAAAGTGCTTCCCCAGCCTCCTGTGGTGGTTTCCCCCAGCAAAACCCACTGAGAGGCTGTAGGAGAACCCACCACCTGGGTTCTGAGGTTGAATGTCAGCTTCTGAAAATGGAGGCCAATGTCTTACCCTCCCAGAGCTCCATTTAGTCACTCTGAAATGGAGACCTCCCTCGACTGTTAACGATGAGCACTGTGAACATGTGCTATGGTGTAGCACGGGTAACAGCACTGAGCTTGAGGCCTGGCACTTAATATTGACTCAACAAAATTACATACGCCTCCTCTTACTGCTCTAACATAATTAAATACAGCATCATGCTTCAAAGGGAAAGCTTCTATCGTCAGAAGAACCTCGTGTTACCTTCTTGCTGCATTGGTTATGAGGGCCTCACTGAGGGAATCTACCAGCATCCTGTTCTCTCAAACATGTCCAGGCGTCCTGGAGGAAAAATCAGATGTAAGCACACACTTAAATTAAGTGGGCAGTGGGGCACCTGGGTGGCTCAGTTGGTTAAGTGTCCGACTTCGGCTCAGGTCATGATCTCGCGGTTTGTGGGTTCGAGCCCCGCGTCGTGTTCTGTCTCCCTTTCTCTCTGACCTCCCCCCCTCCCCCGCTCACTCTGTCTCTCTCTCTCTGTCTCAGAAATAAATAAAACTTAAAAAAATTTAAGCGGGCAGTGCTGGATGCCAAATGTGTTGTGGCATCTGGGAAACAAAATCAGAGTCAAGAGACTGATGTTATCAAGGGACTACTTGAAGGTGATTTGGCCACCTTCCTTACCCCAGCCCCTTTCAATACAAGTTTAGCATAAGATTAATTAAGAAAAGTTTGCACAGGGGCACCTGGGTGGCTCAGTCCGACCTCGGCTCAGGTCATTCATGATCTCACAGTTTGTGGGTTCGAGCCCCGCGTCAAGCTCTGTGCTGACAGCTAGCTCAGAGCCTGGAGCCCGCTTCAGATTCTGTGTCTCCCTCTCTCTCTGACCCTCCCCTGCTCACATTGTCTCTCTCTCTCTCTCTCAGAAATAAATTTTTAAAAATTTAAAAAATTTTAAAAAAGTTTGCACAATGTCTGTTATAACATGTAAAAGAGTACAAGCCAGTCCCATAATAATCAAAATTATTGAAAAAGACAAGTTCATTCTAAATGTTGAAAGAAAAAGGAAAAACCCTCAGGAAATTAAATCAGAGTTCTGGAACATTCTTCCTCTTCTTCAAACATCCAGACAGGAGCAAAAACATACGGTTTATGTGAACTTTCAGGGGCTGTATTTTCTCATTTCATTCGTTCCCAGTTATTTTTCATGTTTCCAATTTATTCAGGGAACTACTAAATCATTTCTTTTGGGTTATTAGGTGGGATTTAAACTGTCACAGGGGCACTTGGGTGGCTCAGTTGGTTAAGGGTCCGACTTCAGGTCAGGTCATGATTTCCTGGCTCATGGGTTCAAGCCCCTCGTTGGGCTCTCTGCTGTCAGCACAGCACGGACCCTGCTTTGGATCTTCTGTCTCCCTCTCTCTCTGCCCCTCCCCTGCAGGCATGTGCTCTCTCTCAAAAATAAATAAACATGTGAAAAATACTAAACCCATATACACACACAGAGAAACTGAGTGTGGTCCACTAAATCACCAGAAGAAGAGGCTGCGTCCCTACCCACCACCCATGTACTTCCAAGACTTCCCTCTATTGATTTCCCAGATGTACCTCCGGTATCACTTGCAGCGACTCCGTGCTAAGGGTCAGCTAGCTATTCACATAGTACATTCTCTGCATGCTACTACAGACAAAGGTGATTTATGAAAGACTCAAAGTAGGCCATCTCTAAACTTAAGATTTAGTACAAATCATGTTTATTTCCATCAGAAAACATTTTATGAATGCTCTGTTCATCTTCTTTGGTGGATCTGATCTTAAGGTAGCATTTATCCTTAAAAAGCATACCTAAAAATAAATGCGGATGTATTGAGCATCGAATACATAGAGCGCATACGGTTAACAATAAAGCCAGATAGGAGAAAATCGAAATTTATTAGACACATTGATAAGAAGGTGATTATTTTCTTTTCAAGAAGAAAAACAATTAAAATTACTCTGAATATGATGTCTTTGTGATCTCAGCTTTCACATTTTATTGTTTATGAGTGATTCCAAATTGTTTTTCTCTGCATCTTCCCCTTAAGTGAGAAATATTTTCTCTTGGTTGCCAAGGCAAAAGAAAATAATTTAGAATCAGGAGTAAGGTGTCTTAGTTTCCAAATATTATTTCCTCGTGGATGTTTAATAGAGGTCCAAATTAAGTAGATGTCCCAGTGATCAACATTTATATGACGTCTTTTCATCAAAGCATTTCTACCTCTGCCATGTCTCTTCCTCTTTCCACAGCTAGAATCTGTATTCTTATTCCCATTTTCCAAGTGGGAAGCTGAGATCCAGAAGGTGAAATACCAGGAATAAGAGGAGAAGTCAAATCAGGGTCAGAAAGAGACCTGTGTCTTGCCTTCCAGTTATGCCGTGGTTCTATGATAAAGCTCCTTTAAAAAATACCTTAAATATTAGGCAAATTCTGAAGACTACTGTTAAAGCAAAGAGTTATTCTTCGCATTTTTGTGATGTTATACTTGGAGATGATTCTGCTCATCCTAAATGGCCAAGAAAGGCAATAATTACTTCCCTGATACTGAGGTGTGATATTTCAGCTGAAGAGCTCAAAGAATACCATGTATTTCACTCTATTCTAACAAGAGTATGCCGTAATGAATGGAGGTGGTCATTGACCTGGAACTGGACCACTTTGAACATGACACTATTACACGAAGTGGCAGCGTTTATTTTCAGATAACCACTTTTTAAAAGCAGTTGTGAATATATTCCAAAGAATAAAAATGCCAGCTACTGGGCTTTGAGGAACAGAATAAAATATGATACTGAGTTATGGAGGGGCGATGTATTTTGGCTGATCCGGCTGAGGTGATTTGTTTTAGAGTTTATAGCAATAAAGGTAATCAGGTGATTCTTAATGTTGCCCAGAGGACTGCTGAGGAGCCATTAAAGGAAGGAGAGAGGGAGGGCGTTTGGAAGGTCAGAACTTTGATTCTGGAAGATTTCAATTAGGTATTGATTCCATTGACACTTACGGCATCCTAAAGGTGGGGCATTCATTTGTAGAAAATTATTTTGTTACAGAAGTTTGGCTGAGTGCCCAACTTGTACCAAGCTTTACGAGCTTGTATTCTGGAGGGAGGTTTCATTTGTTACACACATGCTATTTTTTTTTTCTTAGCATCTCTTTCTTTGTCACTCAGGATTTTAGGCACATGGTCTCATTAATTCACAAGATATTCCAGTGGGGAGCCTGAGTGGTGGGGAGAGAGTTGTGTGGATGTACCCAGGTCTCGGACACCTGTTTTGATCCCCGGGGTTCACAGCAAAGAGGTATGGAAACTGCTCAAGTACCTGAAGAGAGACAGGGAGAAGGAGAGTAAGTCACTTAATCCAAGTAAACAAAACCCTGAGAAACTCTGAGCTTAGGCTTTGAAAGAGCAGACATCTTTGGGTGCCGCTCTTTATATTTTTGATAGGACTAATGTATATTTTAGGTAAATTGGTAACTTGACACTTGCCAAGATGATAAGTATGAAAGAGTTAACATTTCTGAAATGCTTCCTGTCTTCCTAATAATTAGAACATTGTTCTCACCGTGAATGTATTAATTTCATTTAATCCCCCCAGCGGCCTTTAAAATTCTACCATCATGCCAATTTTACACCTGAGTGTGATGACAAGATTGACTAACTTTATTATCCCAAGATCCCTTGAAAAGCAACAGAGGTGTGGAAAAATAACCCACCTAAGGGCACAGGGAGAGAAAAAGACAGAACCAGGATTCACATTCAGGCCAGCTGGCTGTAGAGACAGCCCATGGATGCACCCCACTCTCCCACCAGCCATATTTAGCCATGAACTCTCTCGCATTGTCTTGCATTTTAACAAATCATTAGTGAGAAGAGACATCAAGTGAGAATCCCCAGCCCTGATTCACAAGCCTCCCTTGCAAAGCGTCTTTGGTATTCCCACATCATTTTTGGATGCGAGGATAGGACTGTAGCAAGTGTAATTCTGGAAGGGAGCACTTTTCAAGAGGAGGAAACAGCATGTGTCAAAGACAGGGCACAATGACATGTTTCAGTAATGGCAGATTGTTTTCCGTGCCTGGCAGGGTGACAAGCAAGTTGACAGTATGGATTTGTGGGCGATGTTTGGAAGAGCAGGTTGGAGTCAAGTCTTCGGTAACAGGCAGAAAAAAGCATGAGCCAAACCATTCTGGGAAAACACTTTTCTGGAGGAAAAAGAAGTGTCCACTGGGAAAAATTTCTGAGAGAGAGAGAGAGAGAACGAACATGAACAGGGGAGGGTCAGAGAAAGAGGGAGACACAGCTATCAAGTGTGTTAGGTATTGCATATTATTTTGTTGGCCATGTTTAACTTGGCGGATCATGGATAGAGTAAGAACGGCTTCAGGGACGGAACCAAAAGTTCTAGAAATAGTAGCCACGTAACTTACCACGGAAACTGCTGACATATTTTTATCGAGGGAGAGAATAATAGCCCAAAGACAGGATGAAAAGTAGCAATTCCAAGAGAGGACTCTCTGTTTTTATTTTGTTTATGTAACTGAACCACTGGTTAGAACAAGCAAAGGAGGGGCGCCTGAGGGGCTCAGTTCGTTGGGAGGCCAACTTCAGCTCAGGTCATGATCTCGCGGTTCATGGGTTCCAGCCCGGCATCGGGCTCTGTGCTGACAGCTCAGAACCTGGAGCCTGCTTCGGATTCTGTGTCTCCCTCTTTCTCTGACCCTCCTCTGTTCATGTTCTCTCTCTCTCTCTCTCTCTCTCTCTCTCTCTCAGAAATAAATAAAACATTAAAAGATTAAATTAAAAAAAAGAACACCAGTCAAAGCCAATAGTAAGCAAGTGAGCAAGGCTCTTCTGAAAGCATCTATCAACCCACACAGAGCATGTTTGTAAGGTAATAAGTCTGATTCTCTAGCATATACACCAACATATAAATTTCAAGTGATTTTTCTCACCTCCAGAACAGATTCTATGGGTAAGCTTAGTGAGTTATTGTCCTAGCTAAAAGGACACCGGGGACCCCTCCTTAAGAATTGACATCACGACTTCTGACAATTCTTTTGAGCATCTTTAATACAACAAATAGTACATCTTTTTTTTTTTTTTTTTTGAGAGTAGGTATGATTTGGGGGACTATTTAAAAAATATCACAGAATTAAGTCTGGTAAATCAGGATGCTTCAAATTGGCAATAGGGTCAACAAAAAATTGTGGTTACAAAGAAAGAGGTGGGTGGGGAACCCCAGTGGCTCAGTCAGTTAAGCGTCGATTCTTGATCTCAGCTCAGGTCATGATCTCATGATTCTTGAGTTTGAGCCTTGTGTCAGGCTTGGAATTCTCTCTCTCTCTCTCTCTTCTTGCCCCTATGCTACTCATTCTCTCTCTCTCTCTCTCTCTCTCTCTGTCAATAAATAAATAAACTTAAAAATTTTTTTAATTTAAAAAAATCCAAAGAGATGGGTATTACTGATGGAAGGCTATTCAGTTGGAAGTTTTGCCTGTTGGCTGGCCAAGTCTTTCTACATATCCGGTTATTCTATGGATATTCACTTTCCATTCATGAGGCCTCGACCCTGACCCTTGTCCATTTCAGTCTGCCAAAATCCTTTCCTTTAAGCATTTATTCAGATATTGCGTCCTTACTGGGAAGGTGTCTCTGATATTCAGTGGAACATACCTCCAGGGGGCATGTACCTTCCTTTTCCCTTCCTCGTGAAGCTATATGCTTCTTGAAGTCGAGAATCTGCTTTGTTTATCTTTGTATCTGTAGCTTCCACAGAGTACCTAGCACATGACAAATATGCCGTAAATCTTTGCTGAATAAGTGAATGAAAGAAGCCCATTCCAGGGAATGTTAAGCAGAGTAGCATCACGGAAGATAGGAGATAGAACAGTGGTCTAAGAAAATTACTTGGAAAACTCAATACTTCTAGCTTTCATGTGTATATTCTGCTATATATTTGCTTAAAAATTGGCTCATCTGTAGTCTCAACTTTTGGAAAGTGTGTAACATCATTCATGCGTATATCGTGCTTAACCCAAGAGCCAAGAGGAAAAACATTCTGTTGTACCAACAAAAAGAATCTGAAAAGAACCAGTAGTGAATGTGATAGAAACGAAAATGTACCACTTCTGTGCACTGCCCTGATTTTTTCTGTTAATTGCTTGGATATTTCATACGTACAATATTTAGAAATTCTTTTTAAGCTTTTTTGTTCAAAGCGTAGGTAAAGAGACTCTGAAAGCAGAGCAGCTACTGTCTGAAATAGAAAACACCTATGCTTAATGACATGTCAGACATCACAATGCTTATATCTTTTTTTAGGACTAGGGAAGAGCAAATAATCACCCACATGAGCTGAACAGTGCTGATGACAAATTTAGATACTTCTCCAATCCTTAGGGACCCCCAACAGCAATCAGGGAACCGTATTGCATCACCACTCCTTGAGAGTCTGCTGGGCCTCCCCAGGGCCTGCCCCCCAGAGAGCCCCACGCCAGGCGTGACCTTCACACATGATCCAGGAAGCCTGACAGTCCCAGCAAAGGGAGTTCTGGCCTTGATCTTTTATCGTGGCTGCTTGTCTCCAGAAGCCAATTAGCACACCTCACAAAGCACTGATTAAAGTCTTTTTATAAAAATCCCATCTAATGGCCTGGATAGTTCTGAACCGAAAAGGCACTCATTCAAATAATGGCGAGGCAGACTGACATCTTTGAGATATGTGTTCCCTCTTTTCTAATTGCCGATTCAATAAGAGGTTTCTGTGTTGTTGAAGTCCTAGCCATTACTGATGAAATGAAAGCGAAAGTGATTCCACTCTTGTTGCCTCTGTAGCAATTTGATTTTAGTTTATCGTGGGATGTAGTAGCACAGAAGAGATAGGTCTGCAACGGGATAAATGGGGAAAGTTCTGGATCCCTGTATTTCACAATAGGAGGTGTGAGTGCGAGCCATTGGAATTAATGCACCTCATTTTCAATCGATAGGGTTCTTACTTCCAACACATTTTTTTTCCTTTTGGTTTTAGATAAACTTTCAATTCTTTCATGGGAAGAAACTTTATTATAATAACATGTATTATATATCCTAGTCCCTCCCTTCTAAAACATTCAGATCTAATGCATACCACCTAGCAAATATCTTTATTAATAGCACTCTGTACTGCATAAAATACCATGTGAAGTCAGAGACTTTATATTTTGGTCTTAATTCAGCAGTTTCGTGGTGGTTGATTTTAGCTGGGCTCTCTTGGTCTCTTTCTATGATCTCCCCTTGCAGCTTCTGGCTGGTCTGCCTCCGTTGGCATCAAGCCTGGCCATGAGTCTCCACTATCACTAGCTGAATGCTCGATTGTTTTTGACAAAACCCTGTGGCACAGATTACCCCGCAGTATGGTCCTAATAAGTTGTTCCCCTTTTGTAAGGACAGGGCACTGCCAGCCCCAAAATGGTTCTTCTCAGCTGTCCATGTCCTTGGTTCTCTCTGTTCAACTTCTGGCTGATCTACCATTCCACTCTTGCTTCAAGTACCATGGCTTCCCTTCGTCATCGCTCACCACCAAGATCTCCACTCTTTTTGACAATGCCCTTTGGCAGGAAATTCCACGTGCTCTGTTCCTGGTAGACAGTCCCCTTCGGGCAGACACGCTGGCGTCCCCCCCCCCCCCCAAGGCAGAGCCACTGCACCAAAGCGGGGCTGATATAGTCAATCCTCCACTCTCAGGACAGCCTGGCAGTATGACTGGGGCTCTGGGTAGGGACGCTACCTTGTCTTCTCTCTCGTCCCTCACAGCACGAGTCTTCTGGCCTTTAAGAGAAGCTGGGCAGGGGACACCAGAGCCCAGCATTCTCAGCCAGCTCTGTCTAGACTAGCACATTGACACTACAGTCGTGGAATCGATGGGGGAAGGGGGTCCTGCCATCTTGGCTGTACCCACGTGGACTGGAGCTTCTGCTGTACAAAGCTGGAGGCGGGGGTGATGAACGATGCCAGCAGCTTGCCCCTTCTGTGGCCAAACTGTAGATGTGGAGCCATACCCAGATTAGAGTTCTGCCACACTAAGCTGAGGGAAGGCAGGAGCAAATGTGAGCATCCCCTGGGTCAAATGACACAGTGTCTTGCTGTTCTTACAGACATTTTGTAGATTTTCTTAAATAGACGCTTCCCTATTTGATAGAGTCCCTTCAAACAATTTTCAAAGCCTCGAAGAGGTTTTTTGGTTTGTTCTGTCTTGTTTAATAATTTTCAACAGTTAAGGGGCGCCTGGGTGGCTCAGTCAGTTGAGCGTCGGACTTCCGGCTCAGGCTCCGTTGGATCTCGCAGTTTGTGAGTTCCAACCCCACCTAGGGCTCTGTGCTGACACCTAGCTCACAGCCTGGAGCCTGTCTGGATTCTGTTGAATTCTGTGACATTCCTACTCTCTGTCCCTCCCATGCTTGGTCTCTCTCTCCCTCTCTCTCTCTCTTTCTCTCAAAACTAACTAACTAACTAAATAACTAACTAAATAAATAAATGATTTTCAGCAGTTAAAGGGCTGCTTTACCAGGGAGAGGGTCTGTCCAGCTCCTTAACCTGTCATTTAAGCCATTGTCTCCTGACTTAATTCTTTACAGTCTCGGCAACTTAAACATTTATCCTTTTCATTGTTGGGTCAGAAGAGGGTCATTTGCAGTCAAATGCTCCACCACTGAGCGATCCAACACCCCACCCCACCCCCACCTGCCTCCCCACCGGCCCTGCCACTGCCACTGCAAGAATGTCGTTATGTCGTTTAACATTAACTAATATGCTGCTTTAAATTCTGATCATGTGTTCAGACATCTCAATGAGATAATTTTAGGCCAAGATACAATGTGCCAATGCACACTCTCAAACGCCCACTTCTGGAATAAAAAAAAAATTACAATTTTTAACTCTTAAATTTTCCATATTGACAGGCTTCTTCACCCATGTCCACCTCACAGGACAATGAAAGAGAATAATGTATCGTGTTAATTTCATGTTAAGATCGATCAACCTAAGAGTATACTCATGCATTTAATAGCGATTCGTAAATTTCTATTAGTGATCTTACCACTAAGATCTCTGTTATGAGTTGAATTGTGATGCCCAAAAATTCATAGGTTGGTGTTCTAACCACCCCCACTACCTCAGAGGGTGAATTTGTTTAAAAATAGGCTTGTCGCAGATGTTAATTAGTTCAGATAAGGTCGGAAGGGTGGGCCTTAAACTACTATGACTGGTCTGCCTTTTTTTTTCCTTTTTAGATTCAAGTTAATTCACATATAGTGTAGTATTGGTTTGTATTGGTTTCAGGAGTGGAATTTAATGATTCATCACTTACATACAACACCCAGTTCTCATCCCAACAAGTGCCCTTCTTAATGCCCATCACCCATTTAGCCCATCCCCTTACCCAATGCCCTGGTAGCAACCCTCAGACTGTTCTCTGTTCTTAAGAGTCTTTTATGGTTTGCCTCCCTCTCTTATTTTATTTTTCCTTCCCTTCCCCTATATTCATCTGTTTTGTTTCTTAAATTCCATGTATGAGTGAAACCGTATGTATGATATTTGTCTTTCTCTGACTTATTTCACTCAGCCTAATTCTCTCTATTTCCATCTGCATTGTTGCAAATGGCAAGATTTCATCGTTTTTTATCGCTGACTAATATTCCACTGTATATGTACACATTTGCTTTATCCATTCATCAGTTGGTGGACATTTGGGCTCTTCCCATAGTTTGGCTCTTGTTGATAGCCCTGCTATAAACATCAGGTGCAAGTACCCCTTCAAATCAGCATTTTTGTATCCATTGGATAAATACCTAGTAGTGAAAAAGGGAGGACACTTGGAGCAGACACACACAAGAAGAACACATTATGAAGGTTGAAATTATCCTCCCACCAGCCTAGGAACTACCAGAAGCTAGCAGAGAGGGCCGGAACAGATTCTTCCCCTGGTATCTTCAGAGAGAGCATGGCCCTGTCAACACCTTAGTTTCCATTTTGTAAACTCCAAAATGGTGAAGCAATGATTTCTGTTGTTTAAGCTACTCAGTTAATGGTACTTAGTAATGGTAGCCCCAGACAATTAATACTACCATCTTCATACCAATGGAAAACGATTTCTTGCGATGGTGTGTCATTCCAAGTAACCTATCAGCTACTCAGAATTGTTATGCTTAGAAAATTATTTTATGAGGGGCACCTGGGTGGCTCAGTCGGCTGAGCGTCTGACTTCAGCTCAGGTCATGATCTCACAGTTCGTGGGTTCAAGCCCCATGTCAGACTCTGTGCTGGCAGCCAGCTCAGAGCCTGCAGCCTGTTTCAGATTCTGTGTCACCCTCTCTCTCTGACCCTCCCCTGCTCACGCTCTCTCTCTCTCTCTCTCTTTCTCTCTCAGAAATAAATTTAAAAAAAGAAAATTATTTTATGCTGAGAACATTATTTATGCATATTTTATGCTTAGAACATTATTTTAAAACTGACTCTTTAAAGTAAAGAACAATGTAAGGTAAAGACTACATAGTGGCTAATAGATGCTGTTTGTCTCATGGAGTCCGTCAGAAAATGTACTGAAAAAAGTGTGCTTTAGTATGAAATTTCAAGGGAAAATGAAATAAATCAGTGGCAAGTAATAAAGAAGGAACACGAATATACCATACATGTGAGAAAAACAGGCAGTGCTAGATTTCATCTCCTGTAGAGTCTACTCCAGGCTTTCACAACCATTTACTCATTTAGCAATTATTTACTGAATGCCTTTACTGTGCCAGGCTCTTCTAGTCTCAGTGCTTATTAAATATCTGTTGAAACTAAGGGAGGTTGTAAGCCTATTTTTAAGTCCCTGGCAACCCACTCTCATCTCTGCTTGGTTATTGCTATTTCCAGTTACTTGGAAACATGTCCTCGGGTTTCTGGTGCCTGCTAGAACCCATATATCTAATATTTCCCATTTCCTCTGTCTGACACAAGGCTCACAGTCAAAAGACCCTGCCAGGGGCTGGTTTCTATGTTCTAATTGTTATGTGCAAGCTGTACAAGGCCTCTGAAGTGACCATTGAACCTAGGGAAAAATGCTAAGGGAAAAAAACCAAATTTTGACAAATGGAAACTGGCCTGTGGTTATCTCAGTTTCCAGTGAGGTTGCCTGCAGGTCAAGAGATAAATTTAACAGCTCATTTGTGAGCATGTGGAGGCTTCTGGTTGAAGTATATTTAAAAACAACAACAACAACAACAACAACAACAAAAAGAAATCTCTTTCTTCCTCTGGTTAATTTCTTGGCCTTAGGTTTCCAGTGAGGTTTTTTTGAATTACAACTGAATATGTTTAGGTTAATGATCTCATTTGTCAATTTCCATCTACAGTTTATAATTTGCGATCTAAAGCCTTGATAATAAATATAATTTTTTTTTATAATTTTTTTTTTATGTTTTATTTATTTCTAGGAGAGAGAGAGAGACAGCATGAACAGGGGAGGGTCAGAGAGAGGGAGTCACAGACTGAAACAGGCTCCAGGCTCCGAGCTGGCAGTCAGCACAGAGCCCGACGCGGGGCTCGAACCGACGAACCGCNCTCCAGGCTCCGAGCTGGCAGTCAGCACAGAGCCCGACGCGGGGCTCGAACCGACGAACCGCGAGATCATGACCTAAGCGAAAGTCGGACGCCCAACCGACTAAGCCACCCAGGCGCCCCGATAATAAATATAATTTTAATATTGCAAAGAAATTAGTCTTTGCCCTGAATCATTTGCCTTCCTATTAGAGGATTTTGACAGAGATTCTTCACAAGGGAGTCACCGCATTTTTGTTTCATCAACGCACATTCTAGTTCACAGCAAATGATTTTTTTTCTCCTAACACAGAGATCCTGATGTTGTAAATACCTGTAAAATGGAGTCTTTGGGACCTTCTCCTGCCTTTAGAACCCATGTGTGAATAAGTTTAGATGTACAGATGGAGACTAGAATCCTGTTTCACTAAAGCTCAGAGCTATGCACCTGGGCTTAGGGATTGAATCACTTTCTCACGTATTGATTTGCAAAATGTTGTGTGTTTTTCTCCCTGCTGCTGTCCTGCCTACTCCAACTTCTGGCCCTAAGCCACCCGCACTTGCTGGTTGCTTCCCCAGGGCAGGGTGGTGACCACTGCAGTGAGTTTCTTCCTTGAGCATTGCCAGGTACACTAATAGATTTAATTATCTGAGACACACACCCCTGATATAATTATAGAAAAAGGGACCTTGGAATTCATTCTCATCTTTTTCGTTTCCTACTACCAAGTTCTTGGAGCTAAAAATAGATTGGGGTTTTCAAATTGGCAGGTTATATCATAAGTTTGATTAGGTGCTGGATTCTAAAAAACTCAAAAGTTGACCACATTCCTTGTTGGCATATGTACGTGAAAAAATGGTTTGCCTCCCCTACAACAAGAGAAACCACACTGAGGTAACATTTCTTGCCTGGAACACTGACAAAAATCCCAATGTTTGATGGCTTTATCTGTTGGGGAAACGGTGGAGAAACAGGAGCCCTCAGGCGTTGACGGTGCATAAACTGGTATACAACTATACAGGATGGGACTTACCAACATCCAACAAATTTGTCCTTGCACTGAGCCTTGACCCAGAAACCCCACTTCCTAAAATCCAGCCGGAAGAGACATCTCAAATAGGAAGCGATTTTAGGAAATTTATTCATTATAGCAATTGCTTATAGTAACAAAACTTAGAATCAGCCCAAATGTCCATCAGTAAAAGACTGGTTGAATCTATCAGGATATAGCTCCACCACGGAGCATAATCAGCTTTAAAAACAAAAGAGGAAAAATAAAACTGAGTTCTAATTTGGGGCGCCTGGGTGGCTCAGTTGGTTAAGTGTCCACCTTCAGCTCAGGTCATGATCTCACAGTTTGTGGGTTTAAGCCCCGCGTTGGTCTCTGTGCTGACACTTAGCTCAGAGCTTGGAGCCTGTCTTCAGATTCTGTGTCTCCCTCTCTCTCTGACTCTCCCCTGCTCATGCTGTCTCTCTCAAAAATAAATAAAAGATTTTAAAAATTTATTAAAAATAAACCACTGGGTTCTAATTGGAGCAATTACCAGGATATATTGTTAGAAACTATAAAATTTTAAATGCATGATTTATACATGTACCTTGTTAGAGAGATTTGACTTTGAAAATAACATAGCATCAAATAACAAAAACGTACCTAAGAAAAATTTTTAAAAGTATCTGAATGAATGCACTTGTAGATCAAGTTGACAACATAACTACAAAGAAAAGATTTATTTCAACTGTCTTTAAAACAGTATTTTGACTACACTTACTGGAATATGGTCAAAGGGAAAATAGCTACAAAGAAATCTGAAGCATCAGTAGTCAAATCTGTAGTTGTAGTATTAGTACCAGTCCCTTTGAAACTATCCTATAGATGGTGCAGAATGATGAAAACATAATCATATTAATGCTGCTAGGAAGCAAGACTATCAAATGTAGAAGAAAAGAGTTGTAAGTATACAATGAAAGAAGATACGTAAAAAACGCATTACTTGACATTACATCAATATGAGTGCATGATTTTTTTCAAACATATATGTTTCGTATATATGTCCTCTAAAAAGGAACAAGAGAAATGACAACCCAAGTGAAGACCTGACTGTGGAGTCTAAAGATCATTTCCTATGGAAGGGAATTCCTTGAAAGGGTGGCCAATTCCCAGTCGGAGGAGGAAGAATGTAAGATGAGCCTGGAGTATCCTGTTGTCCCAGAGGTCAACAAGCTACCAAGGAATCTCAGAACATATTAAATGAGAACCAAGGCCAATCGGGAGGGATTTCCACTGACAGAAGATAAAACAATTTTAATTAAAATCATAATGAATATAATAGACTGAAATGCATTAGTATGCATTTTTAAATGTTTGAATTGATACTGACCAATAAAAGAGAAAAGGGCCAAAAGAGAGTAAAATACTTTAGAAATAACTAGGATGCCAACTTCTTGCTCCAAATGCAGGCAATTAAAAATAAAGTGGGTGGAGGGAGGGGGCGCCTGGGTGGCTCAGTTGGTTGAGCATCCAACTTCGGCTCAGGCCATGATCTCCCAGTTCGTGAGTTCTAGCCCTGCATCGGGCTCTGTGCTGACAGCTCAGAGCTGGAAGCCTGCTTTGGATCCTGTGTGTCCCTCTTTCTGCCCCTTTCCCACTCATTCTCTCTCTCTCTCTCTCTCTCTCTCTCTCTCTCTCACGCGCACACACACACACACACACACAAATAAATAAACATTAAGAAAAAAAAAAAGAATTTCATTTTGGGCCAATCAAGTGCCCCGACATGATGAGGGGAAGTTTTGTTCAAAAAGAATCTCAGTTAATAAATCTGAAAAGAATGATAGAATTAGAAATATCATCATTTTGAAACCCAAAAGGAAGTAGGTTCAGTAAGGATCATTATGGATGAAGCCATTTGATGAAAGGTTGATGGGAAACTTCGTAATGTAGAGATCAGACTGTCTTAGCATCATGGAAAGCAGGACACGACATTTTGTGGTTCCTAAAATGATGTACTATGAAGGACACATCACCAGTTTGTCTCCAGAAAAGAACAAAGCTGTAATCAAGCTAAATAGTATTACAAGGAATCAAGCAGAAATTTCTAAGACATGGCATTTCTAAAGCATAACTGATCTTGGTTTTTCAGACTTAAAGATGGAGGGGCACCTGGGTGGCTCAGTCAGTTAGGTGTCTGACTCTTCCTTTTGGCTCAAGTTATGATCTCACGATTCATGGGTTCAAGACCATGAACAGTGCAGGACTCATCTGAGATTCTCTCTCTCCTTCTCTCTCTGACCCTCCCCCACTTGTGAGCACGTGTTCTCTCTCAAAATAAATAAATACTCAAAAAAAAAAAACAAGTAAGGATGGAATGATAAATGAATAGAATATCCTTAAGGAAGAAAGAAAGGGTAAGAGAGGAAGCAAATGCAGTGAAATATTCAGAATAGTTGAAGCTATGTGATGAATATGTGGACACTTACGCTAGTCTTGCCACTTGGTTTTGTTTGAATTTTTCCCTAGTACAATATCAAGAAAACATCTGAGTTTATGTTGCATGGAGACCTTGGAGCAGTTTGGCATGCCCTGCCATGTGCAATAATCAACCCAGTGACAGAGGACTCTGCACTTGGCAATGGAGTCATGGTCAGAAGTTGGCAAGCTGGCTATTAGTTTCAAGGGAAAATCCAAAACATAGATGTTGGATTGGTAATGATAAATAAACATTCTTTAAAGAGATTGAACCATCCTAAAGCACCAGCCATAAAATGCTGATGTCTACTTTTTCTAGGAAAATAAAATAAGAACTAGATTTTTCTCTCCTTTCTCAAATCTTGAGATTGTAGCCATAGCCTACCTGAGTAGTTCCCTTCTGCCCAGGCAAGTTAGTAGCCACCTGGAGCTCCTTCTGTTCTATGTACAGAATGATGGCACAGTGAGGACTAAATTAAGCAAGCTGCTTTAGTCCCCTTGGACTGCTGTAACGAAATACCACAGACTGGGTAGCTTATAGACGAAATTTATTTCTCACAGTTGTAGAGGCTGGAAGTCCTACGTCAGGGCATCAGCATGGTCACATTCTCTGGTGAGCATTGCCTTCCTGGTTCATAGCCAGCACCTCTGGCTGTGTCCTCACATGATGCAAGGGTCTGAGAATCTCTCTGGTGCCTTTCTTATAAGGCATTAATCTCACTGATGTAGGCTCTACCCTCCTGACCTAAGTACCTCCCAGAGACCCTACTTTAAGCTAATACCATCACACGGGACATTTGGCTTTCAACATATGGAGTTAGCAGGGACACAAGTATTCAGAACACAACACAGACCCTGACCATGATGTTAACTACTAATATACAACAAGTGTAAGAAATAGACATTAAAAAAGTGTCCTTTCCTTGATTTGGTAGCCAAGGTTATGAGACTAGGCTGCTTTTCTGAAGCCCAAGAGAATCTCATTCTCAGCATCCTTCCAAGCAAAAGAAAACCAACCCAATTTTTACATTCACCATTCATTTAAACTAATGTCCCCTTCATTCTCCCTTGAATACTGACTGTGTACTGTAAATATAAGAATGAAGACAGAGTTCATGCTGGCAAAATGTTATTGCTCAGTAAGGTGTTTTGATGTCTGCATATGTAACGATAGGAGGTGCTCACTCTCTGAAGAAAATGGAGACCAGAGAAGGACAGAGCCAAATAGGTTTCATAAACGAGGGCCAAACCTCATGAGAAAGATAAAGATCTAAATTATTGACTAGGTCTTCATCTTCCAAAATAAAACTAAACATCATGAAAATAAATTTGTTTCACTGCATTTAATAAGACAGAGTTTACACTTGCACCATGCACTGGTTTGTAGAACAAAGTTACACATGGTGATGGAAGATGTGGGCATAATCTTCCCAAACAAATCACATGAAAACAGGATATAATACCTTTCACCTCCTCTCTGACTTTTTCATAATAGGACTGTAGAATTATAAAAACACACATCTCACCAGCTCTCCCTTAAGCATCTCTTAGTCAGTTCTCTTCAAGTCATTCTCTCTAGAAGCACCTATCTTGTCACTAATGATCATTTTCCATTTTCTCTTCCTCAATGACCTAGTCTTCATTTGCTGTGACTGCCTTGCCTGTGACTCAGAGGTCGTCCGCTTTGAACACTTCATCACCTTTGTGAAATTCCTCTCAACTTCATATTATAATCACGTTGCGATTCAAAAATCAGCAAGGCTGACTTAAGAGATCCCACCAAAGTAGACACTGGTATTAATTAGGGAGGTGTGAGTAAAGGGAGCTAATTGTTTAATTGGTCAATTTATTAGTAATATTTTACTTTCCTATGAAGTGGTACAGTTACAGTGTCTTGGATGACAAGCACTCAGTTGATGAGCCCTCCCACATAAATCAAAGCAGAAGTGTGCAGCCTCTCTGCCCCGGGGAGGAGACACATCACCCGAGGAGCTTTATGAAGTGATCTGAGGGTGGGGGAAGGGCCGTTAGGAATCACTGAGAAAGTTTCTCAATTGGAACAAGCATCTCCTTCCATTGAGTACCACCAAGGAAGAGTGTGATAGACGTTATGGGAACTCATGTTGGACACAGAAGGGCTCGTGGTCTATTTCCATGGAGGAGAGAGCAGGTGAGCTAAATCTGCATAAATGAATATGGTAGATTACAAACAAAATGGAGGGAGTGATGGTCCAGGCTGAGGAAGGGCGTGACCACAAAGTAGGAAAGTTCAGGTGATTGAGAAATTGATATCATGGGGACACAGGATTTATGCTGGGGTGCAGGTAAGAGGCCAGGAGAGCAGGGCAGGCTCAGTCTTCTAGAACGAGGACATTGAATGACAAAACAGGAGTTTGAAATTCATTTGGGAGCTAATGGGGAACGAGGAAAGGTTTTTGAGGAGAGAGTGACCTGGCCCTCAGCACCCAAAGGTGGTCTCTTCTTGCTGAAGAAGAAAGAGGTGAAGACGCAGACCACTCAGGAGGGTTTCTAAACACCATAGTGGGGTCCATCCTGCCTACCTGAGGCCTAGATAGAAAGCATGCAGCACCATAAGAGTGTGATTTAAGGGACAGTGGAGAAAACTGCCCTTCACAGAATATTTCCCCATTGACCTTGATGTAGTGCTGACGATTTTTTTACTAGCCAATTCTTACAAAATTCAGGGCCTCTTGAAATGCACGTGTGGTTTGGCCAGAGAAAAGCCACAGTGGCAAATATACACCTTGTTTGCATTGGTTTATCACTTGGACTAGGCATATACCCTGCAAAAATGTTGTTGAGATAAAGGGCCAGGGGAAGGAAGGTCTATTTGCAAGGGATGAAGTCAATGTTGTGGAAAATTCAGGGAAGTTGGGGACCAGTCTGAGAGCATCAGTGGGCTGAAGGCAAGAGAGTAATGTCACCAGAGCCCCAGGGTGGGAGAGAACAGGAAGAACACAGAAGATGGGCCTGGAGAAGGGTTTCACCTGGCTCACAGTCATGCGTGAGGCTAGAACGTGCCCTTCCTTCCTCACTCTTGGATATTGACTCTGAGGCGGCAGATGAAAGCGGAATGGAAACAGTTTTGTTAATTTCTTTACGGGAGAATATATCCTGAAAGCACATATGTGTGTTCACAGCCCCCTTCCAGCCATGGCTTTTTTGAATAAATCAGTGACATTTAACTGTTCTTAAATAACTAAAATCATGCTTTTAAAAAATGTGTATGTATTTACTTTGGGTTTTCCAGCTGTTACAGTGGGCTGAGTTATGTTAGTGTCATTTGTAAGTAAAGCATAAAACTACTAACAAATTTCTTTGAATATATTTTCCACCCTCTGACAATTACTATTATTACCTTTATTTACAGTAGGGAGTAGTTTGCATCTTACCAGCCATAGGACAGTCTAAGATAAAGGAAATGTAGGTTAATTTTCATATCTGTCTTTTTGTTTAGGAACTGGTATTTCCCTACCATTTCCCTACGATTGGTTCACTCATTCTATGTCTGCACACACAAAGGGAGAAGCAAAGAGAGATTCTGGCTAACTCAGAACAAAATTAACTTTGTGTCTCAATTATTCTCTTTGTTCCAACTGAAACTTTTTTCTAAATTTTTTAACGTTTGTATTCATTTTTTGAGAGACAGAGAGAGATTATGAGTGGGGGCGAGGCAGAGAGAGAGAGGGAGACACAGAATCCGAAGCAGGCTCCAGGCTCTGAGCTTTCATCACAGAGCCCGATGCGGGGCTGGAACCCACAAACCGTGAGATCATGACCTGAGCCGAAGTCGGATCCTCAACTGACTGAGCCACTCGGGGGGCTCTGAAACATTTTTAAGAGCTGAATTGTGTGGACATCCACTTAAACTCTTTGCCAGACATTGCGCATGTGTAGATAACTCTGGTAATATTTAAACGTTCTTTTGCCACAGTGATTCTTGTCTCTAGTGCGTAATCTCCATGGAAAGGTTTTCAGGAAACAGCGCAAGGAAAGCCAGAGCCCTTCCCATAGCTGCGTTCGAGTGGCTGTCAGCCCCCATCTCTGAGCGGCACACTGGCACTAAAACAAGCGTCTCTGTCTGCGGGGGGCGAGCTTGGGTTTGGAAATCTGTGACCTGAAAGTAAGAGGTGGCTGATGGGATGGGCGGGACGGCATGATCAATACTGTAGTTAGTGGGCTGTGAGGTTGCCACTATCAGCAATGAAACACGACTTTTGTTTTCGTCTCCAGGGACTCCTTCCTGCTGTTCTATCCCACCACACACGTGCATGCACTCGAACAAACACACATACACATAAACAGAGACACTTGAATACATAGACACGTGCACACATGGACATGCGTGCACACAGCGATACACACGTGTGCGTGTACACATATACACATACATATACATGTATGCATATATAGATACACAAGCACATGTGGATGCATGCACACACACAGACACACACACAGAGACACACATGCACCCACCCACACGTCTTCCATTATCATAGTCAGCTAGTTTTCATCTGAGCCCCTGACTGATCAGTGGTCTCCAGGACTCACTGGGCACCTCGGAAAACCCTCCCACCTTGGCCCCAGTTCTAGATGCTCTGGCATGGATGTTTGGACACCAACAGCGTGAACTCCCCCAGAATGTGAACTCCCCTGAGAATGAGAAGCACCCTAAGGGGCTCCCATCTAACCACCTAGGGGATGATTTTCTCTTTAGGGGCCTCCCATGCATGTGCTGCAGCATTATTTGAAATGAAGCCAACCCAAACCATCCTCCAATTTTAGTGGAAACCTATGAAGTCTTTTTCAAACAACATAACAGATAAAGACTAGAGAGAGCAAGAAGATAGATAGGAAGATGATAGGTGGATGGATAGATAGATAGATACATACATACATACATACATAGATACATAGATACATAGATAGATAATGGATGGATAGATAGATGATAGATAAATAATGGATGGATAGATGGATAGATGATAGATGATGGATAGATAGATGATAGAGAGATATATGATAGATAGATAGATAGATAGATAGATAGATAGATAGATAGGGAGAGCCACCAGTTGTATTTGTCCTTTGAAAGGATAGAAGGAATAGAACTTTGCTTCCCTCCTCAAAACCTTTCTCTCTTGCTTCAAAATGGGCCGCCTCAAGCCTCAAGGTTTCCCCAGGAGTGATGCTGACCTCCAACTGCCCAGACTGGGCCAGCCACCCCACACCCGAGCAGCTGCAGAAAGGAAGGTGACAGTGACTTCCACGGGCCACCACAACGCTCTCCCTGCCCCTGCCTAGCCAGATGAGGGAGCAAATGAAAGCTGACCAGTCACTGAATACCCTTTTTTAGATATTGCTTAGGTTTGGTCCAGCACTGTCTTTCTGCAGATACCATATTAGGGCTTTGCAAATCTCCCTATCAGTCCAAAATGGCCTGCTGTGTAAAAATACTCCAGAGAACATTTGTCTTTTGTTGTTTGGATCAAACAAGTTAAGGCAAGTCAGCATCGTGATGAAAGAACTCGCAGGGGACATGGTGGGGGATGGGGTGTAGTCTTTGCTTGGGTGTGAATAGTCTCTGGGGCTGTAGGCAAATCACCTCTCCTCTCTGGGCTCCATCTTTCAAATGGAGACTCTGGAAAAAAAAAACAACAAACCTCCAGCCCCAGATTCATAGCCATCAGGAGGAGACAAAGAATTAGAAATGAGTGAAAAAACAAGGTGGTAAGGTGATAGAGCTTGCTGGCAATCTGAAGACATTGATATCTGAAATTCAAGTCAAGTAAAACGTGTTGGCAAATTCCTTGCAAAGGCAGTCAGGGTGACCCTTTCACAAGAGGGTCTTTAAGCCTCTTGTTGCCCTCATCTATTACGATCTGGAAAAAATCGTGTTTTGGTCTATTTGAGGCCTTATGGAAACAGTAACAGTTTTCCACAAAAGTTCACACACCTGTTGAATTTCATAAAAAACTCAAAATTTTATTATGCCTCATGGCGATATTTTAGTACATGAAGGTGCTCTATTTCCCATTGCTTTGTCTACCACCAACAAAGCTTTTCTAGAATTAGTAACTTACTGTGTAGGTGTCTTGGGTTACCTCAAGGAAACAGATTTATTCGGACTGAGATTGGAGTCAGCTTTCTGCCCCTGACTTCATAGCCAGGAACTCAGATTCTGCACAGTCCAGAGAGGACTCTCTGACAAGACCACTTCAAATTCCTCCAGGCCTAGCATTTTCTACAGTCATTGTTGCCCACGTGTGTGGATGTCTGACATGGAAGGCGACAGAAACAACCAAAGGAAAAAAACATACACTTCAGCCTAAAGTAGAAGTAGCATTTATAGCCCTTGTTCTGGAACAAGCTGGTAGCTAAACAATAGGTTTGTGAGTTAACTTCTTCCCAATGACAGCTCTTACGTTACCTGTTCACTATGTGAACAGAATAGTCCCTGTAATCTTGATTTGTATTTGGTTTTATTAAACCTCTCTTGTTATACCTGTCTGCCATTTACGATGCATGTTTTTATTCCCACCCCCACCATGAAAATGTGTAGGAAGGTACTTGAGACCTTGAGATCTTAGAATAACGGCACAGACAGGAATCCAAATATGTAATCTCAGTTGTCTTAGAGAAGGAAACTGTTGGCACATCTGTCTAACAAGGGTGATCTGGCCAGTCAATCCACCAGGGAGAAGGTTGCTTGGCTAGTTGATGCCTGTGAGTCAGATAGAAGGATGGTGACTTCTTCCTGGGCAGAGAGCTGGGTAAGCAGAGTGAACACAAGAATGGAAGAGAGAGGGAGAAACCTAGAGAGGTTGTAAGGATACAGAGCACAAAACTGCCAAGAGAGGAGCAGCCCTGCTGGGCTCTGGGAGGGGGGCATCAAAGACGTTTCGTGTCTCCTATTGGGTTTTCCCACTGTCCTCAACATGCCAAGTCTATGCTAGTCTCTCATAAAAACTCACACTCAGGGACAGATAAGACAATCTCATTAGCTTTGTCCTTGGCACAGTTCAGACAGACTGGAAGTCTCAGACACCTACAAACACTGAAAGAAAATGAAAAGGAAATAAATTTAGAGGATACAGCCAACTCATAGGTCAGCTTTCCAAAGTACAGGCTTCAGTCCCTGAGGAAACTAACAGGAGTCGCAAAGAACTTTCCTCGACCTAAATTTCTCTAGCCCTTGACGGGCTGCCTCAAATATTCTTCCCCCTCCCTCGATTCACCTACCGCCATCTTGCTTCCCATCCCGTACACAGATCTTTCTGGTATCATGTCTCTCTAAAAACTGGTAAAATAAATAAATAAGTAAAAATTTAATTAATTGATTAAAAAATCGAGTTCAGACCTACATTCCCCATGCTTCCCCAATTCCAGTTTCTGGTGTCCTATTCATGACTGAGTTATAACTCAGTGCACCCCCGGACCACTTCTTCCTAATCCCAGTCATCAGCTATAAACTCTTCTGGAATCTTCTATGAAAACACTCAAATAAGACCCCATCCATAGGCTCAGGCAAGTGTACTCTTAAAACTTCCTCCACGTCAAGGTCACAATACAAAAATATATAATATTACTACACAGTGGTTCTTAGATGTGGGTAGTCTAAGAACCACCTTGGGGCCTTGCAAATCCAGCTCCCCTGTCTGTGTCCCCACCATGAGCATTGTGATACAGCCTGTCTGAGATGGATCCTAAGAAGGCGGGTGATCACGAAGCACACTTGGAGTAATGTGACCTTAATGACTCAGGGACCACAAAGCACACACTGTCCATGTGGGGTCAGTTTTCTCTTTGTGGTCATGGGATAAGGCCGGAAGAAGCAGCCCCTCTGGACGGTACTGGGAGTCCGAGTAAGTTGAAGCAGAGGGCGGCAGGAAGACAGTTGAAAATCCACAGCCAAGTCAGATTCTCCCCATGCCTCCAAATCTGTCCAAATCATGCCCCATGTCTGTCCAAATCCCGAGAGGTTTCTGTTCCTCCAGTGAAGCAAAAGATCCAGGGTTCTGCAAGCTGGGTGGGTGAGCAATGACCTAGAACTTGGACATCTCTGCACATTGCTTCCTAAACCTGGAGTAATGGTGCCTTGTGTTGCCTATTCAACATGGCCTTCCCAGCTTGTCTGCCTATGTGCTGAGCTGTCTTGTGAGGCCCTTTCTCCCAGATGACTGGTGACGACCTGAGTACCATGTGGGAATGCCCTCAGAAAGACCTTGAGAACACAGTCATGAAAGCAGACAGTGGGGAAAACCACGGATGATATAGCAACCCAGCCTCATGATGAGCTTGCACCCTGCAGGCTCACGGCTGCTGTGCCTTTCCATGCAGGTAGACACTTGATGAAGTCAGCGCCTGGTACCTGCCCCAGGAAAGCACAGGATCTGATGAACAACCGAGGGCCAGCAGCCGAGTGGAGGGACATAGGAAACGTCAGGCACACGGACTCCCCGTGTCGGTCAGATGCTTTGCGCTCCATGGGTCCCATGCACAAACAAGAGGACACACCAGCTGAGCTGGCATTTATTGTGGCCCATCCCAAGGGCGGATCCTTTTGTGCGTGAAACGGTCCATCTCCTCCCTACCATCTGGTATCCCAGATCACAGAGTGAGCTGGAGGCATTTTAATTATCATGAATCTTCGGGAGGGGACAAGATAAAGAAGAAAGGAGGAGCCCACATGAGTGAACCAGGTCCTTGAAGTTCACCAAAGGCAGCTTCCTCCTTGCTCTAGGTTGAGGACCAAGGGGCAAACACCTGTGGTCGCCTCTCCAGTTGGCAGCAAAGGGACCTGAGGGCCGGCTGTAGGCACAGCTCTGGCTGCAACCACATCCCACTCCCAGAGTGTCTGCTATCTACCACTGCTACCGCACGGTAGGACAACCAATCGTCAGGGTCTCTCCCCCTTTCCAAAGAGAAGTAAGAGGAAGCACAAAGAAAGTAGGAAACTGGCCAAAGTTCTCAGCCCTTAGGGATGAATGTCAATTTACAGCTGGGTCTGCTTGACTCTAAAGTCCATGTATTTCCCAACAGACCAATAGTCTGTAAGCACCCTTGTCCGGGCCCCTTTACCGTCTTTAAGATTATTGAGGATCCCCAAAGGCCTTTGTGTTGGTTACCTATATCAATGTTTACCATTTTAGAAACTAAAACTGAGAAAATTTTTCAATATACATTTAATTTTAATGGACAATTAAAAAAATTAACATTACATGTAAACAAGAATAGTCTCCCTGATGAAAAATGACATTAGTATTCAAAACAAACGACTAATGGAAACGACGTTGTTTTACATTTTTTGGGTTGCAAATCTCTTAGATGCCTGGCTAATAGGTTGTTACATTTTCTTCTGTATTCCATCTTTTGCAATATTATCATGTAGGCTCTAGACATCACATAGGTTCTAGACAACTCTACTGGATAACTCACAAGAAAAGTGGAAAATGTCTAAATATTGTTTTGAAAACAGCTTTTACCTCAAAGCCCCCCTGGAAGGGTATCAGGGATCCTAGGGGTCTCCACACCATACTTTACAAATCAGTACACTCTATATCCATTCATCTGACGAATAGATAAAGAAGATGTGGTTTATATACACAATGGAATACTACTTGGCAATGAGAAAGAATGAAATCCTGCCATTTGCAGCAACGTGGATGGAACTGGAGGGTGTTATGCTGAGTGAAATAAGTCAGTCAGAGAAAGGCAGATACCATATATTTTCACTCATATGTGGACCTTGAGAAACTTAACAGAAAACGATGGGAGAGGGAAGTGAGGAGAAAGTTACAGAAAGGGAGGGAGGCAAACCATAAGAGACTCTTAGGTACTGAGAACAAACTGAGGGTTGATGGAGGGTGGGGGAGAGAGGAAAACGAGTGATGGGCACTGAGGAGGGCACTTGTTGGGATGTTGGCACTGGATGTTGTATGGAAACCAATTTGACAATAAATTATATTAAAAATAAAAGAATCAGTGCACTCTGGCACACCCTTCTGCGTAAGGGGTGGGAGTTGGGTCTGCCCTGTGAAGGTGTCCTGGAAGTTTGTTCTGGGCCCCCTTCACCAAAGCAAGCCTTAGAACCGAACCATTGTGCATGTAAGTCTTAGAAACCTTGCTTCAAGGATCTCGGGTTGAGGCTTCCTCTAAGGATAAAGATGATTTCTTATTTACCAGTGTGAACTCACAAGAATAACATGGTACTGGCAAGACTGTGCTTCTTAGAAAGTAGGACAGCCACACCCCGAAACACCATGACCCAGCCATAAGCCCCACCTCCCGAATATCAGTTTCTGCAGCTCCCATTCAAAATGATTAGAGGCATTTACTCCAAAGTTGCTGCTTTTAATTTTCACTGTAAAAATATGAACCTTCAGATGTCATGAGGCAAGACAGGGGGCACTGCCTGCTTTTTGCCTTCGGTGGAGTTATGCGGAGTCAGGTAGCATTCAGGATAATGATCATCAAATTGAAGCTTCAAGCAAAGGAAGCAGTCAGGGCCGGGAGTCAGGTTAACAAGCTGGAGCCAGATGAATGGTGGGGAAATGCAGCGAGGGGAAGTGAGGCCAGCCCCACCAATCAGAGTCAGGCTGCCGAGTCACAGTCAGGAAGACAGACCCCTGCCTGCCCAGCTCAAGGTTGGGAGCATCACAAATTAGAATCAGAAAGGGGAAGGGCAGGCCAGGGCTTGGCTTCCATCCTAAAACACTCTGTCGGCAGCAAGAGGCTTCTGGGATATCAAGGTGCTGATTTGCTGGTTTTATGGTGCCCCTACATACTATGTTGAACATCATTTTTATAATAGGATTTTTTTTCTTTATATTCAACTTTTTCAGTCGTTAAATTTTATTCGCGTTTTAAATAACATTTCAGGGGCGCGTGGGTGGCTCAGTTGGTTAAGTATTGGACTCTTGGTTGTGGCTCAGGTCATGTTCTCACAGTTTGTGGGATTGAACCCCATGTCTGGCTCTGCGCTGACTGTGTGGAGCCTGCTTGGGATCCTCTCTCTACTTCTCTCTCTGCCCCTCCCCCCAACTCACTCGCTCTCTCTCTTTCAAAGTAAATAAATAAGCATAAAAAATAAATAAAATAAAATAACATTTCATATCAGCTTTGAGCATTTCAAGATATCTATGTCCGTCTTTTTTGAACTACAGTTGCCATTAACTTTGCAGATTTTGCCACTAAGATCCAAAATTATCTCTTACCTATTACTTGGGTTTTTCATAGTTGTGCTAACTTTCTTAACGTTATAGTTTCTCACTTTATAGCTAGGCTGCCTATGTGAAAGAAACGTATAATTTAAATAAGATAAATAAATTAGAGGTGACTTGTTCCAACTATGCACAACTGCCAGGGAGGGACAAGTAAAAACCAAATAGACTTACCTTTAGAAAAATGTCATCCTATTGCAGACAAGCATTAGCCTTTTGGCAGTGAGCCGTCACTTTATGGCCAGCAGTTAAGTAATTAAAAGGTTGAGCTCCATTTGTCTCGCCACTGTGTCCGAATCTGGCGAGTCTGTACTGAGTGTCCATTGTAACAAAACCATGGAGAGTGAGTTGCTTTTTGAGACAACTAACATTACCCATCTTCTGAGGGCTCAAAACAGACTCTATTGGGGTTTCCGCCTTGCCTTTCCTCTACCAGCTTTCTTCTCTTTCTTTCTTCTCCTGCCTCTCTCCCTTGCTCATCCAAAAACATCAAGTAAGCACCATTATGTCATTAGGAACTCAGGCTTTGTCCCCAGCGAAAAGCTGTTTGGTGTTCACTGCAGAAACCTGGTGAGGACCACATCTCAGAAGGTACAGACTGCCCAGAGCACACCTGGCTAACCACTTCCACCCAGATGTCAACATCACCCTTTACCATGCCCTCTTCTGGGGCCCCCTTTTGCCCTGGATCAGCCTGTTGTAGGCTTGCAGAAAGAGAAGAGTGGAGAATAGTCCTTGGAGTAATATCTGAAAGACAGTATACATGAAAATGTGTGTGAGTGTATACTTGATTACTCAAAACTCTATTTTATAGTATCCATGTATTATTTATAATTTATATGATATATATTATAATCCTTATATTGTTTATTAATTTAACACTGTTTCTATTGGTATTTATTAAATTTAGGAAGGTTAAATGATGTGTGTGTAGAAATAGATACAGATAGATGATAGAGGATACATAGATAACAAATAGATAATTGATAGATGATAGAGATAGATGATAGATGGATAGATAGATGATAGGTAGGTAGGTAGGTAGGTAGGTAGATAGATAGATAGATAGACGATAGACAGGTACATATTTAGAGCACAACCCCTTTGTTCCATGATTAGGGACCAGATAAATTAACCTGTAGTCCTGTTTAGCAATGATGATAGACAGCACACCCTGTTGTCTTGTGTTTTGTGTAAAGTCATTTCCCAGGAGCTTCCTGTTGGAGGAAAGGTCAAGTAAACATACATCCACTTCCATGCAAACTACAGAAATGCCTCCATGTCCATTTATCTTCCTAATCCTGTTGTTGCTGTGATTTTCATGTTTGCGATCAGTACATCACCAGCTACACATTTCATTGGCCTGAACTGCTCAGTCCAAGCACAACTGATTTCTCAGCAGTAAGGCTTTGACCAAAGCTCTTCCTGTATAAAGCTCTTGATTCCTGCCCGTCTTGCTGGCTGCATTGTAGATGGGGGAACAGGGGAAGTAGATAGATACCTAGGGGCAGAAAGAATGGCAGTAACTCTTGCAATGCATTCACCTGCTCATCCTGGCGAAGAATAAATTGTGTTTGGATCCACTTCACTCAAGGGCTGTATTAATGCCTGCTCGCCTTCCTGCCTCACAAAGCGACAAGCACAGATTATATCTTTGATACTGTGTTGTGCTGCGGCTTTATGTGATTTGACATCTTCGCAAAATCTCTGTCTCTTCACAACGAAAAAAATGTCGGTTACAATTTGTGCAAGAATTTGATGCCTTAATACACTGGGTGATTTAGACGTTTCTTTTCAAGTGTTTCTCTGCGTTGGCAGAATGAAGAGCTGTTTGCCTGAAACGCCAGGGATATTCCGGTTACCCTAGGGCTCTCTGGACCAGTGCAGAAACGCCCTCATCCTCTTTTGAAGGTCACTGTTGTGTAACAGTCAGATCCTACGTGTATAGCTGTGAGTTGGTCCCGATGGCCTGGCTGGGGAAGCTGAGAGAGGGGCAAGAGGAAGGACGAGGAAACCTAATGGCCATAAAGCCACTGCAGGCATTGGGATTTGCTCCCTGAAAAAGCTTCAATTACCATTATGATGGCAGCTGTCATCCGGAAGGCATGTCTAGCTGGCTCTGTTGTTGGCTTACTGAAACTTCAAAAATGCCACACCTGTGTTCTGGTGAGCAGAGCTAAGAGATGCCAGCAGGTCATCACCTCCATGCTTCCAAGATGCTATTAGTTATATAGCAACAAGTTAAGAGAGAGGAGCTTTATGACTCATGACGAGTGTGCAACATGACTCCGAGAAGGACTCAGCAGGTGTCATTAGCCCACAAGGAATTCCCGGAACATGCTGCTGGCACACACACTCTTCTCGCTCATCTATTCCCAAATCCTTTCATGTTAGATGATGACAATTCCAGCATGTCTGGACAAGATGGTGGGTTCAAGGGCAGACTCTTAGCATAAGAATGACATGATTTGCTCAAGTTGGAGTCGTTTTACAGTAGCAGTGTCACTGCTGCCATATTGGTGGGTCCGGAGGGCCTCTGCTACAGAACAGCGTGTGCAGTGGAAACAGGCCTCTGCCTCGTGCTTGGCAGGTGTGTTTCTTTCCAAGTGAGCCCTTCCATTCGTATGCAAGACTGACCAGCATCTGGACCCCATGGCAGTGAGTACCATCACAGCCCTGTGGTCCTGAACCATCATTAAAATATACGTGGATTTTACGGGTTTAACCACTTGGCCATTGACCAGCTGGGCCTCAAGGCAGCAATGCGATGTTGCCTCTTTTCACTCAACCTCCAGGTGTGGGACATCTGGTTAGAGACATGGCCTTTGGATGGGATCGGTTTGATGGTCATAAGACTTGTAAGATTTATTCAGGTAGTACTGGAATGAAGAAGATCAGATGCTTCCCTGATTGTATCTTTCCTTCCAGCCTCTGGATTCGGTATCTGAAATAATGATAAAAATCCACTTCTGAGCATTATGTACATAGACACAATACTTTGGGCTGCATGCACATCCCTCAGTCCTCACAGAGCCCCTCTGAGGCAGGTGCTATTACCATCTCTTTGCGCAGATGAAACTGAGACTCAGAAAGGCTAAGTACCTTGCCCATGGTGGCACAGCAGATATATATGTATGTATCCAACTCAGAGAGTCACCCCAGAACTAGGTTTTACCTCCCTTCTGCTCTCCTGCTGAGGAACTTCTGTCGGCATGTCTGCTCTGGAGCACTTAATCCCAGCTCTTTCTTTCATGAGCATTGTGATTTGGGACAAATTATTTAATGCTTCTGAAACTAATTTGCCCCCACTATAAGGGAGGGACAATACCCAGTGTTGAAAGGGTAAAATGGGAAGTGTGGTGTTAATATGGTATCTGATTCATATGAATCACTCAGTATCTCTCGAGGGAATAAATGAGAGAATGAATGAATGAATGAATGAGCTCCTGTTCCTCTTTCAGAGAGTCAGTAAATAAAGAGGGGAGGGAAGAAGACAAGGAAACATTATTGACTGAAATATTCAATAAGTACCTTGTTGGGAATATACAACTAGCTTATAGTAGATTGTGGTTAAAAAAAAGAAGAAGAAGAAGAAGGACTCACATCTTTTTTGTGCTTGTACGTGTCCAAAATCCTGGAGCCAGAAAACCAGAAAGGTAACAAAGTACAGTTATCCACGTGGCTTCTCCGGCCTGGAAACACTCTCGGCACCACTGACCCGGATTCCCACAAGGTCTGCAGAACCCCAGCTGGAGAGACCTCAGGCCAACGGCAGGGAGCCTGAGAAGTGTGGGGCACCTTGACACCCACCCTACGTGGATCCTAGTCAGGATAGGGCTTGGGCTTTTAAAAAGGGTTCTGCTCCCAGTCAGGGGAAGAAGGAGTCTTCAGTGAAAATGGGAAATTGTCAGGATGCGAGCTGAGCTTTTGATAGTCATCCCCTTGAATATCACTAACCCTATAGAAGGAGAAGGAACCCCGGGCATCTGATTATGGGGTCACAGCGGTCACCGAAACGATTTGCAGTGTCCCGCTGGATCGTTAGTGACTTAGAAGAGCTTCAGTGTCACCAGGAGTCCCATCATCATCAGCTGTTGGCCTTAGTGTCATGGGTCCTCTCTCGTGTTCATGGGTCTGCTGACCGAGGGTCAGCATCAGAGCGGGGCGCCGAGTGGGCCTTTGGGGCAAAAGCACCTGGGCTTGAAGTCCAGCTCCGAGTCTTTCTTATTTTCTGTGTCACCAGGGAAGGTTCTGAGTCTCCATGAGACTTAGTTTCCCTTTTTGCAAAGTGAGCCTTAAAACGTTCTTTCTCCCGTCGGGACTAAGTAAGATAACATACATAACGTGTTCACATACACCAGTAAGTGCCTGAGAAGCTCCTAAGAAGTTCCTAAAGACACCAAGCACTACACAGTCTTCTTCTTGTTAAATATTTCCATCAAACGGTCTCATTTGATTTTGTTCCATGTGAGACTGTTTGCTTTTATTGTTGCCTTTATACTTTCCCAAAAGAGTATCATTTTGCCCATTCTTTCATGAAAGACAAAATACAGGCCAAGAAAGACTTTGACGGGGCTTTGGAAATAGAGCCAACAGGTTCCATTTCACGATATATTTTTTCAATATCTACGTATAGCTAACCTGATGACACGATACCAACATTCAAGAATGTCTCCACTACTTACCCAGATGAGTGGTTTCATAAGTGAAAGCATGAATGAGTACTTACTTAAGTAACAACCCAAGATGGAGCTCAGTCAATATGGCCGCTCCAATGCATATCCACAAATGTAGTGCTTAGCTCTGTTGTAAACTCCCTATTCCATTATTTAGCATAGGGAAAAAGCAGGTAATTAGTAGTAAACAAGATGAGTGGTAAAAAACAACAGGCTTCAGTTCAGATAAAACATTTTTTGAGGACCAGCTATCTACCACAAGCTCTTTTATCTCTTTTAATTCTCCTAGTGACCCTTGGAAATTAATATTACCATCCTGATTTTGCATTCAATGAAAATGATACCCAGAGAGGTGGAAGAGTTTGCCCAAATGTACACTGCTAGTAAATGGCAGACCCAAGTCACACAGGAAATGAAAGAGAAAGAGGATTTAAAGAAAAAAAAATGCTGGCTCAGAAGTTAGTGGCCGTGGCTTTGCTATGCACTGATCCTATGTAATGTCTCAGAACATGGGCCAGCGAACTGCAGCAGAGTGGGGAAGACCCCAAGGAGAGACCTTCCCAGTGGGAGAAGCAAACAGTCACAAGAGAGGCCAGAAGTCCAGGGCATCTAACAGAAGTGTTTCTGGAGGATGTGGACACAAGGGTCGTGAGAGAGCCCTGAGTCCCCCTGACAGGTGGGCAAAATTTGGTTGCTAGGAAACAAGCAATCCAAGCATCTAACCTGTGGGAAGGTAACCGGGCACCAGGCAGCAGCTAGGATAAAAGATAGAGCTGGGGCAGCCAGAGATAGGGGTAAAGCAGGTTCCGGTGTCCAGGAGGGACTAAGATACTGGATGTAGGACCAAGATGGAAACTGAGGCACCAAGCTGTGTGTCATCATAGACCTTGCAGCCAGCATGAGTCACGTACCTGCCTGCTAGAGTTTGTCAAAGCTCTCCTGCCCAAGTCAAATTTCACCATGGGGAATAGAACTCAGCCTGCAGGCAAAGCGAGAAGAAATTGCGACTCTTGGGAGCCAAGGGCTTCTATAGGTGATGTCCAGAAATTCTCCAACCACAGGCCTTCTGGGAAGTCCTTCAGCCAGAGTGAGTTTCAGTCAGTAAAAGGAAAGGGTGGAACATGATTTCCATGGTTCTTCCCAGTTTTAAATCTCTGCGTTTATAATGTCATGAATCAAGAAGAATAGATATTGAAACATGACTTGTCTGGAGAGGTCAATGGAACATGAAATCCTGTTCTGAGTCTGGGTAGCCTATGGTATTTAATTTAAGGAAACCCTTCACCTTTGATTTGCTCAGCTCTAACCTGGGGAGAGCAGGATGTGTATGCTAAAGTAATTTAAACCAAGTGAAGCATCCATACGATTAGAAGATATACAAAATATAAATACTGAAAATAATGGAAATCTATGATCCTAGGGGCTCTTTAAAAAAAAAAAAAAAAAACAACTCCTGCAGGAGCAAAAGAAATTGCTTCCTTCAATCCCAGCAGCCCAAGAGAACACAGGGTAAGGAGATTCTGATTACTAAGAAGTGGAGAAAACACAGCTGCAGAAGAATCTAAAACTTAAATACTTTTGCTGCAGTAGCTTTTCTGCCTTTAATCTCTTTAATTGACTGCTCCCAGCTACACTGAAAAGCGTCTTCATCTGTTTGAAAGAAATTGTGTTGAACAGTCTGAAGGGAGCTGGGAGATGATGGAGAGTTGTTTTATTTCTGTTTCCCATGCTGGTTGACTCCTCTCTAAGATTTGCCTTAAAAATAATAATAATAATAAGCCCTTTTGAAATGGAAATAGTCTCTATAGAGTTCTCTTTTGTGAAGGTCTCTCCTATGTCTTGACTCAGTCTCCTCCTCGGAACATGTCTCAGATACGGGCACTCGACCCCAAGGCCTCCTCAGACGCCCACTGGGAGAAGGTGCTTGCTACTCTTGCTCCGTTAGCTTCTTGACTCTCCACCCGCTGTGGGGATTTGACCAAACATCTCTACACTAGCCCCAATCTCTACCCCGATCTCTTCCTGGGCTCCAGGCTCCCACCGTGGGCTCCCTTGGGTCTTTCCACATAGATGATCTGCAGGACTCACCTGTTCACAAGAACCGAGCCTGTCGCTGTCACAGTCCCCATCTCTGAAGCACCTCCTACAACCTCTCCTCCCTGGGTCACCCTGTCTTGGCCTCAGGCAGGCTTGTTCCCAGGGCCCCCCCCCCACCCTTGCATGTAAGCAGTCACCAGGTCTTCCAGTGCGCCATGACTCTGCCCCGCCTCATGTCCATTTCCTCTCATCCCTGCTCTACTTTGGCCTCTCCCGCCTCTCACCTGGACCCTGACAGACCTCCCTGTCTGAGCTTGAACCTCAGTCCACCTACTAACGCCTAAAACACAGGGTGGCTCACAACACTCTTCTCTAAAATTTAAAGTTGGTTTCTGTTATCTGCGGGATAAAATCCACATGGTTGCTTTGGATTCGAACCCACTCACGGCCTTGTTCCAATTTATATTGCAGGCTGTTCCCCCCTGTCAGCCTGCACGGAGCACTCACCCTTCCAGGTGATGAGCACTCCCATTTCTGAGACACAACACCCCCCTCTAGGTCTTCGGGTCTTGGTCCATCCTCTGCTCATGCCTCAGCCAACAATACCCTAAGTTAGAGCCAACTTGTTCTCCCTTGTGCTCTGGTATCACACTGCCTTCACCACTACTTAGCAATGATTTACTATTATCTCATACTAATGTCAGCTATTTGCATCCCTCTGAGACCAGAAGTTTCTTGAATGCCATTCTCAAGGAGGCAGCAAGTTTCTTGAGTGCTGGGTGGTGGTTAAGAAGCCAGGCCCTGGAGAAGGACCACTGGGACCTGAAACCCGAGTCCACCACTAATAAGATCTGGATTATTGGACAAGTGTCATAAGTACTTTCACATGACTTTCTGGGTATAAGTGGAGGATCATACCCGATCCCACCTCATCAGATTCTTCTCAGGACTGAATATCATAATATATGTTAAAGTGTTTAGCATAGAGCCTGGTATAATACATGTTCCTTAAGTGTGTGCTTTGATTTTTTTTATTGTTATTGTTCCTTAATTTTTGTGCCCAGAGCAGTAGAAAAGCACTCAGTAAGTTTTCAAAATTTATTTCTTCCAGGAAAAAAATTGTTACATCTGGAGGCTCAGACGATCTAAGAATGATAGGAGGTTAGAAAGTCTCTGCTAGTTCTTGGTGAGTGGACCCCTTGCCCATCTGGCACTGGCGTGCAAGATGGAAGAGCAAGCTAGAAACAGAAGACCCAAGCCCCTTGGCTCTGGGAATGAGGTCAGCCTCGTGAAATAGGTCAGCCTTCTCCACCCTCTCCCTGACAGTCAGTGTCTGTCTTTAAGCCACGTGAAATGAAATGTGTTAAAGGGTACCGCCACCCCATCACCAGTGTCATGAAATGGCCCAGGTGCAGTAATGATCAATCACAGTGGGTGCCCAAGTCCCCCAGTCCCAGAACTGCCTGATAGCTCTCAGGCTGCACTCATCCATGAAGGACAGTGACGAGACAGGCTGTCAGCTCGTAGACATGGAGGGCACTTCCCTGAAAACTTGCTTCTCTGGAAGATGCTCATCTTAGGAGACTCACATTTAGTCTCCCAAAACCGAGGTAGAGAGACTTCTCAGGTAACCTTTCAAAGGAGTGGAGAAACCTCACAGGGCTCTATCTAGACGGTAGGAAACTCTCAGGTCCGTGGCTGGCAGTCAGAAAGTGGCAGCACGGCAGCTAATGGGGGTGGGGAGGTTTATGCATAAATCCCTTGATCAGTCACTGAGAAGTAGAAAAGAAACAAAAGCAGGTGCCAGACGCTTTGTGAACTGAGTTCTGAGCCAGCTCTCTGGGAAGCTCAGGCATTCATCAATCAACCATGAAAACGAGAAATCACTTCGCAATCAATTTGAGATGGGTGGGGCAACACATGATTTCCAAAGCCCTTTTCATTGCCAAAGGTGTCATTCCAGACCCTGCGATCTCAGTCCCCAGTTCCCCTACCAGGGAAAATTGCAAAAGCCATGAAGTTCTAATGGGAGAAGCAAGACTGAGATGTGGGGCCCTGAGCTGGTCCAGTGCTCATTTGTTAACAACATTTGTACCAGATGTCCTTTGGTTACCCAATGCACACTGTCCCCTTCCTTCAGTCACAAGATGAAAATGAAACATTCTAAGTGCTCAAAACATTCATCTGGAGAAAGACATTTGAAGCAGTTGAAACAAAGGGTCAATGAGTTCCTTTTTGCTAGCCAGCTTGATCTGAATGGGAGAATCTTGCCTCAAGAAGAAATAACCACGTTGAGTTAAGGATGTGAGAAGACCCAGGAGCCCCTCACACCTCTGCTCCCCCCGCCCCCCACCCCAGCTCCTGAAAAACCTGACTGACGCTGACTGAACCAATCACTTCCCACCATTTGAAAGGCACACGGAAGGATGAGAATCATTTGACTTTGAAGGTGGCCTGGGAGGCAAGAGAGAAATTTCTGAAACTGTCCAATTTGGCTTTGATGAGAAAGTAATTAAAGCCACCAGTACAACTCTCATGTTTGAGTTAGATAACAAAGTCATTGACAGTGATGGGCTGGCTAAGTGAAAGGGCAAGAATCTGGAGAGAAATGAGAGCACATTCATCCTGATAATTTTATTGGCATTTCTGGCTCCTTTAGTTAGTAATATTTAGTCCAAGATAATATATAGAACATATATGATATATATAGCATATATATGTAACATATGTAATATATATAAATCATCATATATGTGACTTTTTTTTTACTGATTGCTTCCTCTTTGTGTAAGAAGAAATGAGCACAAAGAAGTCAGTTGCTATACTGATCCTATGACAATGACAGGTCTTCACTTGCCTCTGACAATCCTCACTTAATTAAAGTGTCTTTCTCTATTACTTCCTTTCGTGACGGAAGCAAAAGAGCAACCCTTATGTGTCCTTTAACATAAACAGCCTTAAAAAAAGCCCTCTGCTTCTGTTCAAGCCCCTCAAAACCCAGCCTGATCTCTTATCAATTTGCATAATAACCAGAGTGGCACATTCTGTAACACAAGGGACATCAGTGTGTCTCAGTCTCACACTTGCCACATCTCCAAGTCAGTCTCAGTGACCCTCCTCTCCTTTTCTTTTTTTAAGTTTTATTCATTTCTGAGAGAGAGAGACAGCAGGGGAGCAGGGGAGGGTCACAGAGGGTCACAGAGGGTCACAGAGAGGGAGGCACAGAATCCGAAGCAGGCTCCAGGCTCTGAGCTGTCAGCACAGAGCCCGATGTGGGGCTCGAACCCACGAACCATGAGATCGTGACCTGAGCTGAAGTCAGACGCTTAACCGACTGAGCCACCCAGGCGCCCCTCTCCTCCCCTTCTAGTATCCATTATGTTTTATAGTTAAAAACAATAACAAACAAATATATAACAGGAATATACGAGTACATTTTTAAGTGAAAATAAGTATTGCGTTGCTGCTTATAGGAACAGTGCTGCACGTCGCTGATGAAGACAGCCTTGTTGTCTCTGTACTCTCACATGACTACTCATTTTCACACCAACTATCTTTTTGATCATAAAAATATAGATTATGCTTTGATTTATAGTTGCATATTATAAATTCGCAACATCATAAAGAAATAAGCCACAGCATTTACTCAAGCTTTAATTGTGTCTTCTATAGTAGAAAAAGAAATCTCTGCAGAGAGTATATTTACAGTTAATTATTAATGTATTAAGATGCATGAAGAATCAAGGAAGTGATTAGCAGGTCAAACAGCTTTGTCTAACGTCAAGGTACCCAGCTGCATCTTGGCCATTCAAGGCAAGATTTATTCATATATCTATTAATCAGGTGTTCATTTAGCATTTGCTAAGAGTGAAGTTCATTTCTGGGACCTAGAAGAATTCAAAAGTCAATAGCAGTGAGAGAATGTTCCCCAGAACTTTGTAGCCAAGCTGGAGAAATGATATAGTTTAGAAAGTGGTGAATGCAACAGAAGAATGCATTAGTATTTTATTACTAAAGACAAGGGACAGAGACTGCAATTGGAGTTTAATGCTTTCATATCTTAATGTATAAACTATCTATTGCTGTTCTATAAATTATCCCCAAACTTAGAGGCTTAACACAACAAATATTTATTATCTCATAGTTACTGTTGTGTAGCAATCTGGGTGTGGCTGAGTTAAGTTCTTCTGTCTCAGGATCTCTCACGAGCTGACAGTCAAACTGTCAGCTCATCTGAAGGCTCATCTAAAGTTCCCAATCTCACTCATGTAGCTGTTGGCCAGCCTCAGTCCCTTGCCCCATGGGCTTCTCTGTCAAGCTGCCACACCACATAACAGCTGGCTTTCTCCATGGCAACTGGTCTAAAGTGGAACACCTAAAATGGACGCCACAGTTGTTTGTGACCTAATTGTAGATGTGCTGTGTTCTGTCCATCAAGTCCAGCCCACATCCAAGACTAGCGCATTACACAAGAACACGAAGACCCGGAAGTGGCAGTCACTGGGCCATCTTGGAGGCTATCTTCCCCACTTAAATGCTAGCACAGGACAGGATATACTGTTGTGTCGGAGTTGTCCATCCACATTTCCAGATGCATCTTAAAAGTCTAATAATGCTTGGAAGGGGAAAACATGTCTTTTCCTCTGCCTTCTATAGAGTAGGAAGGAATCATAGTATTTTTTTCCCAAGCATCTCAAGCTTCTTACATGCTAGAGGGTAATATGGTATTTAAGCACTTCCAGGACAAGAGACCAAGGCGTGCAGGATAGATTTACACGTCTCTTCCCCTTGTTTCTTGTTCAGAATGTTTAGATCTGTCAAAACAGGCAGAGCACATCTTGCATCACTAACAATAGCCTGTGATCATGCAGAGGAAAGAATCAAAATCTTAAAGACGGCTTAACAAAGAAATGCCAGGCAGCAATATGTACCGCCTTCTCAAAGTCATGATTTTATCCCAGATTATTCAGATCAGGGATAAGGGAAAAGCTTTACCCTTCAGAATTTCTGATTGCCCTGTGAAGTTTTTGGAGGCAAAGAAAGGCAGAGAAGCATATTGAAACAGGGGAGGTCCAGGCCTAGACATGGCGGGAGTGGGGGTGGGGGATGCTAGAAAAAAGAATTTATTGACTGGTCAGAAAAACCACACTTGTAAAAAGCCACGAGTACATTAGAAGCTAAGTGCATAAGATCTGAGTCACCTTAACCTAATATAGGAAAAGAAATCAACCCCTTAGACGTTACCTTGCACTCAGTAAGCATTTATGAAGTTCCTATTATGGGTCAGGTGCTGAATCCAGGGATGAGGAAGAAGAAAAAATGAATATAAGTTGACAATGTATTGCTACAGGAAACCAGTATCTTCTTCTGTAGTTGGGTAGCGTTAGACTCCTTCAAATGAAGGCTGCTATCACCAAAGAATTTCTGGTCCACAATATGTGTCTTTCCTAATTTTCAAACAATTAAAGCCTCATTAGAAAACTGTAATAAGGACAGAATGAGCATGCATTGAAAATTCATAGATTATTGAGTCAGAACCAGCTTGATTGTGGCCTTGCAAGTTCAAAGTTGAGGTCTTGGCTATAAGGCTTCAATTCATAGTTATGGGGAATACATGCTATAACTCGTGAAAATCCTCTAGGACAGGATGGGGCACAGAGTGTGTAGTAATTACTATTAATGATAATCACACTGATAAAAATCATGATAACCTGAGAGCATAGAGTAACCAGAAACACAGCTAATGCATTAGAAACAGAGTGGCATCATCTTTAGAAGCAAGCATAATGCTAAGCCATATGAGGTTCTTGTGTTTCCACTCCTGACATGATTCTTAAATTTGTAATTAAAGACCCAGCCTAGAACCCTGCAAGTTGAGTGAATGTGTAGACACGGGGGAGCTCTCTGGAGGAACACACTGAAAGTGATTAAGGGCTGGGAAATCAGGCCAGTGAGAAAAACCTGTAAGAAATGAAGCTAAAGACCATGAGGAAAAGAAATCATGGAGGAATCTAACTTGCAATACTTTGTTATTCATTTCATTTAACTTATATTATTGAAGAAACCTCTGGATTCACACAGGAAGTTTTGGAGCCTTTGGCAAAGAAATTTTGGTTGTGCATTTGAATTATATGCTCACCTCTTACTTAGCTAATTTCTTTTTTTTTTTTTTTTTTAGTTTATGTATTTATTTTGAATGGGAGAGAGAGACAGGAGCACAATCGGGAGAGGGGCATGCAGGAGGGAGAGAGAGAATCCCAGCCAGGCTCCACATTCAGCGTGGAGTCCATCGAGGGGCTCCATCCCACGATTGTGAGACCATGACTTGAGCAGAGATCAAGGGTTGGGTGGCTGACTGGTTAGGCAGCAGGTGCCCCTACTTTGCTAATTTCTTAACATGGATGAACGATAGCTTATATAATCATTTGTGGATTATATTGACAGCAGAATGCTCAGGGATCTGATTGGAAGTTATTCAGCTGAGATCAATTTTGTTGGTAGAAAGCTAGTCGGCATGAATGTGCTGACAGTAATCTGGGACAGATTGTCCTGGCAGCAGGAAGAGCTTGGGTCATTGCAGAAAACCAGCTTGGCTCGGGGATCATGAGCAAGGGAGTGACAGGAAGGGGACACTGTCAGGGGACAGGGACCTGATTATATCAGGCAACTTGCTTCCCCAATTGCTTTCAGACAGATGCTTTCCATTCCATTGTTTTTAACAAAAAATATATATTGCCTGATCAAGCAGGGGTTCTCAACCTAATCTGCACACTAGAATCACCATGGGATGCTTTCAATGAAAGGTTTCAAATATCCTGATGGCCAGGCCACCATCCAGACCAACTAGTTCATAATCTCTGTGGATGGGCGCTGGGCAACAGAGGTTTTCAAACTCCCCAGGTGATTGAGTGAGCAGCCAAGGCTGAGACGCTCGGCTGCTGATGGCAGTGGAGTGTGAGACAGAAGAAGGTCCCCACAAAGTGACCACCATGCAGTACACACCGAAGAACCTCTACTTTCCCTTTTACCCTAAATCCAGCTTTTGGGAGTCACAGGGACTCCTTAGTGAGCTCTCTAAATGGCCACGCATTTCATAAACTGGTTAACTCATTTATGAAACAGATCAGTCCATTCAGAAGAATACAGTCAAATCTGATGTTCTCCAGTACAATATAGACAAAAACTATTGCTTAGAGTTGCCTAGATTTTTTTGCTTTCAAATTTTGGATAGAAAGCAGATCCAAATATAAACTAGAGGCCTGAGGAAAAAACCAATTAACTGCAAACTGGTCATCACACTAACCCACCTCTAGCACTCAGCTATAGGGGATTGTGATTTTGCCGACATGCATGAATCAGAGAGGAAAATGGCTATATCTGGATTCCGTTTCAAAGCATTGCTTTTCAGATTTCATTTCTTGTTTTTAAGTTCTGTCCAGGGGCATCACAGTTATCTGTTAACCACATAACACATATTCAATATTCAACATCTTTTAGGAGCAAAGTAAAGAAATAAGTTTAGCACAGAGCCAGACCTACTGTTATCTAGTTGGGAAGATAGTCCTATGGTTATCTGCAAAGAAGACTCTGAGTGGGACTGGATGGGACCTGCAACACAAGACGAAAGACATAATTTCTGTTTGGGGGACCCACATAAGCAGTCTTAAGGTAGGCCCCTTGAAAACAGACTTGAGGTTGGGTGCAGAAAGCTTCTTGGAATATGCTCTCAGGAACAACACAGAGGGTTTGGGGCTGGATTAGGCTGAGGGGCAGCAGGTGACCTCCTACCCCCACCCTGAGTGACCGTTGGACAGGATCTAGGATACCCTCATAGAGGAGGTGTGACGTTAGCAAGGCAGCGCCCTTTGGAGGGCAGTGCCCGGAGAGGAACTCAACTAAGCCATCAGTAGCGGCAGCCACCAGGCAGGAGTTGGCATTGTCCTCACACCTGTTAATGTCCACACTTCCTCAACTCAGTAAATGGCAGATTCATTCTTCCATTCATTCAACCTAAAAGCCTTGATACTTCCCTCAACTCCATGTTTTTCTCACCCACGTCTTTTCTACCAGCAAATCCTGTTGGTGTTAACATTAAAACAGATCCAGAATTCAGCCGTGTCGCCAACCATCTACCGCCATCATTCTGATCTGACACCTTTGTCCAGATGCTTACAATAGCCCAAGAAACTGGCCCAACTCATCACTCTTCTGCCCTGCTCTCTTCAGTCTGTTTTCAACACAGCAGCCAAACGGGTCCTGTTGAGTGGATACACAGATCACGCCATTTCTCTGTTCAAAATCCTGTATCATCTCCCATATCTTCTCAGACTCTCCCTGATGTGCACAGGCACACCACTCCAACTTCAATGAGGGGTGTCCTCTGCATCAGCGACCCCTGGCCTTCCCTGCTACCAGCCTCCCTGGGGTGACTGTTCCTTCTGCTACGATGACCCTTCCTGACATCCTGTAGCCAGCTCCCCCACTTTCTCAAGCTATTACTCCAAAGTCACCTTCTCAAAACAGTGACTTCCTGACATACTTCCCTCTGATACTTCACCCCTCCATCCCTTGTCTTACTTGTTTCTTATTACCATTTATTGCCATCAAACATCACATATTTTTTCCTTTTTAGATATATTTATAGACTGTCTTTCCCAATATGATATAAGCTCATTAGGATAGACAGGAGGGTTGTGTCTTATGGTTACTGGGCATCCCCAAGCATCTGAACCAAGGCCTGCTACAGGGTCCAAGCTCAATTAACCAGAAATCAACAAAGAGTCGTCGAATCACAAAACTTGGAGAACACCTCATTGGTGTTCTGATCTATTGGGCTCATTTTCTAAAACTGACCATTCTAGACTCCATGATTCAAGATGTACCACCAGTTCTAACAATTTCCAATACAGTGTTCTGTTATCACCACCACTGTGTATTCAAATATTTTTATGCATGATGTAATGGAGAAACACCCCAAGGCTTCTAAAGGGAATGGTAGATTTTTGAGTAGGTAATGATCAATAAAATGATCTCCTGAGACCTGGTTAGGGTCCTCCTACTTAACAAATTAATAGTGGATCGATTTGTTCTTCAGTAACATCCAGATTCTTATCCTCTTCAATAGCTGACCATTCTTCTCATCACACAAAGCCCAAGGAAGTTTTTACTTTGGTTTGGTTTGGTTGTTGTCTTTTACACAGGATACTTAAGAGAATTGGATGGTAAAATAGAAACTTTGGAACTATTCTTCTCTATTTTTTATCGGCTTCTTCCAATTTCTTTCTCCTAAATCCAGCTCTTATACTAACATAACACAAAACCCTTTAGAAGCTACATGAAATTCTTGTTATTTGATTTCTAGAACAAGAATCACTCCAATAATTTTAATAAAAAGGCTTGATATTTGGGGGGGGGAGCGTCTGGGTTGAGTGTCCTACTTCAGCCCAGGTCATGATCAAGTGGTTCATGAGTTTGAGCCTCACATCAGGCTCACTGCTGACAGGGTAGAGCCCACAGATCCTCTGTCCCCATCTCTCTCTCTGCCCATCCCCTGCTTATGCTCACTCTCTCTCTCCCTCAAAAATAAATAAACATTAAAAAAAAGAACTATCACAAATATAGAAAACCCTTTTTTGTTTGGTTTTGATGTGGTTTGGTATTTCTGTTGCTCTTCAGACTAAATCTTTCTAGGAATGCAAAAAGAACAATAAATGGAACCAACCTCTCTCAATTTTAGAAGACTGTACCTAAAAGGAAGCCATGCTATCTTTCTGGTCAAGAACAAGGAAAGTTCAGAAGTGTGTTTCTAAGTATCCTTTTGGTCTTGTTCAAATATTTTATTCAACCACATTTTTGTTTTATATTTGACTATCTTTTTAGATTGTGAGGTACTACTCATTCCTTGCAGTTTACTTATTTTTTTGTTTGTTTATTTTGAGAAAGAGAGAGAGCAGGAGAGGGGGAGAGAGAGAGAGAGAGAAAGAGACAGAGAGAGAGAGGGACAGAGAATCCTGAGGAGGTTCCTTGCTGTCAGTGCAGAGCCTGACTTGGGGCTAAATCCAAACTATGAGATCATGACCTGAGATGAACCAAGAGTTGCACGGTTAACCAACTGAGCCACTCAGGCACCCCGTTATGGTTTAGTAATGAAATCTGACTAATAGAGGTGAAAAATATAAAGTATCTGTAAGTAATATTTCAGAATAATTTAGCAAGCTTTATGCTATCGTGGTTTTTTTGCTTCCCCACCCCCTTCAAAGGAACTGACAGTTAAGTTGGTTAGGGTTTGAGTTCAAACTTTTTAACAACATTTAATTCAAAGTGTTGCTTTATGTCCCTCTTCTAGTAATAACATTTCACTTTAATGAACTACTTTGAAGTTTGTAAGATGATTTTCCATAAGTTATTTTATCTGGTTCTCACTATAGCTTTGTTTTGAGATTAGGTAGCCTCTGGTAGCTTAAGCAATTTGCTCAAGGTCCCAAAGAAATTAAGTGTGGAGCTACATAAAATATAAAAACTTTTTTTTGAAATTTAAATCCAAGGATTTCCCTACCTTACCTTATAGCCTACTTATTGGAGACAGAAAAGGAAAGGAGGAAGGGAAGAAGGGAGGAAGGAAGGAAGGAAGGAAGGAAGGAAGGAAGGAAGGAAGGAAGGAGGGAGAGGGAGGGAAGAAAGAAAGGAAGACACTAGATTCAACAAATGGGCATCACTGAAGGCCTGCAAATATTTAGTGATTCTGATCACCTCTCCCTGAAGCCTAATGCAGTAACAGCAAAGATCAGCACCACCAAGAAGGAAAATCTAGACCATCTGCACACACACCTCTCTCTCCCTCTCTCCTCGGGGTCTAGTCAACAGGCAACATGTCTGTTTGCAACAACACTCTTTGAAAGTTAGGAAATGGTAGTTATTTAACAAACTTAAGCTGCAGGAATAGACACTGAATAATCCAAGCTAATCATCTGGGTTTCAGGCTGGCACTTGACTACATGGACTAAACTGCAATTCGTCTGTTCAAGTTGCTACAGGAGCCATGTTCAATCCTAGACATCAGTGTCTAGTGAGAAATTACTCAAGTCAGTTACGGTATGTGCATTTAGCTGGGTCTTCAGAAGGGAAGAAGAGACACTAGGAAAGCAGTTGCAGGTGGTCACTGGCAGGGCCCAGAACAAAAAGAACTTGATTCCAGCCCCACCTCTGTTCTTTGCTACCTCCATGAGCTCCAGAGAGCCTCTTGACCTTTCTTTGCTTGTGCCAAGAAAGATACCATATCGATACATGTATTAATGTCTCATGAGCCTTAGGGCATAAAATAGAATAATAAACATGGAATCCTTATGAATTCTAAGTGCTAGATATATGAGATAAAAAATTAATGTGTCCACGAATTGAGACCATGCCAAGTACAAGCACATAAAATCAAGTCTTTTTCAACTTCAGTAAAATGAGCATAGCTGGTAGGATTGCTAGACTTGAATACATATTAATTATCTACAATGTGAAGAACCCTGTGCTAAAAGATCTAAAAGATGCCAAGTTTAGGAACGCAGAGCCCTCACCCTGAGTGTATACACATACCACACTGAGAAGGCATAATGTTACAAATGTAATTCAAGAGACAGACACATGGCACTGTGCATGTCATGTGGGTAGAGTACTAGGGATTTAAAGGAAGGAGGAAACACAGTGAGGAGAGAGAAGGTCGGGGGGAGAACTTGACGATCATTGGAGCTCAAGTTTGAGCTGATCCACGAAGTGGTTATTTGAGCATGTACAGGCTGGGGACGAACATGCAAAACTGAAGGATGCTGCAAGCAAAAGCTAAGGAAGCAGGACCCCAAGCTGTCGGAGACTACTCCCAAGGAGCAGGCTGGTGGAGAGATAGGCTGGAGTCATATGGAAGGCTGTGAGTACCGGGCTGGGTGGTTAGTCACTACGATCTCAGGCTGCAGGGAGCCTGTGAGAAACTGCAAGCATGGGAGTGACGGATCCGAGTTGTATCTCAGGAAATGGAATTTTGTAGCAAACAGTGAAGGGAATTGAAGTGGGGGGAGAAGACTCGAGGTAAGGGAATCAGTGTAGACGATATTGCATTAGTTCAGTAACAGGTAACAGGATCTAAATGTGAGAGGCAGCAACAGGAAGGAGAAGAGGCATGGGAGATGGTTACCTATCTCTGTTACATTGATGCACGTACAGATGTCTCTAAGATCTATGAAACTGACAGGTAATATGCTCATTTTAAAATGGCAGCCAGTCCCACATGATACTCCATATAAGTGCGTACTTTAATAATGTAATCTGTTAAATCAACAACACATGCCTTGAAAATTATCCTAAAACCAAATCTTGACACATAATTAAGAGATGGTGACCAGCCGAGTCGAAAGCCACTTTATTTGTCTTTGTAATGTAATAAATACTTGTTCCTGTCCATCTTGGAACTTTCATCATCTGTCCTTATCTGGCTTACTCTGTTACTTAATTTCAAATGTCAATTTTCACATCACTTCCCTTGGGAAGCCATTGCTTATCCTCAGCTTAAGTGAAGTGGTCCTTCTATGAGCTGTACTAGGAACCTGGATTTATGCTATGTCTGGCTTAATAGCCTGACTTCTTAACTGGACAGTCAACTCCATGAAGGGAATTTGTCCATTTTGTTCTCCTACCCTGCATCTGGCTCAGTACCTGGTACATGGGAAATGCTTAATTAATATTCCCTGGAGTAATAAATCCTTCATATTGCATGACAGACTCTTTGACATACATAAGTCTTGTCTGACCCAATCAAACTCACAAGTCCTGTCTCATGAAGTCAGCTGTACCCCCTGGCCACAGAGGCTCAGGACAGAGTCTCTATGAATTGGTTCCCTTGAAAGACAAGAGGTGTCAGTTTGTGGTAATGGCAGCAAACCTTTCTCTCAGCAACTCCATTGTCAAGAGCAACCTCCAATCCCTACAGGATCCAAATACACATCTGTGTCCTCTGAGGAGCTCAATGGGGGGATGTTACTTGTATTAGCACATGAAACTGATTGGCAATTAATTTGATTTTGCACCTGCTTAGGGTCACTTCAGGGTATTGCCCTATACTCCAGGAATCAATGTCTTTAAAATATAGCATTCAGAAAAGTAGGGTTGCCTCTCAAAAGGCTCCTCACACTTTCATGAACAACAGTCACATTCATACATCCCATAAGGGATGTAACACTTACTTATGCGTTATAAAAACCACTTATTTTAGATACCTGGGTGGAGAGCTGAGTCAAACATCATAAGCATTACTATAGCTAGCCTCTGTCGTAGTTCATGTGTGCCAGAACATGACTTCACACTTCAGACACATCACTTTGATCTCTCATTGATTCTATTAGTTGGTACTATCCTTATACAGGCAAGAAAACGGAAGCACAGAGAATTCTGAAACCCTTCCAGGGTCTGTTTCTAATAGTTGCAGAGCCACATAAGTGACAGAACTAAATAGGGACCCATATGACACCAGCCCCCAAGTGCATGCCTTGTTCTTCCACTGAATCCACCCAGATTTGTTTCAATCACATGTCAATATCACAAAGCGAATAACCACAGGGGGCGGAAATAGTACATGTAGTTCATGTCTCAGGGTTCTTGACTCTTTTATTCCCCACTGATTCCCTTAAACTTGGCACGTATGGAGCACAAAAGAAGTACTTATTGATGGAATGTGATCCCTGTGACGTTAGGATGTCAGGACGTCACAGCTTCCTGACCCTCAACACGAATCTCAGTCATTCCAACCCACGTTACCAGTTGCAGAGAGCACAGAGCTGTAGACCACAGGCATTATTTTTACCCCTTGGTCGCTGCATGGTTTTAAATTTTAATTAGCTTTCAAGATTGAAAAAGTGGAGTAATTTGTATAAAAATCTGGATTTCTTAATTCTCATGAAAAACTGGAAGGTCTGGCCACCTCCACATTGTATTCCATAATGAAGACAACTAAGGTGACTTGTGGTCGCCCTCTTTCAATGGGCACACATGTCATCATGCCTCATTCTTCACCATGTCTTCTTGTCTTTGAATTAGTACACAGGGCCTCAATAACTGGCCATTGATTACCTTACAACTAAGCAGCTTTACTGATTGATGTTACTTGCCTGACCCTTGGAGGCATTCAGTCAGCTTAGATCTAGAGTAACTAAGATTCCAGCCTAGAGTCAGGTCATCCATGATTTCCAGGAGTCCTAGGAAAACCATCAGTGCCGATTCTGGAATATGCGTGCTCACCTTGATGTTGATCCTTCGCCCTTCAGGAAATCAGTCTGTCTTGTCATCTGTGCCTACCCAATCGTTTCCTTCATTCTGTTCACTCACTCCTAGTCTTTCTTGCTGTGTTGGTTGTAACGACCCCCATGATGTTAGTGATAATCAGATGGAGACCTCCAGTGCTGAGCCTTCTCCTGAGTTCAGATGATCATAAACTATTTCCTTTCACATCTCCATCGGCATGTGTCAGAGACACCTCCAACTCAGCATGTCCAACCCTGAAAGTGTCTTCCTCTGGAGTCTCCTCCCCTGTGGTAGCTAGGTGTTGGTGGCATCCTTTTAGCTGCTCACAGCGGAAATCTGGGTGTCTCATGCTGTCTCCCCCACCCCTGCCATCATATCACATGCAGACACTGAGACCTGAGACCGCATCACTTAAATATTTCTCAGGCCCATTGTCTCTTTCCTCTTTGCTCTGTTGCTTCCTTGTTTGAGTTTCATAGCTCTCAACTAATCCTCTGTAAGAGCTGTGCTCACATCCAAGGCTTCTCCAAGGCTATTCTGTACAGAAACATCAGAATGACCAAGCTAAAAATTGAATGTAACTGGGTCATCCCAACTGCTTAAAACCCATCAATTCAATGACTTTCCTTTTTCCCATAATCCAGGATAGAGGCCCTCAATGTTCAGCACCCTTCACCCCCCACTCCATCTCCAGACTCAATCCCCACCACATTTTCACTTCCTTTCTGGTTCCTCAGCAACACCAAACTACTTTGAGTTCCCTTGGTAAACAATAAATGAATGACTGAAGCGATCTCTGGGGTGATATAAACATAAATGGACCCTTTTGTAAGACACTTGTTCATGAACACGGCAATGGAAGTCTATTATTTAGTCAAAAAGAACTTGACCTTTCAAAGTTAGACATGGACAATAGCAGATTTTATTTTGCTTCTGGAATGCTAATTCAGTTTCTTTCCTTCCCTCCATCTTTGCTTGGCTAATTCCTATTCAGTATTTAACACTCTGCACAGTTATCTTCTTCTGGAAGTCTTTCCTGAAAGTTGTAGTGTTTCCCACCCCTGTCACTCACACACATGCGTGCACCCACACACCCTCCCATACACACGTGCGTGTGCGCGTGCGCACACACACACACACACACACACACACACACACAGGCTGGCTTTGGTCCCCTTAACATATGTTCCTCTTAGGGTCTGTCTATACAGTCACCATGGAATTTAATACATCATATTTTAGTTATCTTTTTACATTCCTATGTCCCTTCCTAAACCTGTACCTGCTTAGAGAGAAAGACTATGGGGGCGCCTGGGTGCCTCGGTCAGTTAAGTGACATTAAGCAACTGACTCTTGATTTTGTCTCAGGTCATGATCTCAGGGTCGTGAGACTGAGCCCTGTGTAGGGCTCTGAGCTGAGCAGAGATCCTGCTTGGCATTCTCACTCTCTCTCTCTCTCTCTGCCCTTCCCCTGCTCATGCTATCTCTCAAAATAAATAAATAAAACTCAGGGTTCCTGGGTGACTCAGTCGATTAAACGTCCGACTTCAGCTCAGGTCATGATCTTGTGGTTCATAAGTTCAAGCCCCGAGTCGGGCTCTGTGCTGACAGCTCAGAGCCTGGAGCCTGCTTCGGATTCTGTGTTTCCCTCTCTCTCTGCCCCTCCCCCTCTCACACTCTGTCTCTTTCTCTCTAAAATAAATAAATAAACACTTACAATTGTTTGAATGAATAAATATAACTTAAAAAAAGTAAAGACTATGTTTTATGTTTCTTTGATTCCCCAGAACCAAGTAGAGTCATTCAAAACTACTAAATGAACGAATGGATGAGCAAACGAATGATGACAATTTAAACATAGATCAAATGCTAAAAAATATAGGCTGATATTCAGGATAAATTGAGTTGGAAGCAATTCTAATTGCCAGTTTAAGGTCAGATAACGTTTTTACCACCCTAATGGTGAAACCAGTGCAAAATGTGCTACAAAGTTAAGTAGTTGCATGCATTTTCTTTTTGTTCAAATGTATTAGTGTTTGTAGACAAAGAAATAGCATCCCTCTCTCAGAGAGATAAATTGATTTTTTTTGATATTGACTGACTTTCTGTAAATTCATAGATGATGTAATCATAATTGTGGAGTAATGATTTCCTACCACTGCCTGAAGTTGCCATTCACAGAAAATTATTTACCAGAATTTCCAGGTAGTAAAAGCAAATTAGGCCAGTGCTACATACAACATATGGTAATTGTTAGTCACAGTCTATTAGATTATTACTGTAATGGCATGTTTTGCATACATATAAACATGTATTTCGATGATAACATTATTGTGGAATTTGATATTCAGCATGATCTCAAAACAGAAATAAACAATGCTCCACTGTATATAGAATAGACATCCAATAACCAGAAGAAATATGTTCAAAGTAAAAATATATTAGATGATTATTACCAAAGTGGTTAAAAAATAAAAACTTGTTTTAACTCTAAATTCTCCATGGTTGGATATGAGCAAGTATATCAATGTTGATATATTTTGTGGTATTAAATATGATATTAGAATCAATTCTTTTTGTTTGTTTGTTTGAAGGAGAGAGATTGAGAGAGAGAGAGAGAGAGAGAGAGCACAAGTGAGTGAAAGGCAGAGAGAGAGAGGGAGAGAGAGAGAATCCCGTGCAGGGCTCAAAGTCACGAAGCCATGAGACCATGACCTGAGCCAAAGTAGGATACTTGACAGAGCCACCAGGCACCCCTTAGAGTCAATTCGTAACTGTAAGTTAAACTTTTGGTTACCTACAGGTATGTAACACAAGGGAGGAAAAGTGTCTCCATTTCTCTGAAAAGTAGCATGATAGAAAGTTCTCTTTATCTTACATACTCTTGTGTAATGAACTTTGTGGAAGTGTCCATATGTAATTTTCAAAGAACTACTTATCCCCAACTAAATTCTAGGCTCTCTTAAACAAATGGTGTTGAGCAAATGTCTTTCCTCTAAAAGTCACTACCTACTTAATGGTTATACATCCCAGATATATCACTGGTCTATTCTTCCAGCAAATGTTTATTGAGCCCATAGTATGCGCTCTGAGTCTATAATGGTGAAAAGAGACCATGGTCCCTTCTCTAGCAGCTTAGAGTCATTATCCCCATTCTGTAGGTGAGCTAATTGAGAGACAAGTACTCTGTTTCTAATGGTCGGGCTGCCAAAGGCATTCTCTATGTAGATTATCATTTGTGTGAACTGAATACTGGGGAGACGAATAGAGTGTTGTGTAATTTTTTTAGTCTATGGAAGCTGGAGGTAGTTTATATAATTTACTATTCCTACTACATACAACTAAACACTGGACACTATGTATAAAACAAGCACACAAACTCTAAAAGGTGTAGAGAATAAGCCAGACTAGATAGAGACTTCAGTATCCAACGGACAATGCACCAGTGAGTTCCCTGAGCTTTCTTTGTGCCTCATGGTTCCCAGGTTCGAAATTTAATCCTGAAAACCTAGAAACACCAATGGGCACAGACCAACAAAAAGCCCCAAGAAAAAAGACAAGCTGAGTGGGATCCTAGCAAGACAGAAAGCCTTCAGATAATAACTGGCCTAGCCCAGCCAAATACCAGGAAAAATACTGCCATCTCACTCCTTCTCACCCAACAAGGCTAAGTGTCCTCACTAGTCAGGCTGTAACAAGTTGCCCCAAACCCCATCCATTGGAGTAGTGCTCCAGAAGGCAAGTAGGGAAGCTGGACTTTCATCCCCATCAGGCAATAATCACTTCCCTCCTCTCAACCCTCCCCCATGTCAGCAGAGAGCTGGACTTCCACCTCCACCCAGGAGTAGTGAAGCAGTCCTCCTTCTTCAGGGTAAACCTGACAAAACAGGTACAAGACTTCGATACTAAAAATGACAAACATTGAGGCGAAGGAAGTAAAGAAGATCTAAATAAATGGAGAGATTTACTAGGTTTATCAGTGCTAACCCCCAACATTGTAAAAATGTCAGTTCTTCCCAAACCGATACACAGGTTTTATGCAATTCCTACCCAAGTCTTAACAAGATTGTTTCTAGATACAGATGGGATTCTTCCAAAATTTATATGGAAAATCAAAGAGACTAGAAGAGCTCACACAATTTTTGAAAATAAGCAAAGTGGGGGGAATTCATCTATGAAATTTTATGATATGTAATATGCCTATAATAATTTTTTAAAAATTTGTTAATGTTTATTCAGTTTTGAGAGACAGTGAGAGACAGAGCTTGAGTGGGGGAGGTGGGCAGAGAGAAGAGGGAGACACAGAATCTAAGGGAATCTCCAGGCCCTGAGCTGTCAGCACAGAGCCCAACGCAGGTCTCGAACTCACCCAACCATGAGATTAGGACTTAACTGAAGTCAGCCGCTTAACCGACTGAGCCACCCAGGTGCCTCTACACAATAATTTTTAAATGTTCATTATTTAATTTGGGACAGGAGGGTAGGGGCCAAGAGAGAAGAAGAGAGAGAATCCCAAGCAAGCTCCATGCTCAGTATGGAGCCCAACATGGGGCTCAAACTCATGATTGAGATCATGACCTGAGTCAAAATCAAAAGTCAGATGCTTAACCAACTGAGCCACCCAGGTGCCACTAGACTGTGTAGTATTGATGGAAGGATAGATACCTGGGTCAATGGAATGTAGAAGAGGCACACAAATCTGACCAATTAAGTTTTGACAAAGAAGCAAAAGAAATTCAATAGTCTAAAGACAGTCTTCTCAACAAATGGTACTGGAGCAGCTGAAAATCCATAGGGGGAAAAATTCAACCGAAGTTTCAAACTTAATACAAAAATTAAGTCCGAATGGATCACAGACTTAAATGTATAATGCAAAACTACAAATCTTTCTGAAAACGATACAGATGAAAGAAACTCTTGAGAGCTAGAGCCAGGCAGAGAATTCTTAGCCTTAACACCAAAGGCGAATTCATAAAAATAAAAATTGATAAATTGGACTTCATAAAAATTAAAACCTTTTGCTCCATGGAACACCCTCTTAAGGGAATGAAAAGAAAAGCTGTGGGCTGGGAGAAGATATTTGCAAACCACATGTCTGACAAGGACTAGTATTTAGAAAACATGAAGCTCTCCAAACTCAACTGTACAAAGCAATCCAACTAAGACATGGGTGAAGGACAGGAAGAGAGTTTTCCCAAAGACGTACACAGATGGCAAATTAGCACATGGAAAGATGTACAGCATCATTAGCCTTTAGGAAAATATAAATTAAAGTCATGATGAGATATTACTACATGCCTATCAGAATGGCCGTAATAAACAATAGTGACTACGCTAAATGCTGGCAAGGATAATGAGAAACTGGATCCCACACACATTGCTGGTGGGAATTAAAATGGTACAGTCACTCTGGAAAACAGTTTGGCTATTTGTTAAAAAAATAATCATGTAGGGGCACCTGAGTGGCTCAGGTGGTCAAGTGTCTGACTTGATTTCAGCTCAGGTCATTATCTCGCAATTCATGAGTTTCAAGCCCCACACTGGGCTTTGTGCTGACAGTGCAGAGCCTACTTGGGATTCTCCCTCTCTCTTTCACCCCACCCCCACCCCTCCTATGCATTCTCACAGTCTGTCTCTCTCTCTCAAAAACAAAAATAAACATTAAAAAAGAGCTATATACAAATGTGCGTTACAGCTTTATTCATAATGTTCAAAAACTAGAAACAACTCAGATTGTGTTCAATGGGTAAATGGCTAAACAAATATATGATTCTGTTTATGTAAAGTCTTGAAGGGACAAGATCCTACAAATGAAGAACAGATTAGTAGTGGCCCAGAGTTACGGAGAGGGTAGAGACAGAGAGAAGAAGGTGTAGCTGTAAAAGGTCAATGGGAAAGAACCTAATATTGGTGGATTACATCAGTGTCAATATCTTGGTTGTGATTTTGTACTATAGTTTTGTAAGATGTTGTCATTGGGGCAAACTGAGTAAAGGGTATACGGAATCTCTGTATTATTTTTTTAATGTTTTTATTTATTATTCAGAGACAGAGAGAGACAGAGCATGAGCAGGGGAGGGAGACACAGAATCTGAAGCAGGCTCCAGGCTCTGAGCCAGCACAGAGCCCGATGTGCGGCTCAAACTCACAAACTGTGAGATCATGACCTGAGCTGAAGTCAGACGCTTAACTGGCTGAGCCACCCAGGTGCCCCTGTATTATTATTTTTTTAATTTTAACTGAGGGGTGCTTGAGTTGCTCAGTTGGTTAAGCTTCTGACTTCGACTCAGGTCACGATCTCATGGTTTGTGAATTCGAGCCCTGTGTCGGGCTCTGTGATGACAGTTTGGAGCCTGGACCCTGCTTCAGATTCTGTGTGTGTGTGTCTCTCTCTCTGCCTTTACCCCGCTCACACTCTGTCTCTCTCTCTCAAAGATAAATAAACATTAAAATAAAAAAATTTAACTGAGATATAGTTGACAAATAATATGATATTAATTTCAGGTGTACAACATAGTGATGCAATAATTACATATATTACATAGTGCTCTCACCACAGTAAGTGTAGACACCCTCTGTAGCCATACAAACTTATCACAGTATTATGGACGACCTTTCCTATGCCATACTTATTTATTTTGTAACTGAAAATCTGTACCTCTTAATCCTCTTCATCTATTTCTCCCATCTCCTCACCCCCTACTCTCTGGAAACCACCAGTTTTTTCTCTGTATTTATGAGTCCTAACTATTTGTTTGTTTGTTTTGTTTTTTAGATTCCACATATATTTGTCTTTCTTTGTCTGACTCATTTCCCTTTGCATTATACCCTCTGGGTTTATCCATGTAGTCATGAATGGCAAAAGTTCATTCTTTTTCATGGCTGAGTAATACTCCATTGTATGTACACGTGTGTGTGTGTGTGTGTGTGTGTCTCTGTGTGTGTGTCTGTGTGTATCACATCTTCTTTATACATTCATCTATCAATGGATACTTGGGTTACTTCCTTATCTTGCCTATTGTAAATAAAGCTATAACAAACATAAGGGCGAATGCATCTTTTTAAATTAGTGTTTTTGTTTTCTAACTGCACGTGAATCTACAATCATCCCAAAATAAAAAGTTTAATTTGAAAATTATTCATAAAGGTGCTGGATTAAGTAATAAGGCAAATGTAGTACAAGTGATTGGACCTTGATTAAGTGGAGAAGTAATGAGGATTGCTCCCGTTGAACTTGAGTCTTCTCCCGCGGATAAACCAAAGTGATATTAGAAGAAAGAACATCTAAATGCCTCAATTTGCTTTATATATAGAGAAAAGCTCATAAGTGATTTTAATTGACAGTATTTCTTTCATATTTAAAACATTAGACTGTGTAATTCTACGTATAGATTGAATGCAAATTCACCTCAAGTCAAAGGAATTCAGGATCCGAGTTCAAAATGCTTTTAAATGATAGTATTAAATAATATCAGTAGCTACCACTAAAGATCAATTACTTTGGCCTGCTGAGATTTTAGGATCGTAGGTTCTTTTTAAGCCTGAGGACCCCTTTCATTGTATCTGTTATTTTGAGCATGAAGGATGCATTCCTGTCCATGCTGTCAGAGTGAATGCTTGGTTAGCGTTTTTCACCAACACCTGATATATAGATTGTGTGCACAACTTCTTTTTTTGTTTTAAAGGTTTTTTTTGTTTATTTCTGAGAGAGAGAGAGAGAGAGAAAGAAAGAGAGAGAGAGAATGAACAGGGGATGGTCAGAGAGAGAGGGAGACACAGAATCTGAAGCAGGCTCCAGGCTCTGAGCTGTCAGCACAGAGCCCGACCTGGGGATCAAACCCACGAACCATGAGATCATGACCTGAGCCGAAGTCGGACGCTCAACCTACTGCACCACCCAGACGCCCCTGTATGCACAACTTCTTAACCCAGTGAATGCTTTTGTGTATTATCACCGCACAGAGTCACCTGAACTGGTACATTGCAGTTGCTGCCACAGCACTTTTTCCGTTCATTTTTCTTCATCTTCATATACTTCCTTCTATAGTTTTTCTTAAGTGCATTTTGGAGAAATTAACAAAATACTCAAGAAAAACTCACCGTTATCTCATAAGATGCATTTCCTGGGGTTGCTCCAATGACCCATTCTTGCATCTGATTCTTTCTTTATGAACTGGAAAAACAAACTCATTAATGGTTAATCAAATCATGCCAAGGTGATATTATGGATTATAGCATTTGGCTCTTTCTATAATTCAAAATGCGATCTGTCTATAGTTGCAAAGATTAAATTTTATCCAGGAGGAAGTTCATTGCAATCCAAGCATTGACTTGAGTGTGTAGTGGGTTGTAGGGACAGGAGAAGGGCTATTTGTCTTTGTAAAACATAATATTTAGGAACATGAGCTCTGGAGCCCAACTGCATGGGTTGGAATCTTAGTTCTACCATTATTTGCTGTGTGACTTAGGGCAACTATTTTAACTCCTCTGTGCCTTACCTGCAAAATGAGATCACTTATAGTACCTACCTCCTCCTAGGGCTTTTGTGAAGATTAAATATTTGTAAAGCTCTTAAAACAGCACCTTGCACAAAGTAAGCACCGTGTGAGTATATATGTTTCCACCCCTGAGCTGTTGTAAACCATTTACTCCTTGTATGATCCTCATAACCAGTCTGTCTTTGTCTCCAATTAGAAAAAGGCAATAATGGTAGGGGGTCAGGGGTGGACAGGGGGAGGCAGCATGGGGAAGTGTCCTTGGTACTGGCAGTAACTACCGCATGTTAAGTGATGGGTGGTTCAACATATATACATGTTATATATCGTTTTGTGAATATGGAAACATTGGAAGGGATATGAAGTTCTCAGAAAATCCCATTTATCAGAGAAATTACATTAGTTCCATCTACTTTTTATTCCCCTTTCTTCCAGAAAGCCTCCTAACTGCCTCCCTTGACCTTAGTTTCATCAGCTTTCCGGTACAAAGGACAGATCCCTTTCCCCTTGACTTTCTCTCCCTCTTTATATCACAGGAGGACAAAGAGAAGGAAGATCACGTAGCACGTGCTTCCATATGGGTCTTTCTGTAGACCTCTCAGCAAGGTAGCAAATGGATTCATCATCCACTCCCCCACCCCCCTTCTTGATCAACATGAAATCTCTGCCTGCCTTCCACATCCAACCTTCAAGGAGACAAACTGCCTCTTAAGGAAGCATTGCTTTTTAGTTTATTTAAAATAGTTGAAAATTTCCTTTTAAACTACAAATTTATTTTTGTAAGTATATATGGCGCTTTTCTCGGAGCAGCAAAGTTTTGTTCCCAACCAAAGTATTTCTTCCCGTTCAAAATACTGAGGCAAAACTATAGCACAGAGGAACAGAGCTAAACATTTATAAGTGTCATTGCCTTATAATTTCTAAACATTAGTTAACAAACAAGATTTGCCTTGGAATTCTAACACATCATAGAGGGGATTATTGTTTTCATTAATGGCATAGAATAGTAGTGAATCTGTACAGCATTCACTAATAATGCCATTTCACAGTTACCTGCCTATGGAATTCAGGAGTTCCCTTTATTATAAGTGTTACTGAACAATGGTTAATGTAGGAATAGAAAATAATAACAAATCATGAACTCAAGCTTTATTTATTGTTTTATACTCTTATTTTTAAGACTACCAATTTAAGTGAGATGTATGATCTTATAGGTCTACTGATGATGATAGTTCACAAATGAAGAGAAATTTGAATGTATATACATGTGCATCTAACACCCTCCTCCCCTCTGGAGCCAAGAGAAAAATACATTGTTTTCTCTCCGAAAGGAGAAACATTCCTTGAATAAATGAAATCCTTTGGGGGGGCCCCTGGGTGGCTCAGCCAGATAAGTATCCAACTCTTGATTTTGGCTCAGGTCATGATCCCAGAGTCATAGGATTGAGCTCTGCATTAGGCTTCACACTAAGCCTGCTTTCTCTCTTTCTAATTGCCCTTCTCCCTGATTCATTCTCTGCGAAGGAAGTTAGGAAGTTAGGAAAGAAGATGGAAGAAAGAAGGAAGGAGGGAAGGAGGAAGGAAGGAAGGAGGAAGGGAGGGAGGGAGGAAGGGAGAAAGAAATCGTTTAGAAAAACAAGCATAATTAAAAGGATTAAGGAGGAGAAAGGAAGCTAATTGTGGGGTAGACACTCAATAAATGCTTGTTAAGTGAAGAATGGAAGGAGGGGATACAGAACAAGAATCCAGTTGTTTAACCATCACCAGAAAAAAAATCTAATTCAAGATATGTTTCCTTCTTTCTTTACCTTTTTTTACTGTTTACGTGGATTTTATTTTATTTTCTTAAATAGTTTATTGTCAAGTTGGTTTCCATATAATACCCAGTGCTCATCCCAATAAGTGCCCTCCCCCATGCCCATCACCCCCTTCCCCTCTCCCCTACCTTCATCAGGTACAAAATCAACGTACAGAAATCGGTTGCATCTTTCTACACCAATAATGAAGCAACAGAAAGAGAAATCAAGAAACTGATCTCATTCACAACTGCACAAAAAAACATAAAATACCTATGAATAAACCTAACCGAAGATATAGGAGATCTGTATGATGAAACCTATAGGAAACTTATCCTTCTTTATTTAAAATAGTTTACTTACTTTTAATTGTGTGTGTGTGTTTGTGTATCTCACGTGGAATATGATCAATTTCTAGATCCACTAGATAAATTTAAAAATGAACCACAATACGAAACTATAGTATATTTTCTCTCTAATCTCTAAAACTTGTAACATAACAAATTTGCTAAAAGAAAGGAGTGTTGCTAGCTTAACTTTAGGTAAATTTGAATCATCCTACCAATTGGAAAGAATTAAATGCAGCATTGAAAGTATCTCATGAAACAACTTAATGTGAATTTGAAAACCTTCACTTTGGCTGCTTCTACTTGAAGCAAACTTTTGTCTGTAAATATATGTATACACACACACATGAGCAAACGGCTTGCAGACTGTTCAAATATTAGTTAATTGGATGAAATCCAATCACAGTATACAAGCCAGATTGAAAATGAGATTTCATCTTGGGATTGGTGATATGAAGACAAGGGCCGCACCTCATTAACACACACAGAATAAACCATCCTGAGATTTCAGTTTTATCATTATTATTCATCATACAATGTTTGTAAACAGTCTCCTGTGGATGTGTTGGGCTTACATGTATAAATCTGTTCATGGTAATGGGATTTCCACCCACTCAGTGTGGTGACGATTAACCCCACCGTGTTTCCCCTTAACTGCTTCTTTATGTGTTCAGTGGAGGACAGTTTAATCCAAGACTTACTTGCATGGCTATGCCTGCTTATTTAAGCCCCAGAGCTATCCTTGCTTAGCTCCTGAGACCTTGTGAGGGGGGCACACATTACCAGCTCTCCTCTTCCTGGCATTTAAAGGTAGTTCACCCTGCAGCCCATCATAGAGCTCCTCATGTTACAAAAATCAATGAGAGTTCACTACACTTACACTGTAAGCACACTCATGAGCACTTCTAAGTGTAAGGTACGTTCGTGCTTCTGAAAACAGGGCCACTCACATGCACACAATGGTACCAGAAATCTTGTGGGTCAAAACACAGCCCCATCAGCCCACCAGTGTATGCACCAATCCCAGCCCGAGTGCCACTTGCTCAGGGCTTTCCGAAGATGCCTGCATTTTACCTCCATTAAAACATTCCATCAGCTTGTAGGGCTGGTATATAGGTTTGATGACACATTAACTAGGATTCGTTTGAATTTTTGACTTATTAATTAATCCCCTTAGGATGGAGTACAATAGAGGAGAAGAAAGGAGACTGATGTGAAGCTTGGGGCGTTTCTTGGGCCCTGTGAGTCCCCTGAGGGTGGGACGTAAAGCAGCATAAAAACCAGCATATGAGAGCACCTGGGTGGCTCAGTCGGTTAAGCCTCTGACTTGGGCTTGGGTCAGGATCTCAAGGTTCGGTTCATGAGTTTGAGCCCCACATCGAGCTCTCTGCTGTCAGCGCAGAGCCTGCTTTGGATCCTCTGTCTCCCTCTCTCCCTGCCCCTCCCCCACTAGTGCACACTCGCCCATGTTCTCTCTCTCTCTCTCTCAAAAATAAATAAACAAATAAACTTAAAACAAACAAACAAAAAGGCCAGTCTGACTGCAGCCGAAAAAAAGAAACTTCCAGGCAAATGTTGCTCATTTCCTAGTCTGCTCATTCTGCCTATAGTTAGACTTAACAGACATCCTAACTTTTTAATCCACTTAAAATATATACTTAGAGATGAGTGAGCTGCACCTGAAACCTTCGGCTGATCCCCAAAGGGCTGCTAGCATTCTGTGCAGAACTGTAATGCTGCAAAATCTTCTGCACCTTGAGCTGCCCTAAACAAGCTACCTTGTTACACATTGTGCTTCAACACAGCATATTTTTCTCAAATGCTACATATTTATCAAGTACACCATGTTCCTGGCACACTCCAGTCTACAATCTCCGCCGTAATCTTTAATGTACAAGCCGTGTTATGGATTGGGTTTTGAAATGAACCATATAATAGATTCAATCACCAACATTTTTCTTATTAAGACAAATTAGCAGGGTCTTGATTTCCCCAGAATGCCTGGGTGCTTTACTTTCCAGCGCTATTTTTAATAACACTGTTTAGCCAACCAAAATTTAACCCTTGAGAATCCTTGAGTGCTAAGTCAATTAAGAAACTGTGTGTCACTGATGTTACAGTTCTGCTAAGAATAGTCCGCAGATGTGCTTTTAAGTAAAGAGGGATTTAAAAATAAATGTATTTGACAAGTTGCTGATCAGAAGCCTATATTTACCACAACCAAATTAGAACGGTATTGCACAGAAGTTGAAGTTTATCCTGGAACACTCATGAGGTGTGTTCGGACTTGGCCTCAGAAGTCTTTTTCCGTTACTTTAGAAAGATATTTTGGCTCCTTTGGACCACATTTTTTTCTTATGACTCAAAAAGGACTTCTTTTCACATGGCCTTTGGGCCTCTGACCTCCCACATTGACAATTCATTGCCTAGTACAGGTCATCAGAAATAACCTGGTCCTTAACATTGTTCATATTTCTACCAATGCAGAAGATATAAGGGAAATTTTTTCTTCCTTAAAGCCAAAAAGGTAACTTTACATAGCCCTAAATTAAATATTAAAAATTTTTTTTCAAATAAGATTAAGCCATATACTGTGGCACTTTTAAAGTTGTACACATTCGAATGGGCCAAATACTGCCACTTTACATCCCAGCAGTGATTCCAGATCTCTGCAATGGAGCCAGTTGTTTAAACTCCAGCATGAAACAGGAGGCCTCCTTCAGACAGGAAGTCTGTGCCTCTGGTCCCGAGAGGCCCCTTCTGAGCCTTCAGAACTGCCCGCAGCAGGGGGTATGCATCATCCTTCACAATCACGTGATAAGACAACCAGCCGAACTGAGCCTCCATTTTTTGAGCTCAATCCTGCATCTTGTGTAGAAGATTGCAGGAGAAATAGAAAACTATGGCTAGCAGACTGTATGGGGGGAAATAGGAATAATACACAGTTCATTATGCTATCACATTCAGTTGTTAAGCTATTTATCAAGGCAACCAAGTCAAGCAACTGTTCTCTGTTATACACACACACACACACACACACACACACGAAATGGCTGGATCCCATACTTCTTTGGCACAGGGCAGAAGTGACCAGCCTGCAGATCGCTTCTCTTCTCGGAGCCCTCATTTCCCCATCTGCAAAACACAGGTGTTGGACTTGCTTAACATTATGGCCTGTCCAAGCTTTAGTAGCTGATTAGTCTAGAGACCATTGAAGGTCTGGCTGCTGGGACATCTGAGCCGAGGGTCCGTGCTCTGTGAGAGGGTTGTCCAATACGTATGTCTGTGCTCAGCATTTTTCATTCATTTCATTGTTATTTCCACCATATATAGCTTTCTAAACAAGGGAAATAAATCTAGAATACACAAGTTATGGAATTTGTTATTTCTGCTTAGAATTCGACACAGAGATTGAAAATCAAACATAGGTACTTCATAGTAAAAAAATTTTTGTAAAGGAAGTTAGTTATGCATAAAGATATTGATAGCAACATTCTGATATCCAACCTCAATCAAGAATTGAGTTTAGAAAGAAGCTTACCCAATTTGCTTTATTAAGGAAGGAGGTCTCTAGCCCAATTCAGATTTAGAAATTTACAAATGATTTTTTAATCAGGGTTCAGGAATAATACAGTCAGTTGTCTAGAGATTCTGTTCTAATCTCAAAGGTTTATAACATGAGTCCAAAGCTTCCTTTATTGTAATGAGGTTCCCAGTCACCTACAGGGTCAACATTAGGGCCTTGTAAAGAAAGCCCACTAGTTCCCCCAAATTATATGGATCTGAGAGTGTGAATGAGATGAGGAGAGGAACACTTGTTGAGTGCGTACTGTGTGACATGGACAATGCTAGTTACTATACACACATTTTTAAAAATTTATTGGAAAGTGGTATTTCATACTGGTAAAGATATGGGCTCTGAAATCAACTGTCTGAGTCAAAGCCATCTATACTATTCAATAACAGTAAAATATAGGCATGTTAGTTAATCTGAATATGCTTCAGCTTCCTCATCCGTAGAATGGGAATTTTAAATGATCTCTGCTTCTTAAGATAATTGGGAGGATTAAATAAGATCATGTTATATACTTGGATATATGAAATATGAAGAACCATGAGATCCCCTTTCCAGAAGCTAGGGAAGGGCAAAAATGTGATAAATGGAGTAAAGCAGAAAAGGCCCTGAGTGTTATCCTAAGAGAAGCTATGATAGCTGGAGCAGATGAAGAGCAAGAGAGGTTGGCCCCAGAGCAACTCAGTGCTGGGACACTGAGGGCACATCACTGGAGGAAAAAGTTAACTTAAGTCTGAACTCAATTCAAGGGGGAACACCTAAAGCAATGCACCAAAATAGCTTTGCATGTTCCGTGAGCAGTGACTCAGAACAGCCTTCTTCCTGGCCTAAAGGTGAATAAAATATGGAAATAGGAAGCAAAACACAAGAAAGGATAAAAAAAAAAACAAGAGGCTTCTAAATGAAGATGCCAAGAAATGAGCCTGCCCAAATCAATTTAAAGAAGGGATCAGTGGTCTTCCATGCCAGGGAACATGACCTATGATACAGCTAATGAAAACTCTCTGGTACAAAATCTCATAAAATGTTGGATGAAGTGTATTTTAAAATATTGAGGCAGAGCTGAGCTGACAGGAATATAAGAACAAGAGAGGCTCCAAACAACAGGAGAGCCTGATCTGGAGCAGTGACTATAAAACTCATTTTCACTCTGAGAGCATCTGTTACTCCCTCAGGGCAAAGAACCTGAATTTTAATGAGTCTACGTAGTGAAGAGGGCCAATCAGAGATCCTCACATAAAGCCAGAACCCCAAAGTGTGAGAAAACCAGAGCAGAAAGCGGGTACGATGATCTGCATCGAGGAATTTGTGTGGCTTCATCTAGACTCTGAGCAGAGAAGCAAGTTGACTAGCATGTTTGCTATGAGAACTTCCAACCACCAGCTCAATATGACATGGACATGGGTCTTAAATTCACATTACCTGTGGGACCTGAAAATCCTCAAACTAAAAATTTAATTGAAAGTGCCATGGATTGATTTTGTCCTCCAAGCCTTTGTCAAAAGGAAAACACAAATGCACTTTATATCCAGGCCCCAAATAATGCCCACAGGACATGAAGTCCCTCCTAGCCAAAATTCCCTAAACACACAAGAAAATAAGCCACCATGAGTGAGAGTCAGAGATTTCAGGAACAGATCTGCTAAGTCAGCAGTTAATGGAATTAATAGAACCAAAATGTAAAATAAGGATTTTCGACATTTTCGAAAAATGGAAGCATGGTACAGAAATAAGAGACAATCAGGCAAAGTAGGATCAAATAGAATGCCTAAAATGTTGAAAAATTAAAATTGAAATTTCAATGGATGGATTAAATAGTAGATTACATACACCCAAGGGAATAATTGGTAAAGTAGAAGGGGAATCTGAAAAATGCAGCACAAGGAGACAAAGACATAGAAAATATATTTTAGATGTTAAAGTGTATAGAAGATAGAGTAAAAATGGGTTACCATATACCTAATAGCAGTTTTAAAACAATAAACTAAAGGAAATTAGGGATAGGCAATACTGGAAGAGATAATGGCTGAGAATTTTCCAGAATTGATCAGATATGCCTGTCTTCTTAATCAAGACGTCTAACAATAAGTCTTGAGCAGAATAAACAACATAGTGAAGCTCCAGGACACCAAAGAAATAGATATAAATAGTGGAATGTAAGGAGCCATGAGGCAGGGGTAAGGAAAACAAAGACAGATTATTTACAAAGAAATCAGTTTTAAGACAACTGGGCTCTCAAGAACAGAAAGGGAAGCCTGACAATGTTAGAATATCTCCAAAGAGTGGAGAGCAAAAAAGCTGTCAACCTAGAAATGTTTATCTAGTGAAAATATGTTTTAATACAAAGGCTAAAAAAAGACATTTTTTATAACAAAAGAGAAGTTTTAATATCAACACAACTAAAGGAAGTTATAAAATAGAACAAGAATGATTCCATAAAGAAAATGTAAGATGCACAAAGGAATGGTGAAAAAAGAGATGACTAACCAAATAGTGTTGGTATTAAATAGTAAAAAATAATGTCTTCTTTAGGGGATTTCAGATTTTGAGATAAAAATAAAATCCTGAAAAAAATAACAGCATATAAATCTGTACAAGGTGATCAGTCTTAAAAAATATGATGGTCTGGGAATTATTTGAAAGGAAGGCAAAGATTCTGATTTAAACTTCAAGTTAAATATGCATGTTAAGACTCCTCAGGCAACCTCTAAAAAGAATATAAATAGAGTATATAACATCCAAACTAATAGTAAGAAAAATAGAGTGAGGGGGAGATATTAATCAATCAGAATGATATAAGAAAGGCAGAAAATGAAAGAGACAAAGAGTAGAGCAAAAAATAAAGCATAAATTATATGGTAGGGAAAAATATAAATATATTGAAAATAGCAATGATTGTAAATGGATGATTTAATCACCTGTTAAAACACAAGAATTTTCAGATTATTTTACAAAAACAACACTCCTAAAATTTAAGGACTCAAAAAGATTAAAGGGTAAAAACATGATAAAATTATATATACAGATAGCTGGTGCAATCATTCAATTATCCGGAAAAAATAAAAGCTTTAAGTAAAAACACATAGCAATAGAATGTAATTACACTTAAAAAATAAATAAATCACCAGGAAACCTGAATAGTTTATAAACTTTAGGGATCTAATAATGTACCAAAAAAAATAAGAGCAAAGATTTTCAGAAATATAAAAAGACATTGACAAATCCATCATCAAAACAGACTTTAACATAGCTCTCAGGAAATAATAGATGAAGTAGACAAAAATGAGGAAATACGTAGAATATTTGAAAAGCATTTTAAGCTTGAGCTAATAATGGACATATACGAAGCATTATACTCAACTAAAGGATACACCCTTTAAGAGTATACATGAATCATTTATGAAAATTGACCAATTTCTGACCATAAATCAGGTCTCTATATATTTCAGAGTTGGTTTTACACAGATAACATTTCTCTGACTACAAAATGATATAATTTTGTAGAAAATATAACTTAATAAGTATCAGTTTAAAGGTTTATATCTGAAAAAAACTAAATCAAACCAAAAACAACCATGAGTCAATAGTGTGAACTATAATGGAAACTGGAAAAAATTTGAGTGCAACAATAATAACACATTGTATATTACTGTGAGATATATCTAAGGCAATGTGTAGAAAGAAATACTAAATTTTAGAAGTGTATATTAGAAAAAGAAGAAAGGCTCAAAATTAATGAATTAAGCCTCCAAATAAGGACGTTAAAAAAAACGAATAAGCCCAAGGACAATAGAAAAAGATGAGATTATAAACATTAGAACAGAAATAAATAAAATAAAAAGATACCTGAGAGAATATTAACAAAGAAAACATTATTTCTTTAAAAATAATAATTAATTGGCAGATACCTAAATACTGATCAAAAATGAAAGAGGAACACACAAATTTTTAAAAGGAATGTAAAGGGTTATCAATATTTATGCTGAAGAGAAGGATATTGTGAATAACTTTATGCCTAAAAATTTGAAAACTTGATTAAAATGACAATGTTCTAAAAGTATCAGTTAACTGATTCAAAGATGAATAGATACCACTTTGCCCACACTAGGATGGCTAAATACAAAACCAAAAACCATAAAACAAAAGATAAAAAAGAACAGAGAATAACAAGTGTTTACAAGGATGTAGGTAAATTGAAACCCTTGCACATTAATGACAGGAATGTAAAAATGATGCAGTCACTTTGGAAAGCAGTTTTGCAGTTCCTCAAAAAGTTAAACAAAGAGGCATGCCATGACACAACAATTCCTAGGTATATATCCAAGAGAATTGAAAATATACATCTACTCAAAAACATGTACATTAATATTCATAGCAACATTTTTCATAATAGACAAAAGAGGGAGGGAACATAGGTGTCCATGGGTTAATGAGTAGAAAAACCAAATGTGGTATATTTTTTACAATGGAGTATTATTCCGCCTTAGAAAGGAATGAAGTGCTGATACATTCTACAACATGGTTGAACCTTGAAAACACCTGCTAAGTGAAAGCTACCAAAAGGATACACGTTATATGATTCCATTCATATGAAATTTCCAAAGGAGATAGACAGTGATTGTCATGGACTGGAGCGAGGGGAGAATAGGAGTAAACGCTAATGGGAACAGTGTTTCTTTGAGGGGCGATGAAAATTTTCTCGAATTAGATGGTAGGGATGGTTGCACAAGATTGAACTATACTTTAGAAGTCTATTGATTGAACTATATTTTAAAAGGTGAATTTTATGACATGTGAATTATATCTCAGTGAATAAAGGGGCTTGAAAGTCTGAATGTTCCCATGCCCACTAAATAGATTAAATGGTAGAGTCAAATTTTCTACAAAGTCAACATCGGGCTAATTTGGTTTTATAAGTGAATTCTATTATCTTTAAAAAAACTCTTTAAAGGTGAGAAAGTGAACGCCACACAATTTATTTGATCATACTTGTATAACATGTATCCATAAAACAGCGAAGAGATTGTGAGAAACAAAAATTATAGAACTTGCTTTTTCTTGAACATAGACACAGAGATCATAAACAAATATTAGTAAACTGAATCCAACAATGTATAATAAGATAACTCTCTAGGGTCAAGGATTAGTATCAAGTTAACACATTAGAAAATATGTTATTGTAATATGTCACATTAACAGATATCAGATTAACAGAAAGACAAATATCTCAACAGATGCAGAAAAACTGCTGATAAAATTCACAATTAGTAGTGATGAGAAGAAAAAATTTCCCCACCAAAGTTCATGTTCAATGATTAAATGTTATTTTTAATTCCATTAGAAAAATAGACATAGGATTGAGAAATGAAAACAAGCACTGTGTATAGATTTATGATCTGTACATTTAATAAAAACACAAAAAATATATGGGCCAATTATTAGTTATTCATAGTCCAATAAAATTGATGAATTTGAAAGTAACATGCAAAATTCAATTATATTTCCCTCCAGCAACAATAGTTAGAAAATGAAGTTCTCAAAAAGAGATGATATATTTAAGGCAGGAAAAAAATCACAAAAAGAGAGTTATAATATGTGTTAGAATTAAGAATCTGACTTCAGACACATTGAAAGACTTAGAAATCCATGTGGAAAGATTTGGTAACATAGAGATGTTATCCTCATACAATATATGGATATAATGTAAATCCGATAATACTTCCTACTTGGTTTTGTTTATATACAAGCTAACTCTAGAATTTATACAGAA